>NW_027466110.1:595000-1317500 GCF_046127955.1 Nelusetta ayraudi | reverse complement strand
GAAGTGCGGCTGCTAGTTTAGATGACAAAATGTGTGGCTGCTTCGGCTTATTCAGCGCCGGGGTGTACGTGCACCTGCGTCTCAGGCGCCCGTCGACGTGAAGAGCAGGTTGCAGCACAAACCGCTGGCTGGCCGCCCACCGTCTCTCTGGACTCGGTCCAGTGTCCATCCCATACTTGGAATACAAAGAAAAAAAATCTTCCCTTTTAGTCTACGATGATTTCTTTGCTTTGATTTAATGCTCTGAAGTCAGGTGGCAACTCTAAGTTGCCTGGTGGTCATTAGATCTCAGGCCTTCAAAACAACATTCTGTTAGCATGTTGATCCAGCACAACATGCTAATCGTGTATGTAATCTTCTTAAACGCTTTCTTCACAGGCTTTTTTCCTATTTGCTACTTTTTTGGTGTTAACTAGCAAAGAATTGGCAGTCAGTGTGGGAACACTACCTATGATACCCATTTGGGTTTGTACAAATCTGGATAAGCATATCTTGGGTTCTGATCATCCTGCTTTTGCATTGACACTCCTGAATCTATCTACAAAGCACACACATTTGCATTTAAATAGGTTGTTTGTTGGTGGTATTTGCAGTTGATGAATTTCCCCCCCAAAAAAAGCCACTTAAGTGATGAAGAACAAAACAAAAGTTTTATGGAAGCAATGTTCAAAATATTTTTTTTTTTTCCTCTCTTGATTCCCTTTCATCTTCTCCCGCTCCTTTCATCCCCCTCCCCTCCCTGTCCGGCCCGCTGCTCCCCCTCTCACCTCCACCTTGTTCTCCCCTCTCAGCGGAATCTCTCTGCTGGTCCTGAAGCAGCAGGGCATCTCCTCGCTGCAGCTGCAGTCCCTGAGGGAGATCAGCGCCGGCAACGTCCACATCGCCGAGAACAGCCAGCTCTGCTACTACAGCACCGTCAACTGGACCCGACTCTTCCGCACTTCCAACCAAAAGGCCCTGATCCGCAACAACCAGAGCCCCAAGCAGTGCTGTGAGTTTTCCGGCCAGGGCGCTTCCTTCAAAACGCAGATATTCAGTACCTTGACAGGTTCTGTTCAAAAGCCCCATGTGTGGTTTGACCGCAATGCAATCCGCTTTAAGTCTGACGTGAATGATCAGCGAGCTTCCCTGGGAGAAGAAGAAGGGAAAACAACATTTGGACGTCATGCAATTAGAGGAGGGAAAAGCTTTGGCCCCAATGAAATTAGCCCAATCTATGAAGTGAGCAGACGGAAGAAATTGTGCGTCTAAAAATGGAAGCGCTTTTATTATATCACCGCCACAAGTGTTAAGACATCATTTATTTATGTATTAATGAGCTGGTATTTGCATTATTGAGTTTGCCCCTTTTCTCTGTTCATGTGCTCTTTCCCCTGGCACTTCCTCCGCGTTGTGCGCACACACACACACACACACGTACACACACACTTTCTTTGCTTTTCTTTCAAGAGCAGCATATCACTCTTCTTGACATGGACCAACATGTGTGTGTGTGTGCGTGTGCGTGTGCGTGTGTGTGTGTGTATATGTGTGTTCTGGTAAGAGCACGCTGTGTGAACTTGCAGGGCCGGGGTCTCTGTATTAAAGCATAGTTCACTGAAACTTTCAAGCTCACACTGCACTACATTACTACTCACCACTCCTGTCTGATGGGGGCGCCGGTGACGTGTTCTAGTCCCTGGAGTTTCACAACCAATGGAAACACTGCACACCCTACAGACACCCTACAGACACCCTACAGACTGTGTTTGAATGTCTCGAAACTAGAAGCGTATCTCTGCTCAAAAGAAAGAAAAGAAGAAAATAAATTTGGAAAGTCATTAAATCAGTTTGGTTTAACCACATTGCTCAGGGACACCTGACCACACCGGCTTTAGAGCGGTAGCTGGTGCTCTTAACCTGGGGCCCATTTCACTAAGCGGATTTTCTGTCGATTTAATTTTGCCACCTGTTCCCGTTTTGTTTATCTGGAGCCTTCTTGTTTGTTTTTGTGTTTTGTTGGTTTTCTTGTTGGTGTATTTTTCTGTTCTTTTTCCTTTTGATTCTTTTCTTTTCTTTTTTTTTTAACTCAAATTGAGTCCTGTGGGACCGTCGCTGCGTCAGAAGCATCTGAATTTGTTTTGTGCTTTGTTTGATCATGTGAGCGCCCCCTGCCTAAAAAAAGCCACCTAGCCACTCTTCACTCGGAGACGTGCTTGCCGCTTCGTTACGCTCGTCACTCGCACCTGTTGGGTCACGTTACCAGGCAACAGAGATGCCACCAACTCTTATAGAATGAGGTTATTTTGACTTCTCACTAGAAAGATGCATAAATTCCTCTCTTTTTATTTATTTATTTGTTTTAAGAGACGTCTTTTTATGCAGGCACATTTATTTGTAGAAAAATGTGTCTTTTTTATTTTTTAAGATCACAACAATACAGCAAACAGAATAGGCTCTTTAAGCCCTTTGACCCGCTGGAGTGCCTGTCATACGCAGATGCTGCGATAAGATTGAGAGTGTCTGCGCGGCACCTTTGCCATCCTACGCTCTTTATTTTGACACAGGGAGACTCGCAGCAACCTTTGTGGGGCCGGGCGCCGAGGGGAAGGGAGGAGGGACAAAAGAGAGCGCGATAAGAGATGCAAAGAGCCGGAGGTGGAGGGTTGGGGGGTGGGGGGTGGGGGTGTGTGTGTGTGGGGGGGGAGGGGGGGGAGTCGACAGGACGAGCTGAGCGCGATAAGTCTGAGTCGTAAACACTGATACCCTGCTGTGAAAGATCTGGGGGGAGAATGGGGAGACATCGTCCTTTGACAAACTTCAATCCAAAGTGCAGCCAATGTGCCAATCAAAAGCCGCATTTTATCTGATTTCTGTGACTATTGAAGTGAACAACAGTGCTCGTTGTTGTTTATCATCTGCCTGAGATACGCAATTGGAAGAGATCTTTTTTTTTTTTTTTTATTGTGAAATGGATTCAACACACGTCCTCAGTACATGTTTACGTTCCCTTTATGGGAGTATTTATGTCATAAAATCCATCTGTAGGCCACTGCGTTTCAGGTCGCCACCTTCGAACACAAACACAAAGCGCTAAACGTCCGGGGTCGAGGGTTCTGTTTTTTGTTTTTTTTCTCTCTCCTCGCGCCGTAAATCTAAATCAACGAGTCTGCGCGGCACCTGCTGGCGATTTCAGGCTCCCAGCGGTGCTTTATCACCGTTGGCTCAGCAGCCGCGCTTTATAATTAAGCGGCTCCCTCCTTGTTCCCGCACAGCACGCGGAGAACACTCACCGCGCCCGCCCGGTTTGCTGAAACCACACAAATAGTGGCTGCGGACGGAAGGAAGGAAGCGGGAGATCCGGCAGCAGCGGCAGGGTCTCCGGGGCGCCGGGTCACCGCTCACTTCCTGCCGGGGAGCAATTATTGCGCGACTCTTCATACATGTAGAGATCCTCGCCGAGAGAATGTTGGCCTTCATCGCCCTTCCACCCCCCCCACCCCCCTCCCGTTTGACTTGCGGCAATTACTCCCGCCGTTGCTCTGTTCCAAAAGTTTGCCTCATGATTGGGGAAGAAAAAAGAGGAAAAGGCACCTTTTTATAGACGGCTGCAAATTAGCAGCTGCTGCTCAGAGGCGTAGAGACGTAATACCGAAACGAACCCTCGCAAATTGTGGTGTAGCTCGGTACATCCTGCCCTGCTCGCTCTTGTAAATAACATTCCTGCTAAATTTCCATCATGCTAATTTTTTTTTTTTTTTGGGGGGGGGGGGGGGTTGAGGTGGTGCCGCAATTTCGAGTTTATTCCTGGAGTTATCAAAGCTCGCATGCTTTCCACATGAACCAAATTGCCCCTCGTTTAATTTGTCGTTTGTTTGTCTGCTGTTTTTTCTTGCCGTGCATGCAGCCAAGGAGCGCATGGTGTGCGACCCGCTGTGTTCCGACGCCGGTTGCTGGGGCCCCGGCCCGGATCAGTGCCTCTCCTGCAAATACTTCAGCCGGGGTCGAACCTGCGTGGATTCCTGCAACCTTTACGACGGGTGAGTCGAGCATGAGCGCGAGCACAGTCGCGCTCGTTACCCTTCAAAAGGCGCAGACTTTATCATCCTGCGGGGAGATTACGGAGCGCCGTCAGATAAATGGATGTGTGGGCCGGATTGACGGAGGCAGATTGGGCATCGATTGGAAAACAAAAAACATGGACGTGTTTCCAGTCAGCATCACTTCCTCAAAGTGATTAAGGCGATAGAAGGGGGGGGGGGAAAGTTTAATGGTACCGCAATGTTGTTGTTGTTGTTGTTGTTGTTTTTTCCTCTTAATCTCCATTAATGATTTATGGTTTCGGTTCGCTTTCATTAGCAAATGTGAAACACTGCATCTAAAGTGAAAACGTTTATTTAAGCAATGTGAAAATGAGCACACAGAAGAGTAAACACAATCAATCATCTCTCAGAATTTGGAGCGTTTTATACGTTACTAAATTAGAATGCTGAACACGTGGGAATGTGCTACACAAAATAAAAAATCATCTGTTTATTAACAGTACCGTGAATGACTTTCCACCATTCATGTCGATGATATAATGACTTTCTGAACTAGCTTCACTCAGTGTGTCTTTATGATATACGGTATATTGAAAATGACAGACGTGTCTGTGAATACCCTTTTTAAGCATTCCACTTAACATTCTTCCATGCTTTTAGGTTAAAAGTGCAATGCTTCAGCTTTCTCTCCACGCGTTTTTGCTTGCTTTTCAACCCCAACGCAATAAAATTGCTGCGAGACGTATGAATATCGTAAAAAAAAAAAATATGCCATTGATATAACTGCCACTTGGAGTGGCTGGTAGATTGTGTGGTTTTCAGATTGGTGACTTCCAGTTCTGTGGCCCGCCTCAGTTGAGTGTCTGCACTTGACCAGATACCACACATTCTGCTCTTCATCTGTTAAGTGCAACCCAAATTGCCCACGGCTCAGAAAGCAAAATATCAACAACCAGAAAAAAACAAAAAGAAAAAAAAAACACAACAGGGAAGAAAAGCAGAGAAAAAAGTAAACAAAAAGCTGTGACCCGCACGCACACACACACACACACACACACACAGAAAGAGAACAGTAAGGTCACCTATTTATCCACATAAACAGCTTTTTCAAGGCACATTTGCAACTTCTCTTTATTATGGATATACATTTTATGAAAAACACTGACCCCGGCTGTGCTTATTCTGCTCATGCTGCTTTTATTAATAATTTAGCCAAAGGCTCAGACGGGAGACTAAATTGGATGATTTTTTTTTATCGTAGCACCGGCTGCTTTCAGAGATCCACATTTCATCTATTTTTTTTTATTATTTTTTTTGTATTTTTTCCAGGAATTAATCTGCTTCACCTGATTTAACTTTTGCCATAACTGAATCCGTACATAAACGTTCAGGAGCCAAAACTGAAGCCTTGGTGGCAGGTAACTGAGCCAAGGACACGTGCGTAAACGTCTTCCACCAGAGATACTATTTGAGTGTCTGCTTTATCTGACGCTGCCGGAGGACCTGCTGCACAATCTGCTCATCAAAACTTAAACACCTTGAGGCTCTTGTTGCAGCTTTAAAGTTCTACAAGTCCGCCCCCCTCTTCCATTTTCATGTATTAAAGCTAACAAGCCCAGGGCGAAAGAAGAACAGTCTGAGTTGTTGTGGTGCCTTGATTTATAAAAAGAAAAGAAAAAAAAAATAATTCCACCGCAGACTTTCAAACCACAGGGGGTCGCGGTAATTTTCTGTCAGCACGTATATCTTGACGTCTCCTAAGAAATGGGATGAGGCTCCCTGCTGGCTTTTATTAATGACATTGTTTGCTTTGCAGAATTGATGGAAAGAGGCCGTTGGTTTCTCCATCTTCCTTTTTTCTTAAGGGCAACGCTAATCAAAAAGTCATAGGTGGCTGCTCTCCAAGACGCGAGGAGGCCGAGGACTTCCTGTTTGCTGGGGCAGGGGGGCTAGGCGTGTCACTGCGTGTCACAGTCACTGCTTGCGCACGGGGCCACGCCCTGCCTACCTGTCCACCTGCACGTCAGCACCGACTCCGCCCCCTCTCGCCCTCCCACGCCACAAGCTCTTGCCGCACTGTTGTGTGTTTCTCGCTCTGAATGTTTCATATTTCATTACTGTGCATGCCTGCTCATTATTTATGAGGAGCAAATCAAATATTCAAGCTGCCTCGTAGTTCCTGTTTTCGGTGCGGAACCTTTACTCCCGTGCAACTTTTTGTGCTGTTCACAATGCCGTGTGGCGCTGCAGGGGATTCTGCCGGCTGTGGCGGCGTGCAGAACTCGCTGTGTGTAAGGGTTTGGTGGAATGTCTCGTGTTGGTTAAACCACAAGCATCAAACCAGACAGTGTGCATTTCCTTTGCACCTCCATGCAGAAACAAAAATTTGAGAAAGGTGTCGCATGATCGAGATCCCATACGTTGCATAGCTTCTTTACCTCCAGTAGTAACTTGGTTATGCATTGTGGGACTGAACACTCCAGCAATGAATGTGTGTGAGCAAAAACATGCATTTCCCCAAAAAAAACCCAGCCCTTTGTGATGTCACAAAGGCAACAAAAAGGACCTCGAAATGGAGAACATGGAGTTTTCTGGAGATTTTATGCTTAATTTTTTTGTGCGAGGCCTTTCCACTGGAGTCCACAATGAAAAGTCAAGATCTCTTAAATGTCTTTGCGGCTCGTACCTTTAAGAGCCGATAAAAGGACAAGACGGACTGGAGAGCCCTCTGTTCCAATGTCAAAGCACTCGCATGCATTATCACGCAACCTTCGGAGGAACTGTCTGGGTCACATCTTGCAGGCTGACTTGCGCCTATTAAAGCCTGTTGCCTCGCACATCAGATCAAGTAAACGTTTTGGTGAGTCTGTTAATGTACCTTTTTTCCATAACAAAAGCTGAACCGTTTAGAACGTCACGCAGTAGCCAGCGAGTCCCCGGCTACAGTCATATCTTCCATCTCCACTGTTGCCTTTACTGGTTTAACCAGCCAGCACCCAGACAAAGCCTGTCCTCCTCGGGCTCCCCGGAAGGTTTTATGAAGGCCATATGCAGCATAATTAATACTAATTTGATTTAGATCCCAGTGGGACTGAGGCTTTTTTTTCCCAATCTTTTTTTCTTCTTCCCCAAATGCTGAGACGGAACATTGTGTTTTCCCTCAATGACCAAAAGGAAAAGTAGCCAAAAGTCATTCTCCTTGTCCCGCAGCAACAAAGGCAAAGTGCCAGCTCAGCCGCACTGCGGTCATGTTTAATGACTTTTTGAGGCCACTCCGATGTTCTATACGATTACGGGGGGATTGCAAAAATTGAATAACAAGGCACTTAATTTAATTGATTTCTGAAAACATTTCTCTTGTGGCCGCTGCACCTTTCAACTGTAGCCGCCTTCTGGCGGACGTCTGATATATGTGCACTGTGTGTGTGTGTGTGTGTGTGTGTGTGTGTGTGTGTGTGTGTGTGTGTGTGTGTGTGTGTGTGTGTGTGTGTGCATGCACGCGTGACTGTTTGGTGGAGGAATTTTTTAACACAATTCCAAGCATGGGCACTTAGATGCTGTTTTTGATTTTTTTTTTTTTATGTTACTGAGACTTTTTCAACAGAATGTCCTGGCATGACCACATAAAAAAGAACTACTTATCAAAACTGCAAATTTTGAACCAAAATGTTAAACAGTAGTGCTAATGCGTCACCTTATGCATCCTTCTCACTCTCTTCCTCCCCTCCTTCCCTCGCAGGGAGATACGAGAGTACGCCAACGGCTCGGTGTGCGTGGAGTGCGATGGCCAGTGCGAGCGAGCCGACGACGACTCCCTGACCTGCCACGGTCCGGTAAGCTCGCCGCTGTCTTTAGCTTCATCGAATAGCATTTGTCGTGAATAAATGCTAAACAGTTCAATGAGAGGCTAAAACGGTTATGCTAAAACGGTTGAAGTTACATTGACTGAGAGAGCCTGAGCATTTAAAATCAACACGATTATCTTATTGATTACACTGTTACGTCATCACTGAAGCTGCATTATCTCTAAAGGGCATGCGATTGCAACATGTGGCCCAAACAGCAGCAACGCAACTGATTGCAGAATAGCAGGAGGCACTTTTCATTTTCTATTTTTTCACTCCATTTACTTTGAGCTCTGTGTTCTTTTGACGTGTCTGACAAGTTCAACCTTATTCTTTCAGCCGCCTGGCGTCTTGGAAACAGGATAAAAAATAAATATAAATAGATAATTCAAAGCTGCAGTTCCGTATCTTAAAAAGTGCCTCAAATGAGAGCTTCAGTGCTCGTGTCACTCTGTGATGTGGTATGATGTTAGAGTGCAAAGCCACAGTGAAAACTAATGATTAAGAAATAAGGGGCTCATACAGGAACAGAGTGCACAAGGTTTTGGGATCATGGTTCACATTACGGCTCTAAAACTTCCGTCTCCGTAAGAGAAATGTCCTCACGCTGATGGTTCATAAACGTGTTATGGCCCTCAGAATGTTACCGTACGAAAATAAAATCTTTTCACCGCAAAATTTACAAATCCGAAATGAGCAGTTTGAAACAAACCAAGCACGTCGTCAAAATTTAAAACCACGGTGAGCCATCAATTACCTGACAACACAGTCGCGCTGAGGTACAATTCTACAAATCTTAAAACTTAAAAAAAAAAAAAAAAAAAAAGAAAACACAACTGAGACATCTGTGAGCTCAATCAGTAAATACACAATCAGCCTGAACAGACGAAGCGTTCAGTGAAAGGATTTAGAGGCCACAGCAGTCCCAAAAGACTGGAGGCCATAGATTAGCCCTCTATGAACTATGATTAGCCTAATCATGGCTGCTCTATCGATCGGGGGCTCACTGGCAGAATCACAAGCAAAACGGAGATCGGCGACGTGACGCATTTTCGCACGCAATCACTTCATTACATTTGTCACGTTCACAATCAAAGGGCGGTGAAATGTTTCTTTCTGTCTTAACTGCAGCAATTAAAAGTGAAAAGAGAAAGCAGCATTGAATGACAATTAGAAGGAGCAGCAATAATAGAAAAGAAATAGTGCGAAATAAAAACCAACACAATAAAAAAACACTATGTGCAGTCGTCAACCTGCAGGAAGAAGCTCCTCCTCGTGTTTACAGTGGCAGCATTTTTTTTTTAAATTTATTTTCTTTAGTCTCGTCTTTCTATTACATCTTGTTGATCCAACATGTGTTTGTGCTCTGGGCCAAATGGCTGCACTGCAGCAGCTCTACAGAAAGCGGAAGGAAGATCCTAAGGGACTGTTTGGCAGCAGCTGTACGTTACGAAACAAGCAAGCAAACAAACCAGAAAAAATAAATAAATTAGATTTAAAAAAAAAAAAAAAAAGTCCAGGAAAAGAAACTCCCCGACCTTCGTCTCCTCCGGACTCGTGAGCGCTCCACCCCGGCAGCCGCCACCAGGCCCCTGACCCCCAGCTTTCTCTTAAAATCCCGTCCGGCTGCGTGATAGAGGGCGACGCTGTGCGACAGATGCCAAGCCCGCGGGTGGGGTGGTGGGCTGCGGGGGGGCGGGGGTGAAGCGGGTGGTGTCTTGGATGTCCGATCGCACCCTGTCACCCGGGTTGGCCGGTGGAGATGAGACGCCTCGAGGGCGACTGGTGGCTCCCATGACTTGTTTGGGTGTGAGGTCGGGATTCTCGCGCACAGCCGTTGATTCGTGTGTTGTTGTGTTTTTTTTTTCCCCTTGGGCGCAGCGGAGGCTGACTCATCGCTGCGATTATGTCGGCTGTCCACTTGATGGTGTCGAGCAGCGAAGCGGCACGTGCTGTTTGCCTTACGTTTCAAAGAGAAAAAGAAAGACAGAAAGAAAGAAAGAGAGAAGGAAAGCTTCCAATTACGAATCTCTGCTCCCGACATTTGCGCAAATAACTTTTGTTTGTTTGGACTTCCCATTCCCTTTTCTTTCTTTTTTCTTTTTTTTTTTTAATAGGCACGCCGACCCGATCCGTTCCAGATTTTATAAATTCCGTCAAACGGGTGCAGCTGAGGCAGAGAGCGGGCGAAAGACAGAGCTGCCAAAGCGAGGGCCTAATGTCCCGGGGTAACCGGGCGGCCCCTCGTGTTGAAGTCACAGGTGCAGTGCAGGCGCACAAGTGGATTACAGCAATCCAGTTATTGCCACGGTGGCCGTAGCAATCACATTACAGCGTACACACTGTGATTTAATAGGCCTGATGCCCCGTGTGGAGATGTATTAGGAGAACGACCGGACCCACGACTGTGTACGGGTTATAATATTGATGGAATATGTGATAAATACACAGCGTCCGGCTATCAGCAATACAAAGTTTTGCTTGTGCATCCTTTTTTCCCCTCCCCTGACCAACGCGTCAGTGGTTTATCGGCCAACAGGCGCAGGGTTTTCTTTTCCGCAGTTCAGCTCAGGACACTTCAGCATTGGGAAGACTTTTTCTTTTTTTACAATCAAAAAGCAGCATTGGTATGGATAGAACAAAACAAAATGTGTTTTAAAGATCCTGTATCACATTTACTTTTGTTGTTCTGCTGCCATTAAAACATGTTCGGTCCTCTGTTTCCTGCAGAAACTGACTTGAAAAATAGCTGAGCCCTCAGTGACATCACACAGGGCTCCCCACCCCCCCACCCCCCGAGAAACAAAATCAGTAGAAGATTTTCATTTGCTGGAGTCCATCAACAGGTTATGAGTAATTTTGTTTTAGTCTATGTTGCATCATGCTGGTGAAGAATTTTGAAGAACAAATTGATCCGGGAAATGACTTCATTCTTAGTGATCAGAAAATCACATCTCTAGAACTCTGAAGAGGTTTTCAAGCCTCTTGTGTTCACTGTTTTGTCACAGGACCACTAAAGCGATGAGAAGAATAATATTATCTCATTCTTTTCATAGTTGTTACATCTGTGACTCCATCACCTTCACTGCTCAATATTAATATATAACAGCCCTCGAGCGGGTGAATACTTTTTTTCTTTTTTTTTTTATCACCACTGAATTCAATTACTTGATTTTACGAGCCCTTGTAAATATGTTTTCCTTTCCGTCTTAACTGTTGTTGTTTCTCAAGTCGTTCTCTCTTTTTTTCCTCCCTCCACGCGTCGTATTTTCTCACCCTCCCCACAAACACATCAAGTTTTGTTGGGGTCTAATGCGCTCAGACTTTGATTGCGGGAGTATATTTAAGGGCCCCCCCAGGTGATAGAGAGCGGAGCACGATGACTGTCTGCACGTTATGGCACTATAATCCTTCCTGATCTGCCTAATCATGCCAATAAAGGGTTCTAGATTTTTTTTTTTTTTTTTTTTGCCCCCCTCCCACCCTTTAATGTCCCCTGCCTCTTAAAAGTCTCGGACACAGTAAAGATTAATTGCCAATCCTCCTGAGGCACCAGTGTGGGTTGTGCTTTAAAGGAAAGGGGAGCAGAGAGTGAGGGAGAGAGGATAAATCTTCACACACACACACACACACACACACAGAAACTCACACACACATAACCAACTGCACCACATGCAAACATGCGGTGCTGGGCACACAAGCGGACCCATTTACATTTGCAGCAGGGTTCTTCGGTCGCAACACTGCGTGTCCCCGTCATATTTATTTCTTTATTCATTCTTGGACTCGCGATGCCACATGCTGGAGCTTAGGCTGCTGATGTGATGGTTTGATCTCACACACACAGAGAGAGAGAGAGAGGGAGAGAGAGAGAGAGAGAGAGAGGATGCCACGGGTGGGAAAACACTCCAACGATGACGGTGACTCAACTCCAGAGCTGCTCGGGGGAGGCGAGAGTTCTCACTTTGCATAATTAAAGCCGGGCTAATGTATGTTCACACTGGTGAGCGGGGCTACAAAGGCCGCGCGCTGGGGCTTCGTTCGAAGCTGCGCGCACTCTCACACACTCTCACGCACTCTCACGCGCTACTTCAAATGGCGAATGCAGCGCCACTCTGACACATTTCTCCCCTGCACCCCCCCTCCACCCCCATTCCTTTTTCCCACCTGGACGACCGTCTTGTTTTTGTTTAGAGAGCGTCAGTTGCCGCCTCCAAAGAGAGACGACTCCTGACGGCCGAGGCGCACGTCAGTCTGTCCATCTGTCAGTTCGTCCGTCAGTCAGTCCGTCCGTCAGTCCGTCCGTCACGCTCATTGTTTGTCGCAGCAGTGTGCAAATGAGTTTGCTGGTTGTCAGGCCGGCCGGTGTTGTGCGGGCCTGTTGGGTGATACGGCGGCTGTCTGGCGGAGCTCCTACCTCCCTCTCCCCTCCCCTCTCCCTCTCCCCCGCCTCCCCTCACGCCTATATTAGCTCCATAAATCCCGTTCTAGGCGGATTGTTATGGTCATTGTGTGCGCCGTGAGCGATGGTTATTATCTGCCCGCTCTGCTCGCGCTGCTTTATGCGTCTCGTCTGCTCTCCCCGCCCCTCCGCCGCCCCTCGCGCTGTCCTTCCTCTCCCTCACTCCCTCCTTCCCTTCCTCCCACCTTTCCGCCCTCCCTCCCTTCCTCTCACTCTGTCACGTGGGCGCTCGCGCTGCCTCCCCGTCCGCCGCGTGCGCTCGCCTCCTCTCGCTACTCTGCAATCCTTCTTTTTACTCGCCTTTCTTAAAAGCTGTAAGCTCCTTGTTATCTCGCCTCCCCTCTTAAAGGGCTAGTTTGGCTTTTCTGTTTCGTGTTTTGATGGAAGCTTCAGTCCAGTTGTATTTTTTTTTCAAATCCACATAGCCGGTCTGGAGTTTCACAGAGGGAGATGGGCCAATTATAAACAACACACATGCAGAAACTTGCCACAATATGTCTTGTTCAATAATATGTGTGCACTTAACATACTAGTGAAGTGCACTAATATGTTAAGACTTTTGACCTTGCATGGGTCAAAGGTCTGGGAGACTCTGTCTTATGTATTGTATTACTTCTTGAAATTGCAGTAGTAACACAATGATCTCAACCAAACTATAGCTGTCATTGTGCTCTCATGTGGTGTGTTAACTCACAAACTCATGAGAACCAACACATCCATTTGTCGCAAAGGCGAACATGGATATTTTGGCTCCCTTTAGGCTCCGACCGCAGTGCAGACGAGGGCAAAATGGTTATTAATCTGTACCGCTGCTTTGAAACCTGCGTTTAATGAGTCAGAATCTCATTCGTGACGGAGCAGATGGCTTCACATCATGCGGAGCTTCTCTTTTAAGGAAAAAAAAAAGAAAAAGTAATGGAATGGCACTTTGAGGTAAAAAGAAATGTCACATAAAAAAACAACACAGAAAAATCTGCTCGGGAAAAAAAGCTGTTCTCACCAGAGGCAATTGATTGTGCCCTTTTCCAGCTTGTGAGAAAGTTTGGCGTAAGGCTTTTCATGATTGCCTCTGCAAACTATAGTGATAACCTTTGCCCCCCCCCCTCATCCGTGCACACACAACCCACAACCCTCCAACAACGACGCTCTTGCCGTCGTGTGCTAATGCATTGTTGCAAAGGCAGATGTGGAGAGCTCGCCGTGACTCATGAGTCATTATTTCAAAAATAATCACCATAACAATCAGCAGCTAAGTGCCTTTGAAATGGCACTCGTGCTGTTGATTATATGTGGGCATACCATTTGCAACCGCCGCCACCGCCCCCATCTCTGTGTCGGACACATAAAAAAAAAAAGGCCGGTGTGTTTTCTTCCCGACGATCCGCAGGGCCCCGAGCACTGCGTGAAGTGCCTCCACTTCAAAGACGGCCCCAACTGTGTGGAAAAGTGTCCTGACGGCCTGCAAGGCGCCAGCAGCTTCATCTTCAAGTACGCCGAGGCCAACAACGAGTGCCACCCGTGCCACTCCAACTGCACCCAGGGGTGAGTAGACGTCACCACCGATTCCACGCGTGGTGCAATGCAATTTGCCCGAGTATGAATGAACACATATGGAATCTGTATTAAACCAAAAAGTGTGAAATAACTCAAACAAGTTTTATATTTTAGATGATGTAGAATAGCCACCCTTCATATAAAATATATATAACATAACATATTTAGGTATTTAACATTTTTTTTATAAATATGTTGGTCATATATTTGATGTATGTATTGTCCCACCTAGTTCTTATTCCCCAATTAGTAAAATACCTCTTAATATTCCAATGTAGTCCCTCTCTGAATTGAAGTTATTTGCCCTTATGATTAAGTCCTCGCCATATATATTTTTTGACAAACAGTACCAACAGAGGCACAAGCTTACAATTCCAACAGAGATGTTGTGTTTTGTGTGGGAAATGTGACGGCGACACAGAGGGCAAGACGGCAGAAAACGAGAGCAGCAGAGAAACGGAGACGGGCGATAGTGTCTGTCTGTCTGTCTGTCTGCGCTCTGGCTCGCCAGCCGCCGATCGCTCGATGTAATATTCAGCAGGGGTCGGATCGACGTTATTTTATATTTACTCCGCCGGGACTTTGTGTCACTTCTGCTCGCGCCACTCCGCCGCTTGTGAGTGACAGCCTCCAGCTCGCTCAGGCATAACAATGTCGTCGTAAATGGAAAACAGCGGCCTGACACTTTGTCACAGGTACTGCTTCATAAGAAAGGAGAGAGGAAAAAAAAAACAGTGAGACTTTCGAGGAGAGGAGAGGACTAGCCGGGGAGAGACAGGCACTATCCCTGACTTCTTATTTAAAGGTCCCATATTATACAAAATTCACTTCAGCAATGTTTTCTTAAAAATAATAGCCTGTCAGTGAAGCTCCCAGAAAAGAGAAAAGTCCATCTTATTTTGCTATCTAGAGTTTTCTGAAGCGGGTACATTATGGGACCTTTAAAGAAGTTGGAAAAGTACAACAAAAGAGAAGTTTCTTCTTCAGCATTCTTTTTCATAATTTCAGGTTTTGTTGTTGTGTGCTTTTGACTGCCTGTGGCTTTTGGAATGAAACGTGACATGAAAGACAGAGATTCATCTTTCATTCATCTGTTGTCTTCATTATGTTTGACTCCCGGCGTTAAAAAAAAAAAGGCCCGTGGCTAAATTTGAAACTTAAATCAAATTCATTCATTCAGTCATTTATTATTTTATTTTTCCAACAAACGTAGCTGAGAGGCAAGAGACAGCACTTGTTTAATTTGTTCAAGGACTTGGAAATCCTGAGTTTCTGAGAACTTTTTTTTTTTTTTCAATTGGCTTTAAATTAGCTTTACATTTGAAAATGAAGTTGTAACTGACAAAGAAAAGACTTTTCACAGATTATGTCAAACTTACACATATGGAACCTTTTCACATATAGACCTTTTTAGTAAAAGAAAAACAATCATGCGAGTCTTCCTATGCATAATGTAATTATTGTGGGTCGGCTGCCAAAGTACACAGTATTCCTCTGTGGATACACGCATTTCATCCATGAGTGGGTGACCTTTCGAGTCTCGCATCACCGAGGTTTCCATCATGAAACAAGCAAAGGAGCAAAAGGCTACGGAGGCCACGCATCATTTAAATACAACATACATGTTATGGGCTTTGAGGAAACACCAGGAGGTCTGCGCGAGCCGTGCGGAATGATTAATTGAAAGTGAAAGTCAAGTCTTGTGTGAGCTGGAAACTAAAACGTGCCGTCGATTACCAGGCTATGAAAATGCAAGAGTCAAATCTGGCTCACCTGCAGTCTTATTCTGCTATGTTGCAAATTGGACCGTTTTTTTTTTTTTCATTCATTCTTTGTTTGTCCTGTTCTGTTTTTAACAAAGGTGCATTGGACCAAGGCTGCAAGACTGCATTGGCTGGATGGACAGGTACAAAATTCTTCTTTCCCTTGGATTGCCAATCCTATGGCCAGCGTGGATGCACACGCACACACACACACACACACACACACACACACTGATTAATGGCTAACTCTGAAGCCCCGAAAAACTCTGCGTGTCCTTAATACCCTTTGCCCACACATGACCTGATATGTGGTTTTGTTTTTTGTTTTTGGATCAGTTTTTTTTAACCTTGCTCAGCCATTCGCTGACCTCCAACAGGTCTTCCAGTTGCTCTTAATACTTCATTCCATAATACAACCTACACAACCTCGGATTCCTATTGAGCTGTGATGAATCGGCAAAGAAAATGCTGCACTGATGCCCTGAAAAACCCGCACAAATCGAAATTGGCTCTGCAAAAACCTCAACAGTCTGATTGGTTCAGAAAGACACACTTGTCCAATCACCTTCCTAAGTTTTGCCTCGTCTTTACACTTTCTCTGGGTGCTTTAACAAGATTGATCCATGAGACTGAGCCAAAGTTCTAAGCTAAAGTTCAATCTGGCACGCCTTGCTAGTTTCATTAAAATGAGCACATTCATTATCGCTGTGAGGTTGCAGCTGGGGCTACAGAATTTACCAGTCTTGGTGAGAAAATAGGGAAAACAGCAGGGAAAAAGCCACAGCCGCCACTCAATACGGTGCGACACAAAGATGAACAAAATGTTAATTCTGAAGCATTTATTGATCGACGTGCAACATCTTTAAAACTTCTCTGATAACTCTGAAGGACGGCAGTATTTCCAAAGGAAAAAAAAAAAAACACCCACTGAGTCATGCCTGAATTCAGTCCCCTCCCAAAAGACTCTGGGAGACGCGGCCGACTGGATGTAGAGGAACCGCAGCTGATAGAAGGACGGTGCTATCAGCTGACCCGGCGAAGAGATCAGCCCTTATCAGATCTCCGATATCTGCGACTCGGATACAGCCGTCGACAGGCAGCTTACCCCGGGCTAAGCTGCCGGCTCCGGAGCGTCACGCCTCCTCTCCTTTAATCTGTTACCTGTTGAAGGTATCGGCTTTCGAGCCTGAGCGAAAGTGGCTTATCGGAGGCACATTATTACACTAAGCCTTCAAAGGCCAGCGCGCCCACCTGGCATTAACATACATGGTGTGTAGGGACTCTGTGCGTTTCAGATTACGCAGGATTAATTACTTCCTGTCAGTTGTGTAACGCTCAGTCTGATGAAACTGACAAGTAATGGCTCATCTAGCACGTGCCTGTCTGGCACCGTCACTCCCATCCCCTTTGAAATAATTAGAGGCAAAGATGTATCTTATACATCTGACCCCAGTGCCCTCCATTAACCCTGTGTGCAGGAGTTGCCTTAAATTTAGATTTTTGTGAGGGCAAAAGAAGCGAAGGAACTATAGTAGTGTTTTCCTGTAAGATACTATTTATGTGTACGAGCATGAACAACAACTGTTAAACCTTCGCAACGAGCAAATTGATAATAGATTCCCACCTGCGTTAGAACGATGCAATGTCTTAATTTCAGTTGCCTGATTTGCTGAGAGTTCATGTCAGTGATTACGGACGTACTCAACGAACATATTTTGGGTACATGAGAAAGTATCACAAAGTAAGGAGTAGAAGGTGTGACTGGTCCCGTATTGGAAAAGCCATAGAACAGGAAAAGATAATAAAAATACCGATAGACCTCCAAAAAACAGCATAATTAGCACTGTGTTTACAGCCTCCTGCTACACTGCAATTAAGTTGTCACCTGAAAAAAGCTGAGAATTCTTGTTTTAGTGCTTTACCTTTAAATTATACAAAATCCCTGCGATTGTTCAATTTGAATCCGCATCATCCAATACACACATTTGCTGCAGTCGCAGCATCAAGCTGAAGTTGACGTGACATACGATTTAAAATTCTCGGCAAGCCTTTTTTTCAGCCGCCGAGATGATGAGACTCTTGTCCCTGTGCGAAACACGAAAATGAAAAAGTTCCTCACCTTCAGCCAAGTCGGAAGACTGAGATAATATTTTCCGCCTCGCGTCCTGTTTGACTTTGAGAGACACTCCAGAACAAGAGGCGGTGATACCGGCCAGACTCTCTATTGTCTCTGTTCCTTGACTGAAGCTCTTTTGTTGCTGCCAAACAAAAAGAAGTTGACGGGACTCCGCTGTGTGAGAGCGTATGCGTGCGTACGTGTGCCGGTGTCAACTCTTCACGCTCATTCCCGCGGCATCTCGGTAGACGGACGGGATGGATTCACTTTGATGATTATTTAAATGTTTTTTTTTTATCTCGGCCGTGGTTTTAATGAGACGGCCAGGATGGATTTGCAGAGCTGACAGCAAGACAATGTGAAAAATTGTCCCAACACTTGAAACATGTTTTGTTGTGGTTTTGTTTTACACATCTGTTTATGTGTGTGCATGTGTGTGTGTGTGTGTGTGTGTGTGTGTGTGTGCGCGTGTGTGTGTGTGTGTGTGTGTGTGTGTGTGTGTCTCCGTCCTCTCATGAGAATGTTTCATGAACATCTGAGTCCTCTTTCCGACTCAATTACGTCGGCGTTCTCTCCCCAGAACGCCTCTGATCGCTGCGGGGGTCATCGGCGGCCTCTTCATGGTGGTGATCATGGTTCTGAGCGTGGCGGTGTCTCTCCGCCGGAAGAACATCAAGAAGAAGAGAGCCCTCCGTCGCTTCCTGGAGACAGAGGTGAGAAGGAAAACGTGTGGAAAAACACGTCAGGAGACGAAGTGAGCAGCCTTGTGGCTGTAGCACCAGAAAGCTTCCGCTGACAACTGAGGACATTCAAAACATGAAACTATGGGCCAGGTCCACAAAGACTCATTTGAATGAGAGTTTCTCTTTGTCTTCAGTTTTGTTTGTGTTACACTGTTTATTTATGTTCGTGTTGCTGTTAGTATGGGGCGAACATGTTCCCGAACATACTCCCCTTTAAGAGGACGACAGAGACCCTGGAAAGGTGTGTGTCATGTGCGCAGGGCTGTGGGGATGTTTGGCGTGAGTCTATTTCTTGGCGTGAGGTTGGGAGAAAGCCAAATTGCATGTTATTTGACGACAACAGAAATGAAGCATTCCCCAGAAATGTACCATCCGGTGATTGAGGTGTGCACCAGCGTTATAATATCTATCGCAAAGTCAGCTTACTAGAGCGCAATTTGCGCTTCTGACTCATCAGATGCCGCATTTCTGTTCGTTTTCCCGCCTGCATGTCATTAGCGCCAAAACCTTTGTGGACACGATGCAAAGGCGGCGGAGATTATGGCCACAAAGTCGCCGCAATTTACCGCTGCGTTCCATTCTTTGTGGATCTGGCTAATGTGTCTTGGTGGAATTTGTGAAAATAAAGCATCCTTGAAGTTTTTGTGATTGACTAGGAAAATAGCATAAAGTCTTCAGGACACATTTAATTTATTTCAGAGTAAGCACCACTAAAAGTTTTATAATGGTGCTTATGCACCTTTTTTTTTTTGGAAAAGTGTGTGTGATTCTGGAGACTTCTGTAGTGCAGGGGAGCAGGAGGGTGTAATGCGCAGCACCTACTCTCGGCACATATTGCACATTATAAAGAAAGAGTGAAAAGAGATTGAGCCTTCATGTCTCAAGATGGTGGAGGTGGAGGAAGTGTCAGAAACTCTGAGGCTCAGGTGTTGACTTGGACATTACAGAGAGAGGGCACTTATTATGTCGGGTGAAGGGAAGGGACGGTGCCATTAGGACAGCAGAGAGGCACTCTTTTTCTTCTTCTTTTTTTCCCTTTCCCTGTTAAAACAAGAAGAGCACATCATCCGGTGCACTTGTGTCTCCAAAGTGAGAATCAGGCCTTGTTTTACCGCCTCGTCCCTCTTCACTGCATCCAGGCAGCAGTCAAGTGTCTGTGCTGATGGCTTCTGTAATGACAAAATAGCACTAATTTGTCCTATTATTACACTTAGGCCCCTTTTGCCAATGACACATACCGTGACTGTTAGTTTGGAATGTCTTCCTTTCCCATATCCCAACTCAGAACACAATTTTAAAAAAGACATACAGAGTCATTCAATGACGCCAAATAATAAACTCAATTGGCACAGAATTATTTTTTTTTTTTAAAGCTACTTTCAAAAAGCTGCAAAGAAGCGGCTTACAAGCAAATAAGCATGCCCCTTTTCTGCTAGTCTACTGAAAAATACTAGTAATTAAGTATTTAACTCATGAAACAAAGTTTGGATAACTAACTAGTCCATCTATTAATGTCTAGTAAAGAACATACTTACCGCGGATGATAGCTTATTCAAAGAAAACAAACAAATAACCGAAATATAAACTTGCTAAAACATCCAGTTTAGCAGGACCTTCCAAACGTTGAGAAGGGAGAATAAAAACAGGCCACAAGGCGGCCCCAGTGGGTGTAATAAACACCTTGCCGGAGGTGTCGTCCCAAAACTGTGAAAGGTTGACGGCTGCCTTTGTGACATCCAAGAGGGCTGATTTCCACAACTGTATGCTTTAGCACACACCTTGTGCTAAAGTGGAGCAAACAGAAGAAGGAAGAGATGCCGACATTCAGTTTCAGCACCGCTGGGGTGGACAGCTCCAAAGTGCAACACAGCTGCAGCCGTTTCAGCACCAACAACAACTGGACAGCTCCCGGCACTGTGGCGCAGCCTCTGTAGTTGTTGTGTGCGTGTCCATTGCTTATGTGTCACGGGGCTCCATCCCTTGTAGTTTTAAGCCCTGAAGAAGCTGATTTGTTGTTCCATTTAAATGAAGAATGACTCTTTTTTTTTCTTTTTTTAATCAGCTAGAGGGACAGAAGCCGCCATCCACAGCCAGGCTGATTTAACTCCCTCTGTTCGCCTCCCGCTGTCCCTCTCATCTAATCTGCCCCTCTTCTCCTAATTTTCTCTTCTATTGCTCATTCCTTTGTCCCCTTCTCTCGCCGTCTTGTTGCTCTTGCTGTGTTGGCCATGATTGTTCCTGCACCCTGCGTCTTCATGAAACATTTCCCCCCCGTATCTCTATTACAACTGTTTTGTTTTCGACTTGAGCAGTAATAAGGGCCAAATAAACAAATAACTAAACAATGCTGCCTCCCTCTCACAATCCTCCCCAATTTACTCCCGCTGCTCCCGTCCTTGTCTCCTGGTCTGTTCTCCTTATGCGTTTTCCATTTGTTTTATTGAAATGATAAAGGGGTTTGGTTTGGCTGGAGAAACATCATAACCTTCTCGTCACCTGAAGCCCCAGGCCATAACTAATTAAAATGTATAAAAAACAAAAACAAAAAAAACCCCTCACATTTCAGCTGTATTTTTTTGTTGTTGTTTTTTGTTTGTGCCGCAGGGTTTTGGCCGTGGAGATTTCAGTTCTCTCTTTTATGGTGGAGCTGGATGCAACTTGTTCAAGGCACCAAAAAAACACTTTTCAACAGCTCGACAGGAGTCTCCGTAAATAATCATTAAACAATAAACCTCACACTGTGAGCATTAAGAATTTTCCACAATACGTAACAAATAGGGAAGAAGCATGTGCGAATGCTTATTCTTGTCATTGATTATTTAATCCTCACAATATTCAGTCATACAGCTTATGAATAGTAATTAATAATAGTTATTCTAAATTAGATTAGGTAGATCAGCTGATTAGTCGGGCCTAATTTTTGTTACACAGGTATTTAAGACCACCACTGACTGGAAATGTCTTTTCAAATCCGAGCTTGAAGTTTCTTCAAGTGTGTTTTAACTGGATATTGATATGGATCTGATGTTCAAGAGCGCAAGTGAGAGAGTTCGCCAAAATAAGTGACTTTTTGTACGATGTCTTTTTTTCCCTCTCTTTTTGCTTTTTGTTTTTCAGCTGGTGGAACCTCTAACGCCCAGCGGAACGGCGCCCAACCAGGCGCAGCTCCGCATCCTTAAAGAGACGGAGCTCAAACGGATCAAGGTCCTCGGCTCCGGCGCCTTCGGAACTGTTTACAAGGTAAGACAGTCCCACAGCACTCGCAGTGCTCTTTTGTTTGTTGCTCAGACTTAAGTCACACACGTCTGAGTCTGAGATCCATGAGGTAAGACCAGATAAGAGGAGGACGAGAGAGACAGGCCGCAGGATGATTAAAGTGAGGAAATGAGACGGAAGGCTCCAGGCGGCGGATGAAAAGAATAATTAACAGAGGGACCCTCTGGGTTACAGCAGGACAGGACGCTTCTTAAGTCGACGTTGGTAAGAAAGGAGGAGCTCAGAATCTGCAAGAATCCCACAGACGTCCTCATTTAGGAGATCCGCTGATTTGTCTGCTCTGAGGAATTTGGGAGAAGGTGTTTGCTGCAGGAAGTTCATCGGCTCTTCCTCAAATGTCAAAGCGACGCGCTTGCAACGTCCTGCAGTTTCTCACAGGCTGCATGGGATCTGGTTAGGCAGCTGTAGGGCTCAGTCAGTCTTCACGCTCTGGTAGCATGGTGATCAGGTCCCCCCGCCTCCAAAGCTGGACCTTCTCAGAGAGACTCCACAAAGATGCTCGAAAGTGAGACTGTGCTGCCGTACGCAGCGGCACAGTCGTGGTGACGCAACTCTCTCGTGGCCACGAGAGTCACCGGTTTTGAGGTTTTCCACCGTCGGACGGATATCAAGCGTTTTATTTACTCGTCTGCTAATGACTTATCCCGAATGATTTGTCAGGACTCCTAGCTCGGCTAATCAGGGCATTTAGTCAACTACTAGCTCAGATTAACTGCATTAGTGAAATTATCGTTGTTATTATCATCATCATTATTATTTTCATTATTTTTACACCGTGGGTATTTCATGAGTGGATCAAATGGAATTTGTTAGAAACACTGGCTCATGGTTTGTGCAGATAGAGAAAAGAAAGTTATGCATTAAGTGGATTTTACTGACAATAGTAAACTGTTGATTTGTATCTCCATCTCTTTTTGTTCATATTTGATCCTTTACCAGATTATCATCATATTTAAGATGGAAAACAGACCTCCGAGTCATTCGGGGACCTCGTTGAAAAGGCCATCTGGTTTCAATGAGGTCACGCATATTCTTGAAATGTTTTCAACTCAAGACGAACTTTTAATAGAATGTGTTTGCATTGTGTCTTTGTGGTTTCTAAGACATATGTGTCTTTTTTGGGGGCCCATTGTTTGTGTGCCAAGAGCTCTCGTGGTTGGAAGCGGTGGGTGAGCTGCATTGTTGGCTCAGAGCATCATGACAACTGGCTGCGGGAACAAAATAAGGCGTCAAAATAACACTGTGTCAGCATGAATTACTTGCACAATGTTTGAAACTTAATTGCTCAGGTGGAAAAATGCTGTTTCAAGAGAAGAAAAAAAAACAAAACATGCCAGATGATGAAAACCGGAGCTGCAATCTTTGGGGAGTGTAACATGAATGCACAGCCAGACAAAGAGGCGGCACATTTGGAAAAACAACAATAAATATATGATATATTTTCTCTTGATTCTTCGCCTCTTTTGATCCCTAAATAACTTTGATAAATGTAATTAGACCTAGAATTCTGTTTTTTAAACATGATCAAATAGATTCCCTCAGTGTTTTTGAAGGACAAACATTCTTTTTAATTGTACATTCCTAATCCTGTATTAATTAACGGGGCTTATTCTCTTTTCTATTCACCCTGTGCAAAAATGTTTGGTGGATGTGGTGCTAATAATGACTTGTACTCGCCGACCATTTCTGCCTGTGTGTTTTCAGGGTGTTTGGGTCCCCGAGGGTGAAAAGGTGAAGATCCCCGTGGCCATTAAAATCCTAAATGAGGCCACTGGACCCAAGGCCAACGTGGAGTTCATGGACGTGAGTATCCTGAAAAAAAGAAAGACAACATAAAGGAGGTCCTGTGTATTGAAATTTGTGTGAGTTATAATTTGTAATTTTGTAGCAGCGGAAAAAGAGGTGCGCATTGGTCTGCAGTGAGAGTGTTTTTAAATAAACCAGCCCTTAATTTTTGCATCAGCAAGCACCTGAGGGGGAACCAATGGAGGCCCGAAGGTCCCCATCACGAACACGCCATGCCACAGGCTCCCAGCACAGAGCACAGGGTCTCGATTGAAAAAAAAAAAAACAGAAAAAAAACGCACAGTTCGGCTTATTTCAAATGCAAAAGTGAGAAAAATCCAAATTATAACCATGCAATGATGCAACGCAGATGAAATAACTCCCATCAACACACGCACGCGCACAATCGAGCACACTCGCCCCGCGCACTGAAAGCGACCCACTTGCACTCGTCTTTTGCATATATGTTGACACTCGGAGAGGAAGAGCTCTATTTTTACAGGGACATCTTTGATGAATATCCTGTGTGTGTTTAATTTTAAGTGGCCGCCTTTGAAGTTCAGTCTGACATAGCATTAGTCCTGCCAGAGCTACAAATAGCCAGGCAAGAGGCTCATATAGACTTTCGTATACGCCACCGAGAAGTATGGACCTATATTTGGACCCATACATATTCATGTGTCATTTACATTTAGTGTACCAGCTGATGAATGAAGTGAAGGTGCTTCTTTCTCTTACGTGTGCCGATAAAGCCTTCGGCGCTCCAACGTGCACGTTCGCTCAGGGGTTTGCGTCACTGTGTGCGCACGGCCGAGTGCGGATAAATTTGGAAAACGGCATCATGGTGGGCCTTGTGACGATCAGGGAGGAAAAAAAATCAAAGGAACACATTTGCAGAGGTCATCACCCGGTTGAAGCTTCACCATCCGACGTCGAGGGTTCGGCTTTGTATTACAGACACAAAGCATTGTTTTTGTTTTGTTTTGTACCTTCTTCGGGAAGGCTCCAGCTCTAATCCGCTGCACCTTTAAATAATAAAAGAACCCAATGGTAAATAACGGGGGTTCAGCCTTATCTTCCACTGCTACCTTTGCCTCACTTGGCATGCAGTTCCACGTTGTTTCAGCAGCTATCGACAGGTGAGCAGCCGGGGTCTCGCCCCCTCGGCTCCGGGGGACATTAGCGGCGGCCCCGAAGTGGGAGAGGAGGGAAGGAAGGGATAAATAAAAGGAGATAAATAAATAAAAACAGCAAGAGTGCCATTCATTTGCCATGACTAGCCGTACTTACACAGCCAGAGTGGGAATTCTGACCGGTGACCTTCTAACTGCAGGCCACACCGAGCGGCCACTGACTGTTTGAAGAATGTCACCGAGAATTGATCCACCTCCGACCAGTGTGTGTGTGTGTGTGTGTGTGTGTGTGTGTGTGTGTGTGTGTGTGTGTGTGTGGCATCGTTCCCTCTCCTTTACCTTTAAGTAACTCAGTGGGGAACCTTCTTCCTGTTTTTTTTTAAAGACAACAGTTACAGCTGGAGGCCTCCTGCCATGCATGTGTATGCGTTTAAGTTTTTTCGCCATCGGTTTTCCCTCCTTCCTGCAGTTGCCAGTTTGACCTTTGACACAGAGTGGATATTTTCAAAGCTTTTTCTTTCAAAAGGACCAGTTCACCTAAAATTGAAATTCAAATCATTTTTCTTCCTGCCGCTGTGCTGATGCGTGAACAGCATCGGTCTCACTCTGAATTGTGTTTGGTTGCAATTTTGTCCAACTGCAAACCCAGAGATGAACACTGAGTAAATCTGTACTTGGGAAAACTTGTAGGACTTCTTCTGTTTATCCGTGCCAATAGATAATGTGTGACGTGCATTTTTACCTTCTTATTTCCATGATTCTTTGTCGACACAGAAATGGATATTTACCCATCGAGAGAATTGTAATATATCGACATAATTTGCTTATTTATGGGGGGGGGGTAAGCAATAAATCCATAACTGCATACAAGCTAGTATTCACCCCAAAGATTGATTCCCTTTTGAACATGATTTATGTCAGAATGGATCGCATGAAAAATGATTTGTCTATACATTCAATCGCACTCAACCAATGCGGTGTGTTATTTAAGTGCAAGGAACAAAACTTTGGACGCTGCAGTGGACTAAAAATCAGTCTTAAAATGTGTGAACTTGATTCCTTCTTGGAACCAAGCAGGCAGATGGAGACTCGTTTTCAGACTTCCACCTGATTTATCACCACACTCACTTCTCCCAGCGCGCCCCTGGTCACGTGACTGCTGCGACACGCATGCGTCATATATAATCCGAGTGTTTTCCGGCCGTAACTCTCTCCTCTGTCAGAGTTTCTATTGGTCTCTCTCTCTCTCTGTGTTGTATATCTGGCCGTCCTCATTTCACCAATAAAAACCTGCTGTGTTTATGGCTGCACCACCTACCAGCCTGTAATGAATCCTCGAATAATGTGATGTTGGGTGTGATATCAACCCTGCACCTCAGCTGGTGCCTGCAAGTTGGTTTGGGCCTGTGTTATATAAGCCAAACAAACAAAAAATAGACTTTGGTATCTGACATCCAACGACATCAAAGCGGTGAATTTGGGGAATTTACTCAGAACTTTTCAAGATCAGCCGGCTGTCGGAATTCCAAAGAGGCCCCTGTTGCCTGAAAAAGAGGCAACAGTGTCCTATTCTAAAAGTCATCATCGGTCCTTAACCCCTCGCCGCCACATGCCTGAGTGTTCTTCTGTCTCATTCAGGAGGCTCTGATCATGGCCAGCATGGAGCACCCACACTTGGTCCGCCTGCTGGGCGTCTGCCTGAGTCCCACCATCCAGCTGGTCACACAGCTGATGCCTCACGGGTGCCTGCTCGACTACGTCCACGAGCACAAGGACAACATTGGCTCCCAACTGTTGCTCAACTGGTGTGTCCAAATCGCCAAGGTAAGGCACCGGAAAACACAGCTGTGAGTTTTGCTGTGGAATCAGCCGGTTGGCTGACTCTGCACATTGTGGCACTTTGGATCTGTGGATTGTAAATATTGCACTTTTCACTTTTGGTGTCTGGTTTTTTGTTTGCAATTTGGCAAAACAATGAAGTGCATTTTTGCTACTTGCACATGGTCTATCACAGGGGTGGGCAAACTTTTTGACTGGTGGGGCCACAATGGGTTGTAAAATTGGACAGAGGGGCCGGAGCAGGAGCAGATGGATGGAGTGTTTTGGTGAGCCACCTCATAGGAAAAATGACTCTTAAAACATCAATGAAATACAGCTATTTTATTACTTTTTCTTGCTATTAATAAAACTTCTTCCAGTTGGCAAGTAAAAGCTTAACAGGCCGCATATGGCCCCGGGCCGTACTTTGCCCATGCCTTGTCTATCAGGTATTAGGTACCTGGTACTAACGAGGTCAACTTAAGGAAGTACCCAGCGAGTCCAATGTCCCGCCAAACATGCAGCCCTCAGAAAAAATGAAAATGACTCCGCAGTGCCACTGCATTGCAGCGCAACACTTAATATCTCAGATACATATTTCTGTTGCCTTGTCTTCTCTTTATTTATTTTTTTATTTTTGCCTAAGCCGGCGGAAAGTCGGTGGTGCAGTAAGCTGCCATGGGAAAATATTAAACCATTAATTGAACACTGGGACGCAGCTACAATTGCAATTTGTGAAAGGAAAAAAAGAACCCTGTGTTTTGTTTCTAATATCAAAGGCAATCGGAGCAGGCATTAGGTCTGGCAGGCTGACAGCGCATGCTGCGCTACACAAATACTATCACGGTATGGAATTAATCACGCAAATTGCTCGGTGGGGGGAAAAAAACGGAAAAAAAAAACATGTAGATTTTGCCCCTGCGCGCTCGCACACACACACACACACACACACACACACACACACACACACACACATGAGCGCATACGTGTGTGCTTGCCTGCCACGGGTTGTCAACACGCACAGATGCATAATTCATAAAGGGCAAATACGATGATATATTATTCACCGCCTTTGTGAGTTTCGAACCTGGGCTCGACTGATTGGCAACGTCGCCCGTCAGGGGTGAGTTCAGTCTGCCTCAGCCGGTGCCGCACTTCACCGCGGCGGCCACAAGGTGAACACGAGGCGCCACGTGTCGGACCCGCTAGGACTCAGCCCTGACTTGCAGTCGAGCGCAGATTACACATCAGTCGGCCCGCCCCTGGAAGCCCCGGCGAGTGACGGGATTACAATAGTTGAGGCAACACCCCCTGCGGCCCTCCCTGCCCATTCCCCTCCTTCCACCCTCCCTCCCCCCGTCACGAGTGCGGCGCCGGTCGTGGATTATTAATGGAGCGATCGGCCGCCAGAGTCATACTAATGAGTGGATTCATTAGAAGCTGCTACCCCGACGACCACGGAAGTGGGTTTTTTCCCCCCTTTCCCTCTCCCTAGGATGGATATTTCCCAGCCTGTCATACCTCAGAGTGCCTCCCCCCACCCTCCCCACCCACCCATTTTATCACATTTTTCCCTCATTTATGTAACCCCCCCTTCCTCCACCCTCCCCCTATCATCCGAGGTCATCGTGCTGTTCACACACGCCGGACACGCAATGAGCAGAGACGCTGACGTTTCAGATGTTTGTCTTTTAAACTGAGGCGGAGGTGAAAAAGGGAGCTTTTGAATTCGTTAACTTTCACCTCCCTGTGAGTTTTTTTTTTTTTTTCATCCTCTCTTCCCCTCATGTGTATTTCTCAGGTTTAAACGTCTAGTCTCTGGTGGCTTTGGGCCACAGTGAATAAAAAACTGGTTTCCACTAGAGACTGAGTTGGTAGTGCGTCGTTATTTCACTTTGTGTTGAGGGTGATCGTGGCACTGGTGGTGGTGTAATAAAAATAAAAGTCTGTGAAATGCCGTTGAAATAACAGTTTACATATTTGACTTGAGTTCTTTTTCATCATTGCTAAAAAAAATCAATTTGTGCATTAGTGCAAATTTGTTGACCTTGACTGACAGTCATTTGAATTTTAAATGCCACTCCAGACTATGGTTAGTTTATTTTCCACTCTTAGCATTACTGACACACTAGATTTATTTTTTTTTATTTCAATCAGCAGCAGCAGCAACAACTGTGCTAATACACAAAACACAGCTTTTACCTCCACTAGTGGTTTTAGGAATGAGAAATTAGAATGTTGCTCAAGCTATTACGTGATTTATTTTTTATTTTTTATGCTGCTTATTTTTTTAATGGCCCCCTAGTACAAATATATTGATTTATTTTTCTCGTTCTCAAGTGAGTGAGACGTTAATTTTCTGAATGGCACCTGTAAGCGACTCAGTAATCGGTTCCTCCAGAGTTAGACCACTAGCGGCATGGACAAGTTGTCGGAATCAAAACTTGAGATTCAAACGATTTGTTAAGGACTTGCACATCACAAGCGCTAAATCCATGATGTGTAATATGCTTGCTAAACTTTCAGGGGCAAGTTAGTAAATTAAAGCCATATTTATCACATGAATGGCCCTCCGCCTCAAATAAGGCCATAAATGACCAAGAATTTCCTCCCGACAACCTTCAAATTGCTAAGACTTGGACAGGAAATGTGCTCCAACATCGCCTAGTTTCTTTGTTCTCAAGTCAAAGTTGTTGCTTTTTTAACTACTAAATTTAGCTTCTTTTAAATGCAATGTTAGCATGTTTTTTTTTTACGCTTTCTTCACATCTGACAGAAATGAGATAATCAGTGCATCTTTAAGCAGGATATTTGAAGTTGATTCAAAACGCATCATAAGCCAAACAGAAAAGAAAAAAAAAAAATCAAGAGTCAACACGAGTCTCTGAAACGTAACACAGCCCGGCTTTTCATCCCGGTACAAAAATAGGCGCGTTGCTCTGAGGCATCCGAGTGATACGGATCCTCTGAGACAATTTGGTACATCGGCAGCGACTTCAGAATTAGTACAAGAGAGACCAAAAAGTACAGAAGCGAAACTGTACCAGCAGCCACATTAAAAAAAAACGGTGACGTTCCCCCTGCGAGAGATTTTCCTGTTAAATATTTAGCGTGAACCAAATGTAATTTCCCTTTGAAGGGATCCCGCTCGCGGAGCGGAGAGGCTCGTGTTGGGATAAGTGGCGTAGAGATGCACACGTCAGAGATATCTGAGCAGAGCAACACACCGATCCCAGGCAAGGCTCTTGACAACATTTATCTCTCACAATGAGCCGCTGGCTGGTTTTCCTTGGAGCGACAGGTGGCGAGCGGCTTGGTAATGTGTGTGTTAGAGCCGTTCATTGGTTCATTAGCTAATTCAGAAGTCGTGAGTGTTAATAGGTGGGTTTTTTTTTTTTCCCGTTTATTCCTGTTGAGTCATCTGCACAAAGTTGTCCGCCGTGCATCTGTAAAGTGCATCGGAGTAATGAAGATTTCATGAGTTATTTTGACATAGTCCACGCTCATGCTGTTGTTATCTTGGGAGGCGAGAAATATGAGATAATTGCTTCATTAATTAAACAAAAGGCGCTTTGCATCAAACTTTGTGTACTGTGTCGTTGTTAGTGTGGCAGGATATTTCAATGCTTTCTCCTAATTGAACGAGCAGTGACCGCGCAACCATGACTTGACAAAGTTCTTATATACAGTTTTTATTTTAATTATTTTTTTTGAAGACTGGTTCCACATGATCACAGAGAAAACCAATCCACGTCCTGCAACCGACCCAAAGCCATCAGTTAAACGAAATGTAATCCATTTTTTTGTTGTTGCAGTAATAATGACCTCTCACATTAGAGAGGAGAGAGCGGAAGAAGAGAAAAAAAAAAAAGCAATCAAAGTCAAGTGCACCCAACATGCCATTAAACCTCTTAATGACCACAACCTCTCCGTATTCCGGTTCACCGCAATTAGCAATAAAATCCGTCACGGGTGTGAAGCCGTGCTGGAGCTGCTGGAGTGCAGGTCAGGTCTGAAGCTCACAGGCACACAGACCTGCTCCATCTGTTTCACTTGCAGCGGGGCCCCGACTCACACTGATGGCCAAGTAATAGACCCCGCTCTCTCCCTTGTTTCACATCATAGGGGTGGAGTTCGGAAAGAAGGGGGCAGGCCGGTGGCCGGTGTCCTTCGTGCAGAGCGGTGTCGCGCGTTTCTTAAGGAAAAAAACGATTGCCGCAAATAGGACGTTTAATCACAGATTTTCAAACGTGTTTCGACCGGCAGGATGTGGCAGTTAGCGTTTTGCCGAACATCTGCCCCGATCTCCCGCTTGATCGATTCAAATCCCAAGCAGATGTCTGTAAACTTCTATTATCCAGAAAACAACTTTGAGTCTGCGGCGAGTGAAGTTCAAAACTTAGCCGAGCATTTCCTCTTTTTAAACACACTCGCTTGATTGCAGGAGCCGCAGAAGCATTTTGAATCTCTCAACGAGTCTGAATGTCACGTCTTCTCTCTCAGTGTCCTCGCCCGCCCCTGCGTCCCGGCGCCAGTGGACCCTGTGCCTGTCGAGCCTTCGCCAAACACTTGTGCGCAGCCAGCATATCATAAAATTCCCACGTCTCTTGTTTTTCAAAGCGAGCGACGCCTTGTGTGAATCGGCCCAAGGTGGTTTTGAAGTGTCATCGCTCTAATAATAGGAGAAATGATCCAGAGAACCCAAACCAAGTAGAAGAACCTGACCAAGTTCAGGGATCTGGCAGCTGGAGTTGTTATTGCTTCTGTGACAGAGGTCTCCCTTTAAAATATGTCCTTCCATGTTGGCTCATCTGCAAGAAAACGTGCAATGTGTGAAACAGCGTCACACTCTCACAGACAGAGAAAGAAGGAGAGAGAGAGGGAGGGAGGGAAAGAGAGAGAGAGAGAGAGGCAGGTCCAGACTCCTCTGAAGGGAAAAGCTGCAGCGCCGCTGCCGACGTGCAGATCTCAGGTTCTCTCTGTGGCTTAACACACACACACACACGCACGCACACGCATGCACAGACAAGGCAGACACCCCCTCCCCCCACCTCTAGGATGAGATGATGAGAGATAGTGTATGTATTATTTACTGCAACCGCAGGGGACAAGGTAAATCAGAGCGAGGAAGCCTCAGCATCGTCTTGCAGGAGAGTGAGAGAGAGAGAGAGAGAGAGAGTGAGCGAGAGAGAGAGAAAGGGGGGGGGGGGGGTGGAGCGGAGCAAGATGAGCAACAGACATCAGCTCCAAAGGTGTTTTTTGAAGCTGCTTTCTACCTCACCATATGTTACTACTATGCATATATATATATATATATATATATATATAGTTTTTTAGTATTTATGGCCCAAAATTTTACCTTTGGCTCAAGGATAAAGCAACTGAATCGAGTAGTGAATCACATTTTTAGTACTGTGCACATCGCCGTAATTGTTTGCAAATGCTCGGAGGAGGATTTTGCACAATACTTAACAAAGAGCACACAGAGACGAAAAAACAACCTAACGACCGAACAAATGGATGACATTTGATAATAGCATCCATATGTTTTTGTTTTCTAAGTTTCCCCCTCTGTTGTTATGCCAACAAATGGCCTGCGTGGGGCGGCCTAATGGCTGTAGCGCACCAGCTAACATTAGCATCCGCACCAGTGCACATTTCAATCAGTCGCCGACATCGTGGTGAGCACTTTGGCGCATGTGTGAGGAGATGTTTTGCGTACGCCGTCTTTGCCACACGCGTTCTGCTTTGCATGTTGAAAGAAGTGGTGGTGGGAGAAGAAGAAGAAGAATAAGAAGAAGAAGAGGAGGGAGCGGCAGAGAGAGTCTTTGGAGGCTAATATCTGTTACTCAACAGTCATTGCTGCATATGTGCGAAATAGTCTCGGAAGAGCATCAACAAGGCCGTGTGGTTACGAGCTCAGCAGCAGCCTGCTCAATTTCGACGGAGCCACAGATCAATCTTAGATTGCTGTTAATGTCTCCCATTACTGCATCCTGCGATTCCCCCCCCCCCTTTTATTATCCCGCTAATTATCGCTATCATCATTATTATCATTTCTCTATTACAGTTCATTACCCGCGGCCTGATAGGAGATGGTTTGATGCTTTGAATGGCGGCTACTTCCTATACGTTTCCTAATTTGACTGTGGCATCGCTGACGAGCCGCGCAAGTTAATGCGTTAAAAGTGTATAAGAGGGTGAAGTGAAGTAGCTCGGCGTCATTGTGGAGTCTGTGCCTGTCGGTGCTGCAGAACAAGTCTTATTTGTAAAACTTTAGTTTCTATTTAGACAAAGAAAAATGGTTTTGGGGGAGGGTAGGAGAGAAAAAGCGTGTCTGCGCCAAAAGCTTTATTTAGAAAGCTTAATTTTATCCTTGAGTCTTGTGAGCCGTTGCCTTTGATACAAGTGCACCGGCAGACTGGTGTATAATGATCGGCGCCAAAGAGCTGACACACATTCTGCTTCGCCAGCTAAACAACAATCTGCTACCAAATCTGTTACTTCTCTGAAAATCGATACTCTATCCTCCAAACTTGCTTTCCAAACGGCTTGCGACTGCCAAACTGCCAAGTTGCGCAGGAGGATTTTCCTCAGTGCAATTCACGTCAAAATACAATAAAGGGGGAAGAAAAAAACAACAACTATCCACTCAATTGCCAGCACCTGCGCGGAATCCTGTGACTGCAAGGCAGTTTCGTTTCCCAAGTAAATGTAAAGGCCCGTCCTTTGGGCATCATCGCAGATCAAATCCGAGTATTTGTTTACTGCCGAGGTGTCTCGGCAGTGTGTTTTCAACACAGCCGCCCCTGTGCAAACAACCTCAGGCTATCACTATTCATTTCCCTCGCTGGAAAAGCGACCAACCGTTCCGGGCATCCCACACTCAGACTCCTGGCTCGCGAGAAAAGGGACGCATCCCATCACGTCTTGGAGAAAATTGGCCCAAAGTTATTCTCTCAGCGGCTGCTGCTGCTGCTGCTGCTGCTGCTGCTGCTGCTGCTGCTGCTGCTGCTGTGTCTCTCCCAGCCACCGGCGGCAGCCAGCTTCTGACTCACAACCGTGTTTGGCTCATATGCCGGACGCACAAAGAGGGACCAGTTGGATTAAGGAGGAAAGCGTCGCACGGTTTAGCGACAGTTCACGTTGAGTTCAAAATTTAAAAAAAAGTTTTACCCACGAGGCTAAAAATCACGAGCTGCCTAATCAATTGGATATTGAATAGAACCGAACTGCCCTTTTATTTCAAAAAGTGTACTTTTTTCCAGTTTAGTTTTCTTTTTTTTAGGGAGAAAATATAAAACTTTAGGTTTTATATTTTCTCCCAAAAAAGAAGAAAAAAAAAATGAACCGGAATCTATTCAGGTCATAATGAACTTCCACAACCCATTAAACGTATCAGTAGTAAATGGGACACAACCGCTCTCTTTATCATGACTCCATTGCAGGCCAAAGTGTCCCTCTAAACGTGTCACTCTGGGCCTTTTCAACACATTTTCCCAAAGCCACACTCCTGCTGCACATGTGCGCACAATCTTCCGTGACTGAGCAGCAGCACTTTGATCCCAACCAACCAACCAACCAACCAACCACAGTGTATGTACGATCCGGCCCTCGGCAATCTGTCCTGTCTCACTTTTAGTTTACACCGCTGCTTTAAATAGCCTCATCGGCCACCGTCTGTTGTTATTTAGCGCTCACTGCAAATGACGGGCAAAACTGCAGATCAACAGTTGAGAGGAGGTGAGAGGGGGTTCAGTGCAAAAAAAAAGTATATTTTTTTGTGCTGCAGGCCCATTTGGCTGCCCAACCTGCCGCCGTAGCTTCCGCTGTGGCACTTTTTTCTGGGTTTTTTTTGTAGCCGCGAGCGAGCGAGCGAGCGCTCGTCGGAGCCAAAGCGAGAGGCGTCCGGGCCGAGAACGAGAGCGATTGGAATGCGGCGCCGAGCGGAGCGGCGTGCCAAGTGCATTAACGCCTCCATCTGGCGTCTCGTACTTCACCTCCACTCGCTCCTGCTCACCTCATTGGCCTCTGCCGCCCTCACGGTCGGACCTGTGTGGGTCCTTCCAGCCCAAGGTCATGTCGCTGGCATGCGCTGCGATTGCGCCACCTGATCTCCCTCCTAAAAAATAGAAAAGGTGCCCGTCGGGCTTCTGGCACGCCGCTGTTGCTGGCGCGGCGGCGACTGCGACTGCAGCCTGACCCTCCGTTTCTTCCTGCGAGGCGGCAAAATCTGGGTCACACATCTCGCAGACCGACACACAACACAACATCTCGGTTTGTGTTCATATGAATGTAGCAGCAATACTAGCAACAATAAGTAACAAGCAACCAACCAACCAAACAAACAATAAATAATACAATACAGTTAAATGTCCATATTTATACATGTGAGCACTGTTGTCCTCCTCTGGTGAAAGCATTAGCATTAGCATTAGTTTCTTGTGAACAGCTTTAATTGAGGAGGAGTGTCCAAACGATCCTGTGGACCTGGGAGCTACACAGTCGCCATTGCAGGAGGCTCGTGTGTTTGTTTGGCTACAGCTCCAACATCTTTTTACCAGTGCAGAAAACAGCGATCTTCATCCACTAACACAATTCTTCACTTCTGCCTCATTCTACCGTCTACCTTCCTTGTGGTTGAACTGATGTATTTGCCGCCACTCTGGTATTTACTTGTTTGCGTTGCAGTTTACGTTGCAGCATCGCTGCCAATTGAAGGTATTTGAACTAAACCTACCTAGTTGATCAGCCAGAATAATCACCTCCTCTCTCCCTTCTTCTGCTGGTTTCAGCTACTTCTGCTTCTTCCGTGGCCGAGCAGCGCCGTCCGTGGCTGCATTTCTTTGCAGTCCTTCAACTCAAGTTTTGCATCAAATCATTCAAATTAAACGAGGCGCTACGGCAGGTTTATTTATTGTTGTACATTTCTTTTCAAGCAAATGATCAAAAGCGTTCTCGTAATAAAGTTTGCCTGACAGATAAACGGACAGAAGCGTCCATATTCATTGTTTGCACGTGCCCCCATTAAGAAAACCAGAGAACGATCCGAGACGTTGTGCAGTTGTAAAGTTTAGTCTGCTGTAATGGAGAGCAAAGGAAGAGAAAAATCTACCTTTATCTAAAATTAAAATCGCATCCATAGAGAAATAAAGGCCAAGAGTTGCCTTTAAGCAGATGAGTTGTAACCTGCAGTGTATCTTTTAATTCATCACTGCCGACAGGTAACATTGTTCTGTTAACCTGGGTCCATCGCCGGGTCTCAAAGTTTTATTTACGGGCTGAATAAAATTCAATTCCAAATTCAATTTCTGGAACTGATGCCTGCGTGTCTGCTTCATGTTACACGATCTTATTTCCTTTTCACTGCCCAAGAGATAGTTTGAGTTGTTTTTTGTTTTTTTTGTTTTGTTTTTCCAACATTGCTATTATTGTTGTTCATTGATCTATTTTTTCGGGACTGAGCCCCGGCGATAGGACCAGCTCTGAAGCAGAGCAGGTCATTGCAGGGCGAAGACCCGATCGTATCTCATCCTTTTCTTCTTCTTCTTCTCGTTCTTAGGCGTCTTTCACACCCTGAACATCCTCCAAAACTCTCCAAATTTTGCATGGAGGTAGAAATTGGGGAAAAATGTCATTAAATTTCTTGTTTCTCCAGCGTTTCCTCATGGGGGCCGACCACGCCGGGAGTTGTATTTGGTCTGCCCATGGGGGTGCTGTCCCGTGGACGGCTGTGACCCGGGTGGCTCTGCACCTTGGTGTGGGGTCTCCCGTCTGCCTGGGCTGGGGCGGTCCCTGTGGCAGCGCCCCCTGCTGGCATGGGCCATCTCTCCTCTCGGTGTGTGTGGCCCCAAAATGGTAGCCTTTTCCTTACCTCAGAGTTCAGTTCCAAGCCATTCCTCCTTAGCGATAGTCTGTATGTGTGTGCGTGCGAGTGAGTACAGGTACACACCTGAACAGGCACACAGGTACGCCGTGTGTAGGTGTTTGTGTGTCTCTGTATTTGTGAGTGTGGGAGGGTCGGGTTTTGTTTTAATTCGGGACTGAGCCCCAGCGCAGACCTGCTCTAATTTTATTTATTTATTTTTTTTCTCTCTTTTGTTCACGTTCTCTTTCGTTGTTGTGAGGCACTTTGAGCTGCTCTTTGTATGAAAAGTGACCCACACACTTCGAAGGACCCATCCTACAAAGGACCCATCGGAAGGACACTGCAAAGGACACTGCAAAGGACAATCATCAGAAGGACACTCCGAAGGACACTCATCAGAAGGAGTGTCCTTCGGGTGTCGCCAGGTGTCAGGGGGCATCAGTGAGTCTCAGGGGGCATTGCCAGGCAGCGGCTGACGTCATCTGTAGGCGGCGGCTACAGAGGCACAGTCCCGCTAACACTTGGTTGCAGCTTTTTTTTTTATTATAGATTTATTTCGAACATGTGCTACGAACAAAAATACAAACAAGAAGGAAAAAACACAAAAGAAAGAAAACAGACAAACAAAGACAGCAAGCAGTTGAAACAAAAGTCGCCCAACATGCTCAAAAAGGAGCAGGAAGAAGCGATAGCTTATCTCGTCCTACCCCTTTGCATTCATTCCATCAGTTACATTTATACTAGCAAACATTGTGACAAAGTGCCAATATGGTGAAAAAACAAAATAAATAAAAATAAACCAATAAGTCATCATCATCACCACCGTCAAGTAAATAAATAACCGTAAACAATTGTGACAACCTTAGTGTTTGTCACACCCTTCTTCTTCTCCCCTATACCTTGTAAATACCATGTGCTTGTACTGCTGTTTGAATTTGCTCATGCTTGAACATTGTCTCAGCTCCCTCGACAGTCTGTTCCACATTTTCACTCCGCATATAGACAAACAGAAAGTTTTTAACATCGTGCGAGCGTGGAGATGTTTTAAATTCAGTTCCCCCCTCAGATTATATCCCCCTTCTCTTTGAAAAAACTGTTTTTGAATATTTCCTGGAAGTAAGTTGTCGCTGTCCACAAACTTTAATCAGACCAGTGAACGCTGAATCATTTTCTTCTTTTTTTTTTTTCCTTCTGATACCAAAGCGAAAATGACCCTGGAGGGTTTTTTCATTCGGCTACTTTGCTCATAATCCATCGAACCGCTTCTCCTGCCGAGACACAGACGGAGAGAATAAGGAGTGAGTTGCTGAGACTTGCCCTTTGCTGGCTGCTGTTTGACCTGCCGCTGCGAGGTGATGTGAGCGCAGAGAGGAAGATGGATCTCTTTCTGCTGAGTGTGCTCCACCTCTCGCTGGACATTCTATACGCTTTGATTTATTCACTCCATGTTGCACATCCGACACAATCCCAGACTTCAGACCACCTGACAGTACACGCGATGACTGATGATTTACAGAATAGTTGTCTGGAATTGAATCCCAAAACTCTTGTCTTAAGAGGCAAGGCTTTGGACTTGTGTTCTTGAATAGGGAATTTTATTTTTAAATGTTTTTTTTTTTATTATTATTATTATTGTTATTGTTATCATTTCGGTCCTAGTGTCCACAGTACAAGATAAATCTAAAAATGTCAACATTCTACCATGACCAAAAGGGTCTTGACAGGAGCCAAATGCTAATATACTCCAATCCTTTTTACATCCGTATATGCATGCGCAGATTTTTTTTTCCTTCAAATAGAGCAGTTTTTATTATAATGTAGTACATGAATTAATTCCAATCAAATAAAGTAAAACAGTAAATGAAAGAATAAATATCACAATACCACAATATGCTAGCACTACATATGATGTAGCCAGGACAACCAGGGATGTATGCATATATTTTATAATCTATTTATCATTACTACTATTGTTTACATTTCTCTTCAGGTCATTTGTGTTGTAGATTTAACATAAATCTGTTTTTTATTAGAATTTATAGAAAATAAAATGGCCCTTGGCCTGAGGATGGCTTAAACAAAAGTGAGGCACTCTCGTCGTGTGGTGCAGATAAAAAAAAAAATAATAATAATAAAAAAAAAATCCAAAATCTAGAAGGGAGGGAAAGATTCCCCATGCGTGACGTGGCCGACCCCTGCGATTCCTGACAGCGCTGTGAGCGCGTGACACAGTGGACCGCTGACACGTTCCAGACCGGAGACCCCCGACAGTCACTCGGCCACGGGTCGCAGGGTGATCTCGGACTGGATGGGAGTCAGGAAACACTCGCTGCTGGATACACAGCTGATGCTTCTTCTCATTTAGTTTCCTTCAAAATGCTTCTTCAAGCAACGTTTTTAAGCCCCTTTGGATTTTGTGTGCCGCTAATAGCAGAAAAAATGTTCCCTCTTTCTTAATATCCGTTCTGCACAATCGTCTTGTTCATGCAGCAAAGAGAGTTTAAAAGATTAAAGATTAATTTAATCCTTTTTTGAATTGCTCATGTGGACCCATAACTCACAACCATAATGAGCATAATAACAAGGACCAAAAAAGGCTAAATCTGCTGTTTGTGCAGAGTAGATACATAAAAAAAAAAGAAAAGAGTTCTCGCCTGTTGCAGCATCGACTTCATTCCATTGTCCCTCCCCTTTGTTCTATATTCCTCTCCTTGGTGAAGCGCTTCTGTCCACCGCTCTGCCTTCTCCCTGTGGGCAGCAAGGTCAAAGGGCGGCCTCATGAATTCATTCATAAAAGCCACCAGCATGAAGGGAATTCAAACCTTTTCGATCGTCTCTTTCTGTCCTCGTTTCTGCTGCTTATTGTCTCCGCGCTCCGTGTCACTTTGTTTACCCAAAGCTAAGTCACTGAGTTAAGGATTTACTCACTATTGTTATTGCTGGGCCTATATTTTCAACGGCAGAAAGGAAGTTTTGAATGAGGAAAAATAAGAAATCAATCATCTTTGATGGGTTTTTTTTTGTCTCGTCCCTCGTCCGCGTTTCTCAAACTTCTCGAGTCTGCATTGCATATTGAAACTCTGAACTGGTAAATCATTTGGAAGCGGCAGTTTTGAATTATGTGGAGGGAGAATTGTCGGCTTGAACAGCTGCGGCCAAGCGAGGTCGTTGCCCGCTCAGCTGCCACGGCGACGGCAGGAGGAAGCATGGTTAGAGTGACGGCTGCATGACAGCTCCTCCGCGAGAACACGAGCACCTTCCCGAGAGTTCGTACCCTTGCCACCCTTGCATAAAATACCACTGTCTTCCAGTTAAAAAAAAAATGCACCCCATCAAGAACACACACACACACACACACGTATTGTGTGTATATGTATGCTTTTTGACTTTGTTATTTTGTGCATATGCTGACAGATCCAAGGTTGATTTAGGAAAATCCAAGAAAATGGCCATGAAATAGTTGTTGTGGCTCAGCCCTCTTTTGGTTTGACCAAAGACATTTTCTGTGCTGGCAAACATCACTGCACTGTCCCTGGCTGGGAACAGTTGGCCAGTGTGCTGCCTGACTTGAATACTGATCACAAGAAATAGAAGAAAAAAAAAAATTGTGTATGTTGTGGCCACTTTATCCCAGTGCCGTTTGTACATTTTTCATTTTTCGCGTGGTACAGGGTTAATTTGCATCAGGCCTAGATTTTTTTTTTATTGTTATTATTTATTCCAGACAATGAAAACAACTGTTTTCTCTCCTTAAAAGCCGTTTTTTTTTTTGTTTTTTTTTTGTTTTAGACTTGCCCTTTGTGCACATTGTGTCAAATTTTGGTTGACTCTGTGTTTTCAAATAGTAACATCTTCAGCCGTAAACAGTGAACTTTCCAAAAATGAGAAAATATGATCCTTACATTTTTATGGCACTAAGCTATGCAGCTTTGCAGGAAGCTGTAAACAGGAGGCTAAATATGTTTATGTTTGTTTGTTTTTATGTTTTTTGTTTTTTGTTAACCAATAACCAACCACCAAAAAAAACCAAACTTTTTTTTAATCCAACACTACCATCATAATTACGAGTGTTAGCTGTTGGATACAACAATGATGTTGACTTGCACGGAACTCAGTCATTTCTACTAATCCATTATTGAAAAGGTTTAATGACTTTGTCGTTGCTGAATCAAAATGATTCAAAAGATTATGAGTGTTTTGCTTGCTTTTATTGCCGACTTAAAAAAGAGAAACATTTACGCAGCCATTAGCCCTCATCTCTGAGAAACACTGCCAGCGCCTACGCGGTGGGTATTATTTATTTATTTATTTTTCATTTTTACGAAAGTGTTGTTTGCCTAATTTTTAGAGCCAGAAATGACTTGATTCTACATTCGACGTCAGTTGAGACAAAAGACGCACTCTTGAGACGTGCTCAGCTCCTCCTCCACACTGGCATGATTTGTTTCACCACATACCCCAATGGGTGATTCACCTCCTTCCATGCCAAGCCACATCTTTTTACATCTAAAAGCATTTAGCTAAGCGTGCTACGTCAAGCCGACGTTCGTCCACCGTCATCAGGCCTGCAGCCGAACGGCTGCGCCGTTCGCATTGAGGTGGGAGACCGAGTAGGCAGCATCAAGCGGCAAACCTCCTGCGCCTTTCAAAAATCAAGGCATGCAAGACTTTCCGACAATTCCGAAGAGGCTTACGAAAAAAGAGAAACGGATGAGTCATGTGCCATTTCTCCTGAGAGTTCCGTGCAGTGGGGGATCGCTCTCACCCTCTAAATGGCTTTTCCTTAATGGATGGTAACATGCCGGTGACATGCTCTTAATAGTTGAAGTTGAGGGGAATTGCACAACATCGCTGGCCCTAAGTGACTGCAGGGCCATTGTACAGTCGCCCGGTTACTGGAGCTTCCGCCCCTCTGAAACCAAGACTACCCTACATTTGTTTGAACCACCCCAAAATAGACAGTCTGACTCTTTTCTGTAGGCCAGGCCTCTTGCCTTTTTGGTGGACGTGAGAAATAAATTAAATGGGTTTGTGAAACATTCTGTCTGGCAAATTCACCTGTGAATCTTAATCATCGTCATCAAAATAAACTTGTCAAGGTACTTCGCTCGGATCCAAACTGGCGCATCGTCATAGCTGCTGTTATACTTGCATGTGGTCAAAACATCAAAATGTCAAAACAAGACAAGCAGTGCTGTTGTGACGTGGTATCACAGAAGTCATGCATTTATGGAAATGCAATCAAATGACAATCAAATATTCACTATTGTTTTCAGTTTCATTTTCCCTTTCATCATTTGCTGCTGTTGCCAAGTGTAACTGATGCAGAGCTTGCTTGATCAACAACATCTGACTCTTCTCTGTTCCAAGAATTCTAAAACCTCCTATTTCTAGCAACTTAATGACGCATTATTCCAAATGATTAAATATAGAGTGAATCACCCAACATTCAAGGTTCCCACGGAAAAAAATAAAATAAAAAAGAAATGCCAGAGGTTTATAGAGGCTCTAGATGTTCCGTGTCATTTAAAATGTTCCCCCGGGATAAACACTGAATCCGAATGAATCACTTGATCAGAGATTTCAGTGTGTGTTTGTTTGCGTGTGTGCATGTGCGTGTGTGCGTGTGTGTGCGTGCACAGGCATCTTCTCCTGTGTGTTTATGTCTTTGCCAGACTGGAAAAAAGCAGAAACGATGCCACCAAATGTAGCAGCTCCACTCTTTGCTCTCCTCACATCGATTTAATCTTTATAGCCCTTCGTCAACGCCTTCCACTCTAATCTCCCTCCCCAAAACACAGCCCGGTATAATCTGGTCTGCTCTAGTTTGGTTCAAATGATTCCTTAAATATGCATAAATAACCAGGAGGGGAAAGTCAGAGGGTTTGCGAGGAGAGAGGTGGTTCTCTCGACTGGACAGGATGCTCCCACAGCTTGTTGGAGACCTTTTCACCCTGCCTTCTCCTGACAATGATTAGGTTTTTGGTAACAACATACACGCTGAAGAAGATGTATTCAGTGCATATGTTGCATTGACTGCAAATATTTTGCTTGTTTATTTGGGTGGGGGGGTTTGGAACCTTGCGAGGCTGCTGGATCGTGTGAATCTTTCCAGATCCATTTATTTCAAAAAGCTTCCCTCTCAATGATTTCTAGCCGCCAATTTGCAAGTTATCAACTGGTATCTCTTAGAACACAGGCACTTGAGGTAGTTTATCGAAATACAAAAAATACACTCAATCAAATGTTGAGCCCCTAAATATTGAAACAGGGTGGGGGTTTGTGAACATTGTTGCTGTCTTTTTTGGAGTCAAACATTTTTATTTCATTGTTTATCTTTCTAGAATGTTTTTCAAGCCTTTGGCATTTCCGCCCTTGGCACTGGGAGTTTTCTTTTCCACGTTAAAACTTTATGTGCACGGTGTGAGTTAAAGTCTTGATGCCTGCTGACTGGAATGCAGCCCATACCCGGAGGTGCAATCATAACAGAGTCTGTCTGAAGCCTGTGGATTTTTTTTTATTTTTTTTGTCTCCAGATTTTATACTTATTTGAAGTACAGCGTGCACAACTATCTCACTGACATTTCCATTCACATTCGCTGCAATTTCAAACCTGTGGCAGTAAGTCGCATGCCATTGTGTGCACCTGGGAGAGCAGTAAATGAGAGCAGTCGGGTACGAAAAGGACAAAAAAAAAAAAAAAGTTTGTTCCTTACTCATGTCTGCAGTCACTTCCCACTCTGCACACTTCCATCACCTCCCACTCTCATTCTCATTCTGCTGGCAAATGAAAATTCACGGGTTGCCAAGCCATCCATTCTCCATCCTCTGTTTAATTGTCTCGAAAATTGAGGAGATTACCAAGAGCAATTTATGTACAAATAAGAATCTGTCAGAATCCTGGCAGTGTATACCACGACACGCACGCACGCACACACACACACACACACACACACACACACACACACACACACACACACACACACACACACACACCGCAAGCACGCACAAGCTGTCTGATACGAGATCCCGGGTCCAGGGGATGGTACAAATTCTTCGTCTTTTGTCATTTCAAGTCCACTCCTTCAGCTCATCACACAAAGCAAAAGGAACCAATAGCTGAAGACAAAGGACAGATTTCACACGCTTAGTGCTGTGTTTCAATGCTGGTCTGTGTTCTCATTGGTGACATTTGCTGAGACTCGGAGAAGCAGATCAGCAATCAAGCAAATCAGTAATTGCCCGCAACTCTTTTTTTCCACCTCAGGAGATTAAATGCAAATGTAGAATCTGACTCCTGAAAGCCTTTTACCAGCCTCAGAGTCTTCGTAGGCGCCACTATTCACATGTGGGTTTGCACACCAAGGATTTTGTCTTCAGGGGATTTACAGGATTTTGCCCGAGGACAGTTGAACAGGCTGACAGCAGGGTGTCAAACTAATAGTTTTATCAAGTTGAGCCCTAAGATGCCAAACTAGTCTAGGAGTAAACTCATACCAACAGATGACCTCTTGAACTCATTGTTGATATTAGAGTTTACAGCACTGTTTGAAGGTTATTTTTAAAGATGCAGAATCCTCAGGTGTCCTTAGAAACTGACAAAGTTATTGGCTGTTATGCAGTAATCTTTCCTAATATGTGAGATTCATACATTTTCTTAATATAAGATCCACTTTGAGGATGACACAGTGGTGCAATGGCAAGCTCTGTGTTTGATTTCCTGGCCCTTGCCAGTCTCTGTGGGTTCTCTCCAGGTATTCCCACTTCCTACCTCCTGACTTACACGTTCAGTAACTCTAAATTATTGGTGGGTGTAAGGGCAAGAGGTTATTTCTCTCAATAATGTAATGTCAATGCAATAAAGTTGCAGCTCATCCAGGTTGTAACCCCGCCTTCGCCCCCAGACAGTAGGGATTGGAGTGCGTCAAAAGTTATAGAAATGGACAGATAGATGTTACGTTTTGACTATACGCAGCATATTTCTTACAGCAGCTCAACTAGAACTGGCCAGAGTCTATAAATCAAATAACATGTTGCCAAGTTGGTAGTGGCGCTTCGCAGCTGAGCTAAAGAGCTCACTGAGCGCAGAGCCAGCGATGTTCTTCCTACAAGGAAACATGTTGTTTCAAAGAGCCAATCATTGGCAACAAGCCATCCGTTTGCACAGCAAACTTAAGTGCAGCACTTTGTGGTGTTTAGGCCGCCTTTGAAATGGATTGAAATGGAGTTAGGCGTGATGCAAGTAAAGAGACACGACACAACGTAAAAGAAACACAGACCAGGCCTCTATCTCTCGCTCTGTTGCTTATCTTGAAAGCAAATGTTCCCATTCCATTTTGTTTCCAATGCTAGCAATTGAGGTTCTCTTCCACTCAGGCCAAAAAGGAGTCAAGGTGAGGTTCCCTGGGCCTGTTGGTGTACGGAAAAATGTTTTACTGCAGTAAATGGAACATAACCCTAAGATGTTTTCAGTGTCACCTCTATCTCCTGGCAATTTCTAGTGGTGGTAAAGGTCTCTTGCCCCCTGTGGGACCATGTCCACCTCTCAATATTGCACAAACCTTTTCAGTGGACAGATGGATGCTATTAGTCAATGAACTGGTTTGTGAAATATTTTCACCTCCGAGGGCACAGTCACACAAGGCAATCTCTACCACGCCTATGTAGGTTTTACCACTCCAAAGTCAAGTCCGTTGCAGTGTGAGCACGTTGTACCATGCTCGGGGCCCAGTGCACTTCCTTGGCCTTGGCATGGTAGAGAGAGGTCTACCTCAGCATTGTACTCATGTAGATGACAGGTCGGAAACCCTGCGATCTATGAAAAACATTGACACAATAAATTGAGAAGTGTTGTTGTTCAATACGAATGTTTGACACTTCAACTTCAATGGACTTCATGGATGGACATATTAGACTAATGGGCAACTTAAAATGGACCACAGGAGTGGTTGGTTGTTTGGGGCGACTCGCACAGGTCTCCCCATGACAGCTTGGATAGAATCCAGCGACCCCGACGACCTTGAGTGCAGGATAAGTGGTTATTGTAAATTGATTTGACTGGGGGAAAAAGGCAATGCATGTGCTGTGTTGCAATGCAATGACGGAGGCAAAGGAGGAAATGGCACTCCAGCACAGCTGGAGCAGCCCAGTGGGGGTCTGGAGAGGAGGAGGTTCCAACTCCAGAGAACGAGTGGCGTGAGTCCCAGAGACTATAGTGCCACTTATCTCCATCCATCCATCCCGACCCATCCCTCCCCTCCTCCTCTATCCATTTTCTTCTTTTCCTTCTCTGCTTGTTCCAGCTAAACTCAATTTGCTCCGGTTTTGACACGAGGCCTTGCTTTGTTCCTCACCACTCGAGACAAAGTAGCATCTGTCTTCACTTAACCAATTTGAAATGGCCTCTTCTTCAAAGACGCACGCAGGCACACGCATCTTGCTCGAGATACCCTCCTCCCCCTCTTCCTATCCCCCAGCCCCCACCATCTCCCTCTTTAGATTGACCCCTTTAGTGATGGGATCCAGTGTGGAATGAAAATGCGGAGCCCGATCGGTCGGCTTCAAGGCTTTTACGCTTGCACGTTGTGTCGTCGGATGATTTTCTTGACATATCGTTTTGCTCTCAAGTGTTTTCTACCTGCTGTTTTTACTGATGGCAGTTTTTTTCATGCAGTCTGTCAGGATAAGAGCCTGGCAGAGGGTCTTGGTTTTTTGGTTATAGATTTTGTTTTTCTTTTGAAAGTACTTTTTGACCATTTCTTATTTTAAATGCATCATGTTTTGTGTTGCCTTATTCCCCCCATTGTCATTTGTCCATCCATGAAGGATGCCTTCATTGTTGTGTGCATCTTGCACACCTACTTTGACCCCAATCCGTGACAGGAAAAAAATCTATTTGTCTGTGTTGGGGGAAAAAAAACATCAAAATTAAAGCGTGTGTAAAAAATAATTTGAAGAATGCCAAGAGGTGATTTGCGAAGTGCAATGACTGGAATGCTCTCTGCCAGCAGAGTCCTTCACTCCTCTCTGCCAGCGGAGTCCTTCACTCCTCTGGGTCCTGTTCTTGATTGAAAAGCTGCCTCTGGGTTGGTGCATATGGATGCTGCTGTTTATTGCACCGTCAAACGTTTGGCAGTAAAGGGGAGCTTTTCCAGTCGTGCCGCTGATTGATGTGAGGTGCAGCAATAAAAATAACAACGCGCTGGTAATGATGATGACACAAATAGTTCTAGAAATTATAATGGGGGGTCTTCGACGGTGTTTATGACGGTGACGGTGACACTTGAGTGCTTGTGCATCAGGTCGTTACTGCGCATGCAACGTCATATGAAGAGGTTTGTTTATGTGTGTCGTCCTAGGGGATGCTGTACCTGGAGGAGCGCAGGCTGGTCCACAGGGATCTGGCAGCACGGAACGTCCTGGTCAAGTCTCCCAACCACATCAAGATCACCGACTTCGGCCTGGCTCGCCTGCTGGACGTGAACGAGAAGGAGTATAACGCAGACGGAGGAAAGGTAAATCACCTCGCCTATTTGAATGGGGAAATGTTGGTTAATTTACAGTTTCCTTTGTGGGGAAAATTTATTTTTCACAGATTCAAGCGTGCAGGTTATTGAATATTAATTTAAAAAATATATATTTATTTTGCACCCGTGTAGCCTTCGAGTTTCCTGCTGCTGAATAGTTTATTATAAAATTTGCCTCTGGCCTAATTACTAGGTTCAAGCATAAAATTGTAAAAGAAAAAAACAAAAAAAAAACAAAACAACAAACCTTTTTACATTTTTAGTGTCTGACAAAAATGCTTTTAATTTGAAAAAATGAAAAATAAATTTTTACTTGCAAATGGTTTTTGCAATGGCAATGGATTTTTTTTTTTTTAAAAAAGTTGTTTTCTCATCATCACAAATCACAATCTCCACATGACATGACATCACCGTTGATAATTAGAGATCTCAATGTAAATATCACCAGACTATGACATACCAAGGTATTAAACTACCACGAAGGTTTGATGTCATCCATAAATCACAGGCTGAAGTTGACTCCACCAGTGTCCGACCTTCTCCATCTAGTTGACTGTTTTACTTAGTCAGACCCATATTATTGAATTACTATTCTGGCCAGTGCCTTTGACATGCTGTGAGCTGCAACAATAGGTATTAACATTAATGAGGGCTTTATTTCTGAGGGGAGGAACCTCAAGCTCGTCTCAAAGGAGAGTTTTAGTGGAGTCTCTGAGATACTATTCTGCTCTACTGGACCGTTTTATTTACCTTCTGGGAATGGAGATCTCTAAACCCTAAAAGGGGTAAACAGATTTCTCCTTGGAGCCCTCCGCACGCAGGCCCCCGGCCAACTCGCTCATCCTTTCCATCTTTTGTGTTTTCTTTTTCAAACTTGTCTCGTCTGAGTGGAAGCCTATTTTATCCTCTTCTGCTCCCCGCTCCCCCTCGCTACTCTGTCCATCATTGTTTGTGTCAACGCTGAGGTATTATCTCCTCCGCCGGGACAACTGCAAGCACGGTCGAACCTTCGACGCCACACCCATCGCTCCAATCAATAGGGCTGGATTTCAAATCTAATCACAGCGTTAAGCTGCGCTCCAGACAGTCCTCCCATTTCCCGCCATCTAATTCCAATACATCTGCTGTGTGTGTGTGTGTGTGTGTGTGTGTGTGTGTGTGTGTGATCTCTCTTTTATTTAACCTTGTTCTTCACTCCATTCCGTCATATCACTTGTCCTGTTGCTCCTCTTTTTGTCTTCACAGAAGAAAAAAAAAAAAAGATTCTGATTTTAGTTTAGTGAAAACGTGTTTTTTAAACAATGTGAGCAATATGTTTCTGCCCTGCCAGATGCCCATCAAGTGGATGGCCCTGGAGTGCATCCATTACAGGAAATTTACTCATCAGAGCGACGTCTGGAGTTATGGTAAGTGATGGACAATTTAACAAAGGGAGCTCAGAGGTGTTAATATTGAACTTTAAAAAACAATAATGACTTTAATTTTCCAGATCCAAATCCACCCAAGATGATAGTTTTTTTGTTTTGTTTTTTTTCTTATTAATTCCCTCACTACTGCAACCATTTTCAGGTTTTTATTGTTCTTTTAACAGAGACTCCTGGAGCCTCTCACAATGAAAAGCCCGAAAACCTCAGCAGAAATCTCAAGAAAACAGTGTGTTTATCCCTCTGTTTACAGCCATACAAAAAGAAAACAAATAAAGCTCAGTTTTTGGCATTGTGCACTAAGGCATCAGTCCACTTTGTGACATCACAAAGGGTTGATTTCCAGAACTGTTTGAATACACACTTTCTAAAAAGTGGAGCCAGCAAAATAAGCGAAGGGTGGACTTTTCTCAATTCCATGGAGTTCACAGACACACTGTTGGAAAACAGTGCTAACATGGGTTTTGTGTGATATTGGACCTTTAATGTTTATTCCTGTGCATGGATGTTCTTGCTTTAAAACTCCTCTAATTGGCCCTCAGGTGCTTCTTGTCTGGTCAGGTTTATAATATATGTAGATCGATGTAGATGGAACATAAGTAATTATGCAGATTCTACACCAAAGAGGTTACGACTGATTACATTGCCTGGATTATTAATTCAAGTTCATGCTCTTTTCTTTATTTACTACATTTGACTGCATCTGAATGACTTTGTCAACATTTGTTCAACATTCTGTAAATGAGCGGATGTGACCTTGCCACAGCGGCCGACATTAAATGCGGCGTCACGAACATCACGAGCCACTGCCTGGGTGGCTTTTTCTGCGACGCTGCCGTCGGGGTGAAAGGTCACGGTGGAAGGAAGTGTCTGCGTCACCATAACGAGATCCGTCCGTTGGCGTCCTGCGACGCTCAGATCGGGCTTCACAGCCGTCGGCGTGTCAGACCGATTTAAATGAAGAGGCGAGAGATCTGATGAGGCTTTTAAAGCGACGGCGCAAAGTCACAAAGTCAGTGAAACAACAAGTATTTCTGGAGGGGGGGAAAAAAAGAAATCTGCGAGAGGCTTTGTATCAAAGAGAATAATGTGCGTTTGATTCAAAGTGTCAGTACAGTCAAGTGAGTCTTTGTCCCTGGTGGGCCTCTGTGACCCTGGGCTGTTATGCTTCCATCATACGGTCTGTATTTACTTGCGCTTACCACTTATTAGCTCATTAACAGCAGCGCGATTAAAGCAGATGATAAGTGAAAGTTGCTTTGACTGATGACTTTCAGGACTCTGATGAGTCCCTCTGTCCTCGGCCGGCTGGCGTCCTCTCATCTTGTCCTCATTTCCACAGCCCTTCTCTTCCTTTCTGTTTCTTCCTTATGTCCCCTTTTGATTTGGTTCTGAGCCCTCCACTTCACCATTTTTTCCTCCTTGGCCTATCGCTCCCACTCATACTCCTTCTTTTTAAATGTGTCTAATTCCTCTTGGCCATCTGTCTTTTTTTCTCTTTTCACGTTTCATTCAACTGTTTTTGTTTTTTTTCTTTTACTGATGTCAATCTTTCCACCATTTGCACAATACTGAAGTTGTCTTTCTCCCTTGTCCTATGCCTTTCCTGTTTCCTGTTTAGGCGTTACCATTTGGGAGGTTATGACCTTCGGTGGGAAGCCATACGATGGGATCTCCACCAGAGATATTCCCGATCTGCTGGAGAAGGGAGAGCGTCTCCCTCAGCCGCCCATCTGCACAATCGACGTCTACATGGTCATGGTCAAATGTATGTATTTCTGAATTGCCACAAAAAAGGAAAACAAAAAAATGAAACAGACTGTATTTTGCAATTTGTCAGATGTTCCAGTAACTTTCTCGCCTCCATCCAGCGTTTAAAATGGAAAAACGTGTGAATGTGCTCAGGATGTTTTGGAAGGGCAACTTATTTTAGGTGCAAACAGGCAAAAGTAATTTCACTACAAGTTGCCAAAAAAGTGTTCTTCATTAAAGTCAAGAGCCACTTTCGTTTTGAAGTCAACAAGGATATTGAAATCATCAGAAGAAATACTTTCCATCCATTTTTAGGAGCGGTAATAGAAAAGCAGAACAACATCTTCAGCCACATAAACAGAGCCCATGTTTACTGAAAAAATAATTAAAATTCATAAATAAGGAGGAACCTGCCGGCTGTGACCGCGATTGGCCGCTCGCCGTTGTCACGCCCTCCGCCATGAGATCCAAGGTGGCGCTCTAACCTCTGACCGAGCTGCAGCCTCTGGGTCCTCCCTATGTCACCTTGGCTCTTCCTGACGTGCTGAACTTGTGCCAACCTGGCAACCCGGCACACACGCACTCATGGCGGGGAGCGGCCCCTGGCACCTGCCTGTTATCTGCCTTTTTTTCTTTTTCGCACCGATAAACATGCAGGGAGAGAAATCGCACGGCGACACATGGCAGCCTGGCCACACGTGTTAGAAAATCAACTTCCTGATTCTCTCCTCACCGCTCAGGAGGGTGTTTGTTTGCAAGGGGGGGTTGCTGGCATGAGAGTGGATGCAAGGTTTCGATTTTCACACATGAGATCCTCCCCCTATTTTTTCAGTTTTGCTTGGCCTCGTGTGCGTCACCGCCCCTTCCTTTCTTTTTGATCTCCATCTCTTATTTCTTTTTTCCTGGATGTGCGCGCGTGGGTTCGACTCGGGGCCAGATCACATGACTGCTTTGGCTTCAAACACTGGCGTTTGCGGAAGAATTGGCAGAGGACCGCGTTACTCCATATGGCCGTCCCATTGATGAAACAGTATTTATTTTAGATTGGAGAATGTGATGGCAGTGAACAGAACCCCATTGAAAATATTGTTTGTGCTTTATCTGGGACAAATCAAATTACCTAACTGTAAATCTGAATCATTGAGTTACTAATTCATGTTTAACCCTGAAAACACTCAAATGGATAGATGCCTCCTTTATGAGGTCAGATGTGTTGATGTTGTTTTAAGTTTTTCTGATTTTTATAGATTTTTCTTGAAGAAACTATTTTACCTTTAATGCTGTGACAGCGTGATGGCATTTAAAGAAATAGCTACAAGGCAAAGTTCTCAAATCCCTCACCACACTTTCCTTGCTTTCAAATTATTATAATGTTAAATGACGTAAATTAATCCTCACCAGCATGTCCAAGAATTAAAAAAAAAAAAAAACAGTACCAAAGTCAGGCTGGTATTTATTTCTGTCAAAAAAACAACTTTTTGAAGTCTCTTTGGGATGATGCATCCACACCAGTGTGCAGCACGCAGAACTTCTCTGCTCCATCATCACAACACACACACACACACACACAAACACGGGGACTGTTGCACTTCTCCTCCCACCTCGGTGCCGTACCACTGACAGCGCCTCAGGAAATAAAGGCACTTTGACTGATGTACGCAAGGCTGGCCGCCAATGAGGACACGCTGTAGGGGATCTTAATGAGGTCACAGTTTAAAGTCAAGGGCCGGTGACAAAAAACATCAATATCTCTTTATGCAATTATTTTTTTTCCCTGTGGAGTTTCAAATGTGCGCCAGCCACTAACACGAGCACATGTTTTAGGCTGGATGATTGATGCGGACAGCCGGCCCAAGTTCAAGGAGCTAGCTGCCGAGTTCACCCGCATGGCTCGGGATCCCCAGAGATACCTGGTCATTCAGGTGAGGCCGTGTCGATGTGGCGGAGCTGAGTGAAAGATTACAAGACTTTTTTCACATGTTCCATCTTTCTTTTATTCATTCAAAATAAGTCAGCCAGTTGATTTTTCTTCAGTAATAGTCTGCATTTCCATTTAAATTGTAATGGTAAATCACAACTGCAGCACAAATTAAACCTGTTTTATTGTAACACAATTTGCATGACATTCTGTGCTAGTTGTTTTCTTTCAGTCTTTTCTTGAAGAGCACAGTTGCATGATTGGTTAGCCCAAAAGTCTCTCCTGATTGCTGCATACAGCATATTTAGCCTTCTGTTTACAGCCTCTCATAAAAATCTTTAGTTTGATCTTGAGAACTATGTCAACTTGGAAACCCGAAACAGAGAGAGGGCAGAATGAACTCCTGGCTTGTTGTTAAGTGTTTTCACTAACCTGGGAGGGGTACTTGTGCCCATTGTGACATCACAAAAGGGCTGATTTCCAGACCTATTTCAGGAAAACTGAGCAAGAATTGAGTAGGCAAAAATAACTAATAGAACCATGCTTTCTTCATCTCATTTCTTTTTGTTGGTTTCTTTGTTTGCTTTTTTTTTTTTAACAACACGTGCTACAATTCTTTCATTTCATGTGATAAAATATTCAAACCTATTAGGGGTAATATGTTTTTGATTTCTCACGTAACTCACTAAATCCACACATCCCCACGTATCTGTTCCCAGGGTGACGACCGCATGAGACTACCCAGCCCCAGTGACAGCAAGTTCTTCCAGAGCCTCCTGGACGAGGAGGAGCTGGAGGACCTGATGGACGCTGAGGAATATCTGGTGCCGCACTCCTTCAACATCCCACCGCTGGCGTACACACCCCGCACTGGCATGGACTCTAACAAGGTCTGTCTTTTTGGTTGCACTGTTTAAAATATGTTGTTGCACTTGATTGCATCACCCAGCAGCCCATCACCCAATTCATACACTTCCAACCTCAAATATTTAGATTCCAACCCAAAGTGATAGATCGAAAGATAGATCAATAGATCGATAGCTAGATGTCCCCACACTGGCTTGTCTGATATTTGCATACATATTCTCCCCTCTTCATGTGATTTTCTGCCTGTTCCCCCTTACTTTTCAAAGAAAGACAAGAGATTTGTTGTTTATCTTGCGACCTTGCATGGGCACCTATTATTATCTGTCTCTGAGTGTGTCAGCAGGGCGACCGGACCGTCATGTAAGAAAATAACGTTGGGAGCGGGGGGATCCATTCGGCGATGTCATTCTGGCTCTGACGGTTTCTCCTAAGTGATATGCGAATGAGTTTTCTCAGCATGTCACCGCAGGACTCTTTCGTCTGAGCACAAAAGATTGAGATCTTGAAACCGAACTCACACTGCTTCTTTACTTTTTCGCTCACATTTGCTCGCTCCCCACCGCTCGCTCCTTTCTTCTTTTTTTTTCCCCTTTCTTGCCAATTTCCCATCGTCTTCCCTCATTCCGAGGCCGCAGTAATTACCCGCTTCAAAATTAGGGTTTACAGCCAGATTCCCTCAGTTCTTTAACCGCTCATCGTCTATCTTTGGACTTTAATCTATCACGAAAACCACTCGCACAGCCGGGCAGCAGCTCAGCCATTTTATATTCCAGCATCCCTCTGTGTTTGAGTCGGGATAAAGATGCTGGGTGAATTTAAATTAGAGGCATCACTCGCTGTTGAAACTCTGCTGTGTTTCAGGGGGTGACTGATTATTTAGCTGCATAATATTTGTGAAGTTATCCTCGGCTGTTGAAGGCCATCTCGTAGTAGCACCTATCAATTGAGTGACATTAATTTCAAACTATTTTTGTATTTGTTTTTTGGGGGTAATTCAACCTCACAAGTTGAATTACCCTGCACCCTCACTAGCTCTAGGCTAGGCTAATTCCACAAAATTGTGTATGTATATATATATATATACATATATATATATACACATTGAAAGCAGGGCTATAATTAAGAATAAAGCAAACAGCGAGGCTCTAAAAATCCCTTTTTGTTCTGAGCGTTGAGGCTCACCGCAGGCCAGAGGCTGATAGGGCCACTTAAAGACTGTGCTGCATGGAGCCTTTTTAATTAAAATCATTTTAATTAAATTGTCCTTGGCAGTCATGCTGCCATATCATTGTTTTCGCACTGTTGTTTGTCTCCCCTGCCTGCCACATTTCAATACCTCCAGATAAGTCCTGTTCTTTGTATGAATGGTTCACTTTTTGGGGGGGGACCGAGTGCATTTGATGCTCTCTTTTTTTCTCTCGTTGCCACCAGTCTTTGGAGAGAAGAACACATGCACACTTTGGAGAGAATAACACAACTTAACACATCAATGCAAGACTTGAAACAAAAAACGTTCTTGTCCTGACTTTTATGTGTCACACTGAATATTTTGTGTTGGTTAATAAATGTTTTTGAGCGAATACCAAAAGACTCACTCTCCTTCCACTCTTGCAGAACCAGTTTGCCTATCAGGATCCCACTTTCAGTATGGAGGACATGCTGGCCACTCTGCCCAGAGTCGTCTCTGTTCCCCCTGTGTCGGGTGGCTGCCACCCTGCACAGGACCACCTGGCCACTGGTGGGCAGATGGGTGGTGGATTTAGCCGTGGCAAACAGGAAGATCCTCGTTGTAACGGCACTTTAAGGAAACAGGCTTCCCCGAGGTCAAACACCCTCACAACTGGCACAGCTCCGACTGCTGGACTGGGTAATAAAACAACCAATAAACTCTTTTCAGGTGTTATGTTTCTTTGACTCATTAAATCTACTGGACGCTCCCACCATTAAACTAAAATGTATTAAGTTGAAAAGATTTGTTTTTCCTTTTCTTTTCTGTAAATACACATTGTTAGCAGCATTAGAATGGCATGTTGCAGTGCTACGATAAGACTTCCAACCTCGCCTTCGGGCTACAGAGGAATAGCATCAGCAGTGGCGGCTCCTACATTTGCTGAGCCTCGGTGACTGATTCTACCATTAACATGCAAAGAGCTTGACATTAGTCATAGCCAAACCCAAGAGATTAGTTACGGGGGAAAGTAGATAGCAGAATGGGAAATGCACGTGATTATTTATGCTTCTATGTGATCCAATTGCTCATGAAAACTGGGTTGTAGAGTTTTCATTTTCTGCACGTCTCAAATGCTACGTGCTTTCTTTCTTTTCCCTTCTCAAGGTGGAGGGGAGGACAGCAGTGGGCAACGTTACAGTGCAGATCCAATCGGCCTTTTGGCAGAGCGTGGAGTCAAAGGAGACAAGGATCAGGATGGCTACATGGCTGCCATGAGGGATAAAAATTCAGGTGACTGCAAAGGTTTTGAGAATTACCCGCTTCATCTGATAAAAGGGAGCAAGTTGAAGACACCAGTCGCTGCCTTATGGGATGTTAAGGGCAGCAAACACAAGCTGCTGTGATAGTATCTAAAACCACTGGCAGCTGGGAAAAGCTGCAGAAACACCTCAACGTTCACATGATGCTGCCAGGATTTGAACCCGCTGCCTCTCTACTGAGGGAAAGTGGAGGCTAATGCTAGTTTGGAGATGGAAGAGGTTGTAAATTATGCATAAGCATCTGACAGGAAGACTTGTGTTTGAGATTGTCTCACACTCGACACTCTCTGCTGCCGATGTAACTGCCAAGTCTGGCCGCTTTATCTGCCCAAACCTGCCCACAAACACACACGATACACCATTATGAACAGCGGTATAAGGAAAATTGAAACAAGAGCTAATGTTGCCTCATGACTACCAACTCCGTACACCAAATAGGATGTACTCATACTGACCAACTATGTTGATGACATACTGATTGGCCTACCAATGCCTGTGGTCAGACAGTGCTCTGCTTATCAGAGAAGCAATATGTCTCCTTCTTGAGATGGGTCGATATCTTTTAAAATGTTCGAAGTTATATGAAAATGTAAGTAAATGACATTACCTGCACTTTGATTTTTTAGAGATGTTAACTATAGGAGCTTTACAGGTATGATTGTGTGTGTGTTTGCTAAATGTTTGGTAGATCTCACACCTTTGGATGTAGTCACTGAAGCTCTGATTTAGGTCGATAGATCTTGGCTAATCACATTTGTTTTTCTTTCTGTCCCTTTGGTTTCAAACCTCAGTAGAGGAAAACCCCTTTGTTGCGCGCCGCCGGAACGGTGATGCCCATGCAGTGATGGATGGAGCCGGCTGCCACACCCTGCATGTAGCCGGTGCTGCTGCTGCCGCCGCCGCTGCGTCCAAGAACCAGACCGTTCACACAGACGATGAGTACATCAACGAGCCTTTGTACCTAAATACTTTCCTCAACCCAGGGGACAAAAACGGCTTGACTGGCGGTATCACCATTTCCGCTCCGGGTTCCTCAGCAGGCCAGTCGGTATCCCAGACGGTCAACCCATCAACATCGAGCCACACGGTCTCCTCCTCTGGATATGTGCTACAACCGGGCTACCTGCCCCACCAGTCATATCCATCTCAAACCCTGCACCCGGGGCATTCGGGACACGCCCTGCACTCAGGCATCACCAGCGGCACCATCATGTACGACAAGAAAGGAAAGAAGGCCACCTTTGACAATCCCGAGTACTGGCAGCACAGTTTACCGCCAAAATCCTCCCTGCACAATCCGGAGTACCTGCAAGACTGCAGCACGCGCTTCTTCTACCGGCAGAACGGACGCATTCGCCCCGCCGTAGCCGAGAACCAGGAGTACTTGTCGGAGGCCGCCATGAAAGCCGGCAACGTGTTGCCACCACCTCCGTACAGACAAAGGAACACTGTGGTTTAGTGTCTCGCCTGTAGCACAAGCGGGGGAGCGAAAACGGAAGACAACAGTGGGGATGAACAGATGTCGAACAGTCCACTTTTGGCGTTTTCCTGCAGTGCTCCTCAAACTGGGCTCCACGCGTCTCCTGCAAGCTGTGTGTCTTTTCTTGCGATGTAAGCACCGTCCTTGGAGGGTTTGGGGGGATAGTGGGGGCTGACATGCCATGCAAGTGCATAAAAGACTTTGAGGTTGTCCTCCAGAGCACATTGTTCTGCCATTTTATTTTATTTTAACCAGAAAGGTAGACCACAACCAAGTGAGTGGAATAAGGTTTAAATGAGCAAGAAACTGATGCTAACCCAAGGATCCTCACTACATCCCACCAAATGTTTTATTTTTCCTTGTCCACTCACAAATCACAAATAGGCATGTACTTGCAACGCACCTCACCCACCCATCTCGATGTGAACATTTTAGTTTCACACGTCGCGATTTCTTGCGCAATCAAGCCAGGGGGCACGGGCGCCCAAGAGCAGTAGTGTCATGACTTACCAGCAGAATGCACAGACATGCCGTAGAGCCCTGATGTCGCCCGCATGCCTGCCCACACGCTTCTTTGACTTTCCGATGTTCCTGCGCCCATAATGGAATTCAAAAATTTATGGCGCACAGCTCATATCGTACCTTACACATGTTAACATGCCTGCAGCCTTGACACTCCAATAAAAACCATACATTAATTCATGAGTAAATACGCGCACACACGCCGACAGATAAGCACGCCGCCGCCTGAAATATATTCAGGAGGACAAAGTTGTGCTGGAGGACTGAGTGTGCAGATAATGGCAGTCAGTGGTGCAGCACGCAGGAAGGGTTTGGACGGGAAAAAGCAAATGTCAACATGGCTTTATGGAAATAGCGCGTGGTCCTCGCTGGGTACGTGCAGGAAAGCATTCAACAGATTATTGGTGTGGTTCAGAGGGTGTGTGAGGGGGTTGAGCGTTCAGAAGTCTACCCTTAACTTCCCACACTGGCGTCCCTCTTGTTCCACATTCATCAGCACAGTCCGACGAGGCACCAAACAACCATCCACTTCGCCGCCACCCTCATTAGTTCAGACTCTGCCGCATCGTGACTGATCTAGTAAAGCGTAGTCACAATGTGAGGAATGCAGCGGCGCTTTGCAGCGGACAGATCATAGTGAGAGGAAAGACCCCGTGAAAGCAAAAGTGAAAAATGTAACAAGTTCAGATTTCAGTTCTTCTTCGTCGTCATTTTTTTTTTTTTTTTTTTTAAAACAAATTTTATTTGAAAGTATCAGGGGTTGGTTGACATTGCCATCTGATACTTAACCCAAGGAAAAAAGGACAAACGCTCAGTCACAGAAGAACACTGTGGAAATGAAGCTTGCAGGGCTGTAAATAAGCTTATTACACGGCATTGTCAAACAGACACAAATCTGTGGAAACAAAACAAAACAAAATGAAATAAAAGACGTCTCAGTGACAGTCAAAACATTTAAATACAGAGGGGAAAAAACTCAGAAAGGTTGACGCCTCACTTTTTAGCATTCATTCTGATATGTTATTAAAACAAACTCTTCTTAAGGCACTTCAGGCCCTGACTCTGTCTCTTTGGGGTGAGTTGATGTGAGGGCAAGGTTCTGTCACAACTGCACACAACAGGAATTTGCACTGTTCCTCCCCCGCCATGAACCTTACTCACAAATGAACATGCTTTTGTTTGCTGGTGTGTGAGATAATTGGTGACACTAATGGCTTTGTGAACTCAGACAACACAGACACAAACAAGAGAGTCATTTCTGAAGGAGACCACTAGTGTCTTTTGACAAATGGTCTAGAACCCCTACAAAAGCTTGTGCTTGATAATTTGACAGCCACAAGACTTTTTTTTTACACTAATTCTCATAGTACTGCATTAATTTACTTTTATTATTCTATAGTTTTTTTGTTTTTTTTCTTAGAGTAAATAAATCGTTTCAGCTACACACGGGCCTCATTATATTTTATACCTTCGGTTTGATACCTCCAAAGGGGTAAAAGTAACTTTCTGGAGAATACCAATGTGGGAGTAATGTTGAGTTGCGTACATATATCAGGTTCAGTTTTGCCTCTGGCATGCTTTGTTTTAAAACTCTTACGGCACTGCAGGCAAGATTTAATTTTCAGAATGTTTGCATTATGTGAAGTGCAGACCACCTGCCGTGTAAGTTTTCGTAAACTGGCTTCGGGGAGGGCGATTTCGCATTGTGCTCCCCATTAACTCAGGGGACTTTATGAATGGTGAAAAGCAGAGGAAGTAAAGGGAAAATAAGCATTTTTTTAATCACTGGAACTGAAACCACTGGGTGATTATAAGCCCAGAACACCATCCTACTCTGTTTTTAACCATGTATGTTAAACAGAAATATATTACTGTTACTAGCAATATTAACACCCACATACCTTTACATAATTGTCCAAATGATAAAGATCACCAGGAGAAACAACCGAAGTAATGATTAGTGAAGACATTGTGACTTTTAGACTTCACCGCCACTCAACCAACCGCTGTTAGGCGGACAGATGATTCACACCAACAAACACAAATGATTAAGCCGTTAACCCGTCACAGTGTTTTCTCCCCCTACTCAGGCTTATGGGAATAGTGCTCACCAGTTTCACTCCAGCTGAGGCGCCAGCTACCACCTTCTAAATGGATATCAAAATTCACTGACATAAAGGTATAATAGGGGGCAGATTAGTGCCATGATACAGTCAGTGTCCAAGAGGAATGTGATTCTCATTGGCGTTGGTGTGTTTTGATTGACAGTGGTTGGGCGTAATTGACATCAGTTAACACTTAGCTCAAGTCAATTTCCTGCACCTGCTGGGATCTTGATTGTTCCATTGACTCAGATCCATCTTGTAGACTTATGATAATAATTAGTCTTTTTGTGTAAATGTGAGCGATAAGTGTTTCCTCCACGTCTTTTAGAGTCAGCAACAATTTATGTAACTCCCTGGCCCCCTGAGGTTGAGTTCTAGTGCTCTGGGATCACCTTATGGTATGTTTAAGTGTTCCGAGTGCGGTGAGGAGTCACCCAAAGGCTTCCTAATGGCTCTCTATGGACAAATACAGCCAATCTGCTAAAGGACAGCTAAGCGCCGCAAGGGGCTTTTAGCATTTGCTAATGCTAATTCATCCACTTTCCCTTGTTTTCTGTGGGGAAATCTGGTGACCCGCCATATAACCCGGCACACCAGCTGAGAAACTGTGGACGACAGGCAATAGGTTGGAATCCTGCAGCGCCGTTGAAACCAAGGTATCAGCATTCCACAAATGTTACCCAGCCAATGCATCAATGTTACAAAAGCAAGCAGGGGGTAATGTGCATGTGCACTGTAACCAACACAGGAGACCAAAGTTGATTGGAATTTCTTCCTTGCATCTCGGGGGGTGGCTAGCGCGGTTCGGCTTTCAAAAGCTAAAATCCAGCAGCAACGGGAAAAGTGAGCATAGGATCAAAAGCTAATATGGAAAGAAAAGCGGAATGCTAAGATGAGAAGAAATGTTTTCTTTTTGAAATAGGTCAGGTTGGAGATTTGTTGCTTCAGTGCCTGTTTCCAGGAGCACAGTAACATTCTCATAACTGCTTGATAACCAAATCAGTAGCTATGATGTGTTTGTCACCAACTCAAAGATGGCGTGAAAAGTTTTTATCCTTATTTGTTTGCCTTTTTTGGGCATCACCTTGGAAACACAGCGTTGAAAGTTCCACCCTGTCATCTTATCCAAATCAGTTTAAATGTTGTAATATGTAAAAGAAATGATTAGTGACAAATACCACTTCTAGATTTGCTTGGGTTGTCTAGGGTGTTGGATGCTAAAGGCAAGAATTGAGGGGTCAGTCTGACCAATGAGGCCGAAAGCATTATTTTACATTTGACACCCCGCGGGCAAACTCAGTATCTTACGAATAGTTCTCTTAGCGAGCCACAGCTTGCCGTGTCCCAGTTCAAGGGCTGGATCATTAGAGAAATAGAAAGTTTGGCTGACAAACCAAATCCTAGTGACAGTGCAAACATAATTATTAGGACAATGAAGCAATTAGGACTTTGCCAGGTTCAAAAGCCCCTGAATTGGGACATAGCCAGAGTGTTCAGGTTGTGCTCTTGCTCACTTCTCCATGCTTTGATCATTCCTATTGTGAAGATGTTTTTACTCAGCGTTGGTTCTATAAAATCACCTATGGTCTTATTGTACAGGGCAAACTTTTTTTTTTTTTTTTTTTTAATTTCAGAAGACTTTACAATTGATATTTAGCTGGAAAAAGTTTTAATCAACTCATTAAATAAACCTATTTTTTTGCTTTGAAGGGAAACATGAAGCAGCAGCCAAACATTCTGCAATTGTAATGGAATAGAATGGGACTGTGTACGGAGGTTATGCTCTTGTTTTACACTGGATAATATGTGTGTGTGTGTGTATATATTCTATCCTGTCATGGTACTTGGGAAAGGCAACTGGTTGAGTAAGCACAGTTTACAGCTAAGTTCATGGTAAAGCTGTTAAAAGTAGAAATGATAATTGTCCTTTCACCAAACGGCAAAGACACTTAGCCAAGGGGTCACTCTGCAGTTTTACTGTTGTTAAGCAAATTCAGTTATATTAAGAATAAAGGATAGTATTTTTATAGCTAGATAAAAAGAGGCCACAGGGCACCTGTAAATAGGACGATGATGCTTCTTTTTCCAGCTGAAGGTTTAATTTGTTCGATCCATTTCTTCTTGCATAATTGCATTTTTAGTGATCTGCTGTACCTGCATTTTTGTTTCTCTTTGGGGAATATCTTTTCTGTATGTATATAAATATATATACAGCTTATATATATATACATATATTCTGTAAATGTAATTTGAAGAGTGATCTCTCTGATTTTGAAGAAAAAAAAACACACACACTCTTGCAGGGTCTCTTGCCAACACCCCTGCCTCTTATTTCCCATCACTTCCCTCCTCCTGCTGTAATTGTGTGATTGTGTTTTGCAGCACAATTTGATGGATTTTTGGTTGTTGTTGTTCTTTTGTTTTGTTTTTGGTTTTTTTTTACCTCTGCTCTCGCTCACTTTGTAGGAGTTAACTTTTAATCTATTTTTATTGGGTGTACTATATCTTCACTATCCTCCACTCTTATCCAGTATTATTCACTCTTTTTTTTAAAAAAGAAAAAAAAAAGATTTTGTACACTCTTAAGATGCGGTTGCAATACTAATGAATATACCATGTTACTTCTTGGTCTTTTTGTAAGCGACATGTTATCGGTTCCCGTGTGTCACTTTGCACCCTGGTGTTCAAGGACCTACTATGTTTCCTTCAGTGGTATCATGTCCATTTGCACTGAACTTGGTCGTTGTTTACGTTCAGATGCTACTCAGCTCCTCTTATATTTGGGGCAATACGGATGGAATTGTGTAGCAATATCACGTTACAGTTGCCAGGGTGACTTGATGGTGTTGAGAGATTAAAATAATTGAAAGATAGTTTGCATGGGATGAACTGATTTTGTAAAACACTGGTATTTGATTGTACAGAGGTGTTATGTCGGCCTGCAGGTTAAGGGGAAGCTAATTGCATTTTACTGGATCGTTCATAGACATCTTGGGCATTCGGTTCATTTCTTTTCCCCTTCTTTCATAATTGAGGTGATGACTTGCACCAAATTATATTAAAGATGAAGTCGAGCACTACAATTTCTAATCAAGGTTTCCTGCGAAGCTTGAGCTGAATAGTTCTTAAATTTTGCCATCCAATCCCGTTGGGGACACGGAGCTGTAGACAGTTACTGAAAGCACAAGTGAGAAGCATCTTTAGTATACGGTAATATTTGTAACTGTAACAGATCCAAGAAGAAAAATTGTCTTGTCCAAAGGAAATGAAGCAAGATAACTGAAGGTTTTCTGCCGCTCGCTTGTGCTACTTTAGAATTCATTAGCGAGGAATATCATTTTTTTCAGTTTAATATATCAGTTTAAATTGAAACTTTGGAAATATGTGAATTGAATTGAACTGTGCAGAGCCTGTTGTACATCTGAAGAGGGCACTCATGACTATGGTAAAAGTTTTGTCATTTTACAATATGAATCACTTGCATTTGGACAAAGGGACAAAGTGCAGAGCTGTTCAAATTTCTACATCCCATGTATGGACATCAAAGTATCTTTGCTCATCAATACATCATGGGTTATTTCTTTGCATTGACTTATGAGGATTGTTGAGAGCTAAGTTTTATAGATCATGTCTTGGCACATATTAGTGTGTTAAATGTTTCTCTCCACCAGATAATTGACACATTTTCCCAAATGTGAACATTTAAAAACATATACCCTCTGTTTTGTTACATGGATCTGTCAAAACTATATTTTTAATTCAATATGAATAAAGATCAGTCAATATTTAAGAACAATTTGTGTTTATTCAAAGCCTTTACTTTGTTGCATTCATATAAAATGGTGTAGGTGTACTGTGTCTCTGGAATCTGACCGAGAACCAGAAGAGTGGCGTGGATTGGGAAATGTCACCAGCGTCTCCAAGGACACAACAGTGAGTACTAAATAAGTGAAATTCCACTCTCTCTTCCACCGACGTGACAATTGCCTACCTTAACAAAACAGAACCTTCCACAACTCTGATTTATTTAATGATCTGTTTTTGTTTTGGGCCAGATGAAATAGCCTAGGTAAGAACTTCTGCACGGCGCCCAACAAATCAATGATTTCAAATTGATCGGCACCCGTGTGGCCATCTGTCTTTATCTTACACAGGATGGAATTTCCTCGATGCTTTTCCCTTCGACGTCGATCGCTCTCAGGGCAATTTTCCCCCTCTTTACGTCAAATGTCAGCCTGTTCTCATGCCGACATGGGAATGTTGTGTATAGCCTGTAGGCAGGTTGTAACATCTTCATATCATCAAGGTGAGGCCCAGGCTTTTGACATCCCTTCCCCCCACCTACCCCACCCACCCCTCACATTCCAGCAGATTATGCCTATGGGTAAGAGAGGACTAAATCAGACGTTGTGATCACTCCTGTTCCCAACGCAACCCTCTAACTCTGCTGCAAAATTTTGCACCCAAGAAATGAAAGCGCACAACACAAGAAAACTTGTACAGCCGGGGGTGTCCCACGGGAGGACCAATAATAAAGTGTCATTACCTCTGACACCCCGCCCGTCCATGATAGATGCATCGCTCTCGCGGCTGATGACATTTTACGGCATCATCGCAGGAAATCCAATAACGAGATTGGCATCTTAAAGCCTTTCGCCCCATGCAAAGTCAAACCACTTTGCCTTTACACCGTAATAGAGTGTGAGCGAAACAATCTGTCACTGCCTCCTCTCCCCACGCGCCAGCCTCCTCTGACAAAGTGTATGGATTTTTACCTGATATGAGGGACGATCAGCGCGAGTTGAATGTAAATTATCCTTAATGTCGCCAGGGGGACCGAATTGATCGGCGGACGTCGGACCTCGGTGCCGATGGAAAAGCGAGGGGCCGTTATTGACGCCCCATCAATTGTCGCCGCTGTCGTCTGCGCAACGCAAAAACAACAAAAAGTGCTTTACCGTCCGCATGGTATGCATGCGCAGCTGTTTTGACACAATGCTGAACTCAACAATTCTGGAGATTTAAAGAGTTGGCCGTGAGCCAGAGCTGCCTCTTTTTCTCCCTCCTGCTTCCAAAGGCAAGAAAACGTTTATCGGCAAAGTAAGTTGCTGGTCGTCATGTCCTCATCTGTGCCTCCTGGTGGAGCTCAGCCTTCAACTCACAGAGAACACACTGTGGATGTATCACACCAGCAGCTGGTTTCCTGTTGGGTAGTAGGGGAAAAAAATACAATCACATCGTTGGGTGCAAATTTTCATCGCTTTAAAAATCGCTCAAGCTCTTCAGCTTATTTTGTCTCCCAGTGTTTTTGGCAATGGCCTTTTTTTCTTCCTTCCCAGAGAGCCACTGGTCATGTTTGTTGCCTCCAAATCTCTGCCATGTTGGCAGCCTGTGATTGAATGGACTGTACAAAGCCCACTGAGCAGTGTTTGCAATCCTTCTTGAGAGCTTTCATTATTAAACAACATATTGGCTTCCCTTCACAGGCTGTCCGTCTCTGGGGGCTGCAATCTCTCCAGGAATGTACACACGGACGTGTACACACACACACACACACACACACACACACACACACACACACACACACACACAGATAAATATTAAGACAACATGTAATGAATCTGCTATGCAGTGAATATCTGCTATTAGAGGCAAATGAACCTTGATACTGTTACGGTCCGTACTTCAGATGTCCTCTGAGATGGGTAGTGTACCCAGTCCTCAGCTGTGAGACATTTATGCTAATGCTAACTGTTATCTGCATTCCGAAACTGTTTCGAATGGAAAAGAATAGATTGGACAGCAGCAACTTTAAGGGCGAGGGGCTTAGAGAAGGGGCGATTATGTCCTGGAAGCTTCCGTCAAACTTTCAACAGCTCCTCTAGTTAACTTGAACTGGGGTTACTCGCCTGAGTGTCGTCGTAGAATTAAATAATCTGTTGAGAAATATTTTAATAATGATGATAATAATAATAACTATTATTATTATTTATTTTCATTTTTATTGCATCGATTTAATGCCAATTCTAGGTGTGGGAGCTGTGTGTTCTTTTGCTAAGTGGCAGTTGACAAGTTAAACATTAAGATTAATAGAGCAATCCCATTAATTATTTGTGCACTGCTTGTGAAACGCCGCTCATCTACTGCAGAATTGTGAGCTGCTCTGCGTGAATACTTTATCGCTCGCTCTGTTAAAAAAAAGAATAATCCATACAAAGAAGAAATCTTGCATATCTCCCCTATTTACCTCCTCTGCTTGTTCCCGATGTGCCCTCGGTCGTGCCCTCGGTGGTGTGCCGTGGTTTAGGCCGTTACTTTCGATTGCATCGACCGGCAATAGTTCAAGCGCACATTAATTTTAAAATGTGGAGAAAAGCGGGAAGGCTACCGCTACGTCGTTGGTTGCCTGCTAATTAATTTGTACACAAGAGCATCCTCTTGCCTTAAATATTAATCAAGGACGCAGCTGGCAAACGAGTATCTCCTCTTGTCGGCAGCTGAGCAAGTTTCACCGAATGACTTCCACTCGTGGAATCCACCAATAATATGTGGGCAGAGTGATAAATGAGATCCATTGTGTGCGACGCTGCATTTTAATTAGGCGGCAGTCTTAAGTGTGCGGGCGTCATCGTTAAAGTTGACTCTCCAGTTGCAATTACGGTGCTCTGCTCATGTGTAACGTAATCATCATGGCCTGGTGAACGATTGGCTGCGGCTCCACAGTTGAAAGGGTGAGAGTTAACCTCAACCCTTGCGCAACACCAACGCCAACCCTAATTCAGCCAAATTTGAGTCACAAAACACGTCGAGATTTTTCATTCTTTTGCTCTTTTTGTGCTATGCAATCTTTAGATTGGTCAGTGCTGTGAGTTACAGGCAGATCTCAGTTGTTTTTACAAAAATTTTGAATTTGCACTCGAGGAGGGCAGCTTCTGTTTTTGAAAAAGCATCAAACAATTTTTTTCACACGCAGCAGAAAGAAGTACGTTATGCAGTAGGCAAGCTCCTCCTCTTTTTTTTGGAACAGCTCATCATTAACTGTGGCTTAAAAATAATTCACGTCCATGTTTGCTGCACAGTAGGTTTAGGTTGACTAATTTGGCCACTGTTGTGAAACTTGGTAAAATCATCAACAAGGCCCAATAGGGAGAAACACTTCATTGAGTCTGAATGGGTTAATTGAGACTTGCTCTTTTATAGGAGGAGATTTTGTGAATGTGCGTGAAAACTGATTTTTTTTTTTTTTCCATTTTATCCCAATCAGGCCCAGCGCTCACTTTCTGACAATATGCGATGATCTGACAAAGTGATGATGATTAGAGCCATTATCTACCCCCTATGCTGAGCATGTCCTTGAAAATACATTAAAAATGTGAAATCTTCATATGTAAATGAAAATAGGGAATCAGTGGACGGCCAACCTTTATCATAAAATCATCATCACAGTGTTGGTCAGGAAGTTTTTTTTTTAATCTACTTTTATCATCAAATCAAATGTTTGTGGTGGTTTCCAAAACAAACATGCAGGACTATTAATGTATTATATCAGCCACTGTGACCTTTGCTACTTTTCTTTTATTCAGCCCCCACTCTGCTTTGTCACAAGCGCTTGAAGGAAGCTTTGAAACCCCCCCACAACCCTCCCACTCTTATTTAGCCCTTTACACAGTCAAACCACTAGGGCCACTCGAGGCTAAAATATTAGCTGAGGACGAGTTGTGCAGACCGTCAGCGAGGTCAACAGTAAACCACAGACTGAGATCTGTGAGACCAGAGAAGGGTTTAGTCTCTTAATTTTCTATTCTGAACACCAGTGCAGCACATTTGCAAGGTTATTTATGTAAAATAATAATGGTAAATCAACTACACCTACAACAATAAGTTATGGTACTTTAAGGCATTTTACAAAGCCTCTCATTCACCTAGTCACACACCACTGCTGCCATGCAAGGCGCTGCCTGACCCATTGGGAGTAATCAAGGGTTCAGTGTCTTGCCCAAGGACACCTGGACACTGGACGACCTGCTCTACCAACTGAGCCACAGCCGCTCTTTTTAGATCTCAAGGAACAAGCATATTTTATTTAGCTCTGGTTCTGGCGTCCTGCTAAAGCTGAATGAGATACGCTCACATTGCTAAGGTGTGTGACACAGAGAAGGCACCCCACTGGCACAAAGCAATTACAGCGCGCACGCACACACACACACACACACACACACACACACACACACACACACACACACACACACACACACACACACACACACAAAACCAGAGTCCACAGGCATCCAAAAAGAGACAAATTACCTCAGTGTCAGATTAAATCAGATGCGACATCATTTAATTAATTTCGGCCTACATTAGCATTTCTTATTGTGTTTTTTCCCCTCTATCCTCCCTGCTCCTTTTCGCAGCCTCTCCGTTCTCCTCCCGGCATTATCCTGTGAAAAACATGTTTGAAAAATGATCAGCCTCCCCCCCCCCCACTGCATTCTGCCCGGCAACTTCCCTCACTATCTCGCTCAGGCCAGTTATGCGGGAGATGATCCCGAACTAAACATTTCATTTAAAGAGGTTTCCTGCCCTCCCACCGTCCCCCACAAACCCACAACCTTCCCACCCACTCACTCGTACACACACATGCACGCGCACACGACCCCTTTTTGTGGCGTAACTCATCGAGGAACAATTTTAGAAATAATTTAAAAGACGTCAGCATGCTGACTTCACACCTCCTACAGAGATCCAGGGGAATTACGCTCTCCCAGAATTACGTGTTCTAATGTGTCTAATGCACTTTGAAAGCAAGTGGCGCGATAACAAAAAGCGTTTAAGGAAAATGCGCATTTGCCTGAATGGCATGTCTTTGAAGGCAAATGAGAAATGCTTTTTGTCAGTGCTGCAGCTTGATCTTCTACTCTGCAGTTCACAGATGCTGCTGCCCAATTAGCTTTTATGTGAATTAGCACAGTTCCCCTTTCTGGGGCACGTTTGTTCAAAACACACAGATGAAGGCCTGCTGTTCAGGGAGATAACTAAGATGAGATTGTTGAGCTGCACGGCAGGCAAGCACATCCTGTTGCTGTTACTGAGTCACACAACACAGAATGACGCTGGATTGTTTGAGGCACAATGCGGTGCAGGTGCAGTGCTTGTCTGAGGTTGGTTTTGATTATGGTGGTTATGGTGTGTACCAACATGGTTGATCATTTATTCCCTGCTGTCTTTGGTCAGGGAGCAGGAGCAAGAATTTTGGATCCCTCTTTACCAAAATGTGAGTGAGAAAAAGAGAAAGATTTTGTAAATTTAGTCCATTGAAGCCATGATGAGTTATACACACACATATATATGTGTGTGAGTGTGTGTGTGAGAGAGAGAGAGTGTGAGTGTGTGTAAGTGTGTGTAAAATGTTTTTAGAATTTTAATTGCCTTATTTTTGTTCAATAGATTTGCTTATTTCCCAGTGTGGGTCGTAGCTAAAATCCTATTTTATTGATTTTGCACATTATAAAGAAAGTGTATTGGAGATACACAATGCAATGTAATGCTCTGGGTAGTACACAGTCAACATCACATCATCCTTGTTAGTGAAAACTATAATTAGAGTGGATTTTTCCCCCAGCATTAAAATGAAAATCACGCAGCACTGGTTGGACCATTGATTCCCAACCCATTTGGGACATAAAATAATGGAGTCTTGCTAATCTTCGCTCTAATCTCTCCTCCACTCGTGGCATGGTGATGCATAATAAGGGAGAGGAACCTAGTGATCCAGTAAAACAGCCACTTCTAATGTGCTTCTGCACTAAAACATGTCTGCAGAGGACGGTGTGCATGTGCGCACATCCAACACGTTTCATTCTGCTCACTGCAAGGATAGAGCCTCACTGCTATAGAAAAATAAATTTAAAAAAGTATATTTATTATATAGGCATGGTCATATTGTCATGTTTTTTTCTTGTTTGCAAACAAGCCAGTAGGAAGCTTCGTTTTACATGAGCCAATAGGAAACCTTGTCTCGCAAAAGTGAATAGGAAGCCTTGTTTTCTCCTCACGTTGAATATAGCAAAGAAAGACTGCTCACTGATTTGGCCTATGTGATAAAAAAAAAAAAAATGTTTTAACATCCTTGGTCATTTACTTTGCGAACATTTAGGTGTTTTTTTATGGTTTTGTTTTTTGATATTAAGATGTCCAGTCAGCATTTTAAACATATGTACTGTATGTGCTCATTAATTCAAAACACAAAAATGATCATGAAAGAAAATCTACATTTTCAACCACAAAATAATCACTCAAACTGTTGTTATGCTGGAGATTTTGGTTTTGTTTTTTTGTTTTTTTAGTGGGGCCACGGTGTTCAACACTGCCCTTGCAGGTTCTGGCGGCACGACTACATTTCACTATATTGGTGGAATTCCATGAACACAGAAATATGCAGAAAATGAATGCAGAGACAGAATGGTCTATTCATATCCATGTCTGGCATAAATGAGACTCTACATGGCGCCTTTGTCAAGAGGGCTTTTTTTTTTCCAACTGTGTTTCGTTTCCAGTTAATCCCTTGCAATGCATACAGAGTCACGACCAGACACTCTCGCAATTCACTCCACGCCACCCGGGGATGACACTCCGCTATCTCACCGGCAGATTAAATCTTTAGATTGCAGGACCATAAACAAGTACCTGATCAAAGCTCTCTGTCACGGATTATCTCCTTCAGAAACAATGTACGGTTGAATTGACATAAGTAAAGCTACAAAAATGTCAAGGAACCTTGTTCCCCCCCCCAGTTTTATTGGTTTTTCAGGCTCAATTGCAGCAAGGGTCTGAGTGGCTGTCACTGAAAACAAGGGACATCAAGGGCCCTACAGAAAAGTTGTGTGAAGATTTGGTAAAAAGCTTTCGAAATGTTGTCCACTTGTAGGCACAGCAGAACTGAAAAACAGAAAGTTTTTCAGTTCAGAACAAAACAGAAGTTTTGTTTTCATCCAAGAAGCATATACTGTAAATGTCATGTAGTATGAAACAGTACCATCAGTTCTAAAAGGCCACTGTTTAGAAAGAAAGGTGTTCTCGCTAAAAACAACAACAACAAAAAAAAATCTGATAGGCGTTAGACCAAAGGAAAAATTAAACGGAACGAGTTCAATGCAATCTGCATAACTATTCCCAACGTACTGTCTGCATCTACTTATCTAAACCAAACCAAATGGTCTAGCAAGGCATCAGTCAATGAAGAAAGGAAACTTAACTCACTGTTTGGTTTACAGGAAGCTGTAAACACAGAGCTTCATATGCTGGGTTGTTTTATTTATTGATTTATTGTATTCATTAAAAATGAAAAATAGTTTTCATTTTCATTTTTAGGCTTATAGTTATTGTAAGAGGTAGAGTTGGGGCTTTTGTTAAGGTTAGGTTTAAGGTCAGTTATTTGAGTTTAAGTGTCTGAGTGGAGGCATTTACTGTTGAGTAATTAATTATTATGAAAAAAAATACATCAAACATTTACCTACTGACGCTGTCTGTGAAACCTCAACCAGCTCCCTTTCTATCAGCATTTTGCTTCCCCAAATTTACAGAAACGGACTCATCCGTAAAATGAGCCCGTTCTCTTCCCTCTTCATTTTATATTTCCACAGTTGTTCCACGTGCACGGCCGAGACAATACACAAGGAAGGATGTGAGTCGTCCACTGGCTCCTCTCTTTTTCCTTCTGCAAAAGGGGTGTTTCAGAATCTAATTGATGAATAGCAGCTATAACTGAGAGCTGCGTCCTTCAATTGAACTTTAATTCATATGTGCATCAATCATTTCCCTCCCCCCTTTTACAACATAATGGATACTCACAGCTTTGATTACTGTGCATTTTGTCCTTGCGGTGTGCTTGTGCACTTGAAAAGAGGGACAGAAAGAAAGAAAGGCACAAATTTTTCTTTCTAGAACGGTAAACCCGATGGAGAGAAATCTCATTTTTCTCCCTTCCTCTCGGTCTACCCCTCCGTCTCCATTATGAGGTAAACACGGCCTCAGCTGTGCTCTTTGCACGCCCCACCACTCAAATATTGAATTTTTTTGGCCTTGGTGAAGACAAATCCGAGAAAAGGGAGAATAAAAAGGACTGCAACCTTTTATGGGGAGGAGAGGCACAGGGCCAGACTGCAGGCTCGTTATGTTTGTTTTCTTTTAGGTTTGTAACATAATATATATGGCAACTCACCCTTACACATTGCTCTTTTCCATATATTGTCCCTGCTTCATAGCTAATAATCAACAATATCAGAACACCCAACATTGCAAGATAGCGCTGATAATAACAGCAGCTTTTTGTGGTGTACCTGTGGTACTTTAAACAAATATACAACTCATCTTTCTGCTGTGTTGAAAACCTTCAACAGGAAGGCAAAGGTAAGACAGTCAACCGCAAGAGCCGCCTTCCTAATAACAGCAGCTCATCAGTGCTGATATCACACAAGGCACATGCGCTTCAAATGAGTTCACCCATCACCTAGCTCCTAGCTAATGAGATACCTAATTCAATCATTACCAGGCCATACAAGGGTCTGACTAATGAGAGGAACTCTTTGGTGAATACAAAAACCTGCGTCTGATATTCCCTCTGGGAATTGGAAGGGGGTGTTTGCTTGGAGCACAAAAGAACAGTGCATTTTTCAAAGATGGTTTTTGATGTGTGATGCAACAGGTAGAGCTAGATCTTCATGATATGGACTAATTATGGGCACAAAAGTTGAAAGTCTTATATTAAACATGCTGGATATGTAACACATCAAACTAAATATTTTCAGGCCAGTGCGAGGAATGACACTCAGTCAGCTGCGATTGGTGTGACCCGGCTGAGGATCAAACCCGATGAAGCGATGACACCAAGAAAAACCGTTACCCCCAAAAATCCCCAAAATGTCTCCCCACTGTTAACTGACCAGACAATTCGATATGTCTCCTTTGAAAGAACACTGTATTTCAATTGATATTCTTCACTTTACCAAGGCTAAATTCTTTAAAAAGAATGACACCACATTGTGAAAAAAAAGCACACTGGCTGGAATAGGAAAGCTTCTCAGAAAGACCCTGGAAAAGAGTAGATGACCCTGAATCCCATTGTTTGCTATCTTTTCCATTTCTCTCTATGCCAGATCAAAAATTGAATAGAGCCCTGTCCTGATTGAGAAGAATTTTCTTTCTTGTCTGTCAAACTTGTTGTATGAGGGTACAGGGGTTGAGGAACACATTCATCCTCTGTCTGGTACACCCTCTCCAATCTCCCCATAGTCTCACTTTGTCTCTGGCAGCACAGAGACCAAGAAAGTGAAAAGAAAAGTCCAAAAGGCCTATCTTAATGAAGAGGGACAGGACACAAAGGCACAGTTAGAGTTGAGTGGTGATCAAAGAGGTAGATGAGGTGTGCGGCGCTCCACACATTTCCCAGGGGATAAGGCATGGCTTTGCGAACCCAACCTGAGTCGATGCAGCAGCATGAGGTAATGAAAGGGAAGACGCTAGCGCCGTCGCCATCAGCATAACGATCCTTCATCAGGACTGTCTAGACCAGTGGTATTCAAAGTGGGGTCGCGTGCCCCTGGGGGCCCGCTTGGGGACACTATGGAGGCCACCAAAAAATTGGATAAAAGGTAAGGAAAAATGCAGAAAGAATGAATAAATAATAGAATGAAATTATCTTTTGATTACAATGATCCGATTTCATCTAATAATGGTTTAATCATTATATTTAATGTGTATATAAATAAAATAATATATCATATGATTGCCTGCCAGCCAAAAAACATTGTTAATGGCATTATACAATATGTGTTTGACATGTTGGTTTGTGCCATTTAGCTGTCTGTCCACACAGTGACGCAGCTGTTCACAGTGTAGCAGGCTGAAGCTCCTTGGACTGGAAAGAAGAGTGATTATATCATCTAAGTGACTTCTACGCAGCCAACCTGAGCAGGGGCTCAAGTGACCCCAATAAATGTGTCACTCCAGCAGCTAAGACATGCGTTTTTGAAAAGTTACAATAGGCTAATCAAATGTCCTTGCTGCTGGTAGCAACTGCTGGTACAACTGGTAAAACCTCCGTCTGCCAATGTTTCCCAAGCTCATGGTAACGCCCTGATTACCTGACCGCTGCTTCAGCCACCGCTGTCCCAGGATTAAAGAGAGGAGAAGTTATTTAGTATGGGGGATGTTCCCATTAACTTGATAAATGGCTTAATTATCGGAAGTCAACAGCCGCTTTAAGATGAAAGACAAAGTGGCGTGTACCGGGAGAGACGAGCGTGTGTATTACAGACTCCTGGCGGGCAGATGAGAGAGGGATGCACAGGTGGATTCAGTGTAAAGAGGAGCAGTTCGCATGAAAATACGTCTTTTCTGTGTTGTCTTCGATGTGAACAAAGGAACATCGGCAGAAGTAAAAATGGAAAAAGTCTGCACTGACACACCATTGGCCCCTTAAAAGATTCATAATCCGTGAGCATCGTGATGTGTTCCTTCATTCCTTTATAATCGATGACCAATTTGATTCAGTTAATCATTGGTACCCCATGAAAAGGATGTTCGAGTTAATTTTTTCTGCACGACAAAACCACCTCGGTCTTTTTCAAATACCACGGCACAACTGAGCCTGCACCCCCATGGCCACAAAGAACACCTACACACAGGGCTTTCACATAAACCACCATTAACTGAGTCAATGTCCCATACACAGTGCTGCCACCCTGCTTCCTGTCCAGACTGAGCTATTCAGCATTTTTTATGATCAATTGCACCTTTAGTCATGGGGAACCGGTCGGCCTGTGGGGGACAGGCGAGCACGCAGCCGCATACCCCCAGTCAGCTACTCTGCAGCACATGTTCAAAAAGGTTCCCTTAACCTTGATCACAAACGTGGAGGAACATGACACCTAATAAGTGTTTGTCATTGTTCACTGTCCCGGCAATAACATAAATCTCCCACAATATGTGCAGCAAAGGGAACAGCGAGAGATCGTGTGCACGCGGGAAGCGACAGAAACAACACATGTGGCCTCGCTGTTACGCAGGATTGAATTAATAAAGCAATGTGATATGACAAAGGAAGGTCCTAAGGACTTTTATTTATTTATTCATTTTATTTTTTTGATTAAGGGGCTTTTGGTCCAAGGTCAGCTTAGCAAATGCAATAACTTATTTGCAGTCATATGATTCTTAGTGCACGTGATACACAGACGGACAGCAGGGAATAGCGACCAGTTGTGACCGAGACAGAGTAAAGTCTGTATCGCACTACGCACTACATTAAGACTACAGGGAGGAAATCTATACAATACAATAACCGCCCAGCGTCCATTACAGCTCTCTAATGTATATCTTTTTCTAGCATTTCTCAATCAACTTCTTCCATTTTTTTGCCTTAATTAACTGTAATTTTGGACATTTGGTTAAAAAATATAAATACAGACTTGGTAGGTTCTGGGTTAGATCAATTGGAGAAACAATAATTTTATATATACATATATATATATATATATATATATATATATATATTAAATCATTTCCATGTCACTTGCTGCATTTCACATTGCAGACAAGTGTGAGAAAACATTATACACAAGGATTGCTGAAATTTTAATCAAAATTTATAATGCACATATGTTTTATATCCCTGAGTAAATATGACGAAAGGGTCAAAAGTTGACAAGGGTGGGGAGCCATTCAGGGAAAAGGTGGAGTTAATTTTTCACTCTGGCAGTGTGCCAACAAATTCCATCGCTGCCGTTCTTGGAAAGGAGAGACGTGGAGAACGCATGCCAGCTGCCATGAGTAGCGCTGCCACAGCAGACGGGATATCAGCAGGCGGCATTCTGGGATACTGCCGTCAAAGTGCAAACACAGTGCGTTGGATAGGACGTGGCGGCCACCTCCCCCACTTCAGCCCAGCCCACTCACCTTCCCAGTATCACCCACCTCCTCCTCACAGTATGGAGTGTTTCATGTCCTCACAGGAGCTAATGTCTATTTTGCTTCAGATCTATTCCTCCAGCTCAGAAGACAATTCCCATGGTCATATTGGTAGCATTTGGAGTTGTTAAAAAAAGTATGGAAATAAAATCATTTGGACTAAAGGCTTCACTTCATTACAACAGCAAATAGTTACAGTACATGGCACTTGTCATATCTATTGGTCATATACATACGGTGAACTGTATTCGCCTATGTTGACACCACCATTTATATATAAACAGTTGTATTCAAGATACATCTAATAAGACTTTAAAGAAAAGGGAGGGGTGCGGGGCAAGCAGAAAGGGGAGGTTGAGGATCCTGCACTGGTTTGTTTTGGTGGATGCGCATGTGATGCACTGAACTAGGACATCTACTGATGAAATGTTTTTGTCTATAGCACAATTCTAAGCTATTGTACAATCCCTAAAGCATAAAAAAAGAGTTCTGACACATTAGAGTTTTACTGTTATCAACTCACATTTGGGAAGAATGGCTTTTGAGGGGGTGACAGACAAACAGCCAAGGTTGAGTCGCCTTTTACCAGCTACCTGTCAGTGTCAGAAAGGGCTGCCACCCTAGTTGCATTGACTTGTAACATTGCACTGTTTGGCGCCAGTTTAAATCTGATCCACAGAAATGGTTCCAGCCATATTTGGCAGGGCTCTGGCCCGGAGTCAGATGTTGCTGAAGATGCTAGCTGAGGACAATGGCATCAGGCACGAGGGAAACGGGCGGAGCTGATGACGCTTGGCAGCGCAAAAATACACAAAAGGCTTGAAACAGGACAAAAATAAGTCGATTGTATTTGGGGACGAATTAGTGAGCGAGCGTGAGACAGTTTCCCTCGGCTTTTCCCACTCATTGCATAATTCCTGTGACTGATTCCTCTCATGGCGGCGGCAGAGGGTGGATTAGTTCCTGCGCTCTAAAACAACACCGTTCAGGTGACACCAGCCAGCGGGGACTGATCGCACGATTCGACTCGATTGCGAAACACAACGCCGGCACAGGCGGCGCGCACACACTGTGTAGCCCAACTGTAACACTGTCAGATCAGCTCGGCTTCGTCCTGGGTTACAGACTTTATCCGCTTCCTCCGTCTCTCCATCCTCTTTCCCGTGCCGAGCAGCTGAGTCTCTCTCTCTCTCTCTCTCTCTCTCTTTCCACATCCTCTGCCACGGAGGAATCTGTTTATTCCGACCCCCTGCCCCCAGGCCCTCCCACTTCAGCACCTCCAACCCATTCCCCAGGCCCCCCACGCTCCAGCCCTGGAGTGCGGATCACAGGAGATGAGAAAGGCTTAGGCAAGTAAAGCTCTCTTCGCTCCCTCGCCACGCATTTCTGGTAGTTATTCATTCATGACAAAAACCCCATTCACGCTCTGACAGGCCGGCGTCCCCGCTGATGTATGGCGCAGTCTCCTGCCGCCGTCCCACCGTCCCTTCTGCCACGCACCAAGCCCTGACAGACACCTCGCGTCCAAAACCCTGCGCCTCGCCCGCCAAACCTCTCGCCAGGCGCCTCCAACGTCGCCTCCCATCATGGCTGTCACTCAGGAAAGGGTCCTTTTCAAACGTTGATGACGTCGGCCGGGTTTTTTTTTTCTTTTCCGTGGGGGGTTTACGGACGTGCGTGGAGTTCCAACACCCGAGAGGGCGAAACATGTTGGATTTGTTTTGGGGTGGAGAGAAAGCGAGGAATTGCTTTAAGACCAGACATCTGAAGGGCGCCACCACTGCCGTCGCCCTCGTTGCCGCTGAGCGAATACGAATGAAGGAGGGAAATTACCGTTCGCTTTCTCCACGCACGTTATTTATTCTCATTTCATTCAGTGAGCACACAGCCCCCGCGGTTTTCTCTGTCAGACCTGGCAAACGCGCAGAGCGAGGTCGGCTCCGGCTGAATACAATTGCCCTCTGCGTCTGCCCCCGATGCCTGACGCAAAAGAAATCGCCATGTTTTGGCTGGTTAAGGGTCAACTTGTAAATCAACCCGGCTTTCTTATCTTCTTCTTCTTCTTCTTCTGCCTAAGAATTCATTAGAATATAGGTCAGAGAAAATGAGAAACTGGCTGCTCTCTGCGTTGCTGTGATAGTACACATGATAATAACGTCTCATGTGATGTCAAGGACTCTCCTTTTGTAACCGAGGCTGGATTTAAACTACAAGTCTTCCAGCCCAAATCTTAGACCTTTTTAACTAAACCTACCTACTTACATCTACATCTGAAAGAGGTGATCTCTGCATTTACAGCTGCTTAAACTTTGCTCAGACAGCTCGCATGTGTTGACGCAATTTAGATGCCAAAACAGAAAAGGAAAAAAAATACAACACAACATCACTGGACAGGAATGGCACCCAGATGCTGTGACGTCACACTCACGTCTCCTGTGGCTAATGTTATCACAGGTCACATTTCACACACACACACACACACACACACACACACACACACACACACACACACACACACACACACACACACACACACACACACACACACACACACACACACACACACACACACTACCTCGCATCAAATGTGCTGGAATATCCCTTCCATCTTTCCAACGGACTGTGGCCACTGACTGACTCCTGTTCCAGTAGAGAGGGGGTCAAGTCTGACTGCCCCATGTGCAGCAGCGCTCACCCAATACAGGTCAGGGGGAAAAAAGATAAACGCCTCAAGGCTGAAAATCTGATGTGAAAGTGCAATGCAGCTGTAGTGTGATCTTCTCATAATCTCACAGGTAAGTGGGAAAGTTTGGGCAATTCTAGTTGGCGTTACTAAAAATGCCACCTGGGAGAAGCTGCATGAAAATTAGCTTAGCTAGCCCTGCACATGAACTTTAATTAGGCAGTCCTATTTTTTGAGAAAAGAACACGAAATAATTCAAGAGCCAGGCTGCACTCTCTTCCTTCGAGCACCACAGTATTGTTGGTAATTGCCAACTGAGGGACATTCAAGCAAACGGGTTCTGGAATTTCCAAATCTTTGGAATGTGCTACTGAGCGAATGTCAAAATATGTTCAACGTTGCATTCTGGTCCTCATCTGATCTGACTTCTGAGAATTACTATGTTTTTGGAGTTTAAACCTGATCGGCAAGCACACTGCCCCCCACTGGCTGTGTCTTAAATGCTTCCTTTTCCTCCATTCATGGCAGAAAACTTTAAGTTGAAACTTCTCTCCACTCGTTTGCCCGCCCGTCTTTGACGGCACTCGAAAAATCCACGGTTCTTCATTTATATTGGCGCCAGCGGGAAAAAAAAAAAAAAAAAGGCTACTGCTCACTGAAGCCTCGCAGAATACTTTGGCTAAGCGGATTTGGCAAATATCTCATTAGCTTAAAGGCACCGGCTCATTCTGCCCACGCTTTTATTTGGACAGCGTATAGCTCTAGATTAACACTCACTAAACAAGAATTGCCACCGAGCCAATTTAGTCAGCTTTGTTCGCGTTGATTCAATTTCCACCTCCTCCTTCAAGCAACCTGAGATTGCTTTTAATAAGCCCGTGACGACCTGCCAAGATGCAGGAGTTGTGCTGTGAACTTCTGTGAAACCGGGAAACGGGCCTCGCCGAGGACGCACCGCCCCGAGGCCCAGAACGGGAGCCAGCGAACGGAAACCGTCACACCGTTTAGTCGAGTCGTCTGCTGGGGAGGAAAACACCCTCCGCCAGCGTGTGTAACTTCAAATCATCGTCCCGGCACGACATTAGAAGCAGGAGGAGGGGAAGCTCTCAAGCTGCGTCAGAGAAAAGCCTTTTCACACTCGCACGACATCTCTTGTCTGCTGATTTCTATGCAAGGAGTTTAGTGTCTGCTCCGCTTTGCTCGGCTGACTTCTCTCCGCTCTTCCTACTAAAAGCTGCCGTCTAGACCTCGGTCCTAAATTCTCCCCTTAGTTTCAGGGGGTTTCCAGCTAATAACAGTGAATAACAGGGTCAGGCTCTGGACATTTAGTGATCGAAAAAGAGCCGTAATTATTTATGCTGTTGTAGTGTGTCTCGAGATTTATCTATGGTTGAATATCTTTTACGGTTGATAAAAAAAAATGTATCTCTTGAACTTTTAGCAACCACAGTACATAGAAACTACACACGGTCTGAGCCCTTCTTCTCGCGCCTGTTCGGATGAGGACATCTTTAACAAAACTACTGACCACTGCAATTAGAATTAGGTTCACCTCAGGAAGGCTACATTTCCAGCTAAGTTTATTTTCCGTGATTTTAATACATGAATTCTGCTTCATGACAATGATTTTGTAAATGGCTGCATGAACAAAAGACAACTTTCTGACGTTGAAAGATGTTGCTGCTTTGTTTTTTGTTTTTTTTCCTTGAAAGACTAAACAATTAATCAACTTATTATTTTAACTTTTTTGACAAAAAAAGAATAATGATGATGAATGTCGTGTGGGAGAGAGGTGTTTTTCGGTGTCCATTTGCCCACAAAAACCATCCAAGACAACAAAGTTGTTCTTGCGAGTTCAGTTTTAAACAGGAAAGTGTGAATGAATGTCAAGCAAACTGATTTGGTGTTGACTAAGGCCATCAGTAATGCGAGTAAAAGAAGCTACAGAAATAACGGCAGGCAACATTGTAGATTTAGAAATCTGGGTTGACTATTGTCTCATCAGCCAACCATGCGTGTTGCAGTCAGACCCCTTATCCAAGCGCTCCTCTGCCGCGCTGCCCTACGACTCTGAGAGCCGCCTCCTGGGACTTTCTCTAACCTGGACGTGTGGTATGACTTCCAGCCGTTTCTCCGCTCTGTGTCATGGTGCCAGACGGGCCAAATGGGCCGGCCGACACTTCAGAGCTTGTCAGCGTGCCGGAGCTGCACCCTGGGGCGCTGCAGGAGCTCACGCCAGCGAACCGTCATCTCCCCTTGCTACACTGCCACTTTTTTCCCTCCTCTCCAGCTGCCCCCCCTCTCTGTCTTTTCGCTCGTGTCTGACATACTTGTTGTTCATTTCTTATACATGGCGTCCTCCCCCTTGCCGGCTGCTGCTGGGCTCTCCCCGGCTGGTCAGGCCCATCAAATTGGTGTTCACCGCCAGCAGAGATTGCACCCGTCTCAAGTCGAGGCCACCCAAACACTACATCCACATGAATAAAATACGACGGTGACATTACGTACACAGCACTCCCAGGACCTGAGGAGGGTTCAGGAGGGAGTCAGGGGATTTGTTGGGGTGGTGTCTGGGGTGGGTAGCTGCTCAGCCAGGTGACTTCCTGCCAGGAGACGCTGCAGAAGTCAGACTTCTTAAGGACACGGCTAAAAGTGAAATGTGTCACCGACAGTCAACAGCTGCAAGAAAAATGTTTGAAGTTGGCAAAAACATAAAAAAAATAAAATAAAAGCCATTCCCGCTGACACATCTCCCAAATCACCCGTCTTTCCACCAATGCTGTCCTCTCACTGCTGGGACTAAACCAGATTTTGTTTTGAGGGAAACACAGAGTTCCTGAATCCAACCGAAAGAATGAATGTTCAGTAAGGAGATCAAAACCTCTTCTTACACCCAACACAGTACAGATATGTTTCACACCACAGTACATGGACATGGATTCCAACAAGTCAAAAAGCATCACCGCCTTCAAAAGCCACGCACAGGACGGAACCAAGCGATCAGTCCTCTTCTTGTAGTAACGGCACAAAACCTGCCACTGTAGCGCCCGGCGCTTGTCAAAGCAACAACACTTTACAGTAGCACATTATAAAACAGCACTCAAACACAACAAATGGTGACCGATTTGAAAAAAGAAAAAAAAAAAGTGGAGGAAATGTTTTTATGTAGAGTTTGTATGAGTGATTAGAAGGGGCTCAGGTCAGAGCGAGCACTCTCCAATGTATTTAGGTTGAGAGTTCCGAGTGGAGGAGGCAGCCACGGGGGCTCTGTCACCCCGGGTTTGGTGCTCAGCTCTGACTGGTGGAGAAGGGAGGGCGAAGAGGTGAGTTATGAAGAGCTTTGTGGGTAAGCACAGTGGATGTGAGAAGGGCCGGCAAGCGAAGTGGAGGAAGTGGGAAAACAGTTTGGATGAGGTGAGCTGAGTGTTATGCTGCTGCTCTAATGGACTGGAGATTCAACAATCGACACATAAATCGAGGGTTCGGCAACGGAGAAAGACGGTGACAGGTGGAGGCGGCCGATGTTTTGGTTTTCTTTCTTGTCATGTGATACCTCCGAATGGTCTCCACCTAACCCAACCAGCAATGGCTTCATGTGATGACAGTCCATCTTTGCCCAACCTGCCATCAAGGCATTACATTTCCTGGGTAGTTTTCCTGGGCAGATTTTTTTTTTTTTTTTTTTTGGTGGGGGCAGGGGGGTTTGCTTTTTCTTTTTTCCTCTCTCGTTGCAGCTAATTAGCGATGTGACCTTTCGCGGCTGCTGCTAATACGTCAAGGCACTGCATTTACATGTGGAGCTACATGAAAACATCCCATTAAGCCTGTGTGTGTGTGTGCCAGCAGCAGCGGTACAACAGGTCCCCAGTGGAGCTGAGGTGCTCTCCACCAGCTAATGGGCCTCCTTTGTTTACGCTATTTGGCTGGCAGGCTGTTCCCGGGTAATTGTCCCCGCTAATCATTGGCTGGCTGCTCGGCAAAAAAATGGCTTTTTAAGTCGAGCGAATTCAGAACGCTATAAGTTGAACAAAAACCGGGGAGCGCGGACTTAATCCAAAAGAGCGCCGGTGCAGCTTTCTGCTGCTGCTGAGTCAACCCACGCAGCAAGTACGGAGACATAATTTCCATTCCTTTATTCATAATTCCTATTTCATTTTTTTCCTGTCTCAACTATTTTTTTAATCTATCAGATGACAGCAGCCTTTTAAAGTTGTTTCTTTGTTTATCTTTACTATCCAGCCATCGATGTGCGACTCTGCTGGAAGAATCTCAATGGTAAATGTTCTGACTTGCCGTTACGGATGACACGCACTTTGGTTCACATCATTACTGCGAAATTGTGTGCTTATTTTCTGCAGCCCACACACACTACACTGAAAACGCTTGCACATCCAATTTGCAGACATACCTTACTTTCACGCACTAGCTGCCACCCCCTCCCACGCACAAAAAAAAAAAAATCATGTATCTCTGATATCCGTACCCAAGTGTCAACTGCCGAAATGAGTTTTGCACTTCCACAATAAAAGATTGTCAAAAGGCTAAGGCCCTTTTTTTTCTCCTAAGCTGGAGTGAGTGGAACTTTAATGTGCCTGCAAATGAGCTCACAAATCTCTTAGGCCAGAGTGCTGCGTCTTTGAGATAGCAGAAAAATGGTTTCTGCACGCAAATACGTGTGCGTGTTTGTGTGTGTGTGTGTGTGTGTGTGTGTGTGTGTGTGTGTGTGTGTGTGTGTGTGTGTGTGTGTGTGTGTGTGTGTCTGAAGGCTTTGTGCATCCACTATGCAGGTTTCCAGGGTGAAATCAGTATCAAAAAAGGCACCTAACTATCTGTGTGATGTATCATAATAAGTAGAATCCTTTGGCTTTTTTTATTACTATTATGTTTTATTTTTCTTCTGCCAGTGATATCCAACGAGTAGCAGCATCTTTGACCATATTCCAAAACTGATATCATTTGATTTTGCGGCGGTTTCCGAGGCAGCATGGCCCCTGCAGGTTTGCTTTTAACTCACTTAAACTTCTGCCACGGAGAAGGGCATCCAGGGAAATTAAGTAATGGGCCTGGCGGTGTACAAAGTGAGGGGTAATGATGGGGACTGGAATAGAAGTACCTTTCTGTACCTTTCTTCCTCTTCCAGGTCTATTTAACCACTTCACATCCACCACCACACTCTCCTGCCTCTGTTCAGCACTGCTAAAATGCTCCAATGCCGCCGCTGCAGGTACTGCCTTCTCTTTTCTCCCCCCACGCTTTATAAAATCCCTTTTCTTTGGCCACAGCTCCCAATCACGCCCACTACCCCTCTTCTTTTTTTCCCCCGCAAGCATGATGACTGGATAACGGCTCCTCGTGGCTTCAAAGCCCCGTGCACATCTAACATTTTGAAATATTAATAGGGGGGTTCATTTTGAAAAGTGGATGAGGCCGCCGTTGCTTTTCTTGCAACAGCTCCCACAATGTCCTTCCCGTTCGCTGCTCTTTTTCATCGGCGAGGAATCTTCAGAAGTTTGATCAAGGGGGCCACTTGAGGATTTTGCCGTTAATCTTTGTGGCTCACGCTGCAGTTTTGCATGCCAAAAAATGGCGGACGCGTCTAAGGTGACTCCTGGAATTCTCTTCAAAACGACAAAAAAAGAGGGATGCGAGCCTGCGGCTGCCCCCGCCGCTCTCCACACCTCTCCCCCCCTCCTACTCATCTTCCCCGCCGTTGTCTGTGAGGCAGGTGGCTGAGAGAGAAGCAAGTGATTATAACAGAGCATTCAGAGACTAACCGTTGAAGCAGGAAGTGGTTAATTAACATAAAAATACCCTCTTCAGACGCCCCCGAGAGATTGAGACTCGCACAGCTCAGCTCAGCTCAATAACAACCAGGTTGGACGTGGACGTGCGCGCTAAATGTTTACCAAAAAAAGAAGAAAAGAAAAAAATGCTTGCCCATATCTCCATGATGATGACATTTTAGATTCTCATTTTCTTCCCCACGGACCTTAACTGAGTTTGGTTATCTTTTATTTTTTTTCGAAAGTACATTAAAATTAGAGCAAAAACCTCCTTCTCTTAGACAAGGTTATCTTTGACAATTTCCAAGCTTCTAACTGAAAAAATGACTGAGAGAGTCATTCCAGGTGATCCTCCTCAAAAGATATTAGCACTCTGGTTTGTGCGGCTTATTCGAGAGCTTAATCACCATCCTCGCCTGCTGAGTGGTGCTTCGTAGTATCTTTATCCTTAAGTATGAGATTCTTCAACTGGCTTTGAGTTTGACGTCAAAGAACCTCTTGAAGCTCTACTCCACGTTTTTTTTTATGTATTTGATATAGAGAGTTAAACACACATTTACACTCATAGAGTCACATCATCATCCAACTAAAATCGCCTTTGGACTGTTGGAAGAGTCCACAGGGAACCTACACCACACAGGACGGTTGTGAAACTTCCTCACTGTGAGGTCGTTCTCCATCGCTCGTGTCCTCTTGCAGTGCCTCTCAACAAATGTATCCAAAGTTCAACTTTCTTGTTTGTTCACTTATTCTGTTTTCGCCGCACCGGTCGAGTAAGTTTAGACGAGCGACCGCTCAATGATTTATCGGGACCGATTCAACGGCACCTGATGTGATCTATCCATCTGTACCGTCCCCCATCAGCGTCAGACGTCTATTGACTGACTTGACAGGGTCTATCCATAGGACTGTCACCACTGTCATCAAATTGTTTATCTCTCTGGCGGGCTTGTGCTTGTCCGAGGACAGCGCTGGCGTCCGTTCACGTGCAGGCGGACACGGCGAGCGCCGTCACAGACAGCGGCAATTGATTTGGCCTGTTGCGTCCCGTTGACCCAGTCAGTGCTGTTAGTTTAATCACAATTGACAAAAGGTTGCGCACAAACCCATGGGGCCAATTTCCCCAACTACACAAGCGTGCCTCTGGTGGTCCCCTGGTGGCCAAAAGTTTAAACAAGCCAATGCATACACATAAACATACTTTGATCTGTACTGCGGCGGGGGAAACAGCCAGTCAACCTCAGCAACACCCAAAAATACGCCGCAAAATATGAAATATAAGTATTTAAATTGTACATGTTTTCAATCATAATGATCACTTAAAAATAAAGGACTTCAACTGCAGTTATAAAGCTCTTTCTCCATCTCACTCAGTGTAAACAGTCGCTCCCTACCAGGTGCCGAGTTGGAGAGTTCTGAGATATTTGACTAGACAAATATCCAAATATTTGCTCAACATGCAAATACGTGCAGACTGAGGAGCTGCGCATGGAAGCAAAAGGACAAACCTGACACCTGACAGGCATCTTTAAGCTGCAGCCTGGCTATTGTCAGACTGAGATTTCCTGAGTTGTTGTTGCTGTTTTTTCGGAAGCTGTCTTTCTTTTGTTTGCCAAAAAAGACATAAAAACATGCATCTGTGTGAGGACATACTCACGAGACGAAACCTGTTTTTTTCCTTCTTTTTCGTGAGTGGGTATTGGAAACTGTGCAGTAATTTACTTCTTTTGTTGGGTCTTGCAGAAGTGTTGGGATAACAAGTGCTTGGATACAAGGAGGGACAAAAGGAATGCAACCAGCAAAAAAGTGTAGTTAAAATCACGTATTGGTCTACATTCAAAACATGAACATATTTCTTTGGTATGATTTTGATTTGATTTGATTAGTTGATTTGGAATCTGGTTAATGAAATGTATGCATAGATATCAGTTGCATAACAGCAAGACCACAGATCGCAGTTTGCTTACAGACCACTAGGTGCCACTAAATATTACATGCAGGTCCTTCAAATCAAGCAACTGCGAGTTTTAACTCAAAATATCCACCTTTGATACTTTGCCTCACAACTTTTCCCTCCACTAAATAAGCAAAAGTGGCAACATCGACGCAACCATCATTTTTCGGCGTGACGTGAAAAACACCTCCATCCAGATGCAAGGGCAGGGATAGCGGAGGGAGTTTGAAGTAGTTTGCTCACTATTAAGCATTCACCTCATGTTTACCAAATATGGGTAGAGGCATTATCGTCTGCTCGTTGAGGCACAGCAGGTAGATGGATGATGAGGAGCGCCCATAATTGTGAATTAATTCAATCATCTGTGGCGGACACCCGGAGCTGACTGCTGGAACAAGACACAAGAGAGACTAATGTTTCTAGACTCTTCATTAGCCTCACTTCTTTATTTATTCAGGACTGAGCCTCAGCGAAGGCCTGCTCAAATCAGAGCAAGTCTTGGCAAGGCGAAGACTAAATTGTATTTGTAACGTTTCTTCTTCACTATTATTATAATTATTAACGGGCGGCTTCGTACCCCATTTTGACCCCCTTCCCATACTCCAAAAGTCACCAAATCTGGCACGCAGGTAGAAAGTCGCGAAAAATTTTATAAAATGAAGAGTAAAAGGCAAAAGTCCACTCTCTAGTGCCCCCTAGAGGTGTCCAAGCATGTTTAACTGGCGTCCAAAAATTAGAAATGGCGCAAGCTTCCACTAGGAAGGTCAAAAAAATATGGGGGAAAATTCCACACGTTCGTCTCGTCAAGCCCAACATTTCGTACACTCTAACTTTTGTCGCCCGACAAACAGGAAGTGAGTTATTTCCACTTTTCAAAACGAAGGATGCATCCCTCAAAAGGAGGCTGCATCCTTCAAAAGGAGGCTGCATCCTTCAAAACGAAGGATACATCCTTCAAAAGGAGGCTGCATCCTTCAAAACGAAGGTCTGCAGGCAGATCAAGGTGAAGGAATGTCCCAAGATTGTGAAGTAGCCATATAACAGTTTGTTTTTTTGATCCAACTATTATTTGTCCAAAGACGAGATGATGTTACAGCACTAGAGAAGCAAAGCCAGTTGTCAATGAAAATCCAATATTCGGGACTGAGCCTCAGCAAAGGCCTGCTCTCATCAGAGCAGGTCTTCGCAAGGCGAAGACTCGATTGTTATTCGTATGTTTATTCTTATTCTTCCGCCGCCCTTTTCCGCTCAAATTTGACCCCCTTACCATACAAAATATGTTTTGTGTAACAGCCCTCCAGAGTCGATGCACTTTGAAAATTGACCAAAAATCCCTCAAAATCCCGCCGCAAAAATTAAAAAGCCTCTAGCGCCCTCTAGGAAGGTTGAAACGACATGGGACAAAAACCCACACATTCCGTGGATAGAGACCTACATTATGACCCCCTGACCTTTGACCCCTGAAAACCGGAAGTTAGCTATTTTCACTTGTTTGAAATCATCCAGCATCACAGAACTTAAAAACCGTGAATGGTGGAAGTTTCAAAACTTTTGTTTTACACAGACTAGACTGCCAGAAGGTCAACATCAAAGGATTGGTCCATAAGTGTTGCACCGTTTTCATTTTATAGCTCTTTAAAGTCGATGTATTTCAAAATTGACAAAAATAAAAAAAAACACCAGAAAACTAAAAATGCCCATAGCACCCTCTTGGAACATTGAAAATTCATGCTACAAAAACACACGCGTTCATCTCGTCAAGCTCTACGTCGTGTATGTTCAAATGTTTTGATACGACGAACAGGAAGTGACATACTTCAAGTTGTTTAAAATTGCCAAAATTCGACAGATGTCGGCAGGCTTGGGGGGCCTCGGCAGAGGTCGGGGGTCATCAGCATGGGACGGTAGAGGTCGGAGGCTCAGTCCCGCAAACGCTGCTTGCAGCTTTTATTTATTTTTATTTTTGCTCTTTCAACAACCTTTTTTTAAAGCGCAGCACAAATAGACATTAACAAGTGAACTTTTAAAATCTTCATACATAGATGCGATTTTGCTCACTTTCATTGACAGGTTTCGAGGAGAAAATCTCAATCTCACACAATCTCTGCAGCACAGTTGTATAATTTAAACAGACAGCTCAATATTTCCGTGTTTTGCCCGTGAAAATCAATCCACTCAAGATTAGAAAAAATATTCAGTGAAAATGCCATCCTGGTTTGCTGCTGAGTCAAAGCGCTGAGTTTTACATTCGTCAATTTTCATGACAATTATCATCATTCTTTTAAGAATTCCTCTTCGTGTGTAGGTGTCACAGTAGTTAGTCTTTTACTTATTCACCCCTCATAGAGGTGTTTTATAGACAGGATGAGCTGCAACACCTCCCCCTGCTGGATGATGGGCACATGGTGACTTTGGCAGAGTTGCGGTGTCTCTTTGAAGAGGATCAGAGCAGACGGAGTGTTTACCACAAGCAAGCGGAGACACCGAAACGCACAACATGACAAACGCACACACACTGCCCACATGTGTGATGTTCAAAAAAAATCTATTGTCATTAACAGCCATGCTCCGAGTTTCTGATGCAAACAAGACAGCACCATTCATCTGTCGAGTGTGTTTCAGTCGGTCACGTTTGTGTGTGTGTGTGTGTGTGTGTGTGTGTGTGTGTGTGTGTGTGTGTGTGTGTGTGTGTGTGTGTGTGATTTACATGTTTTTCGAAGAATAATTTTTATTTTAAATGTCAGTGAACTCCCTCGAGATGGGAGGTCCTTGTCCAGCGTACTGCTCTGGAAATCATCCCTTTGTGATACCACAGAGGGCACAGTTAGTAACATGGCCCCCAGGGCCAGGTCTTGGCCCTGCCATTGGATGGAAGCAACAAACAGAGGGCTCAGTGGACTGTTCTCTGGAGACAGATCACAGTCCATGACAGTCGAGGCGTCTCTACAGATCAATGAACGGTGGAGCATTTAAAGGGCTTCCGCTACTCCCTGGAAACGACCCGCTCGGCTGAAGGCGGAGGCGGGACTGGACGGCAGTCCGCGGCGATTGGCTCCGCCGAGTCTTCCATGGAGCATCTGGCCGTCCGACATTACGGCGCCAATCGAAGGTGGCGCCGCTCGTCCACGTGCACTGCTGCGAGTCCCACACGAGGGACGGCAGATGACTTTAACGATGACTGCGCCGCCGCCACCGCCGTGCATCATTTGGTTGAACTCCCAAAACTACGCCGCACAATCTGCCCGCTGTTATGAGCGCAATCGCGGATGCATACATGTGTGTGTGTGTGTGTGTGTGTGTGTGTGTGTGTGTGTGTGTGTGTGTGCAACCACACACACCATCATCTGCCAGCTGGGCTTGCTATGTGTGCGAGGGCTTCAGTTTGAGTCTATGTGTGTGTGTGTGTGTGTGTGTGTGTGTGTGTGTGTGCGTGTGATTGTCTGTGATTTGCAGGTGTGCGTTCGCCTTGTGAAAAGTAGGGAGGGGATTGGGTGGATGTGGGGGGGCTGCAGGTAGACAGAGGGACGCTCCGCTGCGCTCACACGGCGTGCTGCAGGGGTGCGGAAATGTCTTTCTTGGCAGCGCACCGCTGACATGTGCGGCTGGTAGGTGGCGCCGCCAGTGTGCCAGTTGAGCGGCAGCACCAGTGCGAAGCCGCGCTGCTCCCCGTCCAACCCAGTGAGGCTTGCACAGGGCGGAGGAGTGGCCACACAAAAAAAATTGAAGGAAAGAAAGAAAAACAGAATGATGAATGTCCTTTCTAACCGCCCCCCCCCCCCCCCCCTCAACCCCCCAAGCCCTGAAAACCACAAAACGAAATAAAAGAAGGAGTGTGTGTTGGTGTTAGTCTTTGCACTGCCTTGAACCGTCCCTGTGTGCTGCCCTCGATCTGGACCTGTACTAAATGTTTACTGAGCTACAACTAACCAGCTTGTCCTTGTGCACAGGATGTGTTTGTGTCCCTGTCGGTGCACGTACGCCTGCGCGCGCGTGCATGCATGCGTGCGCGCGTGCGTGCGCGCGTCTCGGCCTTCAGCGGTGCACTGGGGAAGCAAAGGCAGTCTGCCGCCGTGCACGTAGCGTGTTCTCATTACCGCTAACAGCCTTGAGCCGGCCTCGTCATTAGAGGGAATCATTCTCAATCCAATCACCTATCGGTTACGCTACGCTACAGAGGCCCACAATCTGTCCTTATCCGATGGCGGAGATTTCACAGCGACGTCTCCTGAATAGCAAAAGGACAAACGGCGAGGCGAGGAGGAGAGGAGAAACAGGGTGAGAGGAAAGAGAGGATAGGGGGGGAAAAAAACAGATTGAGAGCGGAAGCGGCTGGTGTGATTACTGCTGTCAGGTGTCATCCCGCGTCACGTCACTTGCATCAAGTCTTTCCCGTCGCACGCGTGCACGGGACGCGTTCGACACACTTGACCCCGAAGCTTGCACAGCAAATTATTGCCTCCCAAGATGTCACTTGCATTTTAGGATGATTGTTTTTTTTTTTTTTTTTTTTGTTTTTGAGCTGACCTCCCTGTTAGCAGGACAGCTTTGCTTTGGTTAGTTAAGTCGCCTCAGCGTACGGACACAGTTCCATTAGTCGGGGTTTTATTTGATTGTTTGCATTTTCCAACTTTATCTACAAACAAACTAAACGTACAACAACAAATACTCGACTAGCATCTAGGCCACATTGTCAACCTATCGGAAACTTTATATCTATCTTTGCCAACCTGTGGTCTAAGGTCATTTCAGCTGGTCACAGTAACGAGCAACCAATTGGCATCCTTTGGGTTGCAAGGAACGCAAGAAGCAACACAAGCGGATTTTCTAAACCGCTTTTTAAGCCTCTTTCAGAATCTTCTCGAGTTGTCATGATTGGAAGAGATAAACAAATCTATATTCTTTATTCCATGACAACTTAAGGTTGCATAAGGATGTCTGGACGACAGTGTGAATTTATCTTTAGAGCAGTGATGTTTTCTCTATCTTCCAAACAGCTCAACTGCTTTTTCCCAACCAATCAAATCTCAGTATCAAATTCAAGCACTCATTTTCGTTTCGTGTGCGTGCATCCGAGGCGGATTGCAGGATAAACTTCCGACACGGAAGCAGGAGCACAGCAAAGCGCCCCCTTGAGGGCAAAGGTGGAAGTCGACCTAATTGCGCCTGCACGGGTGACATTTAAGTGGAGAGTCGGCGCAGTTCCGAGGGAAACGCGTTTAATTAAAACTTAATTGATTATTTATTGAGCGTATCAATAATTAAATATTTTTAGGATTGCATGTTGCTTCTCAATTCCGGCCCCCTTTTCTCTCCTCCCGTGTGCTTCCCCAGCAGCCCCCCCGCCGGCCCCTCCCTGCAGGCCCGTCTCCCTGCCGGCGCCGGTGGCGGCTGTGCAGGTAGGGAATATGAATTACCTGGCAGGCAGGCGCTGTTCTGCTTGGAAGGCTGCTGTCAGCACAGCGAGGATGGATGAGGAGAGACAGGAGAGAGATGAGACTGACAGCTCCAGCCAACCTTCATCCATCCATCCACACACACACACACACACACACACACACACACACACACACACACACACACACACACACACACCTCCCCCCTCCCCCGTACCTGCTAAACCTTTTCTCTCGCCCTCCCTCCACTAAAATCCTTGGGCTTTATCCCTGTGAGAGCTGGAACAGAAAAGGTCTGTGCCGCCGCCACTGCCGCCACTTTCCCAACAAGAAAAATGAATGCTGAGGCAGTTTTATGTTTTTGTTGTTTTTTTTTGGTTTGTTTGTTTTGTTGAGGCCATAAAAACTTTAGATCTAATGCAAGAAACCCAGACAGTAAGCAAAATATTGAAATAATTGTTTTTTGTGTTAATAAATAAATAAAGAGTGGATATAAGTATTAAAGGGAAGGCTCACCCATTGTTTCAATTTTGTCCATTTACTATTCAACCCAATGGCATTGGAGGTTGTTGGAGGCTCGGCTCTACTCATTCCCTCTACTCATTACTCACACCCTTCCTGGAGTTTCACACAGTGGAAGTCTGTTGTTGGTTTAACACGAAGAAAAACCAGCTACTGCGGAAGTCCAATTTGTCAGCAACATGTTCAAAAAACCTGCCTCCTGGGCAGCAGCCACGTCCATGTGGATCTCATAGTTATTGCAAAGTTGTTTACTCTTGGCTAGAATCCTACACTGAACTGCCTGTTCCTTGACAAGTGCCATGAGGACACGTTTTTCTTCTGTTGCTCTTTACTGCTGTTGAACACTGACTGAAAAAAAAAAAGAAAAAAACACTACTTTGGGCAGAATTCATTCTTTCCGTGAGACTCACAAAGACTTTGTGGACTACAACATGTCACCAGAGGCCTCAATGACACCGTAAATTAATCTTAAACGGGCAAGATTTCAGTTTTGATCGAACTGTCCTGTCGGCAGGTTTTCCGATTATCGCTCACTTGAATTGCAGAATGTACAGGTTGTGTATTCTCTGCGAGTCTCGGGCTCCGTCTGACAATGCACTACTGCACTGCGCACTTGTTTGTTTTCTTAAACTATCTTATCATTGCAAAACAGCCCCCCAGGACTCTGAATTTACAACATCCACGCGGAGTTGGCAACTGATCTGCTCAACCAGGAGGTGAATTATTGAAATGTTTCAATATTAGTTCCTGATGCAACATCGTGGACACAAGTCTGTGAAAAAGTATTTTTCATTTTTTTTCCCACCCACCACAGACGCTATGGAAGGCTCATTGTGTCTGCTCTTGTTAGCCATTATCTTTTTTCTGCAGACTCCGAAACAGCAGGACCTGCTGTGTTTACGTTCACCAATCCAGTCAGGGTGCAAGAAGGATTTCGGAGGAACTGGTGGGGGGAAAAAACAGCTGCTGCCGCCGCCAAAGCGGTTTGTCTTCATGTCCTTGACTGCATGTTCTTTGAATTTTACCAGTACGTTTTCCATCCGCCAATGTGTTTGCCGGGGACCGGACGACACGCGGCGTCATTTCTGGTGCTTTAGAACAACCGGGGACACGGAGACGAGATGAGAAACAGTCAGAGAGACGGAGGCACCGGACGGCTTAGAGGAAAAGTCATTTTAAATGCTCAAAAGAAAGAGGGGCGGGAAAGCGATAACCAAAGCTTACAAAAGACGGCGGTCAGCGCGCCTGTAGATTAGTGTGGAGAAGCAGCGGGTGAGCTTGCACAAGAGAGATCAGCGCTGAATAAACAAGAAGGGACTTGCAAAAAAAAAGGCAAAATCGATCGGCCCTCAGTCGCCACAAACCAAACTATTTCCCAGATGTTTCTTGCATGAGCCAAAATGTTCCAGATGTTGTATATTGCTCGTTTTCACGTTCCGTTTAATTTAATTAAAGTTAAAAAAAAATTGAACTTTAATAAACCATGTTCCGAAAATTGCAGAGACATACACAACTATGAAAAGCATATTGGCATCAACAACACAGCCCATCTTACATATCCATCTAGGAAAGAGCCCACAGAAAGCGTTTGGAAATGGGAGGTAAAATGTGGAAGCCGAGTGGACAAACCTTCTTCAGAGGTGTAATCTCTTTGTCCCCAGTTGCTCTGCAAGGTTAATATTACAAGCTAATTTCAAGAAAAAATGATGTTCCTGGTCGGTATGAAAACTTTGATATTTGTCCTTCACATTACTCAGCTAATGAGATAAATGCAGATCCTTTTATCGTTTTAAAGTTTAGGGGGGAAAAACTGTGGAGTCTAGACTCCAGAAATGTATATTATGCTACTGCATATCTTTTGAACCTGGTGTATTTTGGTGTTTTTTTTTTAATATAAAGATTTTTCTGTATTTTTTTCAGTTGGGGATAAAAAGAACATTTTTTTATCTTTACCAAAAGCACGTTATTATTTGAAGTTCAAGTCAAGCATGCGCTTGATTGGATAATTTTAGTTAAAAAAAAAGAAAAGAAAAAAAATCTCCATTTCAAAAATCATTTCCAGATCTCTATCTTTCACCACAGATCGGCATGATTAACGATCCGCAGCACTACCTCCAGCAAACAGGGTAGTTAACCCTCTGTTTACTGCCTCCGAACAACATTCATATCTCCCAATTCCTGTTCAATTACGCGCATCTGTTGAAGATGATCTTCAGGTTCATTCCAGAAGATTCCAGGCTCCCTCTTTTAGTGTCACACGACAACGGAGCGACTTCAGCCTCGTTAGCCATCCGATTGGCCCGTCCGGAATGGCAGAGAGCCAGAGCCACAGAGATATGCAGCAGTTCTTGCAGTCAGAATTAAGTCTTTCACCTGATATTTCCTGCCATTATCCTAATGTTCTGCTTCGCCAGCTCTGTTGTTTGTGTGTTCACGTGTTGAAAGAGGCAGATTTACACCGACAGAGGCCGACAGCCAGCAGTGTAAGCGGAACCGTCTTGGGTTGTAGCCGAGGTTTTATGACCAAATGAAAAAACTGTTCCACACTGTTCTCTGTAATTACGCTGCCGGTCCTGCCTGCATCTTTATTTCTTTTTTCTTTTTTTTCTTTGTGGGTTTAAAAACAGATTCCGTCCTCATTTTCTCGTCACATTGTTCCCGGTTCCCTTCCTCCTTTTCCCCTGCTCCGTCTTTCTGTCCTCGGTGCGACTCTGGTGCCGATAAGCCGGGGCCGAGGTATCAGGCAGGGCACCCATGCAGGGATCCATTAGGCAAAAACCAATTTCACACAGAGCCAATTTCATAAATATGGAGCATGGGCCCACCTTTGGCCGTGCTTGACTAGCTTTTAGAGGGATACACCAAACCATAAACAATGAGCCTGTGCTCAAGCACTCTTTTTAAATGGCAGCTGGAGTGTGGGGCACGGACCTAAACGCATTAAAGCTGTATTTTTAACAATTTGGTGAAGAGCATAATGAATAACGCTCCTATTCAGAAAAAAAGACAAAAAAACACCAACAACATCCACCAAGCATTTGTGCTTTAAGAGAAATTCAGAGGAGCTAAAAAATGCTGTTTATTCAGCACCCAACAAATAAGTAATGTCTCCATTCAATGATGGCTGCCGTGGCTTCATTTGCTTTTTATTCAATCTTTGAAAACATTCCGGCAAGAGGAATTGGAAATGAAACCACTTCATTATTCAAAATCAGTAAACAATAGAGTCAGACCTGTGAGCGGCGGTAATAGTAATCAGTAGCGCGGTTTCATTTCCCGTTTTATTTTTCAAACAATGTTTATGATACGTAAATAAATTGCAGGCAAATAAGGAGCAAATGAAAGCAAAATCATACCTTGGCGACCCTTCCTGCTCAGCAACACACTTTGTATGCAAACGATATGCGAGAAAAGTTTGTGTTTTGTGTCGGCGTTGTAATAATCAGCCCTCGACAGGGCTGAAGGTGAGTCACTCTGCAGGTAAACCAGCGGTTTCTTTGTGAAGCCCCTATACGTGAGTGCGAGTCTCGATCTTTCTGTTTCTTTCTCTGTTCGGGAACGACGCAACCTTGACTCTTTAAGGGCAGGGCTGATTTTAATATTGTGGCCAAGTCGGATGTTTAGGATTATGGAGGAAAAAGCTTAAGATTGTGTGGGGTGATGAGGTCAACAGAGGAGAGCTCGCAGGGCAAAAATTGGATCAAGCTATCTACTTTAGCCAAAGACCCCCAATTCCAAGGGGGCAGTGGGGATTTCTTGGGAAAAGAGTGAGGGAAAAGGAAAAAAAAGAAAAAAGGAATAAGGAATCAAGGTTTTAACCTGACAGAAGCCAACTCATGCTTTAGCATCCTGGCTAGTGTTAGCATTTCTATGGCCAGTCTCCGACCAGACGGACGTTTAGGATAAATCCAAGACTTCTAAAGGAGCATTCCATCTGACAAAGGTGATCATCACTGTTGTCCACACCATCTCTTGGTTGTGTAAACGTTGCAATCACAAGACAACAACAGACTGTTACGAAGCTAAGATTCTGTCATCGCTGCATACCGAGACCGAGTTTCATCTCTACAAATAACATCACCTTTACATTATTTGTTTCCCTACTTTAAAAAAAGAAAAAAAAAGAAAAGAAAAAAAAGAATCATAAATATTAAATGTCTCTTTTCATTTTTGAAGTCATCGCCATAGAGAACGCTTGAAACCCGCTAATGTCGAGGGGGAAGGAGACAACCGCTGCCATGTACTTGCAAACCCAAGTTCAGCACCGAGTTCAATCAGGAGTCAACCTGCAAGCCTCCGCGGGAAAACAGCGCGGGCGGATCTCGGCTGAAACTCACCTTTTCTACTGATTTATTTACTCACTTTAAGCCTTGTTCACATTCAAGGCTCGTACAATGAAACATTTACAGCACAAACTTCATCTAATCATTGAGCTGCAGATGAACAATATTTAGCATTACACGACAAGCTAAACATGAGTGCGGCACTGTTTGTAGGGTTTTCTTAGCCAAGCATGCATATTACAATTTTTCATCCCCCAGTGAATAAAGCACAACAACAAAATTCATACGGGTGATTTTTATGAATACATCGTAAAAACCAAACAAGCAGAGGATCCTTCGACTCACCTTCGCAACTTCTTGCTGTTTTTGGAGAGCACAACCGGTGCAAATACTCACTCATGGGTCAAATTAGAATTATTTCCACACTCATTAACTGCAACCCAGCAAGAGAGGATGGTAGCAGAATGGGTCGGCCTGACTGGGATGAAATGCAAGGAAACCAATCTTGTTCTTTTACACCAACTCAAAAGAGCTGCATTCAGCACCACTCTTGTTTTTTTTGTGGGGGGCAGGGGGTTTCCTAGAAAGAGCTGCGCTGGATGTTTTCTTCATTTATGAGGCATGTCTAAGAACTTTCAGAGGCTAAACTCCCTTAAACCTCGAATGCCAGAAATTAGATAACTCCTTTTATGCGCAATGAAAAACGATTGGTTGCAACTGCTGCTGGAGTTGAAGCAGGCAGTTTGCAGCAGTTACCATCACCGCAAGTGAAAAGGAGGTCGACTGAAAACATTTTCTGTTGGAGACTGGGAAGAGGCAAGACGGCAGTTTTTGTTTTTCAAAGTGAAATTTGAGGACGACCCTGGTTTTGTTCAAGCTCTCGCAAACGGCTCGTGAAAAGAGAAAATGTTGCGTCGGAGCGACTCACCAGTTATTTGGCTGGGGTCAGGACGGCTGGAGCCATCGCTAATAAAATGCCTTCACAAAACAATCAAAACAGTTGGGGATTTTTTTTTTCTTACATTGGTTTTATTTAAGGTGCGTTTGAAGGTTTTTCACCTTCCTTGTTTTTTTGTCAAATAAAGAACGTGTGAAATTGTGAGTCTTTCCCTTGACGCGGCAGCAGCACTGCAGACCGACAGGCAGCACGAGCAGCAAAAAGGGCCTTGTACAATGAAGCGAACACACACACACACACACACACACACACACACACACACACACACACACACACACACACACACACACACACACACACACACACACACACACACAGAGAAAGTTCCTACATAACTTGTGAGCTATAAAGAAGCTTTATTTCAGTCTGCCGATCCTGTCATTGACCTCTCGTCTCTATGGCTGCAGTGGAGAAAAGAAGATACTACAGAGTCCACGGTCAAGAGTGCCCAACATCACTCAGTCGGCTCTAAGCGAGAAATTTCCCCTTCGAGCAATCGCACTGGTTTACTTCAGAGAGAGAATTATGAAAAACAGACCACTTTTGATTTTCATCAAGTGTGGGAAAGGTGTCGGGGCCGGGATGACGGCTGTTCAAACTGTTCTCTGAAACTTGTTTCTCCTTCCACTTCACGCACGAAGCAATAAAACAGGCCAGTAGTCTGACCTTCCGGGCATTTATTTTTAAATACTATTAATCTCCTTTGATTTTTAGTTAAAGGATGTGGCAGAAAAACTAAACTTTTGTGCAGAAACAGTTTTTTTTGAGGCTTTCCCGCAGCAACGCGATGCGTCTGAAAGTCACATTTTATAAGGGGCACATGCAGGGAGCTGCCCGTCGCTGGTTTTATTGGATCGTGTGGCTTTTGACACTGTCAACTACTCTGTTTTATTGGACTGTCTGCATGACTGCGCTGATGTCATCCCCTCCTCCCCTAAATTGCTCCGTCAGCGCAGTAATTCACATCTGCAACCGCAGATACCAGTTATTGCTCGGCCCCTGATTCAATCCGCGGTCCATTTCTGCTCCGTTAATGCTTTTGGTCTGTGGTATGTAAATATGTATGTTTGTGTAATGCATTTATTTACTTACTTGATTGTAAAAGTCAAAAAGCCCCACAGGCCCTTCTTTCTTTCCGCTCCAGATTACATTAGCAGCCAGGAGTCACTAAACAGTGTGAGAGTGTGTGCCTGAATCAAGATCTTAAAGCAGGTTGTCTTTCACTCTTTCTGGCTGAGATCATTGGACACTGACATCACTCAGATGGGAAGTACGACAAAGTTCAGTATGCTGAGTGCAAAACATGTTATATATCTCAAACAATCTCTTTTCGCTGATTTATACAGAGCAGCATGTTCAGGTGCAGGAAAATCTTTGTTTCAGACGGAGGTAGTATAGCAATATAGCGATTAGCATTAGCAATTAGGATTCTTCCCTGAAATTATAGAGTGACATAGAGTTCCAAAACGATCATTGAACTACATGTAAAAAAGCCAAGGATTCACTTTTTTGGCATTCAAACATCCATGAAGTCACTCAGCGATTAGTTTTACAAAGCATATAATCCATTTACTAATTGAATGGCGAGAGCATGGCGGCTACTGACCTCAATTAATTAGGTTCTTTTAATTCCTGACTTTTCCCAAAGTCCATTTGCGGCCATTAGTCATGCAGCTAAAGTGTCTATTGTTAAACAACTAGAGTAAAGGTTACTATATTAACCTTTCAAACTAAATATTTATTCCTGGACAATCCACTTATTTGCATCCGTCAAAGACAATAAAGTGTCTCTTTTATGGGCAGCATTAAATGTAAGATGTTCGAATGTTTTATTAACTGTACTGATGCTTTGTTTCAAAATAAATGTAAGAATAAAGGATATTTATTCAATATTATAATTGGCTGAGAGTAATTAGACTATGCAGCAACACAAAGAAATGGAAAACTTACAAAAGACAGCAGAAGTATTTTTTTTTTCCAAGCAAGAAAGAGCCTCACCAAAAAGAGGCAAAGGGCTAGTTTTAATATGCTTAACACACACACACACACACACACACACACACACACACACACACACACACACACACACACACACACACACACACACACACACACACACACAGGCGAGGGATCAGACTTAACAGTAGCCCATGGTGAAATATTTACTTAGCCCAGATTCATACCTAATGAGCTTAAAGAAACACAGTTATGCAACGGCGCCGGCGTTAAATGATTAATGTTGTGTTGTTGTGGTGAACATGCTGGGGAGACCTACACTCTTCGTCTCATCTTTGGGAGGGAGGGAGAGAGAGAGAGAGAGAGAGAGAGAGAGAGAGAGAGAGAGAGAGAGACAGGAAAAAAAAGTTCATCCAGCTTCGCTCTCACAATGTACATTAAGAACTGGCTCACTGAGCTTTTCTCCGGTGCAACAGTCGTCCTGCGAACACACACACAACCAAACCAAATCAATCTCTTTTAAAGCCGAGTCGTCCCGCAGGCGGAGGCTTATCTCCCAACGTGCCATCTGCCCGGCCGCCTCGACTGGTTTTTACATTGTTGATGTTATTAATTATGGAATTTGAGCCGGACTTCTACATCTGCTCCACATCTGATAAAGTTCCACGTTCTCTCCCTCCACCATCTCCACACTGCTCTCTCTCTCTCTCTCTCTCTCGCTCGCTCTCGCTCTCTCTCTCTCTCTCTCTCTCTCTAAGTCTCTCTGTCTCTCTGAGGCCGCCCGTCTGATTATATAAGCAGAGTGGAGCCATTGTTCCTACACATCTCTAATTAGCTGAAGAGAACGCCGGGTCTCTATTCACGACAGCTTGTCTTTAAGTCCAACATTTAAAGTCCCTCGCTGTGCGGAGCCCCATCCAGGGGCCGAAAATCCACAGCAGGGGTTAAAAAAAAAAAAAATCCCACAAAGTCCTAGCGTGGCGTAAAAAGGTTTTGATTAGCCTAATAAGCCAACTTCATCTATCAACTTCATGACAGGCTTTCTGTCGGTCCCCATGCTGTGGCTCAGAGCCGGTCCTGAGTGTCTTACAATACAACGAGCGAGATTCCCTCACTGCAAAATAAGCCTTTTTTCGCAGCCAGCCTCTCATCCTCAGTTTGCCGTTTTCTTTGCACTTGAGCAACAAACCGTTCCCCCTTAACCTGCCGCCAGCAAAATAGAGGATGAGACATTTTTCACTGCAGGTGAAAAAGTCAAGAGAACCGTAGTACAGAGGAAACTCCAAAACACGTGTTTGAAAATGCTCGTCGGCGGTATGGTAAGTGATTTTATGAACGAGTCAGCAAGCAGTCAAACTTGTTATTTTTATCAGAATTACAAAATGGTTGAAAAGAGTGTCATCCTACACCAGAAGAAGGCCTTCCACCGGTATGATATCCTGCTTCATGTCTTCAATCTATTGATTTTTGAACACAAAGGGGGAAGAAGCACTTTCTTTCTAAACCCGCTGCTGTTTGAAGAGATGTTTGGAGGGTTCATACCGATTTAATCACACACGCAGAGATTCTTGACGGTTAATTCAAGGTGCAGGAGTGGAGGGAAATGTGGGAGGACCACAACAATCCATTGCAACAGGTAATTGCTCGTCTCTCCACATATAAAGAGCTGTGATTGGAAGTTTTGCAGGTATGAGTGCCTGCGATGCCGTCTAAAAGAAAGAAAAAATAAAAAACACTCCCCTTTCATAGTCTTACTTTGAAAAACCTGGAAGGTGCACATGGCGGAACAAAAGGACAATACTACATCAGCACTATTTTTCCCCACAAAGTGATCTTAATTGCGCGTTAACAAGGAAGTAAATCAGAAGGCAATTCTAGTGGGCTCACAGGGAAAGCTCATTGGGGGATTTGATGTGATTCAGGAAGAAAGTAATTAGAATGTGGAGCTCAACGTGCACTAAGGACACAAAAGATTCCGCTACCATTTGAGACGAGCCAACTCCTGGTAAAGGGCCTGATTACACAAGATCAAAAAAAACAAGAAAACGTGAAAGGTGCCCTGTATAGCAGTGACAAAACTTTTACCTTAAGACTTCCTGGAAACTTGTTTTTTTTTTGTATTATAAAATGTTAACTTCTTGCCAATAACTTCAACAATGCATTACAACACATTGGAACACTGAGATGTCTGAGAGAACATTCTCTCCATTATTTGCCACCTGCCCAACCCTTGTTTGTTTGTTGTTGTTTTAAACTTCCCCAATTAAACGAAGTTGAAGGATGGTGCATGGACCGTGAACGCAAAAAAAAAAAAAAGAAAAATCTATTTTGTAGATAATCCGGATACAGGGGCTGGCTCCAGGTTTCCTATTTTTAAACTTCACTTAGTCTTTTTTTTTTTTTTTTTTGATGCTTGAATTTGATAACAAAGCTGACCATATACATACCTGGCTGCGACAGGCTGTAAATAATCGCAGAGAACAGGCTTACACCAGCGCAGTAAGGTGAGAGTTTGCAGCTCTGCATTAAGCGTATTCGGAGAATAACAATAACTCACAATGGATGAATGCATGAATGAATGAATGAATGAATAACATTGAATGCGAAACAATGGCTGCCTGAGCATCAGCAGCAGTCGTAGCATGAACACGGGGATAAGCCAACGTGTATTTTTCATGCTGTGCCACGTCGCCGTGGCTCTTCATGCAAGACAAGTAAGTCGGGGAGTCTCTCTTGCCCATGGGTGTAAAAGTGAGTGCGAGTGCGAGTGCGAGTGCGAGTGCGGTCGTTGTTTTTTTTTCCTCGACATGTCAACCCTGGGAGCTGCCCACGAGCATGCATAGGTTAGACGGTGATATATAATAGATAAATAGATGGATGGATGGATGGATGGATGGATGGCAGATAGCATGGAAGACAATTAATTCCACATCTAATGGAAAATGACAGAAGGGCGTCGTGCCGTCCAAATATTAACCGCAAACTAAAGCAGGATAAGGATGTAAAAAAATTAATAAATCAAAAAAATGAGTGGAAAACTGACTGCAGCTTCCCACAATCCCAGCAGACAGCGAGGGCGCACACGGTGTTGGCCTCAACAATTTCCACACACCGTGAGGACGTGGAAGGCCTGCTGGCTCTCCGTCTCCATGAGTTATTTATTTAGCGCAGCATGGGGAAAAACCCATGTCAATTAGCCATGTATGTTTTTTTTTTTATCTTTTTTTAAATCTTCCAATGCAGAACATGCAGGCTTTCTTTTCATGCCAGGAAAGGAAAATGAAAGGACGGTAATAGTCAAACGGTGCATTATTCAGGGTTTCTGGACACATTCTGGCCGCTCAGACTTCGTGGCCTCGTTCGTCTCTTGGAAAAATAAAAGAACAAAGTCTTGCCAGTGTCAATTATTCTGTTTGATTTAACTGTGCGCACTCGTCCTTTTTTTATTATTATTACTTTATTTGCGACGATTGGTGTTTACATTGTGCACTTGGTTATGGCTGTGATTAACTGCAGTTTTCCATTACTGCTCCACGAGCCCTCGCGCTCTGGTTTCCGTCACAAGCGGCTGATCGCAATTACTGCGAGCTCTGCCAGGAAGCACCGACCTCTTTTTTCTCAGTCTAAATATGTAATGAAGTTAACAATAACCACAAACAGACAGACGTAATTCTTTCAGTCAAAAAAAAATAAATTATCTGCAAAGTCACACGCAAAACTGAAGTGACGCACGCAGCTCGTCTCATCGCTCGTCTCACGCTGAATAACGGCGTTCTCGTGTGGAAGACGCCGCCGCTCCGCCGTCTGCGATGCATCGAAACACCATCGGGAGCCATGAGTGCAACCGATGATTCATCGGCTAATCAAGCCAAGTTTAATCTTTAAGGTTCATGTAGATAAATTATGTAAATCAGTGAATTGGAAGTTTCTGGCGTTTTGCTCAAAATCAGTCAAAAACAAAGCAGTGGGATGGAAAAGGCTTCATGTAAATGAGAAGATGATTTTCAAGTCAACTGCAGCTCCATTTATTGACGGGAAGCGTTTAAACTCGTCTCATAGTAACGATCAGCAGATGGCCTGGTACTACTCAGCAACTCAGCAGGCCTCCCCGGGAGGCCTGGAACTGAAAACAACTACTTATTTAGAATTTGGAGTGATGGCAAAATCCAGAATACTCAGTTGATATTTGACAGTGACGGAAACTTTTGTTTTCCTTTATGTGAGATGGGTACCTTGTGAAGGAAAAGTCTGATGCAATCTTTATGCATGGTTTTGCAGTACTCACCAGTAAATGGCAACTTACTGATACAAATTGGCCCACTGGCTGATTCAGACCAAAGATGGAGTGATTAATAAGTGTAATTCTATAATGAACAAGTAGTTACCGCTGGACAATCCCAGGGAATTCCAGTCAGCTGAGGCTACTGACGCAGCAGCAGCTGAAAGATTCATATCTGACTTATTACCTACATGTGAAGAAAGCCAGAATCGAGTCTGACAAAATCCAGTTCATGCGCATATTGCAGCTCTCACATATTCACGTTGCAATCGGCCCCATTCAGAAGGCAACAATCAGAGATCAACGTGGCACAGTTCTTCAAGAGTGTAACCTCTAATCTTACCTGGAGATCTGCCTGCGTCTTACTTCCTCCTTGCACAGCGTCGTCTCACTCTCGATCTAAGACCCCCGCGCACCCCGAGAGGATTCACAGACGGGCTCGCCTAGAAGAGAGCATCGGGTTTTCAAAAAAAAAACAGACACGAGGTTAAATTTATCAACAGTACACTTTAATCAAAGTGGGATTTGCAGCCATACTGTGCAAGACACCAGAGTGTACCTGGGAGTTATCCACTGTTAGGGAACACAACAGGCAGCCCTGTTGCCTGGTTACTGTGTCTGCAGCGTGATGCCGGCGGCCTTCGCCTGCTGAGGTAGAATTAGCTCAATTTAACCGGATTTGAGGCTTTGCTTCTGCAGACTTTGAGGTCCTGTGTCTCTAAGACATAACTCAAGAAATGCAGGAAAGAAGGATTTTTTTTTTTTTAAACAAAGGTTGAATTCATATTGGAGCTGTCATGGATGTGGGGAGTCGTGCATACCTACATTTCTGACAACTCACCCAATTAAAAGCAGGGTATAAAACAAGGGTGAGCAATTAATTGAGGACTGCACCGATAACACATACACACATACACACATACAGTACATAGAAACATACATATAGTACATGCATACATACATACACATATATGAATATATCTCTATATAAATATAATGTGAAATTGTTGTTGTCAACTTGTCTAAACGTGTATTTACCTCTGTGAACAAGTCGCTCCCAGTGGTTGTCCCTGTCATTGACTGCATTTCTGCTAGCTCCTCCGTGGTGTGAAAGTCTGCAGCTATCCCACCAAAAGAAGATGAGTAGCTAGGCGGTGTCACGTAGGTGGCAGCTCGCACAACCAAAGCCAAAGAAAAACAGTCAAAGTCGGCAGTCATGTTCTTCAGCTGAAGCTCCCGAGTTTCCAGGGATGTCCTCGACCCGCCTCGCCGCAACACGTCGTTCACGGCACGCTCTTGAATGCTCCCTCTTTCTCGGGACACATGAGTGCAACCGAGTCTAATAAGCTCTCCTTGATGAACTCTCTATCAGAAAACTTTTTTTGGGGGGGGGGCGATTTGGTGAGAAAGTTGGGCTTGCAGTTTTGTTGGCGACGCATTAGACTCAGCCACCTGTGTGCCACAAATTAAGCAAACAGCTTTGCCTTTGATTAAGAGAAGTACTCGTCTTGTTGAAAACACGGCACTCGTTAGCAACCTTTCTTCACTTGGCGTGAGCTGGTGACATATTACCATAACCTGCAAGCGTCACTCTTCGCTGTTCACCTTTCACTACACACACACACACACACACACACACACACACACACACACACACACACACACACACACACACACACACACACACACGTGTCCATACGGATGTAAAGACGAACGAAACGCTTTTCAAAATAAAAGCAACATAGTTGCATGCACGCCATAAATGTTTTAAACAGCCTGCACGTTGGATGTGGCCCGTGGTGGGCCACAATTTGCCCAGGTCTTGTATAACCTGTCGCGCAACACAATATGACAGACAGACAGACAGACAGACAGACAGACCTTCAAACCGTCAGCTCCCTTTGATTATAACCTATACTAAATGTGTTTTGCTGAATCAAACGGTGCCATAGCAAAATACATTTGTGACTCAACTTAAAAGATAAGTTAGCAGCAGAGGTCAAAGGCCGAGGAGGGAGGAGTTTGTTTATTAATGTTATTTTTCACCTTTAAATAAAATGTTAACTTTATTTGGATGGATCAAGTTATGAAGGACCAATGTTTACAGTAGTCAGTGTGACAATAAAGACAAAACAGAAGACATTTTGAAAAATCCCATTATGATAAAAATAACCTGGCTCTTAATCTCCATTAGTTACAGGCTTATACGTGACAAAAAAAGGTAAATAAGGTTCATGACATTGGTCTTGCAGCTGCAAAACAAATCTGTTTAAGACTACATGCTTTGCATAAAAAAAGCAGGTGTGCTCATAGTTGTAGTCATTTATTTTTCAGTGCTCTATTTACTTCATATCACTAGCTCACTCTGCAGTCCTCCGCATGCAGACTAAGTGCATCTTTGGTGGAGTTTCTGGGCAGCATCTTAATAACAGAACAAATTCCTGAATTTCTCACAACTCATCTTCATGTTAAAAAACTATTTCTTGTCTGGAATAATTTTCTTAGAACATTGTGTTGTGCGCTGTGGACAAAAAAAGACAAGGGCAAATTTTCTTCATGGCATCTGATTTTTTTATTAGCACTTTTTGAATGTTCATGTTCCTATTATATCAATTGCTATCAGAAATACCACCATTTCACACTTACGTACAGTATTTTTCCAATTTGAAAAATGTTTTTACGTAGAGGCTCGTCACATAGTCTTCATCAGTTATGACGAGTTAATTGTTTTATTTCAGACAAAAATAGACAAGAGGGAAACTTTGTTTGATAAATAGTATGGAAAATGTTTTTACATCGATAAAAAACTAAATAGTCGCGTATTTTAATCGTATATTATTGCATTTATTATGCACATTATTAGATTGAAAACAAAAGCTTTTACTTGTTTTTTTTTTTTATTATTATTTTCTGAACAGAGTGCAAAGCAAAAGCCTGGAAAAACAGAGAAAAAGAAACCACTGATGACAGACACCATCTTGACTGGAAATCTCAGTAAATACCTTGTCTTTCTTCAAAGCTTTAAAGATTAGCGGAGAAGCCACCGGTAAAATTTACTCTCCAATTAAGGAGCTGGAAAGATAACCCGCCGGTGCCACTTTGCACCCAGGAGGTGGCAGCTGCGGCAGCCAGTCTGTCCACAGTTTAAGGCCAGATTTGCCAAAGAGGTGCGGCAGCCGTAAAGTGATACTCTGAGCGGGTCCAGGCATATGCAGGAGATTGTCTGCAGCGCTTGAAAACTTTCCGTTCATGTGGTGGAGATCAGCTGAAGCTGCTGGTGGTATCCCCCACACAGTCCGCTCTATTATGTAATATGTAAAAAATTCCCAATAACCGCCTTTGGTAAGCTGTTAACTTCTCTTCTGGTGTCGCAGTTTTCGGGAGAAAACATTAGCTCTTCTGGCTGGCCTGTCTCTGCTGGTCGTCTTTCTGCCGGTAGTGGAAGAGGCTGGAGGTGTCGAGCTCGCCGGCATGACGAACAGCTTCTGCAAACAACTTTACCACCTGGAGCACAAGACATTTACGGCCTGTTTAATTTCAACGCAGCGCGACAAAACAAGGCATTGCAATTCCAAGAATTGACCAACATGAAAGGTTTGGTGCCATACTGAGAAAAAAGTTCCACATTGATCTTCACTGACCTGGTAATTGGTGAGGAGGGGAACGCCGTAATCCACAGCCATTCTGCGAATGGCAAAATTGTCCTTCAGGTGGCGAGTGTTGTTGTTGGGCAGGTTGACCACCAGGTCTATGTGACCCTTGCCGATCAGTCTAGAAATACAGAGGACAGAAATGTTGAAGAAATGCTGTTTGAAGTCATAACTTTTAGATAAGTATTCATGATTTTAAAGCACAATATTTGTTTTAAAAGAGTCTCATTCAATAAGACATATAAGATTTAAATGTTCTGAAAAAGTCAAATAGAATGCACTGAACTTCTACAAGCTATTTTATGAGACTTTTTGCTGTTGAGAATTTTTTTTTAAATGGGGGCTTTAAAAAAATAAATTGTGTAAAACCTCAAAGAATCATTATTGACAGAGTTCTGAGTTTTCTCGCTCTGCAGAAAGACGCCCTGTCTGGGTTTTTTCTTCCTAATATTCCGGGCTTTCACAGAGAAACCCATGCTAGGCTGACTTCAAAAAGATTTGTTTTTTAAATGAATGTAACATTTAAAGAGTTGGCCTCAAAATTACCTTGTGCATTCGATACCAGACAGCCGCGCATGTGTCGAGTCCTACCAAATTCCTTTTACATCCTCTCCTTTGCCAGCTCATTTACAAACATATGGTCCAGATGGTTTCATTGCACCGCAATCATAACTTGTTTGTGGAATCATTACCTAAAAAAAAAAAAGCTACACTTGCACTGCAAGAATTATGGAATGACGCTGCAATGTTTAAAAGAAAGGAGGCCGGGGGGGGGGGCGTGACTGGCATCAAAACCAAGTTATTTCTTTCAAGAGCAAAAGGGAGAAAGGCAGTCAGCTTGACAAGTAATCAAAATATAATGATGTCTAAGAAGGGTGTGATTTTTACCAGCCAGTGGAAAACTCTAATATTTCGGCTGCTTTTTTTTTTGTGGAAACTTCATTTGGCATCTCTTTGACATAAGACAGTCCTCATTTTCCCTGTCTCAGCCTCAATTCTGAGGCTACAACAATGACTCCAGACTTCTGAGTCTGATATATCTTCTTTGATCTTGTTGGAACATTACCAAGATAATGAGAGGGCCGTGCCCTCAGATCTTCAGGCCGTATCCGATGAGATATTGATAAGCCCCCCCCCCCCTATTTTGATTCTAATGAGAGGTCAATTTGTGTGGAAGCTGAGCCTCGCCAAAGAAAACCACGAGCATGTCTGAGAATCACTGGCTGAGCAGCTATAGCTCAGTCAGACCTTAAACACACAATCGGCTCTGTAAGGAACACTTTCCCAACCTCTTAATACTGGGCAAACTGGTGTCTCCTTCCTTCTGAGAGGGCCAAGCAACCGGCGTGGCGGGCACATCGTTGGCACACAGCCAGGCAGACGTGGCTTCGGTGGCATAGAGCTTCGCCGCCGAGCCGGGGGAAGAAACAGGAGAGCAGATACATTGTATTAGAGGAGGGAAGAAGGAAATACAGTACGTCTGCTGTGTGGGCTCCATCGTCGTCAGACTCTCACCTTGAATCCTTCCTCTTTCAGCTGGTGGGCCGTGGCGAGGAAATTGGGTCGGAACGAATGCTGGGATAATGGGAGGGGAGCAGAGTGTTTGCTTTAAAATTCCCCCCTTTTTTCAAATCATTATTGAGAGCGTTAAATCAGGGCGCCTCCGGCACGCCGGCAATTAACGGTAAAGAGCTTCTGCTGGATGGAAATACTTTACATGTGGTGACAATTACAGGGGACACATTTATAGTCATACCCATGACTGTATTGATGTATTTCCGCAGGCATACGTAGTCATTAGCGGTGACAGATACATATATGTCTCGCAAGAATGCTTTTGATGTGGGTCTGGGCCGTTTACATGATGATGCTTCTTCCTCAACTTTGGTCTGACTGAGTTGTGACAGTTTGTGCATTCAGCGTGACAACCGCTGAGTGTGTGTGCGTGTGTGTGTGTGTGTGTGTGTGTGTGTGCGTGTGTTATAGCTCAGGCTGAATATTTTTCCACCTTCCCAAGAAAAAATCTAGATGCATTTTAAGTGGGGGGGAAAAAACCCTCCACCGTCTGTTCAAACATTTCAGCTCAGAAAAAGTCTCAATAAAAAGAAAGAAAAAAACGAAACAAAACAAAACCCATGACATCGGAATATGCGTGACCTGCGACCATATTATCTATTCTGTTTTAATGTTTACCCTGTGGGCTGACCTTCCCATCAGTTCACATCTCCTGCTTATCTGGCAGTTGATTTTGTCAGAGAACTTCTAGACTGGTTTGGAGTAAATTCTGCTGCGTCTATGGCCAAGAAAAATATTTCTAAGTATTTCTTTACCCCATCAGAGACTTTTAACACTTCGCTCTCGTTAATATTCCCCCCGCCCCCCGCAATTTTTCATTTTATGCGAGTAGCTTTCACCTTCATGAGGTTGTAATTTCCCCTTTAAGGAGACATTTTGAGGAAATTATCACACTAATGCGAACATTTTCCAACTCATAAGAGGAGTGACTGGACTCGGGACCAGGTTTTTCCAACGCAATCACACAAACCAAGGCGTATCAGCCACTCTGGACCATTTGTAGAGCTGCGGACCTTTGAGTCGCTCTTTTTTACTGAGAGTCGTAAGAATCAAGGTGGGAACGTGTGTGAAACATCAGGGGGTCCATCGTTTTGGCGTGGCATGAAGCCGATGGGCCTTAAAGATTTAAGCCATCTGTTCCTAAGGAGCAGGACGCAGCGGAAGGAAACAGGAGGGAAACAGGAGGCACGTGGAATTCCAGATGGCTGTACTTCTACCTGAATCCCGATCAGGATGCCCTTCTGCGGTAGCTTGAAGCCTGTGGAGAGCATGGCCTTCAGGAAGGCTGTGTAAATGTTTGGTCCAAAACAAGCCACCTTCAAGAAAGCACAGACACAGACACACGCTTGAAACGTGCAACTGTACGTTTAAATCAGATGGCAGGGTGGAAAAAAGTACATTACAATATGTTTTCTGCGGGCTTACCTCTCCAGTAGAGGCCATCTCACAGCGAAGCACTGGGTCTGCGTCCCTCAGCCGGGGCCAGGAGAACATTGGAGCCTGGTGAAAAACAGAAACGCAGAGGTGTGATTTGATGCCACCTGCTTGGACGCAACCACCGCATCACTGCGAAAACGATGTCCAGCTGCAAACCGGCCGCCAAGAGTCACTGCGTCTTGATCACTCGCATCAGGTTGAATGAATGCAGCAGATGGTGCATGACGACCACGACAGGGACGATTTGCTGGCATCCAAAAGACCCGTCAGGTTGTGACAGAAAGGAATTAGTGAGGAGTAGTGAGAAGCGAAAAACATCCTTATAAATGGATCGATCAAATAAAGAGTCATTTTATAGCAGTGCTGCCACCGTGAGGTAAGAAAACAGTTTACGATGAAAAAAATAACTTAAAAAAAAAAACGACAACCAGAGAACGAAGCCTCAGGCAAATGAAATATAAGCAGACAGAAAAACGGGGGATGGGGGGAAGAAAGATGCACCTGTTTGACAAATAAAACCCACTGAGAATGTAAAACGTGTTTTTATTTACACTTATTTATAAAAGAGAAAGAGGAAATAAATGGTCTAAAAGTCTTACGAGAGAAATAACCCAAAAAACATTAAACTTCTGACTTGAAGGCATTAAAAATGAAACAAAAAAGAGGCAAATGGAAAAAGAGGCTGGAGTGAGTGCGGGAGGGAATAAAAGACTGATTGAAAACTGTGAAACAAGAACAAAAGACAACAGCTACTGGTTATTTCATTAAAAAAAAACAAAAAAACGGCAGGGTGCATCATGGGAAGCAATTTCTATTTCTCCAAAAGCAGGTGGAACCTCGTTACCTTGATAAGAGGGAAAAAGAGAGACAGAGAGGAAAGCTGAGGCTTTATGTGGTTCATGTGTTCACACACACACGCAGTCGGGCCACTAGGGGGGATTCATCCTTGAATTGGGCTATCTAATCAGGCAAATATAATGTTGGCATACTAATGCAGGGAGGGATGGCGGGAAGGGACTACAGAAGGTTGGGGGGGGGGGGGGGGGGGGGGGCAGCGTCGCTTATCGAGGTCCTTGTTCAAAGAGTCTGAGAAAGACGAAGGAGTGCACGGAGATATAAAGGCCGGGCAGCCAGCAAGAAGCGCACGGAGGGGAAGACGCACAGAGGTGGAAGGGGAAGGTTGTGCCATGAATGAAAAGGTACAAAGTGACACAGGTGGGTCCCAGAGTCTGAAAGGATGGACTATATACACTTCTAATGAGTCGGTTTTGCTAAAAAAAAAAAAAAAAAAAAAAAAATAGCAATATAAAGGGAGGAAAGGTCGACAATGTCACAAAAATCCAGCGCGGATGAAAAAACACGACATCTTGAAAACCTCCGTGTCCTCCGCTCCCGACGCGCACGTCTGAGACGGAACATTTGCGACTGTCACACAGAAACACGAGTTCGGCAAACCGCAGAACTCCTACAACACAGACACACACACGCACCTCGCCACACCCACCCAATCACACACACACCAACCGCCCACGACTGAGAGCCGGTAAAGTGGCGGAGCTCCGCGACGCAAACAATGTTATCTCGGGCCGCCAGCTGAGCTCCAGCGGAAGGAAAGAAGAGAAATGAACAAACTAACATTTCGCACGGCCGCATTGTTGCCGCTCGCCGTTTGTTCTTGTCGAGGGAGGGAGCGAGTCCCGCTCGGCAGGAAGCAAAGAGCCGCGTTTGCACGTTTTTAATTAGGAGGAGCACCGTCTTTTTTTTTCTTCGCTAATAGACGGTCGGCATCACAGCGAAACGTTCAAGAGACTTAGAACGTCATTTTTTTTCAAAAATGGTACAGATGTGCCAACAAGGCTCATCTGCAGAGATGAATCAGAATATTTCTGGTGCTACTATTCTCCGAGGAGACGAGATGAGTTACTGCAAGTTCTTGTTCCAAGCCCAACACTGAGTTCACAACTAGGACAGCCACCGTAATGGCCATTTCAAATAGAGTGTTAAAAAAAAATTGGACGTTTGATGCTTGGTTGTTCACACATTGCACAATTGAAGCCAAAACATTTCAAATTTGTTTGCAATTCGAGCTCCTCCCGGGCTGCACATCCTCTTCCTCATAAATCCAACGTCGACGTTGTTCCCGGGAGTTTTTAAAAATGGAGACACAAACGACACAAGGGGGACTTGTTAGCGAAAGGAGACGTGGAGCAAAGAGAGAGAGAGAGAGAGAGAGACATAGAGGAGGGCGAGGGACGATGAATGGCGGCGGCCGCTTTGGTGGGCGATGACTTGCACCTTGTAAGTGACACAAAGCGGACGGAGAGGACGGCGGCTGAGATGACGGAGAGTAATTTCACACTCGACAATGTGTCCACAGAAGGAGCTCTGATCGAACCAGCCGGCAGCCTCGGCGTGCCCGACACTTGAACTTCTCCATTCAGCCGCCGTCACGTCTCGCCGTGGCCGTTTCACCGCGGCTCCACGCCCGGAACGCAGGTGACACAGGGAAGTCTCCGTGTCCGGCGCTTGGAGGAACGGCAGCTCTGATTGATATCCCTCGGCGCCGTGCAGGATGGAAAATTTAGAACTTTAGGCGGTTGGGTGAGAGTCGGGGGAGGGGGGGGGATTAGCGCTGCGTGATAGGCTCTCAACCGCTGCCGTTATTACGACGACTCTGTTGCAATTTGAGGGAGGAATGAGTTTTAAGGGGGGTAAAAAAGAAGTAGTAGAAGAAGAAGAAAAACAGGTGGTGATGTATCAACTCTGTTACTCCCGACCTCCCGACCTCCCGAGTGGCAAAGCACTCGCTGCCTTTGCTTGGAAAATATGGTGTAATGTAGCTCAGAACAGCAGTTTTTCTGCAGCTACTGTACATGTGGTGCGATGACAATAAAGGCTATTCTATTCTATTCTATTCTAATAGGAATTATGAATGAAACGAGTTGGTACGACAATAAGATACACTATGATGCAGACGATATTATTTAAAAATTGGAAGAAAAAAAAAAACGACAACATACTATGATTTAAGTGAAACATAGGAACGTTAATCATCATAACTTGTAAAATTATAATCAAACAATATCCGACTCAAAAGTGAGGTAGATTTGATTAAAATGATGCTACTTGCACAATTTCTACTTAGCGACGCGGTGCCTGACAATGACAGAACTCTGTTCCTGGCTGATGATTCTCACCTTGATGCCGACAAAGTCGATGGGAATGATGGGTTTCTCCAGCGAGGGCAGGTTGGTCTCGTCCAGCGGCTCCCCCACCATCACTTTGGTCGCCACGTTGATGAAGTCCACGCCGATCGTTTTCGACACAAAGGGGAAGGAACGCGACGCTCGCAGGTTGCACTCGATCACCTGGAGGGGCAACAAAAACAAGGAAGAGCAAGAAAAGAAAAATACAACAAGTCAGTAATGCACACGGCGAAGAGCATTTGCATGACATGGCCGCATCATCTCCTGCACGTTAAACCATGAATATCACAGCAGCAGTGAGCGCAAGGCCCGTCAAACATCTTCTGATCATTTCCAAACATTAAACAATTTTAAACCGAGTTTAAAAGAGAATTTAGCGCAGCCAAGCATGAAACCGGCCGTCTGGTATTCAGCCGCGTCACGAGGAAATATTACCTACCATGACATCATTGCCCTTAACCAGAAACTGAGTGTTAAAGGGTCCCGAGATTTCAAAAGCTTGCGCGATTTTTCTGGTGGCAATCTTGACCTTGAGGTTGAGGGTGGAGAGGGAGGGGGGGGGGAAGAGATGGACAGAACATGCATAACGCATCAAAAGACACAGGAAGTTGTTATTAGCAGACACGCAATTCATCTTCGACAAGGGTGATGGGAGGTGTTCTATTGGCGACGGAGCAGCAACTCGGACATGACTGCCAGCAACCGACCTTCTCTAGCGCCCCCTGGCTGATAGTCTGGGTTGGCAGCATGAGAGTGGCGTCCCCGGAGTGCACCCCGGCGTCCTCCACATGCTCGGTGATGGCGTGGACCAGAACCTGGACGGGCGGACAGACGGACAAACTGGGATGACTTCACACATGGAGATCAGAGCTCGGAGATGAACGACAGAAACTCCTCCGTCGGGGGGGGGCACTTGCTCTGCACTCTTCGGCCTCCGATTAGAATTGTACAGACTTCGAGACAGATGGGTCGCCAGAAATGTTTACGTGTATTTAAAAATGCAGCGTCCACAAGTGCGTTAGGAGAGCCGAGCCGCCGGGCACAGTCGGAAGAACCAAGGCGACGCTTATCGGGAACCCGGTCAGGACGCAGAGGCTGCATTCGCTGCCTCGACTTACTGAGAGACAATGTGTGTCGATAAGGAGCGTCAAAAGAATAAACTCTGACATTCACCCGCGAGGGAAGGAGATTTTTATCACAGAAACTCCGGTTTTGTGCACTAGTGTGTGTGTGAGCGTGCGTAAATGAGTTGCCGTGTCATTAGCTCATTTAAACTGCTGCTAACCACAACATTCATTAGCACTTCAGATAGAGCCTGTAATTAATACGTATTATCTGACTTTTCCACTTACCCACGCACGCACGCACGCACGCACGCATACACACACACAGACACACGCACGCACGCACACACACACGCACGCAAGCTGGCCAGGAATAATGAGGCCTGTTTCGTATTCAATGAATGGACAGCTTGTTAATGTGATACTGAAGATAATGGAGGAGCTGCATTCAGGGGAAGCGGGGAGGGAAAATCTACCGTACAACTGGAGAGAACACGTTCACGCCGACACCCTTGAAATGACTCCCACAGCCTAAACAAAAGAAAAAGCGGAACGAAGCGCGCGCAGGGCAAGTTCTCCGAAGGTCGGTGAACTGTGGAATTGTGGAGTTAAACGTTCGGAGCTCCAAAGTAAAATAAGTTGGGAAGAAGTTTGAGGGGCTCAATGATCTCCATGACAAAATGCAAAGACTGTGAAAGCATTTTTATATTGGCTCATCGTCGAGGGCAAGTACGGTTAGCATTTTTTCTGTCTTTGTGTTTTGTTTTTTTTTCGGCATTCACAGATCTATTTTTGTTCTATTTAGTTTTGCACTGACTGATGAGGCGAACTGTCACATATTTTGTGAGAAAATATGGTGCTTCCTCCTTGAAAGTACCGAGATATTTTTCTATTTATCTCAGTACAAACAACATTTGTTTTATTTTATATAAACGATCCACAAGAGGAAAACTGATCTTATCTGAAATGAAAAATTCAGGGACTGTCACACTGGAGGGGGGGGGGGGGTAATTCAACGCGCTTCTCACCCTGCCATCCTTGGCAACGGCGTCCACCTCCACCTCCCGTGCACCGCGGATGAACTTGGTGATGACCACTGGATGCTCCTGCAGCGAGGACGGCAGAGGGGTTATTCTACAAGCGAGTCAGAAGAAGAAAAAAAAAACAGGCTGCTGCCGCGTGCGCGAGCACAGCAAGTTCACATTTCAGATTGAGATGCATTTGGTTCCGAACTTCCCAAAAAGGTTTGGTGTGAGATGAATCACCGAGTTGAAATTGAACATTCAGTGAGGGTCTGTCTTGCGTAGCAGAGGACCTTCTTTTTTTCCAGACATGGTAAACAGCGAACAGGTTAGAGTGTTTTTTGTCTTTCTAAATCAGTCTGCATTTTCAAACATTTGCTCGGGGGGGGGGGGTAAATAATGAATCACTTCAGAAGCTCAACCACATCATCATAAGCCTTCTTCATAAGATTTTCAAGAAAACCCCTGCTGATGCCTGTGATTACTGACTTCTAAAAGCCATTAACTGACAACAACCAAAAACGATGATTAATACTTTTTTTCTTCTGATGACACCGACACTTGTCACAGTTTGCAACAAAATATATATTCAATGTTTGGCACCTGCAGTCCTGGGATGAAAACGCTGCCTTCGCCAATCTGCTCATCCCAACCCCTGTTGGCGACTATCATTAGGCAGTTGTCAATTACAGGTTGGAGGGGGGGGATACACTTTTTAACTTGATGTATCACACCTCTTCTGGGCAGTATTTCACAAGGCACTCAAAGCCGCCAAGGATGCAGGGAGGTGTCGAGATGACAAGAAACACATTTTTTGCGTTCGTTTTGGTGTAACTGGATGTTGGTATCTGATCCCTGCGTGTTTATTTGTTAATTCAGGGATGCTTATTAGTTTTCACCACACAATGATTTTTCCGGTGGTACACACACTTTGTGTGACGTTGAGCTGTGCAGCTTGCCGCAATCTGTGGCGCTCATCCTTGCGCCGACGCCCACGTGGCATCCCTGACGATATTCAGTGCAACTGCACTCCCACTTGCCAGACATAAGCCAACACCCATATGTTTCCCATACATATGCAAGTGAAGCTCATCGCCGCATCGGCGCTGCCACGGACTCAGTGTTAAATACACTCACCGGTCGCTTTACTTGGTAGAAATTTTCTATTGCTTGATTTTTGATGCAAATAGCAAATCAGCCAATCAGACGCCGGCAACTTAAGGGCTGTAGAAGTGGTGATGGCGACTTGCTGAAGCGTCAGAATGGGTCGCAGGGGGATCGAAGTGACTTTTGCGGATGGTGATGAGCTGCAGGTCTGAGCATTTTCTCAACCTCCTGCTGATCGACTGGGATTTTCAACCACATTTCGACCAGAGAAAAAAGAGAAACTATCCAGCGAGGAGCATCTGTGTGGAGGAAAAACACCTTGTCGACGTCAGGGGTCAGAGGTCAGAATGGGCCAACCGGTCACTAATCACTGGTTTATAATCAAAACCTGCAGAGTGGCAACCCCACACGCATGTCAAACCGCGGAATGAATTCCACTTAGTTTCCGTTAAAGCTGGAGATGATTCGTCGGTGACTCCTGCCACACGTGTCCTCCCACCTGCCGACAATCGCGGCGACCGCTGCTTTGCGGCGGCAGCTGCTCTCCGGCGTCGCACGTTGAACGGCAAGCTGACCTTAATTCACGCACGCCTCTCGCGTCGGCCCGGTCCTCCAAGCGCTTTAACACATCCGGCAGCATCAATTCACATGTTCACACTCATCTGAGGTGCCGCTCGCTCGTTCGCGACCGACCAGCGGCAACCAAATAAACACACACAGCGGCGAGGATTTGCCTTTGAGGAAATCTGTGATTTGCCACGGTCTGAGAGAAGGAGGTGCGTGATAAAAAAAAAAAAAAAAAGGTGTGGAAAGACAGGTGATGAGTATTTTAGGATCATATTACGACCCGGTCGAATTACACAGAGGTATTTAAAGACAAAATGTGTGTCACCTCTGAGCTTGAATAAAAAGCATACTGCAGACAAATGAACACCTGTTTATTCACCGTGTACGCCGATTTGCCCTCGGCGGTGTTGCCAGTATAGCAATCAAAAATAAAATGCAAGTGAGATGAGTGGGTTGTATGAGATCCACGCTGTGGATTACGGTGGCGTGATTCGGCCTTGCACGATGTCCCGCTCCTTACGGAAATATGAAGGCTTATTATTAGCAAATAAAACACAATAGTGGTTTCTTTATACAGCTAAAATATCACTGGAGCCAAGCAGATTTTACCTACTGGGCTTTTAAGTGCATAATACTAAGAAGACAACCATTACTGCAAACACTGCATTCAGTGTGTGCTTCTTTTTTTTTTTTTGGATCACTGGAATGGCCCTTATTAAATCTGTGCGGGGCACAAATTAATAATCCCCGGAAACCTGTTGGACAAGCGTGAACAGGTTTGCTTCGGTTCTCTGCTCCTCGCCTCCAGGTACGGGGCCCGAGTGAAGTGACCAGCTGGCCCCCCCGACGCCGCCTGGGTGTCGAAGCAGAAATGCAAACACGACACTCGCCACCAGGGCAGCCAGCTGGTGGCGTTGGTTAATTGAAAGCAGAGGGGAAAAAAAGACAGAGTGCATGTGTGTGTGTGTGTGTGTGTGTGTGTGTGTGTGTGTGTGTAGTCCGATGGGATTTACATGACCAGTGACACAGCCACAAGCAGGAGGGGCAGGAGCTCACCTGGGACACCTGAGTGGCCTCCTCCAGGAAGCGCTTCATCTCCTCCTCACCGTACGCGACGTTCATGGCAGAGCCACTAGGAGGAGAGGGTGAGCGAGAGAGAGAGAGAGAGAGAGAGAGAGAGAGAGAAAGGGGGGAAGTGAGTGAAGGAAGCAAAAGGCCACGCGAGAGAGAGAAAAGAGAGGCAGCCAAACAAGGGAGCAAGCGAGCTTCAAATGAACCTTCAAAAACACTCATTATCTCTCCCTTGCATCACCATCACCATCGGGAACAAGGTCTGGAGACAGTCAGAGCGGAGAAGAGGAGGAGGAGGAGGGGAAGGAAGAGGAGGAGGAGACGATGGAGAAGAACAGCTATTTAGGTCGGAAAGCACTCCCGGCTCTTGAAAACGAGTTCAGAACTTAGTCATTAAAAAACAACAGATTTGGGCGACTTTTGTTATGGTTGTTGTTTTTGATTCCAGACTGCCGGCTGAGCCTGTTTATGGAGAAGCAGGGCAGAGGAACGCCACTGGCTCGTCTCAGGTCTTAATGCGCTAGCCACCGTCTCCTCCTCTGGGGCAAACATATGTCCGGCTCCCGCTCGCACTGACTGCTGCTGCTGCTGCTGCTGCTGCCTCATTTCAGCACCAGCGACTCACATTTACATTCAGGCACATCGTCGGCTAGCGCGCCATCTGGTTTCTGCGTGAAACACATGGAAATGATGGAGGCGGTGGCGGAAGATTTTTTTTTTTTTTTGTGGGGAAAGGTGGTGGTGGTTGTGCTGATTCTTGCAAAGGCCACTCACTGTTTGCCTGGGTTTTCTGTCCTCCAGAAGAAAGCTCTGCTGGTTTCCTTGTCCCCACGGCAGATTCGGTTCAAAATCCTTCGTCTCAATCACAAAGCCCTCCACAACCAGGCCCCTCCCCTGCATAACCGACCTGCTGCAACGCCTCACTCCCTCCCTCCTACCTTCCTCCGATGCCAACGTCCTCTCTCCGCCACCCGTGACCGAGCGCCCAACGTGGAGGGAGCATTCTCAGCCCCCCCCCACCCTCAGACTGCACTGCACTGATTTGCATTCTTTTTAATCGCTCCTCAAAACCCACCTCGATACATTTGCTCACATTTCATGACGTTTTCTTTTGTGTTTCTCAGTTTTTATCCGATACTCCTTTGCAGTGTAACCGTATGAGGATGTTTTATCATGTAAAGTGTCTCTGAGTATCTTGAAAAGCGCTAAAAGAAATTATATTCCTCCTCCTCCAGCTCCATCTCCTCCTTTCTGGGTTGCTCTCTTCAGGGGTGGCCACAGCCAATCATCTGCCTCCATCCATAAACCTCCTCCTCCTTCTCCAACCTCCAACCTCACCATCGTTCTACCCTTCCGCCACCTCGGCCTGGCCTCTCACACAGCTATGTCCCTCTGCAGTGCTCCTTCCTGAGCCTGTCCATCCAGTCAGCTGGGAATGTTATAAACTCAACGGTAAGGTCACCGAAAAGAAAGGAAACTTTAAAGGATGTAAAGCTGGAACAGAGATAAAAGAAGGACAAAGTTTCCATATGTTTAGGCCTTGAATAGCTGTTTAAATCAAACCAAGGCAGGTTAACCTGGAACCCTGCAACATGGGACGGCTTATAAAAGAAAACTACTAATACTGCACAGCCCCCCCCCCAAAAAAACAAAATCGCCGCTGACGAGTAATCACGGTGCTGAGTGAATTATCCATTCACATGAAAGAATACAGTTCAATAGCAGGTTAAGAGAATCTCTTGTCAAGAGTGAATACAAAACGTATGCGAGGGTTCACCACTTCACGCTGCTGCATATGCATGAGTCTAATGAGGCAGAAACGGACAAGAGAGGAGGGCTGGTGCAAATGCGTAGGCAGCATTGGAAGATAAAGAAAAAAAGAAAAACCCACAAAATGGAACAAAAACAAAGCGGAGCGACAGACAAGCAAGCACCGCTGTGGACGCCTGCGTGGCGGCGAGTTTGGGCGTCACACTAATTTGGTGACACGCTCACTCACAGCAGCGGCCACCATGGAATTAGCGCCTCGCTGCTGAGCATCTCTGTGCACCTGAACAGCAGCAGTTTTCATCCAGGCTCTCACGCATATACAGGTCTTCATACTGTCACAACTGAAAACTGCCGGGGGTTTTAATCGTGACCCTGTGCACAACAGCCAGGAGTTTCTCACCATCATTCAGCTGATTTGTGGACTGAGCTTAAATCCGTGCGGAAACAACAAATGAAAGCCGTGTGAATGCTAGATATTGCATAAATAGAGGACGATCCTCTGTGACAGAATCGCGCTGTAAGGGGTCTGACTACGACATCTGCTGGACAAAAGTGTCACTGCAGACGGCGATGACAACGGAAATCCCAAGAACTGGTCAAAAGAATTGTCACTTCTCAACAAGTCCTACACGTTGTCATAAAATAGCATAACAAGTGCAACCGTACTTTAATTTGAAATGAATTAAAATGAATGCCAGCCAACTACCCTGGCATTCACACATTTCTGTCTCACCTTAGGACATAGGAGGGGCGCAGCAGGCAGGGGTATCCCACCTGGTTGGCGAAGGCAAAGGCGTCGTCCTTGATTGAATAGAAAAGAAAAGCACCGCAACACAACTTGAGTTGAGGACGTTGCTTTCACTTGTTGCAGTGTCTTGATGGGCCTAGAAATGTCAGATGATCAGTAGCTCGCAACACATGGACGCCCACATTTAAAAGTTTAGAGAAGGTCAAATGTTCAGTTAAAATGTCACTTTTGTAAAAGTTGCATCCAACTTCTTGTGATTTGAATATCAGAGTGCATTCTAAAGAGCCCAAAAATAAATCTAAAGCTTAAAAAACACCCATGAGACCAGCGGAACGCACTTTCAAAGAGCCAGCTTGAAGCTTTTTCACAAACACAGTAATCAGTTGTTTTATGTGCAGCGACAAGGCGCTCAAAATAGCTGGACCCAGCTCGAGGCCGACCATCGGTAATAACTCACCAAGGAGCTGAGGGCTCTCCACGGGGCCTGGGCCACCCCGAGGTCATCCAGGATCCTGGAGAAGACCGATCGCTCCTCGGCACGGTCGATCTGCAGGGGGCTGGTGCCCAGGATCTTCACCCCGTTCAGGTGCAGCGGGGCGGCCAGGTTGTTGGGGATCTGGCCGCCGACCGACACGATGCTGCCGGAGCAGCCCTGAGCGGGAAGACGGGACGGAGAGAGAGGGGAGGGAAATCAGAGGCAGCGGGGGAGCCGCTTTCAATTCTCAGCCTCGCGCCCGATCAGAACCAAACAGTTGATCTCTGCTGTGAAGCCGCGGGTTTTTGGTTATTAATGGGAGCACCGTGCAGCGGTTTTAATAAAAACACCTAAAACCTTCTCCGGTCTCGCTGATTCAAAGTGGTGAGGGGGGAGGAGGGGGTGCTGTTGCCATGGCAATGCCAAGTTGTGTCTCTTCATTATTCATGGGAGCCGCACTACCCGTCCCTGTCCAGGGTTTATCTCCATGCTCCAATACCATATTTGCCTCACACACACACACACACACACACACACACACACACACACACACATATATATATATATATATAGGAAACAACAGAGGTCTGTAGCTGTGTAGCAGGGAGAGAGGGATTGATGGCAATGTCATCACCCCAAACAAACAAACACTTAATCACGCTCAGATCCCATCGCAACTTTAACTGGATTACAATTCCTCTGCGGGGGCAGAAAAAAAAGCAGAAGTCAAAAAAAAAAAGATTCACAGTCACATCTGCGGAAAAATGCACCACCCGACATAAACGTACAGACACCGGTAATAAAGCAGGCGTTGGTGTGCGCATGATGCATTGAGTCCACTTGTGTGTGTGTGTGTGTGTGTGTGTGTGTGTGTGTGTGTGTGTGTGTGTGTGTGTGTGTGTGTGTGAGAAACGGCATTAAATACGGACACCAAGGTCAGGATTCATTAAATTCAATCATCGTTTCATTAAGTTTGTACAGGCGTGTTATCATTAACAGCCGAACTGCATGTGCTGTTGCTCCGCATGTTCTCATTAGGCAAGCGCAAATCAAGGTGACGTGTCTCCCGACCTCTGCGCGACCGGGAAGTCACTCGTCGTTGGCTGCGACGCTTTAATGACGCTTTTGTGCTAACTTTTGTTGGTAAACTTTAAAAACATACACACACAAAAAAAAAAAAAATTTTTTGGTTGCGTGTCACAGAGGACAAGATCAAGAACTAAACAGCGAGACGCACAAAGATTGAAAGGCGCTTACAGGATCATCATAGACGAGACTTGAAGCGCAGAGGTGCGCGACAAGATTACTCAGGCGCTGCGACGGGAAATAGGCTAAAAAGGGAAAAAAAAAAAGTGGGGATATTTTATTTTAGCTCCAAAAACTATTTAACAAGCGCGGCTGCCGGAGCTGCGGCAGTGGCAGAAAGGTCAGTAAAGCAGGGAAGCCTATTAAAAAACAGAGCACACACCTGTAACTACACCACCTCGGCCTCTTAAATCTTACACAAGCTCACGGCGCCACATAATAAATGTCCCAATTAGAAGTCATTCCCAGTTTTTATCACTTTCTCTCAGACAGAAAGTAGGGGGAAAAAAAATTTGTTGGACTTCATTTAATTGGCCATGACCAGAGAATGGGGCGCGGGGTGGGGGCAGCTTGAGCATTACAAGCTTCTGACTTTCTATGCAGGTTCATATATATAAAAATGAATCAACACTGAAGTTTTGAACATTGTGCTTCGCTGTATAATATTTCAAATATGACACTCTGAACGGGTCATATTTCCCCTTTACACCCTTTTGCACTAGACAAACTGTATGGGGAATCCATCATACTAAGTTATGGTCACACTCCTTATGTTGTCCTCCACTTCTCTGCAAAAAGAATAGTTCATAAAAACCCTTTGACAGCCAAATTCTTGTGAGATTATCTGTGGACGTCGCCGCATTATTCATGTTTTTCTCTTTAAAATTTCCACTTGGATTTTCTTGCGCTGACCTCTGCGGCGTGATTAATCTGCTGTTGTGATGATGATCATTGTTGGATTAAATATGCTAGGTGTCGCTGATCAATACAACTCTGCCCCTGAGTCCTGGGTTAATCGTAATGCAATATTTCAATCAAATTCCTCACATGAATATATGAGCAGTGATTACCATTTATATAACCTGTCAGTCTACCCGGCCCTGCCTCTCTAATGATGTATATGAATTTGCCGAGCATCGCAGAGAAGGTGGCGGGGGGGGGGGGGGGGGGGGTTCTTGGCTCGTGTATCGCGCGTTCTTTGCGTGCGCGCGTCCTGCCTGACCTCCTGCTGGGTGATGTCCAGGATGCGCTCCAAGGTCAGCTCCTCGAAGTAGAGGCGGTCACACTCGTCAAAGTCCGTGCTGACCGTCTCGGGGTTGTGGTTGACCACCACCGTCTTTTTGCCCATCTGCCTCAGCGCTCGGATGCCGGACACGGCGCACCAGTCGAACTCCACGCTGCTGCCTGGTGGTGGGAAAGTGGGGACGCAGCGGACGGATTGACTTACGCAGGAATCAAAGGGGAATTTGTTTCAGCGAATATTATTATATTTTTCCGTCTATATTTAATTTCCATGTGGACTTTAGATTTAGTCAATTTCCAGTTTATGCCTTCATTATTATGTATTCCCATTCATTCCAATGGAGAGGTTCCAACTTGCATATTCTCTATATTTGTGACAACAATATAATTATATAACACACAAAAAGAAGCAGAATTATTTTTGTGACATTATTACATTTAAATGACACTGAAATATTGTAATTTCTTTCAAAATAAAAGCTTATTGCCTGTTGCTTGACTCACCAATGTGATATGGTCCACAACCCAGGACCATGATTCCCTTGTCATCAAACTCCAAGTCGTGCTCCTGGTGATTGAATAAATGGACAAAGTCGTTGACATTGTCATTGAAGCGACACTTATTTTGCCGCAAAAAAAAGCACACATTTGAAATACTCTTTTTACTTTGACAGGATTTACATGAGAACCTATTTTCTTTTTAATGGTGAGCAGAGATCACTCACCTGACCGTGATAGGTGCAATACAAGTAGTTGGTCATGGCTGGATATTCCGCTGCCAGGGTGTCAATCTAAGAAGAGGCAGAGGTTAAAATGTGTCGCTAAATATGAAACAGCTCCCCTTTATTACCAGTGCGAAATCAATATATTCTTCTAGGAATTATTATTTGAGGAGAGTGAGCAAATGTCAAAACCTCAACCTTCATCCCCTGGCAACAGCCAGAACCATTTATATCCATCTATGAAATCCATCAAAAGCGTTCAAAAAAAAAAAAAAAAAGAAAATAGGAGCCGTGTTGTGCTCACCTGTTTGACCCACGGTTTGATGCTGTGACTGAGCCGCAGCTCTCTGGCCGCTCCCTCGCTGGAGCCGAGGATTTGACCAATCTGCCGGTCGGAGAAGCCGTCCTGCTTGGCTTTCAGCAGCAGCTCCTTCGGAACCCCGTGTCTGCGGATGGAGGCAATGCATGACACCAGTCTCTTTTTTTTTTTCCTGTGATTGACCAGAATCTACTCTAAACACGGCCGACACCTGGTATTTGCCGCTGAAATTTGCCGATGTGAGCCCGGTCCACAGGACATGCATATCTGATCACAGGTGTTCACAGGTTCTGCCTTTAGATAACCTGACCATGTTTCAGCAGGTGTTCGTCCACAGCAGGGTCCTCTAAGGAGAGGGATCCCACTGTGTGTGTGTGTGTGTGTGTGTGTGTGTGTGTGTGTGTGTGTGTGTGTGTGTGTGTGTGTGTGAGTGTGTGTGTGTAGAGCACAGTTGAAAATAATATAGTCTGGCATTCTATCACACACAGGCTATGCTGTGAGTTCCTTGGACCAGCAAAGACATTGATTGAAAATGACCATAACACTTAGAGCCCTATGTGAGATCGCCCACCACATTTTTTCCATTATATAATATACATAATACATGATCTGGATTTTTTTTTTCTGCTATTGAACAAGCAAAGACATCAGAATGATGCAGCAGAAAACATTTAACACGGTGACCGCCGGAGCAGAAAGAACAAGGAGCTGTTTTTGTGCCATTAAAACTAAATGATTCTGCGTTAGTTTCAGGCTACGGCACTCACGGCGTGGAAATGAGCATTCTAAAATCAATCGCCTCATGCTTAAAAGTCAAATGCACTGCTCAGCTGATCGATAGGAAAGAAAAAAAAAGTTTTCTCCCAAAGCAGCCAGTAAATAAAAAGGAGAAGTAAATTCTGCCATCCTGACTGCCTCATTCGTCTGCTTGTTGTTGAGTTCAACGAGGGTCAATCCAACAAGTAGGTGGCGGCAGCACCGTTGGCCCTGGGCCATAAATTTTTCCGTTAGCAATGCAGTACTTTTCAAATCTGTTTTAATTTGAGGACTTAGATTTTTTTTTTTTTTGTTGTTCCTATTTGGGCTTTAATTTCAACGTCAACAACATAATGCGCGTTTTTCGGAACTGTGGGTACCTATAAAAATGCACAAAAAAATATCCCAGTGCTCGGCCATAATGATTGAGAATGTTGGAAAAGGTGTTTTCTTTTTTTTTTTTTTCCCAATTGTCAATGTAGCATACAAGAAGTATACGTAACGTGTAACTAAGCGCTGAGCATCTGACCGGCTTTGCTCAAATATCCACAGTAAAATATTTGGCTTATCCCAAACATTAAAGGCCAGGTTCACACGCGTCACGTTCCAGGGCAAATCAAAGCAAACGCATGCAAAGTAAATCTCGGTTGGATGCGCCGGGCTAACCTCAGCATGAGCGGGATTGTAATAAGGCATTGATCTTCACATTTAAACTCACCCTGAGAGGGAAAACAACAGATTTCCTCACAGAGAAAGCCGCTGAATTCCTTCGACTCCAAAAGACAAAAGGCTTTCTGATTCCTGGTAAACCACAGCGTGCTCTACCTCCTTTCTATCTGAATTATTTATGACCTTGTGGAATAACAAAATTTGAAATGTCAAGGTTTTTGTTTACTCCCACTGCACATGGCTGGGTAGAGAAATAAGATTAAAAAAAGAGGGAGCAGGGTGGGCTTTAAATCGAACTGGCAGAGGAGAGCAATTTGCATTATTTACTTTGTGGGGAGTTTAATTGCACATGATTGACTTTTGAGACACCATAAAGGTCCCAAAAGAATGAAAAAGATGAAAACACAGACATTCAATGTGTGTGTATTGAGGTTTTGACTGGCGAACAGAACGTAACATAGTTGGAAAGGTCAATTTCAGGTATGAGCGACCAGACAGGAGAATATCGAGCAATCTGCCATTACTGAAACAGTGAGATCAAATATGTCCATCCGGAGTAATTGCAAACATACCTCTAAATAATAAGCATCTTCGTCTAAATACAAATGGACTTTTTCCTCCTCTCACAAAATCCCCCAGCTCTCACTCAGGGATCCTACACTCCACCTCTGACCCGCAGGAACCGGCTGGCCAGCGGAGCCTGAAGCTCACCTGCGCTCAGCTCCACGCTCCATCAGTCTGGCTGCAGCCCATTGTTGCGAGCCCGTGCTCCAGGAGAGGCCACAGAGAGACTTCCAGAGCCCTTCCACGCGTCAGGCAGCCGCCACCAGACGGCCGCCCATTAATTATTAAACAGTGCAGTTCGGGAGGAAGTGGCGGCTAACCCGTGGCGGCCCGCCGTGGCCGGCCAGGCAAGAGCCCGAGGGCAGAGAGGCAAGGAGAGCGGCAGCCGAGATGAGATGAACCACCAGGGAGAGAGATGCAGAAGTGCGAGGGGACAGCGGGGACGGGGGTGCAGGGGAGAAGAATAAGACTAAAAATCCAATACTGTTTTTTAAAAGTTTACGCAGCTCTCGTCCCTGCGGGGACCGGCTGAGGCTTTATAGAGATAGGACAGCAGGAAGTGTAATGCACAAACAGCGGTGTGTGTGTGTGTGTGTGTGTGTGTGTGTGTGTGTGTGTGTGTGTGTGTACAGTGCGCTGCAGGCAGAACCCCTGCAAGATGGGAAAGAAACCACACTTCACACTACTAGGAAGGAACCAGGCAAAACCGCACGAGCCACTGATGCGGAAGCTTCACATATGTTCACTCCATTTGGAAGTGGGCGGAACCTGCGGCGCAGTCAAATTAATTAATCTCAGAGTAGATTTAATGAGCGTGCCTTGTTAATCGTCAAATTCAATCTGTGGCGACTACGATTAGGTCAATAACTAGGGTTCGGTTGGTTGAAAGACAATGCGGCAGGACTCAAAAATCTCATCAAGACAGGAGATTTACAGCGGCAGACAGACGAAGAAGAGAGATTAGAAAAATCTCATGGTGGGTCACCAGCATTAGAATCAATGAAAGACCAGCACTGTCAGTAGTCCAGCACCAGCATGTCTTTTTTTTTTTCTTTTTTTTCCTGATGTCCACCTGCCTGGCCTCCACACCGCCCTCTGTTTGAATAAACTCAACCGTGAACCTGCTTCGCGCGCTTAGCTTTGGCTTCGCAAAACACACAAAGAAGCCCGGGAGACGGTGGGAAACGGAAGAAGCAGCAGATTTTGAAATTACCCTCTGTAGTTGCTCAGCTGCTGTTCCAGCTGTGTGATCTTGTGGAGTTTGTGGAGGAACCACTTGTCGATGGCCGTCAACTGATGGATGCGATCGACGTCCATGCCACTATGGAGGGCCTGGGATGTAGAGAAAAAAAATAAAATAAAATAAATAAAACAGATTTACAGATTGATAAAAAAAAAAAAATGTATTGAGGCCTCAGGTTTATTTTCACGTCTCGTTCCATAAGCTCTCACAATACAAAATACTGGCACAAACTCATCATGCACAAAAATATACCGCTTACTGATTGTGCCAGCTGAACATTGGGTTGATGCCCTTTCATGGATGACTTCCCAGTAGGAATATATTACGTTAGAAAACTTGGCAATCGGTGATTAAAAATGAGCTATCCAGACAGACGCCATCATGAAATTTGACAAATGTTGTGCCCTGGCAACCAACAGCTGAGCATTTTTTTAATGAGACGTCTGACTGCAGAGATGATCCCCGGTTATGTGCGGGAGGATTTCCTTCAGCACTATCTAAGATCTGTCATTAAGATCTTGTGCACTTATTTTCGCTGATCAGGATCGAGGCGATAATTCTATTAACTCAGCGAGGAAATTTACTCTTGATGACTCGTAGCGAAAATGTAATGGCTAATATTCTATTTTAATGACTTTCTGAGAAATGGTCAGTGTTGTTGGGATTACTCCATAAAAGTAGTCCAACTACTGATTACTGATTAAGTAAAGCAACAGTTGAGAGCATCTTGTTTCCTGCACATAACGCACAACGAACCACAATATTCTTTGATTTAGACGAGATGAACTCAAAACAATGTTTGTATTTCCAGCTACAAACGCAATCGCTGTTTTTTCTTTTGCCGCCGCCATGCTTGTTTTGGTGCGTCATCGCGTATCAATGGCGTTGCATGCACGGCTGCGTTGCCAATCTGCGACATCATCGTTTCCGGTTGTTTTTCTAAATTTCAGACGGTTTTGTGGTGAATAAGATATTTTTAGCTTGCAAAATATTTCAGAAAAGTAATGGAATCGTTACTTGGTAAAGTAATTATGATATAATTACCAGTTTTGCCACAGTAATAATGTTAAATTACTCTTCCTAAAAAAACAAAATAGTTTAATTACAGTAGTGGATTACTTAATAATAGATTACTGGATATGGTTAGTTAATTATCAATCCTCCAATGATCTCACTACTTCTCCAGCATAAGGGTGAAAAGCCTCTGTCACAGCAGGAGGTTGAGGCCTCAGTCTGCTGTCGCTCGTGATGCAATTCCTCTTCCTTGAACCAAAACAATGTTTCCATAAGATGCATTGCCACTTTTTTTTGCACACACACACACACACACACACACACACACACACACACACACACACACACACACACACACACACACACACACACACACACACACACACACACACACAAGGTTACAGTGCACGTACGTGCCCCACCACTGGTTGGCCCTACGTTTCATGCTTTAGTCTCCTCGCCTGCGGAGAGCGGTGTGCCAGTGTGACTGGAACAGGAAACAGCGAGTTCACAGTGATTCATTATTGATGTGAGGGCAGATCAGATCAGATGTACCTTGGCCAGAGAGAAGATGCGGGTGCTGGAGGGCACAGCCAGCTCCTGCTGAAGGTCCTGGGTGTCGGCCCAGGCCTTCTTGAGCGGCAGCCGAGGCACGAAGCCGTCCACCGACAGATGACACATCCTCAAGGCCTTCTGCATGCTCTCCTCGAACGTCCGACCCACAGCCATCACCTGCATCCAGAAGCAGCAGGATATGGCAGAGAAACGTGCTTAAAAGGAATAATATTCAATTCAAGTATGAAGGATTAATTTTCAATTCTTTTGTTTGGTCCACCTCTCCAACACTCTTCATGGCACTGCCGATTTCATGGGACATGCCCTGAAAGCGGTCCAGGTCCCAGCGGGGGATTTTGGTGACGATGTAGTCCAGGCTGGGCTCGAAACAGGCTGTTGTTTTCTGTGACACGGCGTTCTTGATCTCGGGCAGCGGGATGCCCAAAGCCAGTTTGGCGGCAACAAATGCCAAAGGATACCTGAAACACACAACAGCACAAAACATAAAAAAAAAAAGAAAAATTGGAAGCGTTGAATGCAGCCTTAACTGAAAAATCTACAATAGAAAGATTTGATATGAAGCGCGTTCAGGTCACAGTCGTCCTGTGAGCAGTTTTAAAGGCGTTTATATTTGTATTGCAGTCTATGGGAAAAATGCTCTTTGTGTCCATGAGATTGTTTTTGCTGCAGTACCTCAAGTGGCCACTGGGGAAAATCGGCACGTCGCGATGTTGCCAGTCCGGTATCCAGTTCTTATAATACATTCATGGCCTAAACCCACAAACATTGTTGGGCAATTTTAACTTCCTGTTATGGGCATAAGCTCTTACCCAGTGGCTTTGGATGCCAGGGCGGAGCTTCTGGAGAGCCGGGCGTTGACCTCGATGATGCAGTATTCCAAGGAGGACGGGTGCAGAGCGTACTGGATGTTGCACTCGCCGACGATGCCGAGGTGTCGAACCACTTTGATGGCCGTCTCCCTGAGCATGTGATACTCCTCATTGGACAGCGTCTGGCTGGGGGCCACCACTATGGAGTCACCTGTTGAGGAGATGGAGGAGGTAAAAAAGAACCATGGAAGACAGTCAAATAAAAACTCACTATCTGACATTTGAAAAGGATGCATTCTGCAAAATTGTATTCTTCTTATTTCATGTTTTAAAATTCATTTAAAAGAAAACTTGTTGGTTTATTGCACATGCATCAACACTGGTAGACCAACCTTGCAGTTTGTTTCCTAACATTTTAATAATAAAATCTTGCAGATCCATTTGAGGACCTTCTGTCCTCTTTTTCTTTTCGACCAGTTGGATCGTAACCAGGCTGCATTTTTAAGCATGAAAGGCCGGCATATAATGGCGACCATTAGAGCTTTGCAATTGAAAAAAGGCTGCCTCATCTGCGGCTGGTATGAAATCAGTTTAGTCTATCTAATGCAAGTATATCTGGTGGATGTGGACACATGACATCCAGTACGTTAGATGCTGCCAATGCTTCCTGCCACAATTCAAACTATTGCAAAAACATCAGTCATTTGGGTGCCGTGTGTTCACTTCTTGTCCTCAGATATGGAAGCAAAGTTTAAAACAGGAATAAACAGAAAAAAGGAAAATTGCTAAGTCCACATCCTGGTGCAAAGTTAAATTGAGGCAGCTGCCAGAAGCAAGAAGAGAGAAAAAATAAAAACAGGCTCATTGTGAGGCAGCATCTGCAGCAAGAAGAAGAATAATTGGGAAGAACACGAACACGAACAGCAGTGTGACGTGTTTTCCAGCAAAGCAGCACAGAAGGCTAAAAACAGCACTATGGTTAGGACATACGGATGATTCATCAGCACCTGTGTGAATGCCGAGCGGGTCGAAATTCTCCATGTTGCAGACGGTGACGCAGTTGTCCGCTATGTCCCTCACCACCTCGTACTCCACTTCCTTCCAGCCCACCAGAGACTTTTCCACCAGGATCTGGCTGCTCATGGCCAAAGCCTGGGCAGGAAGAACAACAAATACCAACAGAATTCAAAATAAAAGTTTTGGTCTCAGAGAATTTTTGAGAATTTCAGTATGCTTGTAAACCAAACAAAAAAAGGGGAAATTATGTGCGGATTCAAATCTGGAAATTCACACATCAGGATGCTCAAGAAATGGGCTTAAAAAATTGACCACTTAGCGTCTCAGTCTTTGTTGAGCCTGATGCCGACTGGAGCAACACACACTGAGAGCAACAGTAACGATGCAGGGTGAAACTTCGCTATGCATCGGACACTAAGGAGAGCGCTGTAGCATTCAGCGGGAGAAAACAAGTTCACAGTCACACCAGTGCGAAACATGAGACACTGACTGTTCATTTTGCAGCCTATGATCACAGATTAGAACCAATTGAGCTGTCTGACATTAAAGTGTATCGCAGAGTTGCACTAAAGGATGTTGCCAGGCAACTGCAAACTTCCTTTTCTGGCAAAGTACCAAAAAAATAGTTCAAAACAATTGGGAGGCTTTTTTCCCTTTTGTCCTGCAGGTTCCATGCTGTAAAAAGGAAGGGAGGGGAGCTGAGACGGAAAAGGTCTGTGTCGGTGAATATCCGTGCGAAAGGTGTGACTTGATAATAATGACAGAGATAAACAGCGATAATGGACGGCCTTAATGGACGCCGGGCTCCGACACCGCATCCTTTCTTCTGACCTTGTGGGCGGTTTCCTCCAGCTTCTCTCTGTTGGCACAAAGACCAGAGCCCAAACCTCCCAGTGCATAGGCTGACCGCAGCATCACTGGGTAGCCAATCTGCTCGGCGGCTTCCAAGGCGTCGGACACCTAACGGATGAAAAGCGAAACTTTGCACTGCGTGATGTGTAAACATGACAGAAAAAAGACATGTTCAAACATGCAAGATGTGTGTATTCATTTTATGTATCTATTTATTTCATCTTTTATTCATTCATCCTTGCTTTATGGTTTCCTACCGACTTGACAGCGACGCTGGGCGCAATCTTCTCATTAATCTCCATCAGTTTGTCAGCAAAGAGCTGTCTGTCCTCGGTGGCCATGATGGACTCCACCGAGGTCCCCAGCACCTTCACTCCATATTTCTCCAGGACGCCCCGTTGGAAGAGTTCAACTCCTGACGCCCAGCGAGAAAAAAAAAAAACAAAAAACATCAATCTATTCAGACGTGTAAACAGCCATGAAAAACAACTTAATTACATAGCAACCCGTTTGTTGGTAGAAATTACCAGCCTTCTGCGACCCCTCTCTCTCTTTAAAATGAATAAATCCTTGAACAACCCACACAGCGCTTTCTTTTCGCTCAAACCGACAGACGCGATGTACAATTTTCCGCACGCGGCGGCCGTCTCACCACAGTTTAAAGCCGTCTGTCCACCCATGGACAGCAGGATGCCGTCCGGACGCTCCACTTTAATGACTTCGGTGACAAACTCCGGCGTGACGGGCAGGAAGTAGACGGAGTCGGCCTGCTTGGTGCCCACCTCATTAGTCTGAACCGAGGCAATGTTTGGGTTCATGAGCACCGTCTTTAGGTTCTCCTCCTGTAAATTGGATGGAAGAAGAAGAATAGGAGGGAATATGAATCTTAGCTGTCATCAAATAGTGAAATACAATTGTATTTCTGCTACCGGCCACCCAATTGTTGGTTTTTGTAATAGACTGTCGGCTCTAATGTCATCAGTGTTTCATTTCATCTTTGCACCATCCTGATTCTACATGTGACAGTTTCTATTTTTTGGCCACAAGTGAGCCGTTGCGACTGTGCACTGGTTGACCAAGTAACATCAGGAACACTTTGACCCCTGAAGGCAAACTTTTGTTGAACGATCTCCTACCTTCATGGCTTTGATGGCCTGAGAACCAGAGTAGTCAAACTCTCCAGCCTGACCAATGGACAGTCCACCAGAACCAAGTACGAGCACCTTAGACACCTTCAGTAATGGGAAAAAAAACACAAGCAACAAACTCTGTAAATAGACAAAAGGTTGAAATAATCTTCAACTTAATGTAAAAAAAAAAAAGAGCACTTACGTGAAAACACGTCTGTTATTATGAATTGTTGTATTGTACAGTTTGCCAATATAATTTCTTTAACTTTTAATTGTGCATGCACTTATAAGCTCTCTGCAGCTGTGTACCTGGGCTCTGGGTGGGATTTCTGGTTTCTTTGGCATCACTGACACAATGTTTGAGTCCTTTCCTTTCTTAATCAAGGATATGAAGGCATCAAAAAGAAACTGTAGGCAGAAGAGGAAAATATGAGTTACATTAAAGGCAAAAGGAAAGAGAAATTTGAAACCAGGGGTTAAACTGCAGCCCAAAACTTGTGTTGACATTGCAGTGGAAAAAACTGAATCGCAACATTTGTGGCTTTAATTCAATAAAATAAAACGTTTTGTCTTGACTGCAATTGTAGCAACTTGCAAAATGAGTGGACACTTAAAATACAAAGTAGATTGTTAAAAAGAAGTCTGAATATTCCATTTCACTTCTTTCACTTTCAACTTTTATCCTGCAAAGATACTTCATTCTAACGCAGCACGCAGGTAGTTCAATCAGCTGAGTTTTTAATTACCTCAGTGTCGGTGGGACCCCCTTTAGCCTCCGGGTGGAACTGGGCTGTGAAAATAGGCTTTGTGGTGTGCATAATGCCCTGGAGAACAGGCAGAGTTGATATGAGGACACTGAACCAAAGCCGACAGTTGACGGCAATTTTCATTTTATCTGTCGAGTCATTTTCAAACTACGCAGGGTGTTTCCTTCGTCCGCATGTTCACCTTTTGCAAAAACTCTCGCAGCTTTAAGTGCAGTGAATCAAAACGCAGCCTTGACTGAAACCAACCTCATTGGTGCCGTCATTAGCGTTGACGAAAAGCGGCCTCCAGCCCGGCGGTAAGGACGTGCTGTCAATGCCATAGCCGTGGTTCTGTGCTGTAATGAAGGCCTGGCTGGACATCACATTCAGCACCGGCTGGTTCTGGCCTCTGTGAAAACCACATGCAAGCCGAGAAGAATAAGTATTGATTGATATCTCAGTCTCCAAGGGAAACCGTTAGAAAGTCTTTCTTGAAAAATGCGTGTTTCGGTGCAACACCGTAAGAAGCCCTTTGGCCCTCTTATGTTGCTATGGCGATTGTTGATTATGTCAGTGTTGTCCTGGCCGGGCACAGATGGTGTCTCCGGAGTCAGGAACATTTTAAAAAAGGTTGGGGGGGAGGGGATAAAATAATAATAATAATAATAATAATAATAATAATAATAACAATAATAATAATAATAATAATAATAATGATAATAACAATAATAATAATAATAATAATAATAATAATGATTTAAAAAATCACAAAATCAGGCATAATTGGCTTCCTACCTTGGTGGTTGACGGTGAAAATCCTATGATTATCCACACGTTTGTGTTGTTGTGCAATGTCAGAAATGAATCATTTGTGGAGCCTAAATAAAATGCAGTATATTTTGAAGTTAAACCTAATAGCTTTGGTTTCTAACTTTCTAACTTTGCCAAACTTGCTTTTCTCCGCCACGTCGTGTTTAAAAGTGTCACCGAGGATTAGAAAATAGACGGCATCTATCAGTGCCCACTCACGTCGAGAGTGGCCCTTCTGTTCGCCTTTCCTCCGTGATAAATCATCGCACCTCTTTTGTCACATCGCCATGTAAATTAAAGTGCATAAATCGCGCGGCTCCTTAGCCGGCGAGGAGGTGAAAGGCTGCTGCACGTCACCGCGTGCGTCAAGGAGCATATTGTGGTCCCATCGGGTCAGAAGAATTATTCCGATCAAGAGCAGATGGGATGCAGGTGGGTGAAGTAATACATCATTAATGAGTAAAATATTAATGACGCTACCTGCACCTAGACTTTTTTTTTCACACAGTAGCTCCAATTAATTGACTTTTTAAATTTGTCGACCTGCCGACAGGATCACAGGAGATCAAATATTGACTCTTTTCTGTGTTTTTTCAACAACCAGAGGCAACAACAGAAACAGCCGAGGATCAGCAAAAAAAATCTGGTGCCAAATTGTGACTTTAGTCTGTTTACTTCAAAATGAAAGTGAAAGATTCAAATGAAAACATAACTGTCCCGTTGACCTCTTCAAATACTGTAGATAAAGCGAGTTTGAGTAGTTTATAGTCATCATATTGAGGGTCAAGCAGCAATATGAGGACATTTATGTAGCACACAAGGAGACATAGAGACATTTAAAGAAAAGGACAGCAGTGAACAGACCAACGAAGGGCAACGTGCACTAAAAAGGTGCAAGTGCAGCAGTGGGCAGCAATACTGCGGTGCGGCAGCGGAACCGTAAACAATTTGCAAGAACAATTTAAGGAGCATGATTGTATTAATGGGCGATAAGGCTCCACAGTAGTCGTCCTGCAGTGTGTGTGTGTGTGTGTGTGTGTGTGTGTGTGTGTGTGAGAGAGAGAGCGAGAGACAGTGAGGGAATGTGTGTGAGTGAGGGGTCGAGTGGAGTGCTCGAGCCAAGTTCATCAGTTTCACGGCTTGTGGGAAGGAGCCGTTTCTCAATCTTGCGGCGCGTGACTGAACTGCCCTGTATTGGCTGCCACAGGCTAATAGTTGGAAGTGGTGGCGGTGGTGGCCAGGGAGTGTTGGCTCGCAGGTGAGGTTTTTTATAGCCCTGCTCCACCAGCGTGCCCTAGTAAATGTCCCCAGTCGCTGGAAGTCGGGTCCCAGTGATGCACAGTGCCCTTTTGATGAGTCTCTCCGGGCAAACGTACGTCACGCTGCCGCACACCGCAGCTTCTGGAAGCCGAGGCAGGGCTGCAGCGATCGAATCTTTTAGTTATCGGCTATTTTACCAGTTAATTTACCAATAAATCGAGCAGCTGTGTGAAATGCAATTCCGGCATGCTGCCCCCTTCAGAGACTGCGGTTAAAACATTTCCAAGTGAGACGAGTTATGATCCAAAGAAGCCCCAGATGACCGATGGCTTGAACTATTTTACTGCATCGTTACCAAGATGGTTTGTTAAAGCTGCTTAAGCAAAACTAGCAGTCAGACATGGCTGACTTTTCCACGCTTGATGCGCACCTCATTTCCTGCAGGACCTCACGCTTGACATACCTGTTGCCCATCGGAAGCTTATATGACTTTGCTCCCGCAGCCAAGGCGGTGATTTGGTTTCCCATACAGATTCCAAACACTGGCTGAGGACGATCACTTTCCAGCACCTTCCCAAGCAAAAACAAGACAATAAATATGATGCTGATTCAGTTTTTTTTGGTCATGAAACCTTTTCAGGTTTGAACCGGACTTCGCCGCGCTGTTACTCAGCAGCTGTCATTTTGGGTGAAGGATATTTAGGATGTTTCAAGTTAAAGCGGAAGCAAGTCCCACCTTCTGGAGGTTGCTAATGAGCGCTGTGGCCAGAGACGGATCTCCTGGTCCGTTGGAGATAAACAGGCCATCATATTCTATACTCATTAAGTCCTGATTCCAGGGTACCAGGTGGACCTCCGCGCCCCTCTGCAAACACACACACACACACACACACACACACACACACACACACACACACACACACACACACACACACACACACACACACACACACACACACAGACAACCACGGACCGTCATGTCATTAAACGTGTCCTCGGGCAATAAAATACACTGCAGCACAGGCAGAAACTTCTGGAGCTCAACTGTCACTGTTTCCCCTGAACACGCAGGTCAGACACAGGTCGGATTTAATCAGAATGAACGACTCACTCTGTGTCCGTGCTCACCTTAACCAGCAGACGGATGATGTTGTGCTTAATACCACAATCAACAGCCACCACTTTTATGGGGTTTCCTTTGCCAAAAACCTTGGTTTCCTATTTTAAAAAAAGGGGCAAATGAAGGCTTCAATTAAAAGCAAAGCAACGCATTCACAAACAACATTTTGGTTGCTGTTGTTTTTTTTTTAATCCTAGTCAATGTACAAACTGTTTTGCACCCACATGCCTCGTGTCCACCCTCAGCACTATACATAAACGAAGACGTACACGTACATAAAAACAACCATTTGCATTTCAACATTCGCCTGCGCCGACGCTCATCAGCCCTGCCGATGAAAAACAGCGCGGAGAGTTAATGAGCAACTTCATCGAGCAACTCCGCCGATCATCCTCCGTCATGAAAGGTCTCCAACAACTTCATAACAGCTTACATAAGGTGCTGCGGTTTAAACGTGGCTGTGGCTCTTTATGGGGCCTGTCAGATGCCAGTAATAGCTGCACTGCAGCGATATCTTGATTATTAACTGTCAGAAGAATGATGAATAGTCGAGACATAGTGCTCACGCCGCCTCTGACAGAGCAAAGTGCTTGGAGACGCGGCGGGATCGAATTAAAGCCCACTGGGAATCGAGGGCTACAGTGTAAATTAAAAGGATTTAAAAAGAGAAAAAATTAACAAACTGAGAGTGGGCTCAAAAGAAGATCTGAGAGAGCTTCCTGGAGGACATGGTGCATCGTACGAACAACGAACGAAGACAATAAAACGAAAAAAACACAGTTTCAATGTCTCATATATTTAAATCGAGCTATTTTTTGCACAAACACACACAGTAAAGTAAACAGTTTTATCTATTGTAAAATCCACTTTATTTGTGTTTAAATAAGCTGGCATACACAAATGGGGGAATGGACATAACACGAAGAGCTACAGTTGTTACCTTGGTTGAGACCTCCGCCACCAAGTTTTCCTGGTTCGGGTCAGATATCTCGACAGGTTGTCCTTCAAATTCTATCTTTGCCAGAATTGTGCCCTGAGTGGAAAATCAATGGAGGTCAACATGAAACCAACGATTTAAAGAATAATTTAATTTTGCTCAACTGGTATTTGTGGTTGAAGCTTGAAGCTAACAAATTGAAAAAAAATTGATAAGAAGAACATTAAAAAAAAAAAAACCTGAAGAACACGGTTATTTAGATAAAAAAATAAAGGTTTGCAACAAGTATAAAATAATAATGTCAAATTGTCACTTTGTCTTGGGTGCTGACAACAGGTTCAGCTTCAAAGCCGGAAAAGGTTTAATCAGAAGCGCCCCAAGTTTAATGGTGCTGCATCTGGATGTTCGGCAGTTGCCATGGCAACCCTAAATGGCAACTTGCACGGCAATTTAAAATCCATTTGTAAAAGGCACAGCGGCAGGCCTCTGTGTTTGCAGTACCTTGTCTCTGATGACCTTGGTCAGCATCCTGGTGTCTATTCCAAACAGAGCAGGAACCTTTAAGAAACAGAAGGAGGCATTTTTACTAATGTAAATGCGACAGAGTTCCTACCCTGACAAAACTGGCGTAAAGTAACACCAGGTTCAGTCCCAACCTTCTCTTCCTGAAGCCATTGCCCCAAAGACTTGACAGAGTTCCAGTGGCTGTACTCGTGGCTGTAGTCTTGAACCAGGAGACCAGACACCTACATCAGCAAAGCACAGCAAAGACATCAGGACTGATGGACGACTGTAGCTCAGGAGGAGGAGTGGGTGGTCCAGCTGTGGCTACACATGCAGTTTACCACCACCAGTGTGAATGAATAATGGTTTCAATTGAAAAGCGTGATATATATATCCAATGAATTATTGAGATCTGTTGTGTTGTTATCCAAAAACAGGTATTTTCCTTTATGGGTCATGTTTTGAGTTCTGTAAATCATGACTTCACACTTTGAGACGACATCAGTCTTGATAGATCTCGACAATTTAAAGACACTCGAAGTTTGTTCCATCTCTGTGAACTGTATGTGAACTAAGCAGCACATACGGTATGAATCATTTGCGTTAACATCCTGTCCTGACCTGCAGATGATGCAGGATGAGAAAAAAAAGGCTTGAGCTGTTACAGGGCCACTCATATATAATCCCAGTAGTTTATATATAAAAAAGAAAAAATGAAAGATAACGCATGCTGACATTTAAAGACAAAAAATTCATCATTCTCACTGGAGCTACCAACATCAGACAAACCATACACTGGAAAACAATACATGCATGAGGACTTCAAGCAGGTAAATCAATCATGGAAAGCAAATCGTTTTTTTGGGGTGTGACTGTGACAAAAAACAACACAAGGAATTGTCAAATGCTGTAATATATACACTATTTAAAAAGGATCTAATGGCGTGAAATAAATTATGGCCTGGCATGACCAGTGCACACTGCCCTACCTGGATTCGCTCAGACTCCACATATTTCCTGAGGCCCAGCTCATCCAGCTCCTGAGTGTTTGGAACCCCATAGTTTCCGACAATAGGGTAGGTCAAGGTCAGGATCTGACCTCTGTAGCTGGGATCAGTCAGGGCTTCGGGATACCTGAGGCACGGAGACAGCAAACCATGTGTAAAGAAACACAAAAAAAACAATCAAAATTGGGAAGTTCACATGTCGACATTCACACTGTTCATTTGTAGGTACATTTTTTTAACTAAAATATGATGTAGCTTGACTCTTGCAGCCATAATTCATTCCTACCCAACCAGGCCAGTATTGAAGACCAGTTCACCAGCTACAGAGGAACTGTGCCCAAAGGAAAAGCCTTTCATCCTTGTGCCATCCTCCAAAACCAGGTGCGCCGTCTGGGCCTTGGGGTTGAGGGAGAGAGGGAGAGGGAGAGTGCAGGAACATGATGAGCAAACTTTCACACAAGAACAACACAATATTTTTACACGGGCTGGAAGAGACCAGGGCTGAAACTTTGAAACTGAATGCTGAATTTTGAAAGTGGTAGCAAACTCGGAACACGAAGGAGTGAATTGCGCAGTGGTCTCAAATGTGCAGGCTTCTCTCAGCCATGGATGATGAGGATGTTGGGGCGGATCGATAGCATGATGCAATTCTCTTAGAGGTGAACACATGCACATCAGAGGCCTGCAGCATCTGTGTACAACATGTTATCAGTGAGAGCATTCTGAAAGCATCAATATTTCATGCTTCTTAAACTTGTTTCTATTTTCCAAGTGTACACACATTTTGTTTTTACATGTACCAAACTACTGTTGTAAATCCTTCAATTGACGTTGTTTCTCTAAATATGTCAACCCCATGGTATCAAGCAAGAACCTGAACAGTTTCCCACACTCAAATCGATATACTATGAAATTCGGCTCGATCAAAGTCCACGACCTGAACCACTTTGTCGATGCAATTTAAACTTTTTGACGCAAACTTCGTAAATTTCATTAAAATTAAAGTTGTTATACAACATTAAGGTTTCAGCTCAGCTGCAGGCGTAGCTACTGTTGATTCTTTAAAGAAGGGGGGAAAAAAAAGAGAGAGAGACATACGTAAATAACTTGACGGTACGTTTACAATTTTGACGTAAATAAGGTTATCCTCAAACTTGTGGAATTGTTCGCGGAGTTTGCCACTGTGTCCTCAGCGCGTATTTGGCACATAATTCGCAGCTTTACGTGGGGAGTATTGAGTGAAACTGCTCATGGCAGTGACTTGGTCACTAGCGCTTCCTCTCTTACCTTGACACTAAAATGCCTTGTAGCTCGTAGTCCCAACCATGCCGACGTGCATGGACGTCGCGCTCCACCCCCAACCACGCATCCCTGCCTCAGAGATTTGACGAGGCTGTAAGCGAGTAAGATCTTTGTCATGTTCGCTCCGAGTCAATTCCTTCATCAAGAGTCGCGCCGCCGTGAACGAAAAGTTGCCCGGGAGCCAAAACCACGTCGCTGTTACGAGGGTCTTGCCAACTGCCAACGTGACAACAACGTGTAAACTTTCTTTGGGGAGGACAGCTGAGTGCGGAGTTTTGGGCTCGCCCTCCCCGCGCTGGGAACGGCCCGGTGGGATTGGCCGCCAGGCCGTTGTCTTCCGCAGCGCACCAAGCGCGCGGCCTTTTCATTGGTCGCCGGAAAACGCCTACTTTCAGTGGATTACCGCTCCGGCGCGTTCAAAAGTTTAACACATCCGATTCTATGTGACTAAACAAAAGGTAAATGGATAGTATTTTGCGTAAGAAGATAAGTAGGTCAATCTAAAAAGCACGCTCTTGTAAGACTTTTGATCATCAATGTCGCATAGTGCTAAACATTCGTTTTTATTCTGAACTGCTTCCCACCACTGAACACTGAAATAGTCCCGTAAGAAGGTAAACCGTTTACACTGACATCTTCCCATTTTCACACACTTGCAAAACTTTTACAGATATAATTTATTCACATGTGCTCTTTTGCATTTTAAGGGTCCAAATGTATAGACATTTATTGTGTTGTTTGCTCTAGCTGGTCTCTGTTTTTCTGTTGTTGTTGTTTTAAAATCGTTCTTTTATTGTGCTACTGTTTAATTAATGTTATACTGCTTTGAAGGATATGAATTTCATTGTACTGCATGATGTTGTCTCTTATATAACTATATTATGTAATTACAATTACAAACCTGTACATTTAAAATAACTACTCATTTTTAATTTATCTTTATGTTGTGTATTTTAAGTGGATTCGGGTATTTTCAAACACGAAAACCCCAGGTTAATAAGAGGGGGGGTCTGGGGGGAGTACAACGCATGCTGATCGTGAAAGAAAATATTGGCTTGCGCCAAAAACCCAATTTACAAAGTCTCTACAGGCTTTTCTTTGAGGCCAGTTGACTGCAATAAAGAAAAAAAGGGGGGAAAGTGGGGGCAAACAGGCTGCACAGTGGTGGGATTACGGTGGTATGTGTATTTGCTGATCACTGCAAGACCGATGCTCTGTGGAGAAGGCAGCCTGACTGCCACTCTGCTGGGTTCAGCAGTCTGAACAAAGTGGGTGTGAGTAATAGGACGTCAATAGGTCAGGAAATACCCCCGCAATTGAGAAAGTTATCTTAAGCAAATAGATGCTCTTTGAAACTTTAGTTTTCACATTTTTCACTGTTTTTCGTTTTACTGGCTTGCTTTTAATAATTCTCTGCATTTTATTTGCTTATTTTTTTTCTATTAGCAATGGTAGTGGCCCGCCTATAATGAGGCCACAGTGTCCGGGAAGTTACGCGAAGACAGTAACAAAAATCACATTTTATTGTCGTCTTTACACTTTATTACACAGTAATTACACTTAAACATGTTTTTTTTGCCAGTGACTTTTTATCGTGTGAGTTTAACTATATACTGTTTTTGTAAAAGCCCATTTTGATTTGGTAAAAACGTAAGGACAAACTTCATATGGACATGTTTGAGAGCAACTTGTTGATAAACAAGCAAAACACTCGGATCTCGTGTCATTTCGATATTCAAACCGGAGCCGCCTCTTGGTGGATTTGTGAAGCACTGGCGACACCCAGTGGTAGCTCTGCTTGTGACGTGTTTAAAATCAGTTCACAGAATGTGCAAGTTGGGTGTAGGTGACGGTGCAGCTCTGGCTCTCACTCACCCACTCACTCTTTCTCTCTCTGTCAAAACACACACACACACACACACACACACACACACACACACACACACACACACACACACACACACACACACCTACATCTGTACAGCAGTGGCGACCCAGGAGTCATGAATGTCAGCTAGCTGCCAGCGGGTCGTTAAAGCCATAACAGCTTTACAGTTGACATGGCACTACCACTGAAGTCTTTATGGAGGCCAAAGAAATGCATTTATGCTATTCAGGAGGTCATGCTTTAAAGTGCAGCATATGCCAGCATACTTAAGCTGCAATATTTTTACTCCCTGGAAGGCATTGTGACCTCGAAAGAAAAGGTTCAGGTTTTTTAGATGGTGTGTGCCATTTGTGAAAATAAATAAGGCCGAGTGATTAAGTTTGAGATGTCAAAATTGTAAATTGAATCATATAAGATTCCCAGTATGTTGTAGGTTGACAGCATAAGTGGAAATTTTAGGTTGGAAAGTTGCAGGAGCCTTAACAAACCCATTTATGAAATTTGTACGGCAACACTGCAACAACAGCAGATTATAATGTTTAATCTTTAACATTTAACACTGCTCATTTGCATTTGGCGTCATTTCTAGGATAAATTTGAATAATATTGTATCAGTCCTTAGAAGACCCACAGTCAAGAGCAGAAATGTATTTTAATTATCAAATTAACAACAGACACAACTTTAAAAAGTAATGTTTTACTTTATTCTTTCATGAAGAGAATAAAGAGGTTGTTCATCACCAGAGAATCTTACAATGCGTACAAAAGATACTGGGGGAAGCCTTGACGCCGCAGTAGGAAGCACCAGCTAACTTAACCTTTCAGGGTTAATATTTTTAGACAGTGAGAAAGTGAGGCCACTCAACACTTATCATGGCTATAATGTTGCTCCCTTGTCACCATGTACCACAAAGAGGCATTTCCTGTACGAAAATAAAACAAACGTGAATTTTCACGGATTCTTTTTATTCTTGGATGGTGAATAAAATCATTATGGAATAAAATACAAATCCTGCACAACACACTGTAACAGTCATGCACAGTCCCCTGCTGATTGGCCGAGGGCGAGGCCTAATGAGCTCCGGTGTCTGTCCTCAGCTGAGGGACCTCACATTGTCTGCGGTTTCAAGTTTGCGTTTCAGACGGGGGCCAAGCTTAAGAGAGGACATGAATAGACAGGCAACCCCACAACCTCTACTGTAAGTTCTATATTATTCTGAGACATGACAGGTTTATGTCTCTTTTATCATGGGTTGTTTATGGGCCATACACACAAACAGGTCAAACAGGATAGGGGCAGGACTTAAAATGTATCTTCTGTGTCATTAATAAGGAGGAGAGAGCTTCATGAATGACACAGGAAAGACATAAGGGGTTGAAACTGAAAACCATGATGGGTCATTCCAATATTTTGACTTCATAGCTCGACTTACTAAACAATCTTCTGCACACGAGACCCTTGTGAAATGTTAGAGATGGAGGATTATTGAAAGTTTCAATGACAATTTTCTGAAAGTTAGGATAATTCTTTAAAGTCTTCCAAGAAGACCAACACCAAGCTTAAAGCATTTTGTTTTGCTGTTCATAATTTTTTTTTTGGGGGGGTTTGTTTTTTTGTGAAGCCACCGTTGGCTACGCAACGGTCCGACTGTCCTGCAACAAGTGTCAAACGGGAAAACCAAGTGATCAGCTGGTGATAATGAAGGTGGAGACAGTCCCATCGGGTCCCGTATCGGATTCCCCTCCTCCGCTCTGACGTGGCGTCCCCCAGCAAAGAAAGGGCGGCGGGTGGCTTTGTTTAGCCTGCCTAATTCCCATGTGGAGCAGCGAGGGAGGGAAAGGGGGCACGCAGGCCACAGAGGCTGCATCAGCCCCCTTAAGGAGCCATGGCCCCTGCTCTTAGAAATCCCAAGAAACTTCACACCTCTCTGCCGGAACTATAAATAGGCTCCATCTGTGCCCCGCGGCTCAGTTACAGCCTCATTCCTTTTGGCATGGTTGGACTGTGGGGGAAAGAAGCACTCAGGGTCCACAGGGTTTGGAAAGGAAGGGGGAGGTGAGTGGGAGGAGAGGGGCGGGCAGGACCAGGATGATTCCAAAATCTACCCTCATGACCTTTGACGGATGGTTTGTGGAAAAAGGGAAGCCCATCCGTGGGTGCGTGTCACTTCCCTGCAAACAGCGGAGCATTCAGCACTCCGACCGCTCGCCGAGTCCAAATGCCAGCGATTGCACAGGGGTGGGGGGCGGAGGGGTCCAACATCTTTGGCATCTTACGCCACAACTCACTCATCGGACACCCCCTCCCCCCCCAATCCACCCCATCCCTCAACCTCAGGATCTTCACGGTTCCCTGAGGCGGGGCGGCGCCAAGGTCCGACAGAAACAGAAGCGGCCCGTGTTTTCATCGACGCGACGTATAGATATAAACGCATTCCAAATATGAAACGTCAGCGGTAACTCCGGGGAACTTGGAATTGTGGAATCTGGATCAGAGCTGGCAGGGCGGATTTGAGGGATTATGACCAACAGAGAGCAGCAAGATAAGTCTTGTAAATCACAGTGTGATTTCTGCTCGGGGGAGAGCTTTACTACCTGTCCTGAAGCAAACCTTGGGGGTGTTTTTATGAGCCGTCGTGCCTCGCCCCGCCCCTAAGGACATAGCTTGGGTTTGAGGTGGCACATAAAAAATGTTTTGAGTTGGGGGGGAAAAAAACCCTCTGAGGAAAACAGCCTTTCCCATCTATCTATTCTTCAGTTTTCTAATGTTGTTGTCTGAGCTCCAAACAACTTTGCACTACTTTGATCCCCCTGTGCGGAGTCTCACAACATCTCCATAATGCGTCCAGAGCGAAAAAGGTGACAAACACTGCCTTCAAAGAGGTGTTTTTTTCCAACAAGGTGTTTTCATTTTAATTCAAATTTGTTGTGTTGCCAGCTAAAGCTTGGACAGGCTATTGAATGCTTGAATTAGAAAGGAATAAAGCAGGTTTACAGCTCAACTGGCCAGCGCCAACTGGCAGACCACACAGCCAAAGGAGGAACACAGGTCAAGTAAAAAAAAAGTCAGTAGCTCTGACAGTTGTCATTCAGTTGTTTAACCAGGCTATTTATAGATGAGCATTGTTTGAGCTTTGAAGAAGACATTCTAACTTTAGCTCGTTGCATAATTCGTATTCCGGGTCAGAACTTTAGTGTATTTTCACTTATTAATACGGATAAGCCGTACTGATACCGTCCTCTTCACCTTCATGCCTCTGAACCGGCAAAGAGGAGAGGAGTTGAGCGATGAAGACTGAAGATGCAATGCAGCACTTCCCCACGGCCGTCACTGAACCGAGCAGAATGAGGAGAAAACATCCTCTCGTCTCGTCGCATCTGGATGGATTCCTCTGATTGGACTGAACCAAGTCCACTGAATCATCTGAGCAGACTCCTCGGGAATGCACAGGTGCCGTCCCCAGCTGTCTGAGGGCCAAGGTGGGCTACATCCTGGTACAAGTCACCAGTTGACGGCCGGGCCCACGCAGAGGGACAGACAACAACAACATGTGTCTTTGAACAGTGCAAAGCATCGAGACCTGGAGCAGAATCCAGCCCAGCAGAAAGCTAGGAAATTGTTTTTCAGCCAATTTATTGGCAGGTCCATCAAATCCAAATGTGTTTATGTAGATTCATTTCGTGTTTTGTAGATGATGCCAGACAGGATTACGCTGCACGGCACCACAAACCAGGCACTCCTGGCTCCTTCTGTCTCTGAATGCCTGGATAATTCATTTCAATTCTCCTCAAAGCCTGCAAGGTTTTGAGCTGCGTCTGCTGCGGGGCGTCAGCCTTCTCGACCTTTGCTGCAGTCATGAACACGTTCTCGTGGCTGAAGAATGATTCCCTAAATTAGACGTTTCCATGGATGGAGGTTCCCTAAATCATTTGTATTGACCTAATGAGCCCATTCAAAAAAGAGGTGGCAAAACTTATTTCAGTTAAATCAAAAAGAAGAATAGTTAAGTCAAGTTCAGTGTGAACCAAGCCAACCTCAAGCACCCCATTTATAAATATGTGTGACTCCTTATAAGGGCTGAACTTTCACCCACACTGTAGTTTTTCCCAAAGAGGCTGGATAAGGATGCTAATTAAAACTTATTTTAAAAAAAATCCAGCCAGAACGAGAAAAGCCATATTTATCATCTCTGATGCGGTCCTCAGATGGCAACAGCGCGCTAAAACAAATGTAGAAACATTGTTTTGATGGTCAGGCTGGTCTGTATGCAGTGTAAATAACGCTAACTTGCTACTGACAGATTTAGTGTGTGATTTTGAAGGAATCATATGACTTCACATGCAGTTCCATGCAGCGTATACATAAAGCAAGGCTGCTCAAGCCATTAAGATTGTATAGCTCAGATTGGATTGTAGCACAGGTGCAAGCGCTGAGGCATTGGGGGATTGTGAGGGTGGGGGTGGGGGTGGCGGTGTGGGGTTGGGATCTCGAAGAAGGCGCTGGGGGGAAGAAGGGGGGGAGCCCAGATGACAGCTGAGGGGACTCAGGATCTCTCCAGTCCACCGTGGTGGAGATGGGGTCAGTGAAAGCACGGTGGGGAGGGGGTGGTAGAATTTCTGCGCTTCCTTCGTCACTGGGCCCCGTCATGGTGGTGGTGGCGTTGGAGGGCAGGCCTACACTACACCGCTGGCACTGAGAGACCGATATAGACAAGAACTGAGGAGACAGAATTTGCACTCCTGGCCCCGTCTGGGTTACTGGCATCAGCAGCTGAAAGCTCCCACCAAGACGCCGTCTTCTACGTCACATCCTTCAACAAGAGAAGGGCGGCCGAGTGCTCGCCACGCCACCACACAGACAACACACAACCAAGACACTGAACACAGGTGCCACTCGGCACGACCCACATTGTCAGGGGCCCTGGAGATAAACAAGCGCTCATTGTTGGATGTGAAACTCACCTCTCCAACACCTCGAGCCTGCAAGATCTTTGGCTGTTTCTCAGTGCAAACAGGCCAGCAGCTGCTTCTTTGATTCATCTTTTTTGGCCAACACAATTACATTTTCTTCATGTCTTGCTTTCATCTTTTTTTTCACGCTTTGCCGACACCAGATGTGAAATCTCACTGCTGCACGGCAACATCAATTTTGTTTCCTATTTTCTTGACATTTACCTCAGATTCACCCTCGTGCCGGCTAATATTCCAGCATGAAATATGTGGAATCGGGCGATATTTCAAGTTAAGTTGCGCAATGGCCGGATGCACCAGAGTTACGGTGTTGACGATAAGAGTTGGAGCCACCGAGGAGTCAGTCGGCAGTCTGGATGAGTTATCCTCACATCACCGGTGTTACGTGGAAAAGAAATCAAGACGAGCAGTGAAACCTGAACTGTTTGGTCGAGAGTTGTGTGTTATGAGCCAATAAGCAAATATGATGTTGTGCAATTCCATTTACTTTACATTTTCTATAAATATGTCAATTCAGGTTCGCTAAATTAGTATTTTCCCAGTTTATTTGACATCTGATTGCAATGATTTGTCAAACAGACAGCGAAATTGATGCCAAACATCAGTGCGCAGGGCAGCACATGCACTATAAGTCGTCCAACTGGTGCGTAACGATGCGCGAGGACGTGCGAGAGAGAGAGGGGGGGAAAGCGTCACCAGAAGACCCGGCGTAACCTTCCACGCGCACTCCAGTGTTTTCGTTCTTTATTATAGAAATATGGCATAAATAAACACCCCGCCGGCCCACAGCCCCCTAGTCCATGTTTAGAGAGCGAACCCCTCCGTGCGCACACACCCCTCCCACCCGCGATCCAATCCGCGCGCGCGCGAGCCGCCGTCGAGGGTCAGGGGGGAAAATAGCCTCATATATATACGCCCCAGCGGTGATCTCTTGCTCCGAGTCCCCTCCGCTCTGTGCTTCACACCTCGCGTCGTCACGAGCACCCACAGCAGCTGAAATGGCACCCAAGAAGGACCCTAAGGCTCCCGTCAAGAAGGCCGAGCCCGCGCCCGCACCCGCGCCTGCTCCCGCACCCGAGCCAGCGCCAGCACCCGCCGCCCCCGCCGTCGACCTGTCCGCCGTGAAGGTACGTGCGCGGGGATGGAGATGCGAGCTAGCGCGTATAGAGCCGTGATCGGAAAGTCTTTGGCGTGCGTGGAAAATGCAGACTAACTCTGTTCAATGAGATTGCCACAACTGCTTTCTATCGTAGTTATATTTTTCGCATTTAAAATGGAATGAACGAGTCACGGCAGGATCACTTTGGTCGGGTTAATGTTTTTGTTTGCTGTTCTTGGATTTAGACTGCTTTCAATTTGCACATACAACAAACAGCAGGATATATAGTATTGGGCAGGTATCACATAATGGAAGATGCATAGATCCTAATGAGCCAGAGTGGTTCAGACTCCTACTGATTGACTGGCAGAACCATGGATAGCGCACTCTCTCAGACCACGCCCCCTGGCTCTTTGGATTGGTCTGGGAGTGTGGCCACTGATGTGTGATGGGGATGCAGGGTGGCACCAAATGTGGACATGTTAATGGAGCTAAAGATGGACCTGTGCATATCGTGTGCCATCGCATGAGGCTAATTTTGGCAAAGGCACAATTTTAATCCCCATTTAAAACCTGATTAATTAGTCTAGATTATAGGCAGACGCGGCGGGTTATTGTGGCTTTTCCAAACAGTGGTGCACTTATTATTGAAGAGTGAGTGACTAAGTGTTGCACCTGTGTGTCCTTTTATTAACATGGCTGCTTTGTGTCGGCTTCTAGATCGAGTTCAACGCAGACCAGATTGAGGGTAAGTATTCTTTATTTTGCCAGTGCAGCCATGTGACACTACTTTCTCTCAAACTCAAAGGTCCCGAGATCATACAAAAGATGACAGGTGTATTATAATTGTTTATGCAGAAAATATAGTAGTTGCAGGGTAATTTTAAGTTAAGCTGTCAGACACAAACTGTCTTTGACTTTCTCTTCAACAAGCGAAATCCATTTTCATCCAAATTTTTTCCACCAAACATCACAATATTGGACCAGAACTGCCTCTCAGACAGGTTCTGAAATGCACACTGAGCAGAGAGAGAAAATATATCTTGAGCAATTATAGCCGGGATAGTTTCAATAATTAGTGTGAAGGAAAGTCCAAAATCTTGCATAAAAAACTTTAAAATGTCACGACCTGCTGGCTGGCCAGTCATGAAAAGCTCTTAAGAATAATTAGTGTCATGCACAAAATGTCATGTACTTGGCTTCAAAAAGAAAAAAAGAAAAATTGGGAACAGCTCCGAAGAGGAACATTACCTGACTTCTGACAACAGTCACTTCTTTTTTTTGCCTTGTGATACATGACAGCTGCTAAACAGCTCAGAGACTGTCAGTACATTGTGTCTGAAGCAACAAAACGTAACGCTTGAAATCCAGGATGAAAATTCACAGGCCAACTTTAGCTGGTGACAATCTTAAAAGAAAACATGCAGATTGCATCATATACCAACTATACATGAAGGCGTCACCCTGGGCTTTAGTTGATTAGCACTAATCGCCAATTAATCCAAGCCAATCTCTGTGTCCTGATGCGAACTTGTTGTGCTTGCTTTACGTCAGCGAGGCCATAGCAGCTAAAAAAAACAAAAAAAAAACATATTTGTTAGTTTTTTGTTTTAATTATTGTTGTTTGAAGAGGCCAGAAGTCGTTTTAAAATGGGGAGGGGGTAAATGTTTAATCCCTTCAGGTAACTGGGTTAACTAGTTGCCTGCTGGTTACACTGCAGTCAGCATTCCCTACTTTCGCTCCCGCTCGTCCACAAAGGGCCCTTGCCTTTTAAAGGAGGGAGCTCATATTCTCAGCTATGTTTGTCAATTCCAAGGTGGTCTTTTAAAAGAGTGCACAGCCCCGCTGAGAGAGAGGGCGGAAAGAGCGAAAGAGGGAGAGAGGGAGAGAGCGGAGGGGGGGAGGACGAGCGAGGGCGAGAGAGAAAGGGGAGACAGCTGAGATAGAAATAGTTCCAGGGCTGATAGGCGGACAGGAGTGAGTCCATTCAGCCCAAAAATACCACAACCTATAGAGACGTCTTGCCCTTGTTACATGCAACCCCCCCTTTTCCTCCCGTCACTCGGCAGACTGTCTCCACCTGCTGGCAGCCAGCAGCAAAAGCACCAGCCGCGCTCCACAAACTGCTGAGTGTAGAGCAGCTGATATACTGAGATGTGCAAAGTCCATGAAATAAATACATAGTGAGATTTAAGAGTATTAGCTGAGCTGACGGGAATCGGATGAATTGAGTTTGATGGTGCTCACCTTCACTCCACAGACTACAGGGAGGCCTTCGGTCTGTTCGACAGGGTGGGCGACAACAAGGTGGCCTACAACCAGATCGCCGACATCATGCGCGCTCTGGGACAGAACCCCACCAACAAGGAGGTGACCAAACTGCTGGGCAACCCCTCTGCCGAAGGTAGGAAACACAGGAAGCTCCTGCCACATTCAATCAAATGCAAGCAAGGATTGAGGAACACTTAGACTCATCTAAGATGAGATGAGAAGTCCTCGACTCAATTATTACATAAATTATAACAATCCATTGATGGTGGGAAGATGTTTCGAATATATAAGTAAAGTATAGAATAAAATATATGTTTTTTTAGTAAAATTACCTGGTTTCCACTGGAACACAATGGAATTGTCTGACTGTTGACAGATGGATGTAATTTTTATGCCATCAGGACAGCGCAGCTGCAAACAGTTCAAATTAGTCTTGCATTGCAAGCCATTGCAAGTTCTATGTCTGGTAAAAAATAAAAATAAATAAAATAAAATAAAAATGATATGCAATGATACAGATTTTCATACCGTTGAAACCAAAACCAAAATAAAAGCAAAGACGGCCAATAATTACCAACCAGACCTGATCCATGGTTGTGCAAAAACCAGATTATTGTCCAGTTTGAAGTTTTCTCTCAGTCTTGCTCCACCACGAAGTCAGTGCACTGTTTTTCTGTGAGACTTGTTCGCTCCTATACGCGGAACTGACTGATATCTCTGTCAAAAATAAATAAATAAATAAACAGACATGAACGCCAAGAGAGTGGAGTTCGAGGGCTTCCTGCCCATGTTCCAGACCATCATGAACAGCCCAAACAAGGCCGGCTTCGAGGACTACGTTGAGGGTCTGCGTGTGTTCGACAAGGAGGGCAACGGCACAGTGATGGGCGCTGAGCTGCGTATCGTCCTGTCGACACTGGGTGAGTCGGGCCAGCGTGCTCTCTCCAGGTTCACGTCTGAGTTTGTCTGTGAGGGAGGGAGGGAGGGAGCGTCATTGACACCTGTTGTCCTCCGGCTCCCCCTGCAGGAGAGAAGATGAATGAGGCTGAGATCGACGCCCTGATGGCCGGACAGGAGGATGAGAACGGCTGTGTCAACTATGAGGGTGAGCCATCAATTAGACTTAGAATGTGCGTTGCAATAAAGTGACGTGTCTGAGAGTCATCGTTACATATAGGGATCATAGTGACATTATTACATGTAGGATAGTATGTATGTTATAGTGCTGACACATGTTGGGTCTGAGTAAATTTAAAGGAACATTACACTCCAAAGTGACGGAGAAAGACTGACATTTTCAGTCAAAATCAACAAAATTCAGCCATTTTTGTCAGAAACTGGCACGCAGTGATTGGTGCGCTCCTGTTGGAATGTTCTGGAAGTTCTGCTAATTCATTCATTTGGTTGTGGGCAGCCTGCAGCTAACGCGTCAGCTGTAGTTTAGTCAAAGTTGTGCATTTTGAAAATATATTTGAGCCATGAATTTTGAGGTCAACTGTAGTTTAAAAAAATGAATGAATGACTGAACCTTTAGTGCATCACAAGGAGAGAAACTGCTAGATTTTGGATAACTTCCTGCCTTTTTTATCATTATTATTATTATTCGGACAAAAATCAGTATGTCTCAACATAACCTTTATCTCTTTGACTTCTTGCTGTATCATGTGTTCTGACTTGCTCTTCTTCATCACCCACTCACCCTCCTCATCGTCTCTCCCGTTGCAGCTTTCGTCAAGCACATCATGTCTGTGTAAGGACCCCCATCCCAAACCCCCCTCCCGTCCCGCCACTACGCTGGCGAGCATTGTGTATGTGGAGACCCCATGGTGTCGCGACATCCTCCCAACTGTTTCCAGCACCAACAGAGGAAGCAGGCGGGAGGAGAAGAAGAAGAAAAAAAATGAAGGACTATGAGATGTCATTTCCTTGAAGCCTTCTTTTGTTTTGTGTTACACTTTTTGTAACCGACTGGTGCTTCTGTTCCCCACCTCCCCTCCTCCTCCTCCTCCTCCTTCTCCTCCCAGCACTTCTGGAAGACGTCCTGATTTCCAAAAAAAAAAAAAAGATTCTTTCTTCCATCCAAAGCCCCTTCAGTTTCACTCCCCCCCCCCAACATTTTTTTCCCATCATCACTGGATTTGACAGTGGAAGAGTGACGGAGGGAAACGCTGAACGGCGACGGACATCCCCTCTCGTCCCCAAATCCGCCTGCCGTTCTTCCTCTCTGCGAAGTGACTGCTTTTGACCGGGACTGCCTTTCAAAAATGAATCCCCTTCATCCCTAGGTCTTAACTTATTGTAACCTCTTCCATTTCACAATAAACTTCACACAAACTCTCATGTTTATTTCAACATTTTCTGACTGTGCCCAGTGGTCACCTGCATATTTCTCCTGCAGATGAATGTGTTGCAGGAAAATCACAACATAAAAACTTAAGTTTGAAAGCTATTTGATAACTCATTTGGACATATTTTAGGCAAGAAGTGCATTTGGGTCACTTTTGATTTTTTTTTTGTGTGTGTGTGTGTGTGTGTGTGAAATCTGGCGTTGAGAGGACAGACCAGACTTAGCTTAGCTAATGCAATTTAATTTAAACAATTTAAATTCTACAGTGAGCAGCAGTAAATTTTCAACACCTACTGTATTTTAAACTTGAAAGAAATCCGCCTGCTGAACTTGTGTTTTATAAATCAGAAGAAAAACTCACTCCATTATCATTTTACTTCAATTTTTAATGTCATTATTAATTATTGTAATTGGCGTCATATCAACAAGAGAAAAACTGCGTACATCTACTTGACCTATACATTTACAGTTGCTGCGGGGTTGAGCGGGAGGAAAGGGGAGAGGGGGGGGGGGGGGGGGGGGTCGGGGTCACACGGAGATGGTGGGGTTTGCAGATTAAACACAGAAGCAAACAAACATTTGCAGGTGAGGGCAGTAAATTCGGCAGGATATACCACAAACAGTGCCTGGTAAAGGAAAACGAAAAATAAAACTAGATCATCATCATCATCATCATCATCATCATCATCATCATCATCATCATCATTTTTCTTCAGGGGAACTTCAAAATATTCCCCTCCACATTCTTCTTCTTGTTCTTCTTCTTTCACATATTGCAAGTAAAACATCCAGATACGGTAGCGTACGTCGCGAAAAACAGCATGGGATCTGCACCAAACACACACGCGCGCGCACGTACAGTACACGCGCATACGCACGCACACACACAAACACACACAGACTGGAGAGGAGCTGCGTCGTTTGCCAGATCTCAGCCAGGGCGGCCTGAGCCGCCGGACACAGACTGCCCACGGCGGCCGGAGAGCCGATCATGCGCAGCTGCAGCGCGAGCTCCGGATGTGTGTGACGCAGAGATTCATTCCCTAGCAACACCGATTCTGCTGTCCGACACTGTCACCAAGCAAAACACTGTAAACAACTAATATACTACAAAACATGAGCTGCTTCAATCTTTATCCAATAATTGAGGAAATAACTTAGTAAAATCTTTCATTATTTTTTTTTTTTTAAGATTACAAAATAGCCTCTTTTCTTATGAGAATCAGTACATGCTTGTCATAAGGTGACCTACGTCTCATGGTGATGCAACTTTACAGGTATATTTTTATAGCCGTGTCGTCCCTTTTATTCTTAAAATGGTCTAGATGGCAGAGGGCTTGTATTTATACACGATTCTATATATATATTTCTTGAAGATATTATAAGTTGGATGACGAGAATGACTTGCAGTAAAGATGCTCGGTCTATCTGGGAGGGCGCAGGGGGAAAGGGGAGGGGTTTGGCGTCCATGCACGTTTACTGAGCAAGAACAAGACGTGCTGCTTGGTGGGTTTGGCCACGTTACTTCCTCATTTTCAGTTGAATATTCAACGGAAAAAACAACGACAAAAAAAAAAGGCTTGAGACACAGATCCCCTGACCAGGCGTTAGCCGGCCCCCGCCCCCCGTTTTGTACAAACCACATAATCTAGCACCAGAGCACTGACGGAACTATTCTATGCAATGTCATTCAGAAAGAAGAGAGGCCAACAAAACAAATGAAAAGTAGCACAGATCTGGATTTAAAATAGATGTGAGACAGAGATCGCACAGCAGCTTCTAACTCCAGTTTCTACTCTATGAGTCGAGCGATGGACGTCGGGGGTTGTTCAGGCGCCTCCGAAAAAAGTTTTTTTTGGGGGGGTGGAGGGCGAGGGGTGTTGGGGCCCGGGGCCCACGGAGGAAATCCGGAGGTCAACAGTTCACAAACCCTGCTGGGCCAGAGCGGCGGTGACGTCCTCGGCCAGGGTCGATAGCTGAGGCGAATCCACAACGTTGAGGCTCCCGGAGGACGACAGGTGGCTGTCCCGCTGGCGCTGAGGGGACAGCGAGCCGGACAGGCCCGGGGACTGGACGACGATCTCGGCCCCGTGGTCCACCCGGGCCATGGCCTGGTCGCGGAACATCAGCTTTTGGCTCTCGATCTAACAGGGGCGGAGTGACGGCGTGGGGGGGTTGAGAAAGGGGGGGAGCACGCCGTGAGATGTCTGTGGACTGTTGACTTCTTCAGAAAGGCTCACTGAAGACACGATGGACAGAGGTGCACTCAACATATGGTTAGAGAAGCATAAAGGAACATAACAAGGTTTTGAAAGATTGGTAGCTGTAAAAAAAAAATAATAAAAATCTGTAGATGTAGATATTTCTCCCTCTTCACTTCTGGAAAAGCTGAGCCTGTTTTACTGTGACACAACTTCACATTTACTCTAGATTTCAATGATAAATAAAGACACTCTTATGTTTGTTTGTTTTAATGTAACCTGTTAATTGTTTCGGTCTCTGTCTGAATTTGGAGCAATTTTTCAAAATCTTGTTTTCCTTTTAAACACAAATCCCAGTGAACCTGAGAGCCGACACCCACCATGACGCTGCCTCCACCGGCCAGGTGATGAGCATTATCCAGGGAACCCACCTTGGCTTGGGCTTTCTCTTTAAAGTCCAACTTCACCGTCTCTATACGCACGTGACCGCCCCCTGATGGAAGTACACGGCACATTCAGCCAATACATCAGTAAAACAGTAAATTATTCACGAGTGGGACAAGAGGGCGCCACTAGATGGCGCTGCAGGACTTGATCGGAGATGACACGTTTTCAACTACGGCAGCTGGCCAATCCTCCAAAATTCAAAAACCGAACCTCAACGACTCCCTTCTTCCTTCCTGATGATGAACATTTGAGTCATTTGAAAACTCCTGCACCCTTTTCATTTTTTTCTGCCTGCCTTTTTGCACCTTCACGATTTTGGCAGGACACAATGTGCTACTCCTGGAGAGCACCACCAGGGCCTCTAATGCCTGTATGTGCTAAGCAGTCACATCGCTCTGTGAAACACAAGAACACTTTGCCAACGAAGGAGACTGAGAGCCACTGGACGGAAGAAAAAAAGAAAGTTGAACCCACGGTTCGAGTACAGTGGCTTCTTCGAACAATGAATGCAAATTGGATGCGGAACCCTCTCCAGGTGTGATCCAGTCACAAAAACAAAAACAAAGAACAGGGTCACCGGGAATCACAACACCTCCTCCGTGCAGCTGTGGATGGATCCATGTGGCCGTCAGTCCAAATCAGAACTTTATTTATGGACCACTTCTGTGTTTTCTTTTTATATATTGGCATGCTTTATTGAAAGGAAGGAGAGAAGCTGTGACACATTTCACAGCTTGCTTGTACAATTAATGTTTCAAGCGAATGTTAAAAATGTACTCAGGAGGAAATCGACCTTCTGGTAATTAAATTTGTGTTGCTGTTCTTGTCCGTGGTGATGCATATACGCGCTGACAGCCTTAATGAATGAATTATTCCAGATCCGGTGGGGAAAAAAAATCTCTATTTGTTCTGGTTCAAGGACATCTCAACAATGGACTCGAAGGACACTGACTGATGAGTGAAAAAACCGTGGACGCGCTTTTTATTCATCATCGCATTACTGCTTGTCCCTCCACACCAGTGCGAGCTGAGTGTTACCTGGCCGGTGGTGGATGTTGTCTAGAGAGCCGCACTTGGAGGTCACGTGGCTCAGGTCGATCTTCTTGTTCTGAATCTGAACCTGCAAGTCACAGAAAAAACAAAGTCAGGTCCAGTCAGGCAAGCCGACACAAGGTGAAGTCACAGTGCTACGACTGGCGACCACTGAGGAACCGAGGATGCAGTTTTACACTTTATCACACAGGGAAAATCAGGTGAATGAAATTAAAAACTAAATCAAAAGACTTATTTGTTCCCCAGTGTGGAGAGCTGCTACAGTCCATGAGAAAAACACAGGAGGGAAGGCTCCATCTGGGCAAAAAAACAGAGCTTTGGGTGGATTTACGGAACCTGTGGAAGGTGCAACACAACTCAGGACGAGGAAGTTTGGTGGAAAAAGGGATCACGGTGGAGAGAGAGACAAGGATGTGCACTTATGTGACACTTGCGGGAGATCAGAAAGAGGAGAATCACAGAGAGATACGGATGAGAGGAGCCGACAGAGTGGACCATTAGCTTCAGACACAACACAATGAGCGAGAGGAGATGAACCGCGTCCTCGCACGGATCTCTGGGACAAGGACGCGGTCAGCTCTCCCTCCTCCTGCAGAACCACCGGCTTACGCAGCGCGTCTTGGATTATGAGTACTGCCGGTCGTTTGGTGTCAGGTTCGAGGACGGGGATGAGACGTGGTTTGTGTCGGCGAAACGTCAGGCTGCAAGTGGCTCGTCTCTCCGCCAATCAGGCCTTAGGGAAGCCTTGCAGAGCAGTTTCAGTGTTCCGATTGGATCTGAAGTCATTTCTGGAGCGGAGTCGGTTTAAGCCGCACCTCCTGTTTCTGTCGGGTTTAACTGAGCAGCAACTGGGAAAGCTGCATCGAGCGGTGACAAATTGGAAAACTTTAGATGAGGTTGATCTCACTGACCACATCTGCTGGCACAAAATAAAAAAATCTAAATCAAACTAACTTCCAATGCTTTGTACGTATTTAGCAAAATAGCTGTCTTTAGGTTTCCTAGTTGTTTCTATAGAACAGCAGCGACTGTGATCAGACTACTACTAATACACTAATCCACCAAAGAATATTACTGCTGTCGAACTGTGAACAAAGCCATTTATATTTTTTGCATAATTGCATGAATTAACGGGACTCGCAGGAAGTGACTGGAATTTGACGTCTCTTGCTGCCTGACACATTATGGTGTGTCAAAAAAAAAAGAAGCCAAACAGCGAGAGGTTTCCACACAGTTTGAAGTTTGCTGCACCGAAGAAATTATTCACTGCAATCGCAAGTTTATCACTTTTGGAATCCTTTTTTTTTTTTTCAACATCTTGGCAGAAAAATGAGACGGATCTGGAGGGTTTTGTTTTTTTAAATGGAAACTTAAACTTTTTTTTTTGAAGGGGGAGTTGAGGTAAAAGTTTTAGCTTTCCCGAGTTGCATAGCTGAGCTTTGATAATTAGCATTTCTTAAATCATGGACTGCGGCGGGAGCACGCACTCTAGCAGAAACTAATTAAACGCGACTGAGGTGCTTCATTCGCCTTGCTGCTTTTGAACACTGTCCGCTGCCTTCGCTGCTCGGTGACGACTTTGAATATAACTAAACACATACAGATAAAGTAATTTGTATTTATGCATGACGGCACTATTAAAAAAAGATTGCATATCGTACATATCAGATTGTGATATAGTGAAACCGCTGCACTGTTGTATCGCCAGTGCCAGTCTTATCACCTGGACAGAGAGAATGTACTGCAAGGGAAAATAATGACAAACAATCAATCAATACTGCTGAATTGGAGAGGAGACATTCAGCCTTTTATCCACCTCGCAGGACACAAACCAGCGTGTCGTGGTGATGCTTGAAGCCGGAGAGCTCGAGGTGACAGAGGAAAGACAATCGGCATCCACACCACAGAGGAAGCAACACCGACACACAAAACACTGAGACGATGGACTTGCGGCACAAGACTCACGTTTCCACCTCCTGACGAGTAGCCCCGCCTGTCCAAGGAGCCACACCTAGACTGAACATGGCTATAGTCCAGTTTAACACTGGGGATGAGAACCTGCAGGGGGGTGGAGGTGAGCAGTGAGGCGGGGAAAGAGCTTTAATTATCCTCGTGAGCTGCTTTTGGCTTGAACGCCCCATACCGATCATTCGACCAGATGGGTTGCTTGTTGTTTTGTGGGGCTTTTGTTTTGTCCGGGGATGGTTAAAAGACTTCGGAAATGATGACGCAGTGGTCATGCTGAGGTTCGCAAGACTTCATATTTTGAAGTGTGTAAAGAGAATTTACACTGAGAGGAGCATAAACATGCAGTGCCATTTTGCACACCAGTAGGGTTAAAAAAAAGAAGAATTGCGTTGGATTGTAGTCCAAGCTCTGTTTTCAGCCTTAAAGCAGCTTGTTTGCATGTATTGAACTGGTGCCTATGCTGTCTTTTACAGTCAACTTCAATTCAGCTTCTAAAAGACAGCGGAAGATGAAGGAGCTATTGTGTAAGTAATACACATTTATTTTGTTTCCTTTTTTTAAAAAAAAACAAACAAACAAAGTTATTTGTTTTATTAATGCAGAATGTACCTTTAAACTTTTTTAGGGGAGTCAGCAGGAAGTACAACTACAGTCATTTTCAACATAGGGGAGCCAGGTAAGGGACGTCAGCTCACTCAGTGGAACCGCACTCTCATTATTAATTTCATTGTGCAAGTGCAAGTGCAATCAATGGATCTCTTTCATGGCCCCGCCCAGATTAAACCAAGTCTGTATCATCTAAGACTTCAGGGGTCCACGATGGAAAAAGGGACTTTTAATAAAAAACGGACTTTGTTGCCAGAAAAGGCAGAATGCAATTTTTTTTAAAAAAAGTCCCCAATGACGTGGTGGAGGTTGTTTTGCACAGACTTTAGTTTCACAATAATTCCACTTATTTATCTGCAATTGACCTTCGTTATGAAGGTCAATTGCTGACAATTAGCTGCAAGAAGAGAGAGAGGAGGCGTGACAAGCAGACACAGCAGAGAAACAACAAAACAGCTTTACCCGGCAGCACACTGAAAGCAATGGGACACGCCGGATAGAAAGAGACAGACATCACTACTGAACTCCTGCAGGGGGAGGGAGAACAAAGAGGAGAGGAGGGACGGCGAGGAGGCAGCGGAGACCGAGCCGAGTCTCTCATCTCCGCGCGGCTTCGCCAACAGCAGGGAGACTCGGTTCGAAGTGAGGGAATTCTTCAGAGGGGGAAACACGAAACTGTTGCCGAGCTGAGGCCTCATCTCTCACTCAAGCACTTTTACTGCCAGCAAAATTGAACGAGTTCCGCACATCAAGGCGAAAGTTCTATTAAGCTGTTAATATCGCGCCGGTCTGAGTCGCTAACAGCCATTTGTGAATTACACAGTGACACAGAAAAGTACAGTCATGCTCTAACTGGTTCATTTTCCAAAGATTTTCAATATAATGTGTCGGGTATTGTATTTGATTTAGCGCTGACCTTTGATTATTTGTTACTGATCAACTTCTGATGATTAAGTCATTTCAACCTACTTGCTCACTATGAGACACTAGGGATGAACATGAGACACTGAGCCATGTGCTGATTTCACCTAAAAGTCATGTATTAGGTCATGACTCAGGACTTTCATCAATTCACTGCTGGACAACATCGTCGTATCATTAATTCACTGGAAGAGTAATTTGTTGATTTGTCGAGGTATGAAGTATAAAGCCAAGTCAAGACAGAATAAAACAAGTTGGTCCTTATTAAACGACCGACTGGAGACTGTACAGGTGCCGACTGTGTGACCTGAGGGCCACCCGTCTGCCACATAGTCGGTTATTCTCAGTTTTTAACGCGCTCCTCAGCCAGACGGTGTCTCAAATCTGACTGCTGTGTCACTACCTTTGAGACTAACACACACACACAATCGCTTCTACAAATTCAACTTGGGGTAGAGTCTCTGTCGTACGTGGTCAGGTAGGGAGTCGGACTAACCCGGGAACTAGACTAGACCACTGCTCTAAGACTAATCCACCCAGGCTGTACATACATCTCCCCGTTGGCGAGGCCGCTTGAGATTATCCTTGCAGCTGAGTTTTGAGAGAACATGGCCGAAGTCCAGCTTCTTGTTTACGATACGGGCCTATAAAGAAACGCAGAGACGCGGGAAGCTTTACAGAGGCGGAGAGGTGTTGGTCTTCACACTAAGGGAAGGGATTTCCATGAGAGGGAAAAATATTTTCACATGAAATAATCTCTAAACATGAAGCAATGTAAGGAATTTGTAAACTCCACAAGCTTTACCAGCTTCAAAATTACATTTACAGCCTAATAAGGCAAATAAAGAACATTTGCCTCTGATGTAAAGTCAGTGACCTTGAAGGAATTCATCCACTTGACTTCCTTTATTACGTGGTAGCTACTAGTGTTGGCTCTGTTGACTGTTGTTCTGTGAGCTGAATAGATTGAAATTCTAAAACTCTATTATGTTTGGATGACAGAATAGATTAACTTAATGAATAAAATCATAAAGCTAGAGTAGTTGCAGTGTAAAAATTCAGTTTATTCATGAATTCCTCGTGAATTCAGTTTAAATTGACTGATTGAACGCTGCGAATATTTAGACTAAATACATGTAAAACAGTGCTGAGGGGTACCAGCAGATCCTGGGTCCAGGTCACACTGTGCCCCGCTGACAGACACAGAGTGACGGAGATGAGACGCAGCACCGACTTCCAGATCCAAGCGGCCCTGTGTTTGGCCTCTGACGGCATGTTGGCCTCCTTGCGCTTCTGCGAGGTAAACTGTCATTCGACAGGTCAGTGGCAGGAGGGCGGCGGGCCGGGGAAGGATTTCTACAGTTTCGAGTAGCGCGGCACCACAGCGCTACATGGAAAAGGTCTACGGGAGCGGGAGGGCTGAGTGCACGGCGCCAGCTGCCACTTTCTCTTTCGAAAGGCCGCGTTCATTTCCTTCGCATCAGACGGTCGTCGAGGGCCAAAGACTTCACCGGCGATTTCTTTTAACTTCACACTGGGCCGCTCGCTTCGGAAAGACAAGAGCGAAAGAACTGGGCCGACCGCCCTGACCAGACATTCACCCCGCTGTTCAGACAAAAGCTGCCAGTGCAGTTTTGCGTCCGTTAGGGGACACCTAGTGTCAGGCGGGGGTGACGCACGAATCAGCAAAGCAGCGCTGTCGGGGGTTTGGGTGGAGGAGGCGGGGCGGCAAGAAGTAATAGTAAAAACTGGAGATTTTGGTGCCAAGTGGCCCAGCGAGGGGCCATAATTAATCGCAGGAAAAGAAAAACGGCGGCCTGATGAAATGGATTCAGGATGACAAACAGCACGCGGCACATCGTGGTTTGTGCAGAGCTGCGCTCAGACGCCAGCCTCTGCATGCCGAGCTAAGTCATCATTGTTCCCCGCATGCATGTTCAGCGGCACATGCACATCATGCGCCGAAATGCACAATGCAAAGAGATTGGCTCTGTTCTCCCTGCTGAGGACAGGCAGGCGTTCGGAGCGAGATGTCTGTGTGTTTCTTTTGTGCCACTGCGACATGTCAGCCTCAGACTCCTAATCAGACCATCAGTTGGAAGCTTGTAGGAGGCGATGTGTATGGACGACGACCACGCCAGAAACACAATCATTGGCAGACTGCGCATCGCATAGGGTGGAGAACACCGAGCTATAAGTTGTGAGACTGTGCAGAAAATTTGATTTGGCAAAGGGGCGAAGGGACTTGCACCCGCACGGAGGAAACACAGCACTAGAAAAGCAGTTTTTGTTAAGATGAAATAATGTCACAACCAGCCTTCACACTCTCTTCCTTACAGCAACTCAATAGTATAAGAGCTGCCTTTACGATACAGCGCCGCTATAGAAGCCACCCGAGTTTTATAACATCATTATAATTGAAAGGCATTTTTTTGGCATTGTAAGGTAAAAAAAAAAGAAGTGCAAAACGTGCACTTGATTACGATAGATGGGACATTTTCTTTCTTTCCTTTATTCCCCCCCTCGCCACACACCATTCTCCCCTGTAATCATTTCGCACAGCGGTGAGTCAGCAGCGTTACTGAAGGGCTGACAATGGGAAGGGCGAGCTAAGCCGGCGCGAAAAGGGGGAACGTATGAGAGAGGAGGGAGCTAGGGATTATGGGAAATTACCATACTGAGTCAGGAAGGTAAAAAAAAGAAAAGAAAAAAAGGTAACACAAGAAGAAGTTGGAGCCTGAACGTTTCTGCAGTATTATGAACTTTAGCAGTGGGCCGGCCCAGGGACAGTCTTGTGACTTGACAGGTCTGGACCTCATTGGCCTGATATATTCTTTGCAAAGTGGATGTAGGCAGTTTGTCTTCACCTCATCAATACTCAAAAAGGACCAAAGTGAAACACCACCGTACTCAAAACCCAGAATAGATGGAAATGCAGAAATGCGGACGGAGCAAAGGGGGAAAGGCGGTCACCTGTCCTCCCCCGGGCTGGTACTTGATGTTCTCCGTGGAGCCGATCTTGGACTTGATGTTCTTGAAGTCGGGCAGCGGCTGGTTGATGATGCGCAGCTGCTTGGGCGTGGTGGCGGGCGACTTGGGAGGGGTGCGCACCACCGCCACCTTCCGCTCGTGGGAGATCAGGCTGAGGGATCGCGGGGTGCCGGTCCTGGAGGACGACGAGTAGCTGGGAGGGGTGCCAGGGGTGATGGCTGTGGACCCCGGGGTGCGAGGGGTGGAGTGGCCGCTGCGGGCCGAGCGGGAGCGCACCGTTTCTGTGACTGAGGGAAAATAGAAATAAAAGGTGTTCAAACTGATGGGGAAGGCTGGTCTGTTTCTAATCAACTCTCATTTAGCTTCTGAATTCTTAGTTTGATGCAGAGATTTGCCAGAACGCAACATGCTGAGATGATGTTGCAGAAAAACAATCCTAAACGTCTCAAATGAGCGGAAAAATTATTTCACGGAACAGAACTAGCGCCAACTACCTGTCATGCTCGGGGCTCGCCCTGTCCGATACTCTGCCCTCATTTCAGTGTGAAATGCTGCAGAGAGGCGGGGGAAAAAAAGCATACACAGCAGTGAGTAACCAGAAGATACTCAGACAACAGAGATAAAAAACAAAACGAAAAAACATATCTAACAAAAGCATGTTGACAGAGATTTATGTGCTTGTAGATTTTATCCAGTAATGTCTAGGAATAAAATATATCTAGGAGTCGGACTCACACCGCACTAATACACACGAAAATTAATTCCAAGAAAGATGTTGAAATATCTAAAAGAAACTGTTAACAGGGCAAAATTCAGAATATCTCAAGCTGAGTTTGAGCGCCATCACTTGGCGAGGAGGATTTAAAGGCGCCGCGGCTCACATGTGGGTCTGCGAGGAGCCGTGGAGCCGGAGCTGGTGATGGAGGTGGAGCTCTCTTCCTGGTCATGGTAACCGCGGCGGCTCAGGATGGAGGCGTGGCGCGGCACCGAGGACCTCTTCTCCGGGCTCCACGATCCTCCCTCCTGTTTTGGGACGAGAAACATCGGAGGGAACCTTTGACCCCTGAATACAGAGGGCGGGTAAAGAGCTGTGAGAAACAGAAAGAATTTTTGATTTTCCTCCTGCAGCTGCAGCTGCAGCGCCGCCGTCCACCTACCTTCGCGCTGAGCCTTTGTAAAAGCGGCGAGCCCCGAGGCTCGGCCGAGGACGGCCGAGGGCTATCTAACGGAGCTCTGGGCACGGAGGTGGGGATCTTTGTTAGCGGCGAGCGGTGGGCACGGCACTGAGATGAGGTGGAGCGGGTGAGTGGCGCAGCGGCAGCGACGCACGACACACAAGGAACAACAACAACAACAAAAACAAAAACAACGGCAGCAGCAGTGCGTTAACATGCTTCGTCACGTGTGACGCATCACGTAGGTGATGAGGAATGAGAGGTTTGCATCATCGGCGTCTCCTGGGCAGCAAAAGACAGGCAGACAGTCATACATGCAAATTTCTCGTGTCTGTGGAGGAACTAAAACACGTGGAATGAACAACAAGGCTGAGACAGACAGAAAGACGCTGGTCGTGCACTCAGAAGGATCTTAGGTACGTAGCTGCAGGCAAGACAGGAGTGGAGTGCAACATGCACTCTAAGTCACACACACACACACAAACACACACACAAAAACTCTTAGTGCATGCTCTAATGACATGACATTTAAAGAGTTTTATTCCACACACACACAATAACTGTCATTAGCGGCGTGTAGGAGTAAAATGGAGTCGCATAACAGTCGCTGGAGAAATGTCACACGGTGATTCAACACCCACGGAGGGGACGAGGAAAAAAAAAAAAAAAAAAAAAAAGACCCGCTCTAAATGGATGCGTCTTTTCGGCTCATGCAACAAAAAAAAGAAAAGAAAAATCCATTAAGCAATGCAACAATGGCTCCCATTTTAGGGAGAAACTGTGACGGCTTTTTTGTTTTTTCTTAAAATGGAGACTGGACAAGGAAGCCGACACGGAGCAGGATGCTGTGATTTTCAAGTCGGATGGAATGAGTCTTCAGGATGGTAGTGGTGCAGTATCGCAGCAGTACAAGCCAAAGGCTGTATTGGGTTTTTTTGAATAACATTTACTGCTAATCTATTTAGACAGTAAACTGAAAGGAACTTAAGGGCATGTGAATTATGTGTCAACCACACGACTGGTCATTGTCTGCAACTACTAAGAGATCTACCGGTTAGTTTAACTGTATTATTTTAACGTTTCTGAACTGCAGCCTTTTGTTAACTCTACATTATGTCTAGTTCTTGACCAGGTGTACTCACACCTCAATACAATCCACCATGTATCTGGATATAATGCAATTTTATCAAACACATCAGGAGGGTTTTATATTTGTGGTTCCGTGAGAAAAAAAATAGGTGTTTAGGTGCAGCCCCTAAATACGGTAGATTTCAGGGTGGTAAAAAAGACAAAGACGAATATTTAGAACCCTCCACTCAGATCAAAACGTAGCAGATATGAGCTGCCCCAGTTTCTGGAGGTGGGTCAGTCAGTCTGCGCTCTCTTGGAGGGTTTGGTTTCTGTGTCAGTCCGTCCAAACGGATTTCAGTTAGACTGCTGGCCAGGGTGATTTCATTTGGTCCACGAGAGCAGCCTTTAAGTGGTCTCAACGCCACTGCGGAGGTGGTGAAGAATACTCACCGATGCTCTGTCGCGGGATTGTCTGGCAACGCTGAGAGGCTGGCGACCGTCTGGTAGGGCTTCTGCGACGTGGACAGGGGGGAGAGAAAAAAATTGATTACAAAACTTCGACAACAGGACAGTAAACACTCAATGTGAACCGTTTTAAAAGCTGACAAAGTGATTTGTTGGTACGGCCAAACCTGGCATTATGTGTGAACTGACAAATTGAAAGTTTTGTGGGAGGAAGTTGCCGCGCCCCCCTTGAGAGCTCTGCTCTTCAAAGAATTGGCATGATATCACACAGAGTGGGGGATTTTGTATTATGTAAGGCAACCCTGGAAAATAATCTAATTGGGGCAATGCAGCAGTATACTGGGCTTTCATCATCGGTGACACAGAATCCAGTTCGTCAGGGGAAGATGAAGGGCAAAAAAATCCACCTCCGGGACTGTGCAACGTTTTATTATTAGGGCCATTGAGTGTGGAGCAATCGTTGCCTGGCAACCATAGGTGGAAAGAACTCGGTAGATCTATATTTCTCCAAAAGACTGTCAATATTGTATGGAAGACTTGCATATGATTTAAAACCTTTGAAACAAGTCATGGGACAGAGCATCAGAATGAAAAATACAGAAATTGTACAACATTTGAAAGAAATTGGTGAAGAAAAAAAATGTGAATGAAGTGTTACAGTTTTGGTATTTGGGTCTGAATGGGATTTGAACAAGCATTCTTCTAAATGAATCCCTGAAATAATGAGAATTTAATCACAGCGGAGCGTCTCCTTCAGCTCAGTGTGACATTGCATTTATGAGAAAAGAAAAGAGATGAAAACAAAATAATGACACAATTAGACAAAATGAAATGAGTCATCAGGAACTTTATTTGAATGAAAAACAAAGACACACAAGAAATGCTGAGAGAAAAAAAAAAACAAAAGAGGTGAAACAGGTGAGAAACTGTGTTCTTGCAGCACTGAAGCAGCAGCAGAGAGCGCCACCTCGTGCGACAGGCCGAGACGACGGGTCACCTGTGGTTCGCCTCCTGGGGCACGAGTGGTGCTGGTTGGGGCGGGCCTGGCGGACGGCCGGCTTGATGGCGCTCCTCTTGGACGGGGATGAAGTTTGAGTCTCCATCTTTTTGGTGAACTCGGTCTTCTTGATCACAGCTAATTTTAGGGACAAGAGTCGGTGAAACAAGCAGATAGACGTGAACACAGGAATCAACACGTGCTGGCGGATACTGCTGGAGGGCGGTGGTTGTGGCAGTGGTGGATTGTGGATGTTTGCTGAGGTTGAAGCTGTTTGTACATGAGGGTGCTTTCTAGGAATCCCTGTTCTGTCCTGTAAGCACTGCACAGGTTGCAGAACATAGGACTGTAGGTGCAAGAAAAGACAGAGAAATCGTAGCTCGCGACTCAACACTAGCTTCTTAAGAAGCGTAATGGAAAACACTTATAAGAACCTTTTTTCTTCTTGAGCTCCTCCCGGGGCACGTAGACGGGCTCTTTGCGGACTGGTTTGCGTTCCGGCGTGGAGATCCACCCCTTGGGTCGCCCTGTCTTGGTCTTCGGTTTGACCGGCTTGTCCTGCTTCTCCGGCTTCTTCTTCTGCGTCTGCTTGGCCTGGGGCGCGGGGGCCTTCTTGACCGGGGTGGGCACCATGGGCAAAGGCTCGATCTGCTCCGTCAGCACGCTCTTATCGTCCTCTGCAGAGTTGAGAGGAGCACGAGAAAACACAAGAGACGTCGTTGTGGAGTTCAGTTGGCTTAGCGCGCAAAGAAGAAGAGGACAAACAACGGGAAGGGTTTCTCACCTTGAGTGTCCACCCAGGAGCTGTCCAGGATGGAGTCGTCCATCGTGGTCTCGTCCCTGTCGTAGCTCTCTGTTGGGCCTTCGCTTTCCACCATCTCTTTCCTGGGCGAGGCAGGAGCCTCGGGGACGTCAGCTACTTCCTCTAGACTGGCGGCCTCCAGGTCTGCTTCCTCGGCCAGCTCCACAGACTCCTCCTCTTCCTCCTCCTCCTCCTCGTCCTCCTCCTGGGCGCCGACGCAGACGGCCTCCCCAGCCTCGGGCGGAGCAGAGAACCGGACACTGTGTCCCGGCTCCTCTGCCTCGTCGATGGTCTGGACCACAGTGATGAAGTCGTCCTCCACAGTTACCACTGACTCGATGGCAGCGCGGGCTTCCGTGATCTCCTTCGTGGTTCCTGCTCCTGGTTTCTCTTTTGCCACTTCGACCTCTTCCTTCCCCATCTTCTCCGCCACTCCAACTTCATTGTCCACGGCTGTTTTCTCCTCAGAGCTCCCTGCTACAGCTTCAGGCCTTTCTGAGGGCTTCTGATCCACCTCAGCTGCCTTCTGTTTCAGTTCATTATCAAGCTTCTCCTTCTCTTTTAGTTCCCTTTCGACCCTCTCCTTCTCTTCCTTCTCCTTTAGTTCCCTATCCATCCTCTCTTTCTCTTCCTTTTCTTTCTGTTCCCTTTCCATTCTCTCTTTCTCCTCCCTCTTTTTTAGTTCGCTTTCAATCCTCTCTTTCTCTTCCTTCTCTTTCTGTTCCTTCTCTTTCTGTTCCTTTTCAATCCTCTCTTTCTCCTTCTTCTCTTTCTGTTCCCTTTCGATTCTCTCTTTCTCCTCCTTCTCTTTCTCCTCCCTTTCGATTCTCTCTTTCTCCTCCTTCTCTTTCTGTTCCCTTTCGATTCTCTCTTTCTCCTCCTTCTCTTTTAGTTCTCTTTCCATTCTCTCTTTCTCTTCCTTTTCTTGTCTTTCCCTTTCCAGTCTCTCTGTCTCTTCCTTTTCTTTTAGTTCCTTTTCCAGCCTTTCCTTCTCCTGCTTCTCTTTTAGTTCCCTCTCAACTCTTTCTTTCTCTTCCTTTTCTTTCAGTTCCCTCTCCAGTTTCTCCTTCTCCTCCTTTTCTTTTAGTTCCCTTTCCAGCCTCTCCTTCTCCTCGTTCTCTTTTAGTTCCTTTTCAACCCTCTCTTTCTCCTCCTTCTCTCTCAGTTCCCTTTCCAGCCTCTCTTTCGCTTCCTTCTCCTCCTTTTCTTTTTGTTCCTTTTCCTGTCTCTCTTTTTCTTCTTTCTCTTTCAGTTCCCTTTCCAGTCTCTCCTTTTCCTTTTGTTCCTTTCCTATTCTTTCTTTTTCCTCCCTTTCTTTCCTTTCCTTCTCATCTTGCTCCTTCTTTTCCCTCTCTTCCCTTTCTTTTCTCTCCCTCTCTTCTTTGTCTTTCTGCTCTTTCTCCAACTTCTCTTTCACTTTCCTTTCATTCTCTTCTTGTAGTATCCTCTCAGCCGCCTCTTTTTCTTTAGCTTCTTTATCTATTCTTTCCTTCTCTTCCTTTTCTTTAAGTTCCCTTTCTTTTCTCTCTGCATCTTCCTTCTCTTCCTTCAATTTTTTCTCAGCCGATTCCTTCTCTTGTACCCCCTTCTCTTTGTCGTCTTTGTTCACAACTTTTACAGGTGAGACGACTCTCTTTGGGGAACCATAAACTTCTCTTTGTTTCAGCTTTGAGGGTGACAGCACTGGGGAGAGAAGCTTGTCGTCGTCGACGTTGCTGTCCACAGATGAAGCCGGAGAAGTTTTGACAGGCCTGGCAATTCTGTCCTTGGCGACACCGGTCAGCTGGTAGACGTCTTCGGCGTCCACTTCCTCATATGCTTCCTGGTGCACTAGCTTGACCTTCTCCCGGAGCTCCTGCAGTTCTCTTTCCTCTTCCAGACTGAGGGGTCTGGCTTCCATTTCCAGCTTGCGGATCTGCCTCTCATAGTCGGCAATCTCAATTTCTGACATGGAGCCTTCACGACTGGCCTGCCTCTCGCTTTCACTGCCTGTCCTGCCACCTTCTTCCAAGGTCACCGTGACCGTTGGTGTCACAAAGGTATCACTTGGTTGAGCAGCTGGAACCATGGTCACCGTTCTTTGCACCTGTTCATCTGCAGCGCCCTTCCTGCTTTCTTCTGAGGCTTTTTTCTCTAATTTATGAGGTTCTGTTGTTTCAGAGGCCCCTGACGGCAGGTTCTTGTCCTCAATGGACGTGTCCCGTACTGCTAATTTTCTAGCCTGCTCTGCCATTTTCTCCTCAAGGACAGAGGGCGTAAAGACCTGTGCAGAATTGCCTGTAGGACTAAATACATCTGCAGGAGAGGGCATGGGTCCTGAATATTCGCTAAAGACGCAGTAGCCCATCTCTTCCAACTGGCTGTCACTCTTTCTTGGACTCTGTACCCCTGAAACAAAGCTGGCCATTGGGTCATCAGAAAAGGCGGGAACATCGGCTTGAATTGACTTTCTTCGACTAACTTCCAAATCACTGTTCTCTGATGCAAGTCTGGAACGCGTGCCGGCCAGGTCCAGCATCTCAGGCAAGTCTTGGGCCATCACTGTGCTTTTAAGGGGTTGTGGTGACTCTGGAGAACTTGGTTCTGGGCTGGGTTTGGACACTGGTTCCATGGTTCTCGGAGGAGACGACGAGTCTGAGGTAATGGAAGCAGCAGTCTCCAGGATAAGAGGAGGGAGGGACGGAGGCTTGTCCACAGAGGGTGTAGTCACAGGAAGGTAGTCTGCTGATTCATCCAGACTTCCACTGGTGTAGGACATAATATCTGTGGCTAGAGGTGAGAAGGTCCTCGATTTGCCTTGGCCACTATTGTCCATACTTCCAATGGTGATGTTGAGGGAGTAACTTCTTTGTTCTAGGGCTAGTTTACCCGGGGAAAGTTTGCATTCATTACTTTTGTCAGGAATTGAAAAGACCCCGGTGTCTTCCAAATGACTTTTTGCACTTTCACTTTTATCTCGGCCCTCCACCAGGGTGCTGTAACTAACCTCCGCTGGTTTTGCGTCGCTCTTGTCTTTGCCAGATGTGCTCAGTTCATAGTAACCCTCTCCCTTACACTGTGGCGCCTCATCAACCTCCATGGCTGATGTTTCAAAGTATGCGGACATGCCGGATCTGTCACTCGCATCTCTGGCGCTGTCTCCTCCCTGAACTTTGACTCCAACTGAGGAGAAATCGGAGGGAGAGCTGATGCTGCTGAACTCCACCACCTCCACCGACGGCTGTTTCTCAGACACGGTGACTGGCTCGCCGTATGTAGGCTGAAGCGTGACCGATTTGGTGAAGGTTTTAGGTTGATTGTGAACATTTGGCGGTACAAACGAAGGCATATCCATTGTGGGGCTCTCTGGTACAACGCGCTCGCCAGCAAAGAACCCCTGGACCTGGGGCTCAAAAAACTCCTCTGGACGCTTCTCCGATCCAATACTATCGGGGCTCATGGAACCACTTTTCTCGCTGCTCTGCTTGTCGGAGTCCATCTTCAAAGCTGAAATGACATCTGTAAGTTGGCTGTTTTGATCACGGCAGGAAATTGCACTGTATTGGCATGCGGCAAAGATTGATGTTGATTAAGCAAGGGACTGGGAAAGTCGTTGTCACAGAAACAGGCAACACTCTCCCTGGTAACTTACAGCACAATGACACGGCCATCTATGAAGGAGTACGGCGAGATTATGGAGTCCACCAAGCCACAGATGGATGAGAGAATGTGACGATTGGGTATGTCAAGGAACCGGCATGAGGCGACGGTGAAGCTGATTTATGAGAAACAAGCGATAACAGATGGGATGGATATCCATGCCACTCTTCAATACAATCAGAGCCACAAACAAAGGTATTTCTGTCATTCTTTGTAAGTACAATTCATACAAATTCTTAACATTTGACCAATTTCAACATACATGATTTAAAAAATTGCTGTTGTGTAATATTGCCCCTTAATAATGGTTGCAAAACCTTACTGATGAATGACAGAGTTGGCAATGACAAAAAGACAATTTACATATTTGCTTCACTCGGTCAGACTGTTTTCACGGCTATCATGGAGGAGTCGACACAAACGTTTTCGAACGATCATCCACGTTTCATAAAGTACGACAAAACAGTTCCAAATGCACACAGCACTGGCAGACCAGTACCAAGCCATTTGCAAACACAACGGGCACCCAGTAAGCATCCAGCCAGCGTACAGAGGCACTGTCACATTCAGCCGCATCGCAGCAATGTCGTCAATATGAAATATCAATATGAAATGGCCGGCCCAGAGGAACCACAGTGCAAATAAGGAGGATACAAGCGCAAAAGATAGCATATAAACAAAACAAAAAGAGGTTAGGTTAAAAGAATGGGACTTTTTTTTCACCAACAAGCCTGTGTTGCCTTACAGCCACAGCAGAGCGCAGAGGGGGATTCAGCCTAAGTAATCATGTCATGTCATACGCTCATAGGCTTCTGCTGACACATTCTTAGGCAGTGCATTGGCATGCAGACAGGGAGAGCAGAGGGTAGGACACACCTGTCTCCTCACCCTCTGCTTCCTCCTCCTCCTCCTCCTCCTCTCTGTCCAAAGCGCTTTCTGCAGCAGTACTAGCTGCTTCGGCTGGCTCCAGGTCTACGTCCTGGGCCACGTCTACGTCCTGGGCCACGTCTACGGCCTCTGCCTGCTCTAAGGGCTCAGCTTGGGGGCTGTCCAGCTCCTCAGGCTCTTCCCCGCTCCACTGCTGCTCATCAAGAGCAGCCTCGGATTCTGGTGCCTCTGCACTCTCCTCCTCCTCCTCCTCCTCCTCCATATCATCATCATCCTCCTCCTCTTCCTCCACCTCCTCCTCGTATTCAGCTGTAAGAGCCTCCATGGTCTCTTCTTCTCAAAAAACAGGGTGAGAGGGGGACACATTAAGACTACAGGCAACACAGACTTGGGCTATGTGAAAACACAACCAGTGATGGGACACTTTCAGCTCTGAGAAAGAAAATAGTAGTCTGTTTACACGAAATTTGTTGGGTGCATGTTTTGCTTTAAAACCCTGAATCTGTTATTACTTTAGTATTTAGCGGCAAGTATGCAGGGAAACTCAAATTTATATTTGTACCTAATATCATTACAGAACAGGAAAGGAAAACTTCCACGATCTTTAAAAAAGAGCCCAGATTGTCCTTTACATATTAACTAGAAGGAAAATAGAAAACAGATTTTACAAAAAAAAAGTCTTCAGTCACTGCTTTACACTTTTTTGTCTCTCAAAATCATGACTGAAGGTCTAAACAAGGTGCTCTATTTAGCATCATAGCTTTAGGTCACAAATTGTCACAAAAGTGTTGACTTTAGCAGTAAGATAGCAAGATTTAGAAAACTCTTCAATCACACAATTATATTAAATTATATAATAATACAATTAATAACAGCTGTGCATTCAAACATCCTTATAATCATACTTCTATAATCAGAATCAGACTCTACATATATTAATACACTATGTGTCTAGCCCGGAAGTTGCAGGATGTAGACGTGTGAATATAATCGTCATTCAGTGAAGAGCATAGCAAGCCTGTCAAACACAGTTGAGAGTTCACGTGTTTACAGTGAGTGCAGCTGAAAGTCGTCCGTGTTGCCACAGTGTGTCTGTGTGAGTGAGCTTTAGGATGAGTGTCGAGTGATCAGCGTGAGAAGGGCTCGTCTTGAAGGATGGACCAGAGACGCCAGTGTGAGAGATGTTTGTGCGTGGGTAAAGGTCGTTAGGGTGGACAGTTGTCATGCATGGTGTCTATGAAAGTCATTTCAAACCGAAACCCTGGTAAGACTAGTTGGTCTTACTAATGAAACCGGCGGTGCAATTCTGTCCATGGAGAGAATCACACTTTCTTTTTTCAAACATTGTCCTAATGAAGACACGACTTTGCAGGGCAACCACTGGCAGCAATGGCTGCGGGTGAGATGAATTCAAAGAAATAAGGAATTAAATCACAAAAAAGTGCCAAATAAATATGAACTTGCTCTGACTTGTGAGCAAACAATCACCACAAAGGACAGGGAAAAACAAAACCACATACGCACGCACACACAGAGAGACGGACGAGAAGACGGACTGACGGAGGGACGAGGGGACAAAATGACGGACGAGGAGACGGGAGGACGGAAGGAGGGATGGAGGAAGGAGGTCAAATCACAGAAGGAGAGAAGGCCAGTGGTGATCGAAAGGCGGGAGGGAGAAGAACAGAGCGTGTGGGGGGGGGGGAGAGATAGAGAGAGAGGGGGGGATGGACTGGGGAGGGAGGGGAGAAATGGCAAAGAGGAACCATGCGTGGTTCACCTTCAATCTGTCTAAAGGCCACGGCCTGCCCCGCGGGGCGAGAGCCCGAGTGCGTCCACTCTGGGCTGAACAATGGGTGCTCATAGTACTCCTCGTCGGAGTGGTAGGGGTCGTCCTCAGGCACGGAAACTGAAATGGAGGGGGCGAGGAACTTGCACCTCTCCCGAGAATTTTGGAAGCGACGGAGAGGCCCCGCCTCCTCCTCATCCCCTACATCTACAAACAAGACAGACACAAGGAGAAGAACTGCAGGGAAATCCGGACACACGGACCGAGAGAGAGAGAGAGGGAGAGCGGGGTGGGGGTGGGGGTGAGGTCAGAACCAGTCGAGAAAATAAAACGGGGGAGGGGAGGAGAGGGAGAGCACGCCAAAAAGAATGCCCATCGCAACTTGATGGATGTCTGAGAGTCGAGAGTGTCAGAGGACGATGGCGCTGGATAGAAACAAATCTTGGATCATTTGGCCCAAAGGCTGAAATATCGGAGAATTTATTTTTCTAGATCTCTGCTTTACCTGGAACGTGTAAGAAAACACTGTCATTTTAAATCAGAAATTCCAAAGAAAACATTTTTAGAGGTGTTACTGGGATTTGTTTTTTGTTTGTTTTTTACTCAATAGGTGACACTTCCAGATGAACATTTTTTGTGGCAAACAAGGAGGGTTAAGAACAAAAAAAAAAAAGGCAACAGAAACAGAGAGCGTCTCCAGAGGGAGGGCGGGGGAGGCGGTCGGGTGGGGGGAGAGGAAGGGTGGGGATGTCGGAAGAGGAGAGATCCCGGTCAGGGACGAGAGAAAACAGGAGACACGGGACATGTGACGGGGGACAGTGACGGGAAACTCAAAGGTGACGATGCCAGTCGGGACCAGTCCAAGCAACGCACCGCGCCAGTTTGGCCGCTGGCGTCGATGGACAAAACTGCTCCAGCAGACAAACACAAAGCAACCTATCGACGGTTGTGACACCTGTGTAGGGCAATCAGCTTCGTTGAGGATTTTTATACACTCCTGTGTCCACAAATGCCAAATTCTTAGAAATGTACTTTCAAATCTTTTATTGAAAAGAATTATTCACTACAAGCTGTGCAACTATTCTATTCTTTCTTGCAGACAAAGCCAAAAGCCTAAGAACAGATTCCAGTGAGAATTAGAATAATTGGCTAGAATGCGGCCGTTTCCTATAGTTTGTCACTCCCTTCGGCATGTTTTGCAGCGAGTTTAGTCTAGAACACGTCTCCACAGTTTACCGCCACGTAATTGTAACACCTTTGTCTTTCCTTACACCTCGTTTTTTTTTTTTGTTCGTTTTTTTTACCACTGTGCTCTCGACATCGACGGAGATTCTTCCAGCCTGGCGCTAAAGTGGCAGCCACAGTCAAACACACTCAAAAACAGACTGACTGGCGCATGAAGGTGCCATGAAAAACACACAATGTGAAGACACAAGTTCAACACACGAGACACACGACAAGAAGTCGGGGGGGCGGGGGTGGGGTGGATTTACCTAAATCAGCTGTCACACACACAAGTGAGCCGGAGGGCAGCGACGTGTGGAGGGAGGGCAGGAAGGACTTTTTTTTTTTTGAAAGGGTGTGTGTGCTTCAACGGGATGGTGGCGATTTAAGCGATTTTCTTCAAGAAGAAAATGGCCATGACAATGGAGACAATGTGCGTGTGCGTGTGTGTGTGTGTGTTCCAGGTGTACATGAGGAGGAGGAGGTAGAAAGACATGGGCGTCTGAAAAATGAAAACCTGCTTTTTCAAACCCTGCCGTGCACTTTTTCTGGAACGTTTTTTTTTTTTTTGCTGTTTTTTTTTTTTATATACCCCCATGCAAGCGATGAATTTCTTCCCGGGGAAGAATCAAAAGCACACCCACCCAGAGCCATGTCGTGCCGATTCACTTCCCCACCAAAAAAAAAAAAGAGAAGAAAAAAAACCTCCAGGAGATTCGGTCGAGGAAGGACAGGAAGGACACCAGACTCTCCACTTGTCATGACACAAAAGAGCAGCCTACCTTGTTCAAGAGGACCAAAGTGCTCGGCGGCGGGCGACGGGGGAGGAGAAGGGGGCAAATTCGTGGTGTCTTCCACTGCAGACACAGAAAAAGGGGCGAATCTATTAGGTGTCCGGACTTAACCCTCTGTTTACAGCCGGTTAAAAATGATGCTTTTTTTGTACCTTGAACGGTTGGAAAGAAAAAAACAAGGTGGCCATTAGTCGCAACAATAAGTCGGTTATCGATTAATTGTCGATTAAGAATTTAATTGATTAAATTAAATTAGTCGCAATTTATTGAACATTTTTTACACTGGATTTTTTTTTGTTAAATGGCATGGTGTATACCTGTATACCTAGAATATGTTCCTTTTAAACTACTTTTTTTTTTTTTTTTTCAAAAAAGTTGAAATGTGACCCATTAGAAGCCAACTTAAAGTCAGAGGATAAATGTTTTTCAGTTCTCTAATGTAGAAATTGGTCACATTGGAAATTTAGGTTCTAGGGAAATATTGCCGCCAATCAATGAATCGTTAATCAATCGATAAGGTCAATCAACTAAGGATTGATGAATTAATCGATCATTTGCATCCCTAGTCTTACCTGATGGCAGCCTCTGAGTCTCCTGCTCTCCTTTCAGCACTGCCACCGCCTCTGCCGTCACTTCCTGTACGATCCGCGCCGACACTTGCTCTGTAAACACAGACCACGGTGTGATTATCCTGAAACCGTCATTTCAGATTCAGACGCGGCCTCAATAAATAGTAAAAAGACAAGGCCCAGAAGTGTAATGCCACGTCCAACTCGTCCTACCAGCTGACTCTTTTTTTTTATTTTATTTTTTTTTCATTTTGGCAGCACAACCAGCAAGACCCTTTGATTTATGGCACTGAAAGCACTGATCCCTGCAGATCCCATCTAGCAGGACACAGCTGGAAAAATACAATAGCTGTATACTGCTCCTGCTGACATACAGGTGATGAAAAGGAGGAAAGTAATGAAAAAAAAACCCAGTATATTATGGATCAGGATGTGGGAAGTTTGAGCATTTTGAATGGAAATTGCAGCTAACACTCACAACAGGTGGTGATGCACAAACATCCATTAGGTTTGTGACAATTAATGGGACTGAACACCGTCTTGGGCACAGCTACAGTCACCGCCGGGAAATTGAGCTTTTTTTTTTTTAGGCTAAATGTTCAAAACACACTTCTGTGACGCTCTCCAGCGCATTTCATGTCAACATCAAGCATCTGATAATGAAAGCCAGTGCGGCGGGACCGGAATCGTTTTTATCACTGCAGGGATTCAGGAGCTGCAGTATAAGTGTCACCATGAAGAGTCAGCAAGTCTCACCAGGCGCAGATCAGAAACTCAAACTCCAGAGTGTCAGGAAAGACGATTTATTCCCTTTTTATTTGCTCGCTGCAACGCATCTCATCTCAGGAATTAATCCAGGCTCTGAACAGCAGCACTGACTCTTTCTGGCAGTTGTTAATACTCACTGAGATGTAAAACTATTTATAGTTATACCTTAAATAGTGCTTCTTTTTTTTTTTTTACTTCTACATCAACATAAATAGTTTAGGGTAATTTAACGCTTCCAGCAATGACCCATAAGTATGATAAGTTGCCTACCTCAGCCACTTCAGCATGGAAGAGCTGATGAATTATGGAATGCATCAACTGTACATATTGCATCAGATTTATGAATTATTTCTAGGTTGTCTGGTCAGCACAGGACTTAAAGTGAATCGCATCCAATTGAATTCAAAATGGGCAACATTCTATGTTGATATTCTATATTATCATTGAATATCTAGAACAAAGAATGATGGCAGGTTTATTGTAAATATTTGTGTTTCTACGAGGCTTGATAGAAACTATCTGGACACAAAGAGTATGAAGACGCCTACTACACTGACTGCGTTTAGATTAGAATCGGGCGGAAGTGCCAGAGAGACTCCACAAGTCTTCATCCGCTGCTGCTGCTGCTGCTGCTGCTGCTGCTGCTGCTGCTATTGGTTGGCTGGATGAGGCGGCAGTGTGACGCTTTCAGGGCTGCAGTTTCAAGCCTCGTCTCTATCCACGGTCGCCCACACATGGACGCAAACAGGCTGGCAGGCAGGCAGGCAGGCAGAGACACATGGAATTACATGGGAGCGCTCAATAAAAACCCGCCTACTGGCTTTGAGCAGCCATTTCCCATGTTGCATTGCAACAAGCGATCGAGCCTGTAGATTCATGGAGGCACACAAACTGGGTCGAAAAAATTTCAACCAAATGTCTGCATTCACATCAACATCCAGTCTCTCCCTCGGCTTGATATTAGATGAAGATGAAGAGCTACAGGTAGCCTTACGAACTTTGGATCTTTTATTTCCCTCCCAGGCTCTCATCGAGCGGTCTCACAACCTTAATGATCCAAAATCAATAAAGATATCAAGGAAGACAGCGTAATATTAGAACAACTATCAGAATAGTCAAAGACATTGTGAGCATCTTTGACCCATAATTAGCCCTGTGTCTACAGCCCGCCAAATACAGAGGGGCTTTTTCGTGATGTCACAAAGGGCTTCCTTCCAGAACTGTGTGTTCCGCGTACACTTTCCACAGGCATATTGTCGAAGAAATAGCCGCTAAAATGAAAAGGCGGAGCGGCTGAGCCGGAGGTGGCGGAGGTCAGTGACCGGGATGGGCAGGATCCAGAAGGAGTCCATCAAGAAGCAGCCAGGAAACTGACAAAACTGCCAAACCGCCAGTCGACGAGGTGCGGTGACGATGTGGAGGACATTAACAGGTCCGTGACCGGCCGCCGCACACTCGGGTGAAGGACAGCTGCGGCGCTCGGCGGCGGAGGGAGGACGAGAAATGAGGTAATTGCAGCGCGAGTTGCAGCATCATGCTCGCTCGCTGGGAGGCTTTGTGGGGAAAAAGATTTTGGCTTTTCCTGCCGCCTGATAGAAGATTCCCATCAGAGCGTCTCTGCAGACATATTCCGGTAAAAGGAGAGAGGAAAATAAGCGGAGAGAACTAACCATGACTCGTCACCTTTTATTGAGGGGAATAAAGATCTGGTGACATTTTTCCCCTTCATCTGAAATATTTTTTTTTTCAGTCAGCTGCTGCCTGGTAACTGTCCCTCCTTCGTCTCTACAGGCGGCTCTTTCTGCTTCGTGCCCGAGGCTCACGGCGTTTTAGCCAGATCTGCACCGTCAGCGTCGAGGCTTTTACGCAGGGCCCGTGACATCCACTCAGTTTAATACGCATCGGTTGGAAGGTGGGAATGCTCTCCAGGAACAATCATGCACGATAATAGTGAGCAAGCCGTGTCACCTTTACAGGGTAAAAGACAATTACTAATCATACCTTTAATGGCTATTGTGTGGCACAGAGGACAGAGAAATTAAAAGAAAAATACCAGCAAAACGTGGCAACATTTGGAAGGAAACGCCGTCAAAATGTCTCTGCACATTGAACTATTGCTTCACTTGTCTGAAAAATGGCATTTAACCCCCCCCCCCCCAAAAAAAAGATCTTGCATGTGTACATTCAAAAAAAAAAAAAGGCACCGTCTCAGTCACACTTGAACAAAGGGAGATGTCCGTATGCAGCACCAAAAAGAAAAAAATTCAATGACGATACATGTATTTTTTGCCTGCTAAAGGAATCTGCAGACATGCAGCAGCACTGTAGAAAAAAAAAAAAACACAGAGAAAAAAAAACAAAAAAAAAAACGTCCTTGTCACACCCACAAAGCGAACTGCCAGCGATGACAACTCGTCTGCCCCGGTTGCCTCAGCAGTTCTCTGACGGCGTGATGTCAGATGATTTAGCACAGCGGCGTTCTTCATCAGCTCTGACCGCAGAACAAACCACACGCACATGCACAGGCACACGCACACACGAATAAAAGAGCAGCGCGAGATTGCATCACGTCTGCAGCCTTGACCAAAAGTAGCCTTACAACACAGAGAGACACATACAGACACACACACACACACACATATGCACACACACACACACACCGTTGTATGAAAGCGTGTTACCTGACTGAGCGGGCAGGCTGAGGCGAAGGACGCTCCCTCTCTGAGAGGAGACTGTGACTGGAAGCCCGGAGTCAACGCGATCGACAGCCAGACACACACACACACACACACACACACACACACACACACACACACACACACACACACACACAGACACAGACACAGACACACACACTCCCCTCCCTCTCGCCCTCTCCCTCGTATGCACGCACGCACGCACGCACACGCACGTACGCGCACACAGTGGGATGGCGAGGGCACGGAGAGAGCAGAAGTGCCGCTCGCTGTGACACCAGCCAGCAGCCCAAAATGTGTAAAGCATGGCGTTGCCATGGCAACAGACTGATGGGCCACTGATTTGGGTCCCAGTGTAATTTAGACACCAGAAGCAAGCCGCCTCGCAGACTCCGCCTGAAGCCTCCAGCAAGGGCAGAATATGGCGGAAAAAATAACATCAAGGAGCAGAACAGATTTTGATGATTTTATTCCATGTTGCAGGCGTCTAGCCAGTATGTACTGCAAAATGCTAATTTATTTGTCCAAACTCATTTCAGAAAAGAAGTAAATACAAGATCGATTTACCTTTGGCCACAGTTTGTCCTGTCAATACAAACAAAACTGCTAAAACAAGCTGAGAGAAGCCTCAAGCACATTGAGTAACTGACTCGCTCACTAAGCCACTCCCTTGAACGTCCACCATCCAATCATGTCAGCGACAGCCTCTTCCCTCAAACACCCACATTTTCTAGCTTGCTGAGGCTGAAAAAGGGACAAATGATGGAAATAAAGGGTAAATAAAGCCCATTTATTTCTTTAAAAGAAAACAGTGCAGTTTTTTCTAGGGCTCAGAAAGGCAAGGAACCTCTTCCAGTGCAGAAACAGGCACTACAATCACCAGGAAATCAAGCACTTTCTTGCTATTACAAGAGTTGTTTTTTCAGTATAACAGGAAGCAGCTCAGATATTTACTTCCTTCCCCTGAGGCAGTTCTGAGGTCTGGGCCACTTGATGTTCCAAATCAAACACTCTACTAAAGATTTATCGGGTCAAATTCCACAGCGGTTACAGCCAAAGAAACTGCAACACCAGCAAAATTGTTACCGCTTCATTCATGAATGAGCAAAGGAGCGACGGAACCTTTTTTTTCTATTCATTCCGCCAGCGCCGACCATTCCTTCCTTCCTCCTCCACCTCCCTCCATCCAGAGTGGCTTCTCTTGACCGCCAGCAGCACGGCCGACCGGCTTCCCCAACTTTTTTTTTGGGCCGCAAAAGGAGAGTCAAGAGGGCAATTTCATGCTCCGCCGGGTTCCCTCGTCAGCTTCTGAAGAGCTTCTTGGCGGCGGGTGACGACCTCGGCGAGGGCGCCCCGCTCGTCACCCACCGGCCCCGCCCCCTCTCCAGAGCAACGCTAACGTATTCCGACAAGGTTCCCGGGTAGACAACACAGCGGGGAGGATGTTATTTCCATGCAGATGGAAGGAAATTGTGCGTTTTAAGCAGCTACTGTTGTCATTATTACAGATTACAGCATGCAGTAGGAGGAGCCAGGCCAGTAGGAGAAGCATTTTCACCCACACAGCTGACCTACATTTGATAAAATGCCTTCAATTGGGTCATACCATTAGGCAAACGCTGAGAGGACAGGTTAGTTAATGGGCCTCGAACTGAGTGTAACACTTGTGGAGAGTTTTGATGGAACTCACATGGTCGAAAAACACGGCACATTGTTAACAATAACGACAAAGAGAGATACATAAATATCATTTGTACTTATTCAAAGGACTGAAGTGTCAGACTAACCGCCGTCACAGAGGAGCCCGAACACTTGGAAGAAATAACTGTTGACATTTACTGGTAAGACAGGAGTGTTTATCTGCCCACGCAGGGTGCACTGCAAAACTCCGCTTACATAAGACCCACAACGAGAGGCATTAAAGGAAAATGTGACAAAGGAGCTGTTTTCTGACTTTTGCACTGACGTCAATCATAGCGACATCACCGTCTGATAGTTCTTCATTTTTTTTAAAAACAAAAATTATGCCAAATTTGTGATTCACACTTCTGGAAATGAGGCCCACTTTGAGGTCACAAAGGGCACTGATAAATCTAACAGGTTAGAGGCAACACCACCCACCATGTCAGACCACATGCAGGTCTGAAAAAGCATCAGTTTTACCAGGAAGCTGAAATCAATCATTTTAGCTCCTGGCTGCAAACAGAGGGCTCTATAAGCTTCTTTTTTATGAGGGTGTTTTGTTTGTTTGTTTGTTTCGTTTGTTTTTTGGATTATCAATCACACCAGGCTGGCCCGTTGGGGTGCAGGGTGGAAATTAAGGATTTGAAAAAAAAAATAATGAGACCTTTAATTTGACTCATTCACTTTCATATCTTGTTTTAACCTGTTTTCAGTCAAATGGCAGTAGGCTGTAAAAGTTTTCTTTTTTGTTCAATAGACACTTTTCCAAGTTTCTCGTTCTACACAGGCGACATCACCCGTCGCCAGGCCCACGTGACCCTTTAACAGTGTGATCAAGAGCAAGGATCATTTTGAAGCAATCAGACGAGGGGGGCAGTCAGGAAACTGAAGCGATCAGACGGCACGTTGTCACCCTTCAGAAGCGGCTGTCTGTCGCGTCTCGACCAGAGCAGCAAGACGGGAGGTTAATTGGACCCTTATCGTTGCAGGCTGAATCGCCTCGTTGCAGGCGAGCTACAGGCTAAAAGAACAAAAAAAAAAGAAAAAAAAACCCTGGCAAAGTAAATTGTGGGGGAGCGGTTGCCATGGTTACAGCATTGGTACATTATTGTTCATGTCTCAAGGGCGAGAGTGGGGGTGGGTGGGTGGGTGGGAGGGGGAGAGAGACGGATTTTATGTGTTAATTATAGCTGCAGTAATAACAGTATGTGAGTCTGGTGAGGACTCGGAGTACTGCAGACCCACGCAAGAAAGAGACGCGCACAGACGTAATAACGCACAAATGCAGACAGGAGTCAAACGCTGAGTGTAGCATCGCACGTAGCCACGCCGGGAAACGTATTGTTTACTAATATGAAGAAACAGCTCAGCTCATATCGATTGTAAGTGTCACTATGACAGCTTGCAAAAAAAAAAAAAGTGAGGTCAAAAAAGTCTTGTCACCCCCCTGGTGGCCTTGATCAGACGTCGCGCGCAAGCTTTTACTTTGAATAAATCAATACACTTGGAACGGATGTCGATAATTTAAATACGGACGCTCAATGTCCCATTAAAATAATGATTCTTCCCACGCGTGACTTCCCCCAGTGGCAGGAAGGATGACTGCAATTAGCACTATTTCAAAGGTGGGAACTAAAGATTAGTGTCAGACCCACTTTAAAGGATGATCGCAGTCTATTCCTCTGCCCTGGGTGCAGTTGTGATTGTTGTGTTATTTCATGGCATTAAAACAATCTTGGAAACATGATATGAGAACATCACCTATCGATACAACCGCGTACTTCCTGCTATCTGCTCCGACATCACGTCCTCCAGCATCACCGCTGCACCGGTGCAAGAGGGCTTCGAGTTTAAGTGTGTAATATTTAGAGATTTTGAGAAGAAACGGCGGCATCCAGTGGTGACATTTTACATTGCAGCGCTCACCCTGTCACTCTTCCTGTCCCGAGCTTGCCAGTGAACTACAGTTGCCTGTGCACATTAACCTGAATACCTCTCTCACCTTCTTCTACGTTAGTTTATTTGAGGATGCAAGAGTTGTGCAAGGGTCTTGCGTTGGGAGAACCTTTGTTCTCTGTATATTCTTATGCACTACCAATCAGAAGTTAGGACACACCCTCTCATGCAATGGTTTGTCTTTCATTTTAATGACTATTTACATAGTTTCTTACTTAAGGGATCAAAACAATGAATGAATGAAACATATATGGTATTATGTAGTAAACAAAAAGTGTGACATAACCTTCTTTATAATTTTCTTCAAAATAGCCACCCTTCATATCAACCATTAAGAGTCATTTAACATTGTGTTCTGTGCTACATAATTTCACATATTTTGCTCATCTACTTGATGTCTTCAATATGTATCTACAATGTAGAAAGCAGTAAAGATATGAAAGAGCTCTTCTGTGGGTCGGAAAACCAAATTAGTTTTGTCCTACTGCGACTATACACTTTTATTATTGTATTTATGGGCAATATATTAAGCTTTAATCCAATATAAAAATCGTAAAATCAGGCCAAGCATTGCACACTGGACCTTTACAGGGTGATAAGCTCAAAGATGCTGAACGGTAGAGAGCCGAGTCCTACCTGCCGTCACAGCGTGAGCGCCGCCGAGCTCCCCGTTGAAGCCGTTCTCCTTGGCAGAGTAGGAGGCGGCGGTCACGTGGGCGGCGCCGGGCTGACAGGTCCTGTAGGCGGAGGAGGAGTAGCCGTTGGCCCCGTGGGTGCCGGCGGGCTCCGGCCCCCCTGACGGGTCCCACTGGGGGGCACCATCTTCTGGCTGTCGACTGTCTGCCATGCTGGCGCTGGCGAGCAGCAGGGGGAGGTCGGGCCGAGGGACGAGGGGGGCGGTCTCTCTCTGCCTGGGCGGGAGACAAGAGGAGAAAAGAAGGGGCGGAGCATGAGATCATGGAATCGTGCACTGAGGAGGCCGGAGCTGCGTCGCATTCACAAATTTTTCCCTTTTTGTTTTGTTTTTCGAGGCCGCTGACGTTAATTTGCTCTTTCCGCAGCTTCCCCCAGCTCGACTGTCAGCCGCTCGGGGAGCCGTCGGTGCCTTTGTGGAGGTGGAGGTGTGAAATAGTGTCCTCCCTTGATGTTAGTGGGCAGGTGACAGCCGCTGGATGAAAACCCAGCGATTTGTGCGTGTGTGTGTGTGTGGGAAATGATTCATCGTGTAGGCCCAGGTGGAAACAGCAACTGGCATAATGAGTTGTGCGGTGAATGGGAATTTTGGGGCTGTTTTTGAGGGGATTTTTTTTTTATATATTTTTGGATATTATTAAGCAGGGTTATATAAGGGATTTCTTTTTGGGCGGATTATATATTTTTTAGTCCAACAATAGTTGATTATTTCTGGAATTAAAGAATTAACTGAAGCACGTTTGTCCAACACAGAAGAAGCCAAAAGACTGCAGAGCAGGCTCGTCCAATCCTCTTTCAAGTTTAGCCTCCTCTTTACAAATACTGTCCGCAGGCTCTCTACCAAAAACATATTGTATGTGTGAGATAAACACAACAGATTTAGAAAACATTCCATATGGTGTTCCAGGTTATTCTCAACAGTCTTTAAAAGAAAACCCTCTTGGCATTGTTGGTTCACAATTTGGGTTTATTTTTAAATCACACAACAAACACTGAAGGCTTTGCTGCCTTTTTTTTTTACTAAATACCGGGAGGCGATATCAACTGTGTTTATTGGAGTCGGTGGAGAGAGACAATCGTGACGCTAGGAAAAAAAAAAAAAAACAGTGAAAAGAAAGCAAGCGCTTTGAAAGGAATTCATTCCTGCAGGGGGGGGGCCTGTGGCCAGTGGCGTTTGAAGCCTTGGCAGCGCAGCCCGGGCGGCCGCGCAAAAGAGAACGTGCGCAAAGAGCAATTTGTCATTTAGCTCAGCCGTCCGCAGAGAGCGGGCGGAGCGAAAAGAGAAGTCGCAGTCTTGGAAAACGGAAGTCAATAACTGCTGCCGGCGAGCGGCGGCAGGTTTGCGGCGCGTTAAACACTGACTGCACACTGACCACAGCGCAGGGGAGGCGGCGGAGAGGTATTAAAAGCAAAACAACTACAGACTTTAACATCCTGGGGGATGAAAAAAAGTGCATCGAAACAGATTGTTGGTATTTGCTAAACAGAGCTCAGAAATAACTGGGCGCTCGACTCACTGAGAACAAACTGCGGATTACTAAGGCCAATGTTTTTTTTTTGCTTTCACTCTCTGCTCCACTGTGTTGCAGACTGATGCACAAGCTGAATATTTTATTTATCAATTACATTTACTTCAAATGAAAACTGACACAGACCCCAATTGCTTAATAAGAAACATTTAAAAATTAGGGATGCATCGATAATGATATCGGTATCATGTATCAGTACCGATACCGGAGCTGAGTTCTCTACTCATACTCATGAAATACGTACCGATACCGCGACACTGATGCCAGTTGTATATGCATGTGTGTATATATAGGAATGTTCAAATAAATAACGGACAACTAATAACAGAACATCAGTGGGAAAAAAAAACATGATCATCTGCATTGTGTAATAGCTCTATTAGGTACTTGGTATCGGGATCAGTGCGTATTGGTGCATCCCTATTAAAAATAATACTGAGCACCCTGATTGGACAGACATGGGTCATATCTCATAAGGCGCCCTCTGGCGGCCAGATTAACTTTTTTTTTTGACCGTTTGGTTTTGTTTTGTTTTGTTTTTCTCTGCAATCATTAAAATGATCAAGAGTTGCTTAGTTGAGCTACACAGTTTAAGACCTTTGCAAGGACAGTCTCTGGTTTGCTGCCACCTTGAGGGCACAAAAACCGCAGAATCCTTTTGTGAAACAGTTTCACATCAAAAACAAAAATCACCACAAAATATCACCTGATTATCCTCAAATACATAGTGACACGGACAATGTACGCACAAAACAGAGGCTTAAACCAGGAGAAAATGCGTCAGCGAGGGACTGCATCAGAGCCAGTGTAAGTCTGCAGGGTTACGGCGCACAAAAAAAAGCCTAAAACCCACACAACAGAGGGAGAAGAAGAGCATTTAGTCAAAACAAAAGAGTCGAACAGAGACGAACATGTGAGGGCTGTAAGCCCCTCGCAGCCTAAATGGATCAGAGTCAGGAGTCAATGGAGCTTTTGCGTGACTCAGCTCTGAGGGGAGCGTCGGGATGAATGGAGCCCTTTCGGAAAGACGGAGGCACAATCTCCTTGTGTAACAGTCCTTCCCCCCCCTCCCCACCCACCCGCATCAAGCCCCGCTAAACTGTCGCTGCCCGTCGCTCCTCCCGTTCAATCAACGCGTCACCGCTCGAGGGCTCCAGAGGGAACGTGCAAACCACCACAAAGAGCCGCCGCCCTGAACGCCGCGTCTGCCTCGGCGGCGTCTGGCTAATAGTGAAGGTCACTTTGAGCTGCGTGGCTCGTCTCCAGACCCGACACGGCGGTGCTGCTGACTGGTGGTAGCGGTGGAGGTGTTTATCTCATGTCCACAGAAAGCGTTTTGGATGGGAGACGTTACTTTAAAGCGCGCCAGTTAGATTTTTCTTGCTGCCAGTTGAGCTGCGGGGCTACAACGTGGCTAGCTAGCTACTTTCCATGTCTAAACTCTTGCCTAGGCCAATCAGAAACCAGGAGAAAACACGTTGTCTCTCTGGAAAAAACCTTCAACGCTAACAGGAATGGCAAACAATTCAGATAAAAACCTCCACTAAAGCAGTTTCAATTGCACAGCTTTCTTCTCCCAAGGCTTTTTACTGCTGAGCGATGAAGAGGGATCTCGCTATGGCTACATCATGACTTGAGGCAAGCTGATCGGTCACTGAATCCAACACACAGAAAATGACTTTTACTTAGAGGCTTCAAGGATAAGCGCAATTTTAGAAACACATTCGTAACACATTTGTTGTTGTCTTGCTGTGGTTTGATGGAAAATCACCAGCGCCCTCTGTTGGGCCCTTGCCGACTCGCAACAGCATGAATGAAATAAAATTCCCACATATGTTGAATGTAATTTTATGTTTTTAAGGCCTTTGTGAAATCTCCGAAAGACGGACTGTGGGAACAACCCAGTTTTATCATTCCAACGAACGAAAGGTCGATGTCCCGTGATTCTTTTTCACAAAAGGCACATCAAACTAAAGCGCAGTGCACAACTGCCATGCACGCTGCATCCACGTATAGATTCTGGAGACACAAAGTCGGCACACAAAAAGCAGGCGCTCAAGATCGACCCCCGAGCGCAAACACGGCGAGACTGCACTGCAGCATCGCCGCTGCTTAATTAACATGCGGCGCACTCACTGTATATTTTAAAAATGAAACGGCGGCACCCAAATCAGCAGCGTGCGAGCGGCACCGTCGAGGGGACCGAATTAGAAGACGGCAGACGAGCAGTCGCTGTCCTCGGGGCTCGGGCCTCTGCCCAGCTGCGTGAGCCGGAGGAGGCGCCGATACGACGGAGTCGGAGGACGACGGTCGTCTCGGCGGACGGCCCGTCTGCTGCACTTGGCGACGGGCCACGCGGCCTTTCGCCAGCGCGCGCGCTCTCTGGCACTCACCGCTGCTCTCTGTGTGCCATCTGTAGTGAGCAAACAAGCAGCAGTGGCGCACACACACACACACAGGCCCCTGTCTCATAGTCACGCCCAAGTACCAGGGTTTTAGTTTTAGGAAAGTGGCTGGTGAGTGGATATATGTCTATATCAAGCTATGTAACAGAAATGAATTTATTTTTCAGTTTGTCTCACTTTGAAAAGTGAAAAAAAACTGCCAGCCAAAATCAGATTTTTTTTTTCAGCCCGCCCAGTTTGAAACTGGATGGCTCTTTTGTAGTCTGAACAGTCAGAAATCACACGAAATCCGATTTTTGCAAAACGCATTGAAACGGCATTTGGACAGATGCGTCTAGTACCAAACGCACCGATCGGTTTTGACTGTCCATGATGTCACTCTACGCGACACAAGACCCAATGAGCCAGACCAGAGGGCGCCATTCCAGGTGCCGAGCTGTAACGTCATGGAGCAGACACAAGAAGTAGACCCTGTCCCTGGACAGAGGAGGAAACTCATCAGTCTGTGGGGGAGATAGCTCCATTCAAGCCAAGCTCCAGGGCAGGTATCGCCACAAGTCCATTTAGTTTTTGCCGCTGTCGCAATTATGTGACGTCACACACTACACGCACTGGACGACGCCTCCGCTCCGACGTCGTTGCTACAGCAACCTATGAGATCTGTCAATACTGTGGCCCAGTCTGAACAGCGCCAGATACCATTTGGACACTTGCTAAAAAAAAACAGTGTGGCTAGTCAGCCATGAAAATGCGGATTTGAGAAGAAATTTGATTTGAATCAGATTCGCAGTCTGAACGCAGCCAAATTTACCTCTGATTGTCCCAAGAGGTTGAAAAGCAGAAGCAGGTCCCTCTCCATCACACATACACACTAGTCTGTCTTGCTGCTGCTGCTGAACTTTGACTCTCCCTGCGCCCCCCCTCTAGATTACCCCTGGCCTGACCCCTGGCTCTCACGACAGATGACAGCGTCATCTGCAAACACATCACAGCCCGAGTCCATCCGTCACCACAGCGAACGAGCCGATCCTCGATGAAGTTCTCGGCCTCTTTCATCACTCAGTCCAAATCACCGCTTGTCTTACAGCCTTCATGCATGTCCTGCACTACTCTTCCTCCTCCTCCTCCTCATCCTCCTCCACCTTGTCTCGTAGCACAACAGCTCCTGCCTCGGCAAACCCGTCACCTCGCCATCCGCAGATCCTCAAAGACACAGTGCAGCTGCCTCCTGACCTTCTCTGTGCTTCTCTATCAACATCCTGGAAGCGAGACGGCTGCGCCTACTCCTGCTCTGCACCAAGCCGCATGGCTGCTCACTCCTGGCCTCCGTCTGGCTTCCACCATTCCGACGTTTTTCCAATTTGCTTTTCGTTTTTGTTTCCACGGCGAACAACACGATGAACCTGAAAAAGTGTTACAATGGCTGCAGCAATAATGTTCACTATCTGCTTCTTTTTTTAAACGTACGGCGCCGTGCAAAAAAAAAAAAAAGAAAAAAGGCTCATCTCCAAAGTGTGACTCAGCAGGGATAAATTGTATTCCGGTTCAACGCGAGGTGACGAAAATAATCCAGTAAACAAGCCGCATTATTTACCCCATACGCTGTGTTTCAGCCGGGCGCTGGTGGAGGAAAAGAACGAAGGGGAGGTGGAAAAAGTCTTGTGTTTTGCATGAGAAAACCTGAAAAGCCAAACCAGCGGATACTGCGATTTTCCTCGCTATACGTTCTCAGAATAAACCGGCGGATCCACTTTTCTCTCCTCACCACACCGTGAATAGAAACGGTGGCTGCCTTCCGGAAGAGGGATTATAAATCCATCAGAGTTCCCGGACGAAGATTTTGTCTTGGGATGTTTAGAATTGCTCAGCTGAGCTTTGTTTGAAATTCAACATGAACTGAAAGGCAAAAAAATCCCTGTACACAAATGTTTTTTTAAAGCAGATTTCACTGCATTATTCATGAACATTTATAGTGGAACTATACTATACTGAACTACCATTGCGAAAATGCTAATTGTAACTGCATTCTTTTTTAACCAATATTAGCTGAGCTGCTTAGATTCAGAAATCAATAAGGTTAAAAGTTTTTAATTTTCTGTTTATTTTATTCTTTAGATTTTCTATGTTTTTTTTACCTAAGTGTTTTTTTTCACCATTTCTAAACGTCTGACTTCCTCTCTTTTACCTTTGCACACGGTTTTAGTCTGAGCACCACGCTGCACATGACGGTGCAATGACAATAATAAAGTCTGGTCTCTTCTTTCCTGTGAAGGGCACTTTCAACGTGAATGACGAGGGACAGACCAGTCCGGAACAAATAACAATGAGTTTCTGGAGGACTTTTACAAGGGCGAAAATTTTACACAAGAAACAGAAAAATCCTCCCTTCAAAAATCCTTAATGCTCATCCACCTTGCCGAGCTCCAGCCCCGACCTTTTTCACAGAACTGCATGACCATTAGGAATCACTTAGTCTCTATAATGGCTTCTTTTAGTCGAACTGGGCTGTATTTTACCAAATTAAAAGAAGAACCAAAAATGTCACGGGCAATTTTCTTCTGGCTGGAAAGAATGTTTCACCCCTCTCATCTTTAAACAGCCTCCTGTTGTAGCAAATGGATTCAACGAGCAGCAAGGAGGGAAAAAAAAAAATGTCCGGTTTAGAAGGACCTGACAGAAGTTTCAGCTTCCTCCCACAGTCCAAAAACATGCATGTGAGGTGAATTGGAGACCCTACATTGTCAGTAGGTGTGTTTGTGTGAGTCTGAGTGCAAATGGTTGTCTCTATGTGGCCCTGCGATGAATGGTGATGGATGGATGGATGGAAGAATGGATGGATGGATAGATGGATGGATGGATGGATGGATGGACCTCCTGTGTCCAAACTATTTTATTAAAAGGTCTTTCCAAAATGGATGAATCCAACCTTTGCTAATGAATTAGCAACCTTTGCAAATTCATTGGTAAAGGTTGCTAAGGTGTGGAGTCGTAGAGTTGTTCATTATTATTATTAGTCTATTTAGTCCTTTTAATATCAACATGCATCCAATACATCAACACTTGCAAAACCTGTGACTGGTGTTTGCAGGTATGGACAAACTGACCGTTTGCACAGAAAGAAACTTTCAGCACTCTAATGCTGTCAGAGCACAGCTGGCTGATGAGCTGAGATCCTGACAGACCAAACGACTGCTCTGTCTTCCCAAAGCACCCGTCCATCCACGTGTGCATCCAGCTCAGAGCAACCAGGCGGAATTGACAAAGTGTCTGGGAGCCTATCAGCCATTAGGAATCTGCCCAGACGTGGTAATTGGCCGGTTAATGAAGCCGTGCATTTATCATTCCTCTTATCTGCAGCTTCCTCGTCGCCGTCCCCCTCTCCCTATTTTCTACGACTCCTTCGGCGTCTTTTCACCTGTAAATCTTCCTCCCACCCGTTATTTCTTCCTCCCTCTTCACCTTCCTCCGCCTCCGCCTCCCACGCGCTCCTCATTGGGCTCCAGCTTTCCCCTCACTCCGCCCTCGCTCGCTCTCCACATCTCCCTCCTACGATCGGAGCATGCGCCCCTGTGTCTGCGCGCGCATGCGTGCGCGTGCGCTTGCTCGACGTGCGCGCGTGTGCGTGTGTGAGTCACACCGGTGCTGCATTGCAGGGCTCTCCTAGTGAGGCCGTCTCGCTGCGGGAGCCGCGGAGCAGGGAGTGAAGCTGATGGATGCTGGTCCTCCTCTTGGGTCTATTTATTAGGTGAGAATGAAGTCATGAGAGCAATATTACAAAACGTAATAAAATAGCGACTAGCACATCCAGCCATCCATCCATCCTGTCAGCACTTCTCCTGCGGTCATGGTCACAGGGTTGCTGGAGTCAATCGCAGCTGTCTTGGGGTTGAAGGCTGGTGGCCACGTAGAGAAACAAATAACCGTTCACACCAACAACTATGGACCATTTAGAGCCCGTAGCCTCTCTGGTTTAGCGTGCAAGAAGCCTGGAGGACCTGTGGAGAACATGCAAGCTCCACACAGAAAGGCCCAGGGGTCGACCCAATGACCTTCTTGCTGTGAAGCCTCAAAAAACCTCCAATAAAGGGCCTTTCTTTTCGAATTTTGCTACTACTTTGAGTCAATTCAGTCGCTCTTCTTGTCTTAAATATACTCGGACTATGGCATGTTTTAGGCTACACAGGGGCTTCTTGACGTTGTTGTGTTGTTTGTTGTAAAGTAACACTTGTTGGCTACTTTGTCGGAGGAAGAGAAAACGCTAAACAAACGTACTTAGTAAAAGAACACCAGAAAATGTGTCCTACACAGAGCTCGGGAAGACTACTAACAGCGAATCCATTACGAAAAGAAAATAGCTAAACCAAATTAAAAAATGATCCGTTTTCTCTAGTTTCCATCCATCTCTTTCTCCTTCTCCTTCTTTTTCGTCAGAGACTTTCAATAAAACCCGAGCCTAAAAAGGCCCCCGCAGCTGCTTGAAGGTGCTGTTAGAAGACAACCTTGTCAAAGCAGCTGACTGTCAGAGGAGAGATGCAGTCAAAGTGCTTCAAAGGCCTTCCATCAGCTCAACATGAAGACTTATTAGAGGATTTTTTTTTGGTATAAAGTTGTTGAAAAGCACAAACTGATGCCTCTGAGCAGGAATTATAACATTAGCGCAGCCTTGTTGTCGACAGGCCTGAGGAGGAATGACGCCGCCTGCTTTCTGTTTGATGGTTTTCCTAAGTAAAAAAAACAAAACAAAACAAAAAAACACTCCTTGTTCACCCACGAGGAGCTTTGGTGTTTGCTGGCATGTATTTTCTTACGTATTTTATTCTAATATTGCAATTAAGGTTTACTTGCCTCAGTAACTAAACTGGCAAGGTAGAGTTTTGGTTTTTAATGTTCAATTTTATGTTTCTGTGAAGCACCGGTGGATTTTCTCCTCTTTAAACTCAAAGTTTTGACCTCTGACCTTTCCAAGCCAAATCTTTCCATTCTAACTGCTTAAAAAATGAAAAAAAAAAACAACCTTCTCCTCCCACGCAATCGATCTCCTGCCAGAGCCTGGATCTTTCCTCCCCGTAACCATAAATCACGCTGTGAAAAATTCCACATATTATTACAATCAGCAACTGTTTTTGGTTTTGATTGATTGATGATTAACCAAAAAAAAAAGTATCTCGTTTGTTTTCTCGCCGATGACCCTTCGTCATGAATCTGTAAGCAATTTCTATGAAAAAGCCTCGGAATTGTTTGATGCAATCAGGAGGAAAATTCTTCAGAAAGAAGCTTTCAAGGCTTTTGTGCTTTCTCTGCGCGTACAGTAGCTGCCTCTGCTCGCTCTATTCAGCCTCTCACAAAGCAACCACTGGAAATGCGTCGCGATTACTCATGAAATCAACAGGCGAATAGGCGAGACGGGATAATAATCCCCTCACGTACACGCGTGCAGGGCTGCAGACAATGGCCGGCACTTGCAAAGAAAAACAAAACAAACAAACAACAACAACAACAACAACAACAAAAAACACTTCCCCCTGCCATCGCCAGCCTTTGCCGCGTTTGCACAAGTGCGGCGAAAAACAAAAGAGGAGCCATGAAAGCGTGACTGCTTTTCAGCCGGCCTCGGCGCCGATCGTCTCACTGAAGCAGCTCTTCAGCTTCCCACTCGCTACCAACTTCCCACTCACAGCTCCTAGCAGCCTGCACTCACATGTACGTCCGCCCACGCGGCCATTTCATCTGCCGAGGTAACGTTCTCTCTCTCTCTTTCTCCCTTTCTCTCTCTTCCTCTCTCTCTGTCTGACTCTTGTTGTTAAATACCACCCCCCCACACACACCTCCCGCCCGCCAACAGGCCCCCTTTCTCCGCTGACAGGTATATTCAGCGTGTCTCAAATGTTTGTGCGCAGATATGTAATCCGCAGGAGGCTTGCAAACAAACAAAAAAAGTCAGCCTCGTCCCACAGCTCCTGCAGGCCACTGCTGTTGTATTTAAGATCTTTACCTGTGGATGCAGCAGGTAGCGATTGGTGTTGGGGGCAAAAAAAAAAAAAGAATCAAGGGGTGATAACAGGCCCAGTGATGGAGGGTCGTCTGCAGCATTTGAGGTTTTTCTAAAAGGTGATGCAGCACAATGTTTTTATAAATGCGAGGCAGAGCGTCAAGGAGAGTGAAGGTTGGGGTTGTGCAGAGGCCCCCCGGAGAGGAGACAAGAGTTTAACATTCTGGTAGTAAACTTTTCACTGAAAGAAAATGACCAAAATGGGTTTTGGTGTTGTGCATCACAATTGCTGCAAGACGTGCTCAGAAGTTCTCCAATATCTACAAATCAGCATCTGCTAAGCTGTACTCTTATTTCAGAGTGTACACAGCTATAGTAAAGGGCAGATCAGACTGACCATAACCAAGTTGGTTCTTTGCAAAAAGGTAAGTAGGAGCTAGCATGATGGTTGTAAGGTAGCGTGAAGCCTCCATGGTGACTGGGAGACGAGGAATGTAGAGAACAGTCAAATCAAAATGCAGTCGACTTACTCGTACCTGGTCTGCTGGTGTCCGAGAGGCTGAGGAGTCGAGCCGAAAGCAAAACTTTGCCCGCTAATCACACAGGGTTGACGCCAAGACGGTCAGTGGAGTCCAGAGAACCAAAGGGTGACAGCCACCTTGTCACACCTGCAGTGAATTGAAAAAAAAGATACATAGTTATTATCACTGCTTTCTAATCATTAGGAACGTTTAATATGCCTGAACATGTTTTTTAGGACACAGAAAACTTGTTCCTGACTGACTGAAAGTGTTGTGAAAGCTCTGCACAGCTGAGAGCGGAACTGGCTCGAGGAGCCCGCCATCTGATGATCTGGGTGATAATTACATCATCTGACTTGGTCATCATTTGCTGCACCTCTGGTGTTCATTCCGACCATTTGCTGTTTGTGTGTGACGCCAGATGGTCGTGTGGCGCAATTGCTACGTGATTATGGAAACAATTAGATGGACACAAGAGGGATTATAAATTCATTGGAAATAGTAAATAGTAGTTAAAAAACTCATGTCTAGAGGGCGGTAGCAATGCAAGAAATACATATTATCCAATGCACATCATGTAACCAAGTTTTTATGTTGTCGAGCTCAGAGAGCCTCACTTTTTAATAGAGGCAAATTATTGAAACAGCAGCACATCCGTCTATTGTGGCCGTGAGATATGAATAGCTGGCAGCTGGCAGCTGAATCAAGCTTTTCTCAATACTCCTTTATCTTGTCCCAAGCAATCAGCTAATGGTTGGACTTGGACTAACGTCGACTGACGCAGCTCATGACACAACCAGAAGTGACGCAGAGGGAAGTCGTCAGAGACGTTGTTTACTGCACGGCGACAACACAGGATCAGTGCAGACAGACTGATCAAATTTATCAAGAACAAATAAGATGTGTCAGTCGGTGACGTCAGCACACGGTTTGGCAAAGGTGTGAAGATGGGCAATGTGTCATCAACATCATCAACATCTAACAGCGATGATGTCATTTGGAACCAAACCCTAAACCGGCTCAAACTAGAAGCTATACACAATGTCATTTCACCACTAGATGTCGCAGTTTTGCACTCCGTGCACACCAAAACAAACCAGCTCCCTGCAGGTGCGTAAAGCATACAGCATTGTAAAGTAAACAGAGCCAACAATGAGGATTGCAATTCTTCAACGTCCCTACACATTACTATTAAGGCTACAGGTTTAAACCGACAATATGATAATGTCCAACAGTCTGGCAGTATTGGCGGTGCAATGAGACAGAGTCAGGAGTGGCGGGTTGTGAATGGTGGTGAATGAAGAGGGCAGCCAATAAACAAACAGTAGGAGATAAACAACACACAGGGGGCGCTGTAGCGTCACACTCTACTCCTGATGTCCGTATGTTCCTGGTTTCACACGGCACAAAACCTGTCCATGCTGAAGTCTGATAAGCACAACGTGGCCTATGGTTCTGATCCAGTGTGATCGGCTGGGTGAGATTCGCCCCATTGGCATGTTTGCTCTAGCAGGACCATGAAAGTGCTGTGGAGTGTTGCCGCTTCATCTGACAAATTAAAACAGAATGAGTGAGCAGCACCAGGAGCGTTTTCTTCACCGCACCTCAGAAAGTAGCTTAATATGACGGATGGGTGAAAGTTTAGAAGACGTGAGCAAAAAGATGCTCGCACCCCTGACTCAGGAAATTTCCGAATAATATTTTTTAATATATACATAAATTAGGCCAAGGAAGGCGGCAAAAGTAGTGAGTTGCGTTCATGGAATAACTATTTAGCTTAAAATGTACAACTCCCATGTTTTAAAATAATCCTTCACGTTTTTCCAATTCTACATCCAGCACAGTGCCTACTTATTAACCCAAGTCTGCACATTTCCCCACGACGTTTATTACCGCAAGCAGATAAAACGTAAAGGCGCTGCACCAAATCCATTTACTGTATTTCTGCAATGAGTTTTTTTTTCCCCCCAAGCGCTTGTGACAAATGCAGCCTGAGTAAAATGGAACTCCAACGGTTGCTTTTCGCAACATTCTCGGCCTCAAAAAACCCCCTTGATTTTTCCAGCCATTTTTGCAGCCTGCAGCCGAGAGAGTGAAACCATCCAAGGAATAAACTCAAGATGCCTCTTTCTGTTCTTTAGCGCAGGTCGAGGCGAGGGTCAGCAGTGAGGCATACATCAGACACGGACCTTGGCCGAGGCTCTGCGTTCTCTGTGGTGGGTAACTTTGGTTCCCACACAGAGAGAGGCCGACCAGTGGGCAGCGCACATCAGACACGGCTCCTCTCTCCTCTCTACACCTCGTCATGACACGTTACACCATCTTCTCCACTTCGCCAGGATCTCTCGAGTCCTGCTTTACGTACAGAACTCTACATTAAAAGTAACACGAGTTTATCGGCAGAGAACAAACACGTTTGTCATAAAAAGAAAATGGGGAATGGGTGACTTCATGGAATATGATGTTACTACATGAAAATATATAAGAACTTAGGTATTATGAACAGATCTCCATAATTTGAACCTATTGCAACTTTGCCAAGACGCTGCATTGCATTTACATATATGACATCTTGACGATCCATCTTGAAGACTTTCTATTTAAATCCATGATATCAGGATAGTAGAATCATGATCGGAACAATCAGAGGCCTGATAGAAAGGAGAGGCGACGACTGTGAGCAGGTTGAGACACACAAAAAAATAAAATAGAAATGAAAACACTACAGCTGCTGCAGGTTTGTTACCAAAATCAATTGTGAATTCTGCATTCTTGTCTTAAAAATAAGAGCAGCAGCATTAAAAGCTCTTCTCCAAACCTGTCTTTTCCTGTGGATGCACTATGTTGCATTATTAAGACAATTCACTGCAATATAGTAAATGAGGGAGCCAAATGAACAAGTGTGTGAAGGGCTGCTTGAGTTGACACACAGACAGAAATCAGAAGCCAGTCGAGTCGGTGAAGCTCGAGAGAGGCGGGACCGATCTCTGGCAAGCGCACTCACCAATTTTCCACTCTGTCATTACAGCCATTGGCCAGGATTGCGGGTCTGACTTACATTCTGTGTTCAGAGCACATCGGCTGCCACTTGTGCAGAGACCGTGTGGAGAAGAAGAAGAAGAAGGAGTTTCCCGCCTAATGAACCAGGAAACGTCAACATCAACTTCTTGGATTCCCAGCTGACCAGAGACTTCAGCATTCAGCCCAGCTCAAAATACCAGACCAGACCGAAAATGCAGCAATTTTGTGAGCGAAGTCACGTTCTGCTCGAACCAGAAAGATTCCTTTGAAGCGCGATAAGCGATAAACATAATATTACAGATGGAATAGAACACAACCGACGGCATGATTTTGAATCTCTCATACATAGACTTCCATCCAGCACTGTGACAAACAGTTGTTGCTCTGTATCACACATAAATTGCACATAAATCACACAGAGAAGAAGTGTGATTCATGCACCTGCAGCCCGAAATAACGTAATATGTTTCGCTTTCAAGCCGAAACTCGCTGCCGAGACGTTATAAAAATCTCATTTGCACCCCTTGTTTTAGTTTACCTTTCGCCCCTAGGAAAATGTCACCTTTTGAAAAAACTTTTTTAATTCCCTGCAGACCATGCTGGGAGAGGGGGAGGCAACAATGTGTGCAGCACAACATCTGCAGAGGTGTGGAATTTGCAAACTGTTCAGCGATTCGGTTGGGATGTCAAATAGCATGTTGTTGTTTTTTTACCTATTTTTTAAATGACTAAAGGATTTTTTTTTTTCCTGAAGGAAATCAATAGCAAAGCAAAGTTGCCAATCAACCAATCAATGTGCGTGTCTTTGCACTGACCCTAACCCTAACCACTTACAAGAGCAGCTTCTTGTTCTTGTTCTTCTTTCCAGACTTCTTTTTTTTCCAGTGATGTTTTCCAGCCCTGATAAAACTGCTGTCACCTGCAGCAGCTTCCTGTTTTGGCTCCCACCTCTTTCTCTGATTGGTCCCCAAGTGGCCAGACTAGCTGAGCGCCAATCAGATGGGAGCTCTTTGGCCCTGAGGTTGGCCCGATATCGCTGCCTTGCAAGGTTGCAAAAACCGAGCTGGAGCCCAGCTGCGTCACAGGTTTGGGTTAAATAACCACAGAGCAAAATCCAAAATCGTGGTGTCGAAAAAGACGACGGATGAAGATCCCACATCTATTCCACCTCCCTCCTCCCTCGCCCGCTTTTTAAACCTCTACAATATAATGTTTTGTCCATCAATCAGACTCAGCTGCAACAATCAGCTAATCTGCGGATTAGAGAAAAGACAAAAAACACCAAATGAGAAACTCTGGAGCCGCTGGAGTCACTTTGAGACTTTCCTTTTTTTTTTCCCCCAAGCTGCAGAACACTCACTCTCCCACCTCCAGTCGCCTCAAGGTCTTTTCTGCTTATCTCTTATTATCCATATTCAGCACACCTTCACACTTTCAAGTGAGGAACACACACGCACGCACGCACGCAAGAACACACACACACACACACACACAAACGTCAAAAAGTGCTTTGTTCTATCCCTGGGGAGTGTTCATCCAGCAGCCACCTGTCAGCCCATAGTTAATGCACTCTGCGGGGGGTAGCAAGAGTGTGTGTGTGTGCCTGTGTGTGTGTGTGTGTGTTCCAGGTGCTCTCATGCGTTGGCAATGTGACTGAAGTGAACCGGTGCCACTTCCTCGTGACCTGCTCCAGAAGTCGGGAGCAGCATCGATTCTTCAGTCTAGCTGGACGCCGAAATCTCATGTGGTCTGAACCTTCGGACATACAGTTACATAAAGTGTTCAGTTTTGATTTTCTCCTCCCGGACACAAGGCTAACAGCATAGTAGAGAACTGATTTATCCATGCATCCATAAAAGACAGACTGGACAGCGTGATGGAACTTTCAGTGAACATGTCATCGTTTGGAGAATTTAGAGACCTCTCGCCACACACTTCACCACAGTTGGCGTTTTTCTGGAGAAACGCGACAGCCGGCGTAAATCAGCAACAGTACAGTTTGCAGTTGGTTGTGTCTGGCTTCGGCTCAGGATAATTAACGGAACCAACGGCAGCAACTCCGATGTCAGTCAGAACGTTTGAGGCTATCCAGGAGAGGACTGGGTCCTTTCCACTCAGAGTCGAGTACACATACAGTTCAAGTCATTTCTTAAATATTTGTTTTCTGCTTGTGTTGGGCCTAAGCAGGTGAGACATAAAGTGAATCTACTGATTGGCTGTTTGTTCAACATCTTACAGTCTATCAAACTGGAACAAATAGGTAAAAAATGAAACCTCAAAACAGCATGAGAACCAATTCATGTATCCAGACATGTTCAATGGAAATGAAGGCTATTTACCCATTAGATCAGCTACAAAGCGGCACCGGCCACTTTAGGCACCCGGTATTAGCAAGATGTACCTAATAGAGGCTCATATTCAGCCGTAACAAGCATCCACTGTCAGCATCTCAAGTTAAACTGGCCACTCCCACCTCTGGCTCCATCACTTCTGAGGAGACATCGTTGTAATCCTACTGGTCTTATCTGACTTATTAGTTCCAGTCAATTTTTCCAGCACTTATATCTGATTATATAACTGTGTGAATTATACGCTAATGAGACCGATTCAGTCCAATAATTCTAATAATAATTTGAGAGGGCTTTTTATGCCATTTTCTACAGACATGGTGTGTTTTTGAGCACTGAGTCTTTTTTTTTCTTGGATTTCTCTCTGATACGTTCCTTTTCAACACTGAGATGAAATTCCACTTCTTTCGGTCCCCATAGAAACAGAGCAGACCAGTTTTAAAAAGGTAAAGGGGCATAATGAAACACTTTACAGTTTATATGGGCGGAGAATTTATTTAACGCGCAGAAGGTCAAACACAGTCTACAAAAATCCAGAGCCTTCGGGGGCCTGTGAGGACGGAAAATAAAGCTGCGGCCAAGCACTCAGCAATACGTTGTCGCTTTCCGGGCTTTCAAATGAGAAAAAGAAGAAGGGGGGAAAAAAGCATTGAAGTTGGACAAAAAAGAACGCAAATCGGCCAAACTAGAAAAGAGGAAAGAAAACGAGAGTTTCCCATCGCGCAGCCGAAATCAGGCAACAAAACTGACAGGTGACAAAAAGACGTGGGAGGATCGAGAAGCTGAGAAGGAAACAAGCGGAGGCTGCAAACAAGCTGCATTCCTCATGTGTGAGGAGCCCTTTTTTTTTTTTTTTACTGAAAGGAGGTTAGTAATTCTAAATGGCGTCTGTGTATTTATCAGAACTGTCCTGCTGTGCGAGTGTGCGCGCCAGCGCCTTGAGAACAAAGAGTGACGGAGCAGGTGAGTGGGATGAGAAGGAGAAAAGAGGCAGGGGGGTGGGACGAGGGAGAAAGGGAGAAAAAGTCTAGCCGGGAGGGGAGGTTTGGGGGGGGGGGGCATGACGGGGACGGTCTGGGCGATGACGTCACTGCTGCAGTGGGTGGCAGGAACAACAAAAACAGTTGCTGATCCTCAGAATGCAAAACTACAGCGGATCACCAACACTTCACCACCTCACTTCCTCTCTGCTCTCTTAATCTTAGCTTTTGATCAATATCACGGACACGACGACTACGACGACTTATATTTTTGTGTTACTTATTACGGACTTGGAACAATAAAGGGATGGTTAATTTCACTTCTCTTCTCTACAAAGCAGCTGAATCCCAAAAGATTGTATTATGTATTGAAGTATGCGGGAGGACCATCCTTCCCGAGAAGCTCCAACCCAAAGCACTTTTTGACAGCCATCATGTAGTTCTTTCATGGAAACAGGCAAAACTCTGGCCAACTTCCTAACACTCCACATAATGTTTGCACACTCACCTCAGGTGGATTTAGTCTCTTTTCAAATAAGAGATAATGTGCAAAGGTTTCATGGATACGTATTTGCCAAATTGGCACTAACGAACATCGTCGTTAACGAACAAGCGTTTCCATAACGAGGGGTGAACCGTCAGTATTAACAGATCTGACTGGACGGACCAGAAAGCCAATGTTTTCCTCAGTGTCATTCACGAAAATAATAAAACAGCCATTCTTGACACAGAATTTCAGGAAATCAGAGAGCTGCTGGTGTCGCCACGTGAAGCCGTGAGAAGGTGCCGGGCAGGCAACCACAGGGACAAAAACAACCTAGCGTTGCTCTTTGTTGCTAAACCGGCACCAGCTCTGTAATTAACAATCACACAAAGTGCAACAGCGATATTAGCACCAGCGCTAGCCGGCTCACTCACCTGACAAAGAAAAAGTCAACGCGTTAAGACAAATGATTCAAGCGCCGCTCGGCTCGCCGGCTTCACCAGAGACGTTGATTTACATTCGCCTCCGACGACATTTCACACTTGGCAAGACGGGATGCAATTAGCTCGCGTGAGCCAAGTTTCAGGAGAGGCTGAACCGCGGATGACGGACGCAGCCACTCGGCACCGTGGCGGAGAACGAACCCCGACAGCAGCCTGCAGTACTGGGCCCAGCCCCGACTCCCCCATTAAACCCAGTATCAGTGACGGGAACCTCGGTTCTGTTCACTGACTCGTGCTTAATGAGTCACTCATTAAAGAGAATTGACTCGTTGAGTCATTTGCATCGCTGAGTCAGTCACCCGGAGTGCGTACGAATACCATATGCGCGCACAAGCTCCACCCACTGCCAGTAGACCACTGATTCATGCCAATAAATCCACTGATTTGAAACAGGGAAACAATCCAGTTATTTGTGTGTGGGTTTAAAAGCGAAATATCAACAATTCTGAAAAGGAGAATGTTGATTTTGAGTGAGCGATTTGATTATTTTACAAGTTGGGGAGTTGAAACAAGAAATCAGAGCGGGAAAAATATGTGGTTTTAGCTTCCAGTTGTTTGTTGGAGAGATCTCAGGCAGTCATCTGACCTGGGAGGCTTATCAGAGCCCTTTGTGATGTCAGAAAGTGCTGATTTCCAGCTCACAGCTAAAAAGCGGAGTGAGGAAAAGAATTAAAGGATGGACTTTTCATATATCTGGTGAGTTGACTGACAGATTAGACAAATATGTCTGAAAGAAAAGTCTGCAAGAATGAGTTTTGGACAAAAAGTTTTTTGTTTTTTTAAATTTCATTAAAAAAAAAAGAAAAGAAAAAAAAAGAGCTGATTTATCTCTGACCGGTTCTGCTCAGTTACGCCCCATCGTTCACCACCCAAATGATACATCAACTTGAAAGGACAATCGATCAGTCGTGACTGGTCAGTTTTCCTCTCCGGCAGGGACGAGTGCCGCGATTTGATTCGACCAGAAGGAGTTCATTCAGAGTGTTTCGCCACCTGAGCTGTGCGAGAGTAGAGCAAATTGTCTGGGAGTGTCTAGACATGTCCTCACTTACACACACAGGAGACGCCTACTGTTGCACACCCTCCCGATTCCGCACGCTTGACAAAAAAAATAAATGATGCAACTGCTGTAATAGCGAGAGAAAGAAAACGCACGCGGCCCTCTGTTGCTTTGAACTGGGACGATGTTGAAAAAGATGAGAAACATTTTCCCGGCTAATTATGCAGCTCGCTAACCCAGACACCAGCACGAGACGTGGGAGAAGGCGTTGTTTTGTCTCCTGTCCTTTTTTTTTTTTTTTATTAATTTCTTCCTCGTTCGAGAGTGAAAAAAAAAATTAATTACAACAGCGTCTGAGTGAAGCCGGCACGGTGACGCAGCATCTTTGCAGCAGTAGCGGGCGCAATCCATTAGCAGCGAAACCGGCGAGGAGAGGAGGAGAGAGGAGGGGGGAGGGGAGGGGAGGGGGGAAAGAGAGATGCCTTTAAACGGGGAGCGGATGGAAGGACGCGGCAGAGAGAGACTCACCTGGCCGGACGAGCTGCTGGTCGGCGGCTCGGCAGAGAGGAAAACATCCGAGAGCTGCCGGCGTGAAGGAGGAGGGACAGACACACGGACGGAGAGACGGAGAGACGGACAGAGATTGGCTGCCGCTGCTTTGGGAATGCAGTGGCAGGTGGCACCGTGGATAGTGCACACACACACAGGCACACAAAGGAAAACACACACACAGCCTCAGTGTGTCTGAAAGACAGATGGAAAGGACACGAGGTAGAAGGCAGGAGGGGAGAGAGGAGTAAGGAGAGTCTGATAGTGGCGTCCAATCAGCTGGAGAACTACAGGAAGTCCTGTGATGTAACACAGCCAGGGCAAGCAGTGTGTGTCTGCGTGTGTGTGTGTGTGTGTGTGTGTGTGTGTTCATGTTGCTGCTCCACCAGCATCTCTGCTTGTCTCATACAAGGGTCAACAAAAGCCCTGCAGTTTCATTGAACTGATAGTGTCGCACAAAAGCCTGCGCACACACACACACACACACACACACACCAAGTCCAAACATACAGCAGTGAGTTGATACTCCACCAGAGGTGTGAAAGGGTGACGGGTTCACGTCAGCGTCAGTTAAAAGAAAAGAAGCAGCAAATGTTCCTGTTAATTAGACGAGAACATTTCTGACATTCATCGCTTCCCTGATACGAGGTCACGGCCGACGGGCTTTCGCACGCAATCTCGGAAGTCGTGGTCTCACTTGAGCCGGCGCAAGAGAAGAAAACACCTGCGTTCCGCGTGCAGAACAAAAACAGGAGCAGACGCCGCGTCCTGGAAGAGCGAGACGAGCTCATTATCCGGCAGGAAGTGCACACCAGGAGGCCGAGCGACGAGGGCGAGACATTGATTGGGGCGCAAAAAAAACAAAAGCGCAGAACGCAAATAACAAAGAGGGAGGTAAATAAGCCGGTGAACAATGTTGGAAGGATGGTTTTGCCGAGGTGATGAACAGAAATATGATGTGGATTGAAGAATTGAAGATAGAACATTGAAGAGATCCTTGCAGACTTTAGAACGCCTTGTTAAACGTGAAAGCGGTGCGTTTGCAGGGATGCTCCCTGCAGGAGGAAAATACGTTTACTCGCTAAAAGTCTAACAAAAGGATTTGACGATGTAAAAGTAATTATTTGTACGGGCGCAAGGGGTGGGAGATTGTGCAGCGAAACCTCTCCGTTTTATATCTGGGTCTCATTACCCGACCGGTTGTTTAGTATTTAGATCAAACCCTAACGAGCCACTTGCAAGTCCACACGCGCCCTTAATTTAGCATCCGCCGGCCTAAATCTGCTATGATCATCGCAGCAGCTTCGTTTTTTGTTTTGTTTTTTTAAACACGCCGCGGTTCCACTGCAGGCTCCCTCCCGCCTTCCAGTCAGAGTTGAAAGGGACGCAGTCAAACGGTTGGTAAACAAAGAAAAACAAATACATTTCTACAGCGCAAGAAGTAATTTCCCTCCTTCCTGTTTTTGCTAAAGTATAACGGAATGCGGGAAGAAATTATTACATTCATGAAAAGTGTGGCAGCAACGATCAGTGGGACAGTTTGGGTCCTCGATGGTTTAAAAATTGGTTTCATCACCGCCAACCAAAACACCTGCGGGCGCCGCAGGAAATCACAGCTGTTTCAGAAGCAAAAGAAGATGAAAATTTTAAAGTCTTCAATGCAATGTTGCGATGCGTAATTTACCGTAATCTACAGCATCCTCCTAAAATTAAAAATTAATAAATAAAAATTTACTGTACACCAAAGTGTTGCCACAGCTTCTTTCTGAGTCTGCTCGTGCTAGTCATTAGCATTTACAACATTAACGTCAAGCTAACGGCTCCCTGGTCTTGGGTCGCCCCACACCGCCCGCCAGCGCACGCACACACACACACACACACACACACACACACACACACACACACACACACACACACACACACACACACACACACACAAGACTCAGCAAACAAGATGCCAATCACTTCCTGTTCAGACAAACACTGAGAAAATGTCTCCATCCTGGTGTGAAAATGCGTCTCGAGCAGCATCACTCGACCTAGCGGGGCGCTTTAGCCACCCACCACCGCCACAACACAGTGAGCGGGACACGTGTGATGTCAGAGAAAAACAACCGTAAATAGATCTTTGTTTTCAGCGGCATGTGGCATCTCACAGTCATCAGTGTGGCACATGACGGCCTGCAGAGTCAACACACCCAGCACAATAAACACTGCAGTTGTAGTTTATGGAACTTCAAAAAGAAAGAAAAGCAATGGAACTTATCTGCCGACTGCTTTAATTGTGTTGATAAAACACAACTGAGTTCTCCAACTCCAATTTTAGTCGGACTAATGCGTTTGCGTGCGCTTCCGTTGTCCAGTAGTAGCCGCGCTGACACCACGTTGCTGTGTCTTTAATCAAATCTGGTGGGAGTAAGAAGAAGAAGGTAAAATGATGTCACTTCCAGAGGTGATTCTGCACAGAATTGAATGAGGAAAGTCACTTAGCGCCATGTTAACACCGCAAGCGCAATCTGGGGAGGGTCGGGGGGGGGGGGGGGGGGCTGTTCATCGCGAGGCCAAACACGGAGAAAAAACAGCCATTAGCGGCCACGCTCACACCTCCCACCTCCATTTAGCATCAAGGTGAAACGGCTGCACTCTGTGCGAGTCTCCAGCAAGACGACCACACGCCGCCAAGTCAGGCCCCGTGGAGTTAATCTGCTCGACGACAAGACAACTCGAGAACCGCCGCTGAGAAATACCAGTTTAGGCAGGCCGTGAACACTGGAAATCTGCAGGGCAGCTGGAGGCTCCAGATTTTAAGTCCTTAAGCAACTCTGTGTTGAAGAAGAAACGGCTGACGGTGAAGACGTCAGGAAGGGATGATTCCCGTAGCGGCAGCTTCACCACAGGTGGCTGGCTTTCAAATGGAAAATAGAGAAATCATCCAAAGTGGTGAAAAAAAAAATACGTAATTGTATGCATTGTTTTTTTTTTAAGGCCTCCATTTCCAAAAATGTTTTCTATGAGCTCTTTCCCAAATGGATTTGAGGGATAACCGATTAGAAATAATGGAGTTTAACGTGTGTGTGTGTGTGCGTGTGTGTGTGTGTGTGTGGGTGTGGGTGCGTGTGCGTGTGCGTGTGCGTGTGCGTGTGCGTGTGCGTGCGCGCCCTACGCAGAGTGAAGGCTGCTGCGAGTGGTGACGAGCCACCACTTAGTTTCCACGGCAACCCCCCGACTCACTCAGTCAGTCTCTATGGCAACAGCTAACAGCGTTAGCCGACTGAACCTCAGTCAAGGTTTAATGTCTGGCGGCAGAGAAACGACGAATTCTTTCTTTCCCTTTGATGAGGAAGTCGGCCGTTGACCGCAGCGGACGAGTGAGTCGCTCGCCTTCTGACGTTTCATTTTGCGTCGTCGATAACGTCGATAGCAGCACAAAAAACATTTCTGCGCCCTTGGGATGATAAAGGAAAGAAAGAAAGAAGGAAAGAGAGAGAGAAAGAGAGCAAGAATGTAAAAGAGTGTTTCACTTCCATCACAAGCAGAACAGCAGCGACAGTTTCAGAGCTCAATAAAGCTCTCACTGAAGGTGCCGATCTGGCACAATCAAGCATTCCATCGCAGGGACACTTTGTGAAGGAAAGAAACAGAGTGCCATGACACGGAACATTTTAATAGGCTCAATCTTCCGAGCACAGGACAGAGCGGGCGGAATCCAAACCCCGATAAACTGAGTCGGAAATAAAGGGGAAATTATTATCGAGGCTTTCGTTTAAAACGCGACGGGCAGCACAGCCAGTGAACTGAAAATGCAACAGTGAGAGTGAGCAGAGTGAGTGAGTGAGTGAGTTGTGTGTGTGAACGTTGGCATGCAGAACATATCTTCTGTTCAAACATGGAAAGCTCGCCGATTCTTTCGATGCGCCAGAATCTTCTGGCTAAAGTCGAACGTAGGCGCTGCTATGCTACATGCTACATGCTACATGCTACATAGACAAGGAGTCAAAACCACTCATGACTTACTGATGTCTTGCCGCATTTCTTGGAAGATGTCATTCAATCCAAATTGAACTTCAATGCTCAGCATTCAATACAAGGCCACTGAGACCTTGAATGGAGAGATTATAGATGTTGTTGTTTTTCTCGTGATTGAGATAACGGTAATATTTTGCTGGGGACATTCATTTAATTTACTGTGGTGAGGAAAGCACGAGGCATCACTGAGATGATAAATAATCAATGAGATCCTCTGACCTTAACTTGGACTGACTTGTGCCATTCTTTTTAATTGGCAGCTTCAAAATCCATTAGCAATATTAGCTCTTGTTCCTGCACATGCTAACTCGCTCCATGCATCATCTCCCGCTAAAAAGGTGAGCATTAATCCAAAAGGGACACTGGTGTGTGTGTGTGTGTGTGTGTGTGTGTGTGTGTGTGTGTGTGTGTGTGTGTGGGAGGGGCGGGGCCGGGGGTGAAGTCTAATAACGGCCTGAGCAGAGTCGCCAAGTCAGGGGAAAGATTTTTTATGGCGCTTCAAATGATCAATAAACACCAAAGATGCAACTTGAAACTAATGTTGCGGCGGCGTGAAATACGGCCCAATTAGCGCAAACACAACAACACGCCAGCTGAATAACACGGGCCGACACTGGGCCTCGTTTTCTATGAGAGTCAACGCATTTGTCATGACGGAACCACCAAAGAGGGAATGTGTGGAGGTTGCGTGTGAAAGGGACACTTTCACACTGAGATAAACGGGAACGTGAGCTGGACTTGGTTTTAGCGGAATAGGTCACTGTACCAGTCAGGTCGCAGAGCCGAGGGGCGAGGTTCTGTGAGCGAGGACGGATGAGTAAATATTATAAAGATTGGAAATTTCCTCCTTTTTTTTTTAATTTAATTTTATTTATTTATTTATTTATTTTAACAAGTCCCCTGATGCAGCGCCCTCTACTGGCTGTTTCATTAGTTCAATTTTGTGTCGCTGTCTTGTGCCATATTTTCCATACTGTTATATATTACTAATTCCACACATCGTCTCATCCCAGACTCAAGCACGGCAGCAATCAATGAAAAATAAAAACACCTCAGCATGTTTAGCCCTTTGTTTACAGCCTGCTGGGAAAAAAAACAACAACAACAACAACAACAATAGCTTCAGCTTCCTACTAAAAAAAGAAATGTTGGAACGTTTACATGATGGCAAGATGACAACGACAGCACACACTTTCCTGATGTTTCCTCCTGTAACTAACAGCAAGCTCTCATGGCCCTTTGTGATGTCACAACACCACAGAGTGACCTCTAGGTTAATCGCAGCCAGACTGGAGAGACGTGGTGCTGCTGGACACATCGCAACGGTGACTTCTGCACAAAGCGGGACTTTAACGAGAGCGATCTCCGGCATTTCTACATTATTATGTGTTTTTATGAAACAGAACATGGAAACATAAAGCCAACCTGGAGTCACGGAAATATGTTGCGTTTCCAAATGCCTCTCCACACCGACTGGACATCACTAATGAACACCTTAATGGTTGCAGCCGCTAATAAAAACACTGTCAACTAGTCGCTCATTAATCACTCCGCTCTCATTAACCGGCCGACGTCGAGCAATAATTATTCATGCCCGCCGCCACAGCCGCCGTCCACGCTTTGCCAGCCCCGGGTTGCCATGGCAGCGGATAGAACGCGGCTGAGCAAACACCCCCTTGGGTCTACACAAACTGCAGGGGAGGGAAAAACAATGAGACGGGGAAGGAGAAAGATCCTGCTGAGCTGGTGTAAAAAGCGGCAACTTCACAAGATTCCGGTTCCTTCTCCCGGATTCCTTCATCCCTCCGGAGCAGGTGGGAGGAAAACCACACAGGGGAGGACGGCAAAAAAATAAATAAACCCACAGCAATCAAGCCTGTTTGCGTGTGTGTCTTTGTGTCGTGTTGCGTTGCGTTTCGCGCAGTGGTAATCCCGTCCTTTTTTTTTTTCGTCTGTTCAACCGCTGTAATCCCGTAATTTCCCCGGGAAGATGGGAGGATCCCCGCTCATATTTAATCTTCCCCCCAAACCCGCTCGCGTTCGCGGTTAATCTAATAACCATTGTGTCGTCTGAGGCGGCGGCGCGAGCCGCTCGTCGTGTCGGCCCTCACCTGCGCCGCTCTTTATGGCTTCCATTAAGGTTATTAAGCGAGGAGAGGTGACGGGGAGGCGGGCACACGAAGGCGTTTGGGCACCGACGCACTTTGCTGATTAGCTCCTTTCATCTTTTCACAACTAATGCCTGGCATGTTTTATTTAAAAGCAGTTCAGTGTGGGTCCCGTATGATTTTTTTTTTTTTTTTTTTTTTTTTTTTTTTGTAGTTTAATTATGCTAAAAGGGACGCGAGGCTGTGTGGGTTGTGGAGTGGGAGGGGCAACAATTATTCTTGAAATGGAGAAAAGGAATGCAACCCACCACAGCCAGAGTAGTTGTGGGTTTCATTGTTACAATCTGACACTTCTTCCTCAGAATTGGAAACCGTAGCATTTACGAAAACATCCAAGGATGTAGGGGGGGAAAAAAGAAGGGGGTGCACACAGTTTAAAGATCCAGACAGGAAGATTTAGTAGCATCCATAGGTAACAAAAAAAAAAGAAAAAAAAGCGTACTATAGGCACGTTTAATGGTAATTCCTGTCTTCTGATACCTGTTTACGCAATTATTAAAAAAAAAAAACACTTGTTTATTTTCTTTACTTTCTTTTATCGAACTAGAAACACACTCGCGTATTTTCTTTTCCATTTCATGTAAATAGATCCCTTGTTCCTGTTTTATAGGCAAGTTTGGACAGTGCTGGATTAACATTTTTCTTATCTCAATAAGAATATACAAAAAACTGCAGAAAATACGTCGCAAAAAGTTCCACCTCAGCGACGCCACTGGCGTTCACGACTGACTGACGAGTGACTTTTCCTCCCCAAATAGAATCAGCGACGGCGTGAAACGCAACACTTCAAAAACAAGCGGGGAGCCGTTCCCGTCCCTTCTCCCATCTGTACCTCGTAAGACGGAAATTCCCCGCTGAAATCCAATGACAAGTCAAGAGGCGCAGATCACACGACGACTGCTGACACTTCCACTCAAGTGGCGGCAAATAGGGAAAGCCGAGCGCACAAACGAAACTGTGAGGTATCAACTGTGACTCAACACGACGACGCACGGTACGTTTATTTAGCATAATTCACCGCAACCAAGTCAACTACCGGGCCCCTTTTTTTGGGGGGGGCCCTTTTCAACTTGTAAAAATGTCCAACAAAGCATCAGAGGCGTCATATTGTCTCCCTGTTGAAGTGGCAAAATGGTCGTCTCACAAACCGGCGAGCATTTTAACTCCAGAGTTTAGTTGAAATGAAGGGGATTCGGTGTTCTCAGAAATACAACATCATTATCCCGAGCGAGCGCTAATGCAGGTGGCGGTAAAAGGTCACCACACGCTGTTCACTTGAGTGCTTTGTTTGCTCATTAAGTTGAGAATTAAGTCTTCTTCTTCTTGTGCGGCGCCGTCACCTCGCAGGTAATGTGTCGGCCGGAGATCTCCGGGGGCGCAACTGTCAACTTCTACGCTCCGTCAGGTAAAAGCATTAAGTGAAAAGAGGCGAGAAGCTGCACTGCACAGAAGAAAATCTGCTGTTAATGTGCAGTAAGATCAGCGTGTTTAAGGACATTTGAACACAATATTTTGGGGGGAGGATTACGACATGCTAACCTTGTAGCTCGTCGTAGCGCTTGAGAGATTTTTCCAGTGAACTCTGTGGGACCCTGACAGAAACGTCTTTCATATTTAGCTGCGAGACAGACGATTGGCCCTGGACTGACAGGAAGTCTCCCAAACAATCAGGTAAAGAAAATAAAAGATGTGAAGGGACTTAAAAGGGTCCTATTGTAAAAAAACAAAAAAAACAACTGCCTTTTCCAACTCTTTATGTTCCTTTTAGCATTAGTGGCATGCAAAACTAACAGACATAAGTACGAAAAATGACAATGTGTGTGTGCGTGAAGGAAGGGAGCCAAAACACCTTTTTTTTTTTAAAGCTGAGTGAAACACTAGTTTTGTGAGGTCTGTAACAACTCAAACTAGGAGTTTCTGGACCAAGCAAAACTTGTTTATTGATGAAATCATACCTCCAAAATGAACTTAATTAAATCTGGAAATGGCCACACTAGCGAGAAGGCAGACTGTCACAAAATGAAGCCACATCAGCTGCACCGAAGAATCACACGTTCACACATTAGACGTCGGAGTGAAAGACGCCGAGCTAATCATGTTTTTTTTCCCAACAACGGAACGCGTCAAACTGCAAATGATACCCACACGCACGCACACACACACACTCCTACACACTCAGCAAAGCAGTGCCCAAACACACACACACGCACGCACACTCACCCACCAACACAGAAACACACACGCCAACGACACACGCAGAGAAAAGCTCCAAAACGGAAAGAGAGGCGAAGCTGAATAGTTAGGTGAGCTCGTGAGTCACCTCCTTTTTTTTGAAATCCTGCTTCAACCCACACACGTTTTTTTTTTCTTTTGTAGCTTTTCTCCTTCCCTCTCCGCTCCGTCGTGTTCTGCAGGGCAGAGGGAGATGTCCTATATATTCCCGAAGCTTGAAACGGAAATGAAATGTAAACATGCAAATGTGCCATCTTGAAAAAAAAACACTCGTCCGCAAATAGATGTTTTGTGCGGCGACTCACAGTTACAGCACAAGAGTCCGTCGCACAACTGATGAGTGACGTCAATAATGCAGCCAATACCGGTGCCAATAGTAGTGCATGATATCCACACCAGCAATGAGTTTAGATAGATATAGATATAAGAAATCATGTATCAATGTCAGAAATCGGCCTACGTAAGAAGGTCACGTATAATCAATAGATTCTTTTGTAAATAATAAAAGGCAGTTGCAAAAAAATAATTTCATCCTGGAATAACAACAGACAAATAAAGAAATTAATTTCATTTCATTTCATTTAACTAGTATTGGTGACACCGACACTGAAAAACGGATGTCTACCTGTTGGGACGCTCTGTAAACAGGGTGGCAGGTTTAGACAATTCAGACTCAGATCTCCTGCATATTAAACATTCTGCAGGTGCTGCAACCATATTCGGTCAGCTGATGTTGCTGCTTTTATCATAATTCCACTAAACCCACCTGGGAAGAAACTTAAGACCAGCCAACAAAACACGGCTTTGACCTTTCTGCACCGCAGACATCATCCTTCAGCTCAGGAATTCAGCCCGACATCAGCATCTGCTGCCGTGCACCACAGAGGGATGGGGGGTGTCACAGCCGACACTGGCCTCTACCTAACCCTGACCCCAAATAAAATAAAAGGTGTCGATACCAGTTTGCCGCCGTACAGGCTGCTCAGGTGCCCTTGGTCCTCTGCTTCCCCCTATAAAACTGAATATCAGCGGCCGGCTAATGGGAAATGCCAAGCACTTTATCAATGACATGCTTCCAATTTACGGGCCCCGTGTCGCTACTTGTGTAGCACAACCCGGCTGAACGTGAGTCTGCAGGTGCAGAGGGAGAAGGCTGAGCTGAATGTGAAATGTGAGTGTCCCTTTTTTTTTCTTTTTTTTTTTTTTTGTCTCTCTTTGTAATTTTTTTTCATAGGGGCTTCTATGATCCGACGGCAGGCTTTTACTCCGGAGGGGGTAAGAAATGAAACCAAAAGGACTGATCAACACAGTCAGGGATCTTAGAAAAGGATTTGTTTGAGATGAGGGTTCACTCTGAGGAGACTTGAGGAAGCCAAATCTGCTTCCAACTGAGCCTTTTGCTTTGCACAGTCAGGAGGAGGATCAGGGTTGGGCTTTTTTTTCCCTCGCTCTTTGCTTTAGTTTGTTTGAGTTGTGTTTTGAATTTTGGCTTTCTTTCACCTCACAAACTTACATTTGCAAAAAGACGCAAGTATAAGAGAGAAAAATACATTTAAAATGAATAGAATGACTGCAAAGATAAATTTGACAATTGCAACCAAAGAACCTTGAGAGAACCCAGCAGACACTGGGAGAATATTGAAAGAACCCAGCAGACACTGGGGGAACATGGAGAGAACCCACACAGACACTGGGAGAACATGGAGACAACCCAGCAGACACTGGGAGAACATGAAGAGAACCCAGCAGACACTGGGAGAACATGGAGAGAACCCACACAGACACTGGAAGAACATAGAGAGAACCCACACAGACACTGGGAGAACATGAAGAGAACCCACACAGACACTGGAAGAACATAGAGAGAACCCACACAGACACTGGGAGAACATGGAGAGAACCCACGCAGACACTGGGAGAACATGAAGAGAACCCACACAGACACTGGGAGAACCTGGAGACAACCCAGCAGACACTGGGAGAACATGGAGAGAACCCACACAGACACTGGAAGAACATAGAGAGAACCCACGCAGACACTGGGAGAACATGGAGAGAACCCACACAGACACTGGAAGAACATAGAGAGAACCCACGCAGACACTGGGAGAACCTGGAGACAACCCAGCAGACACTGGGAGAACATGTAAACTCTACACAGAAAGGTCCGGGGTCCAGGATCAAAGCCTCTTGCTGGTGGTTACATTCTTGCTGTGAGGCAACAGCGCGAACCACTGCGCCACTGAGTCGCCACTATAGGTCATATATAATTAAATTGAGCACATAACAACAACAACAACCAATTTTTAAAAACGTCACGCTTGTCAACATTGAAAAAGGCCTCACAGGCTCTTTTTCCCCCCCTGCATTGACCAACGAGCTTATACCCCCAAAAAACCTGAAGAGAAGCAGAGACTGAGTGGCAGCTCGCTGGCAGACTGACGCCGGTGGAGCTGCTGCTGCCAAAGCCACCGGCGAGTGTCCTTCCTCTTTCATACCAGGAGCCTTTCCCACACTGTGTCAGGGACACACACACACACACACACACACACACACACACACACACACACACACACACACACACACACACACACACACACACACACACACACACACACACTGTATATCCATCACTAAATGTGACAAGTGAGGACACAGTCAGTCGGTATGTTTGTGTTTTCTCTATGTGTGTGTGTGTGTGTGTGTGTGTGTGTGTGTGTGTGTGGCCTCCTAGCTAAGTAGCTGTAGGAATCAGGATTAGGTCACCTCACCGACACACAGAGCTTATGTAAATCTGTAGGGCGGGACAGGGGAGGGGGTGGGAGTGGAGGGAGGTTAAGGGAGGTTATGGGTGGGTGGGGGTTGCACCACATGACTGCGAGGTGGCCGACTGAGGCTCAAACTGGGGGCCACACTGAACGATCCTGCTAGCCACGAGTCACAGTGGGGCTGTACTGGTCTGGCCCAGTCAGCACCAGGTGGGGACAGTCGCACTGGTGCAGAAATCTGATTGTCTCCTTAATTACTGCACACAGTCAGTGGAGCTACATTTCTGCATCGACCTGCTAATCGACGTCCGTTTCCACCTGCTACACACGCATGCTTGTCACGTGACCGTTCAGCCAAACCGAGCCCGACCGGTCCCCCAACCCACCACCACTGTAGAAACCAAGCTCGAGACCAAGCAGTCCGATATTTAACGGCCATATTTACGAGAAGTTCACCTGACTGCAGCTTTTTCAGACACGCCACGGCAGAAAGCTGACGCAGCTACAGCGAGAGAGACTTTAAATAGGACTGCTAACGCTAGGACAGGAACGGCGTGACGAGGCAAGAGGCCGTTTTAGCGCACTGGAGTCAGGAGTGCGTTCGGGCCGGCGAACACGTGGTCGGGTCACCAAATCCCTGATTTAACCCAATTACCTCCGCGATCTTATCAGCGGGTGAAATCCAAGTGAATGTTTCTTTATCGCTGCGACTCTCTGCTCTCGCCGAGCTTGACGTCAGACACCTTTCTATCTGCTGGCCAAAAAAACAAGGCTCAGCACCTGCGACAAGGCGGCCCGTTGTATAAAACAAGGCGGACGTCACGGTGTCTCGATTTTGAGTAACTCAGCTGCTGCTGCTGCTGCTGCTGCTGCTGCTGCTGCTGCTTGAAGCACAAAAATACATTTGACCTTATTCTTCATCCAGATTCCATCACTATCCTGGCCCAACACTGTTACCAAGGTGCCTTTTGCCAGACAGACAGACAGACAGACAGATAGACAGATAGATAGACAGCTAGATAGACAGACAGACAGATAGATAGACAGATAGATAGATACCTCAAGGCTAGACCTGCTTTTGTAAAATCAGAGTTTTTATACTGCTGCAGCAAAAAGATCCTAACAAACGGCAGAAGAAAAAAAAAACACAGTTGGTGTCTTGGTTCTTTCTCAGCTTCCTCGCTGCGATCTGATGTCCAGCCTGCTACAGTATCGACCAGCCGCGCACCACAACAGGCAGTGATTCATTAGCTTCAGGTACCAGCCAGCCATTTATCAGCGTCACATCTGCACTTCCATCCTCCCTTACATGAATATTTATACAGCGCATATTCCACAGTCGTTCTGCATATCAGCTTGTGGGAGAAAAAAAAAAGGAGTTTTCGCGTTGAGTTTAAATGAAGATGTGACAGAAGTGCAGGACCGGCGCAACATCCCAGCGGAAGGATCAATGTCATCACCACAATCAAAGATGTTGAAGATGACAGGCGTATTAAGCTGCACAAAACAAGCATATGAAAAAATAACAATAAAAGCACAGCCATTGCAAGTTCCAAGCACAGAATCACATCACTACGTGGCCAAAAATCTCGCCCACATAACCTTGAAAGCATTAAGAACCTCCTGAGCAGCAGCCTGGTCGTCCGGGAGCCCCGACCACCACATCTCGGAGGAGAAGCTGCCGGGGGTTTGCTGCCTCATCTCGAATGCATCAGGCATTTAAATGCATCCGCAGACGCAGTTGGGAAGTGGACGTGACGGGCGGCCAGGAAAATCGATAAGCAGCCAGGGCCCCCCCCTCCCCCCCTATGTAAACGAGACCGGACAGGAGCCTGCAAGAGCGCACAAGAGAGAGAGAGCCGTCATGCTATAAAGCACGGCCCGTTTAATATCCAATCAGCACGGGAGGGGGGGGGGGGGGGGAGTTGAGCCAAGGATCTCGGAGTGCGTCTCAGCCTTTTAAAGCTGCTGCGTGTGTGATGATGGTTTGGCGGCGAGGTGCTCGAGGCCTTGGAGCTGCAAACGCTCCCTGTGTCGGTACCCTGAAGCAAAGCGGTGGAGAAAATAATAAGGAGGGAGGGGGAAAAAATGCTCACGGCAGCACTGACAGCCAATATGACTCAGCACCTGGATCCTTTTTTTTTTTTTTTTTAAAGCCCCTCTGCTCTTCTTTCCCTGACACATAAGATGCTCACATGTCAGAAAATCACATTTCAACAGAGGGCGTCATCCCTGCAGTCCAGATTGAGATTAGGGCTATTTATCATCACACTGATCTCACTGATACACCTCCCAGCCAAACCCGATGGGATTAACAGGGCTACCACAGGCTTGACGGTGCCACCGCAGCATTAAAGAAGGCACGCGTCCACCCCGCAATGCACGCAGGAGAAGCACAACGCAGACAATCTATCAACACAACACACAATAACAACCCCAAAAAAACACCGCACTCAACAGACTCATTTGAACGACGGCGGGCAACCCCCCCCCTCCAGTCATGCGGCTCTGCTCGGTCTTTTTTTTTTTTTTTTTTTTAATGCAGTTGCCCACCAGTGACTTCATGTCAACCCGCAACAACGCGCGCGCGCGCACACACACACACACACACACACACACACACACACACAAGAAAAAACACACAACAATAACCTGCAACGAGCAACCCCAGACCTTCTGCCGGTGCTGGAGATGAACAATGCGTCCTTTCTCCGTCCACAAGCACGCGGGCAGGCACGCAAACACACACAGAGAGACACAGACACGCATACAGGCGCGCACGGAGGGGCACCTCATCATGTCAGCTTCAGTGGCCGCCGAAAAAGCTCACTCCCAGGCGGCCGCAGGAAGCTCCCCGTACCGCAACGTCACCCGCAGGCTTTGCTCCGGTCGTTTCACGCAACATTCACGCAGTTGTTGTTTAAGACGAAGAAGTCACGGCTCGCGCGCGCGCGCGCGTGTGTGTGTGTGTGTGTGTGTGTGTGTGTGTCCGTGTGTGTGAGTGTGTTTTTTTTCTCCTGCTGATTACCTGTTCGGTGCAGTGTCTGTCAGTGCAACTCCCGGTCTGTCCGACACTCGGGTTCTGCAGCCCACAGTTACCGTAATGTCTGGACCAAATGACGCCGCTGCATCCCGACGTGGTGCGCTGCTGCCTGCTGCTGCTGCTGCTGCTGCTGCTGGACTGTAATATGTGGCACTGGCACCAATGTTGTTGTAGGTTTTTAATCCCCCTCAGTGTTGAATATAAGACATTTTTTTCTGATGGATAAATAAATGAATATAATCAATTACTTGTGGTTTATTTTTCAGGTGTATTCACAAAGTTCTGCCGCCCCGCAGAGGCTTTTGAGAAAAACACTCTTCCACATCTTGTCTTAATTATTTTTCTCTTATTTTTCAGTCGTCTAAAATGGGTATAAGTTGGTTGGTAAAGCGTACGATTCTTTTTTAATCCAATGTCTTTTTTGATCATCTGTAAATCCATTAAAAAAAAATTGCTTGTTGGATAGGTTTGTTAAAGCAATGAGAGGTATAAACCAATCAGAATATTATGTTAAAAAATTAAGCTTTTGAAAAAAAAAAAGTGTTTTGAATTAAAGATAGATAGATAGCTGAGCTGCCTGGAGTTGCTTTCTGGCATTGTGGAACATTAGATGTCGTACGCACATCTAACGGATGCTGCTCATTGTCTTCTGCCACAGTCATGATCATTTACTGGGATAAAATAGAGTAAATTATTTATTTATTTATAAAAAATAAAAATAAAAACCGGTGAGACCAGGGACTGTCTCGTGAACTGTCTCTCATTGCCCCGCCACTGCTACCTTGCAATAGAGTAACGTGGCCCCCAAGTGGCCAGCGGAGGCTCCTCTGCTCGATGCCCACCGGCCAGCGTCAGCAGTGTTAAAGCTGCTGAACCCAAGAGTAGACCATTCAACACTGACACTCACACATTAGAGCAGCAGATGACCTTGACCGCCGCGGGGCCTTCTAGTGAGGCGAGGCTGTCAAGGATGTTTGAGCAACAGCAGGTTTGCACTTGGGATCAAGGTGCAGCCGCCATCACTGTAGCTCCGACAGCGAAGACCCTCACGAATGCGGGTCATCCTAACGAGTGAAATGACCTCCTTCCCGCTATCTGTTTGCAGCGACATCACCATCGAGTATGTCGCCTGTCTCAAAGGTACGCGGACCGGGATTGTTTGGTGTGGCTGAAATAACAATGACGATCGGCTTTTAAAAAGCAAAAGCAAATATTCTGGACCCAAAACATTTTTGTCTCAACGTGCAGCGCACATCTGTGCTTTTCTTTATGTTTAACATTAATTATGACGCTTATTGTGTCTGTGTATGCGTCTTGAATGTAGCTGATTAGTAAAATGCACTTGAGAGAGCAGCAAAAGGCTTCCACGCTTGACGGCAAACATTCACTTTGAAAAGGAAAAGTACAGCATCCATAACTCGAGCAGGGTTTTTTTTATTTCAACATTAAACAGTTTATTTTTCTGCCTCTATAAAATCTACAGTATTCCTGGATAAAAGTCAGTGTTAACACAAAATTTAAAAAGTGACGATATAAAAACATGTATACAGAGATTATGTTAATTATATGTGTGTATTCATCTTTTTAAATCAGTTTTATTTTTTTAAATATCTATAAAAATAAATAGCCAGTGAAATAAAAAAAAGAAAAACTGAACACAAACCTGAGACTACAGTAGAACTCTGCTGGTACTTTTTTTCTTTACATACAGTACTTCTTGTATTATTATTTTTTTAATCTAAAAGTGCAAAAAGAAAAAAGAGCTACAGAGATCTCCATTTAAAAACGGGCGTGACATAGAAGTATGTATAGTATATATAAGATGCAATACTTGAAAAAACACTTTAAGTTCTAGTAGTATAAAAATATCAGCAAACGTGATTGTGGAATGTAAAAAAAACAAAACAAACAAACAGAAAATCATCTTCAATCCAGAGTGCTGATTTCCCTCCTGGTCCAAAAACATCTGAAAAGCGGATAAAATAAAATTAGGTAAAATAAATAAATAAATAGATGTTGGAAATAAATCTGCTAAAGGACTAGTATATTACCTGACGTGCATAAATCACACGGAGGCGCTGCCTTCTCTGCCGCTCTCTGGCGGTCTTCTGCTGCTCTGTCCACCAGAGGGCAGAGTTGCGCCCGCTGACGGAGCCTGCGGGAGGTTGAGCTTGAGAGACGCGACAGAACCAAATCCAAATCGCCCTGGAAGGACTTTTTGAGGATCGTCAGAGAACAGGGCGTCCTCATACTCTTCAGTCAAAGGAAACTCTCTCTGCTTCCAGGGCGCCTCAGCCTGCAGGAGGGCACAGGGCGAGTGATTCATCAGCCTTCGTCAAACATGTTTTTAAGCTAATTTTAGCCTGGGTGTTTAGAAAGAGATAGCACATATTAGACCTTTTGATTTATCTTTTTTTTTTTTTTTTTTTTTTTTTTTTTAGCACATACAAACATTAAGGTGTGCATTCAAACACAAAATGGATTGTTCATCCAGTTTATTCTGTGTGTATTGACCACTTCAAAATGTAGCTAAACGGCAGTTTTTAAGATCCTCCTCCCCCTTAGACAATCATCACCCGCACTGATCAATTTTATTGTCAACTATTGATTTCCATCATTCGCTTTGCTTCCTTCCGACCATCTGCACGGACCCCGTTACTGTTTAAACTCTACTGCCAGGCTGTTAGTCAGCAGCACATGAACAAATGTGGGCGGATACATATATATATATTTTTTTAAAAAAGAAAAAGCAAGGAGTGCTGTTGGGGTGGCGGTGGGGAGGAAGGTTGATTAGGGCAGCGCGGTGAAGTGGCAAGTCATTTCTTGGCCAATCAAAGCGAAAACGCCAAAGAGCAAATCATGCGAGTAGGAGAGACGAGTGGACCGCGGAGGCTCTCCAGCGTCCTCGGCCACGCAGCCCACACAATGTGACCGGGAGAGAGCGCTGATTAGTCAGACCCCCCCGCCCTCCGCTGCTTGTAGCACCAAATGACAAGGCTCGCTTTCAAGGGATAGTTCTGAATTTCTGCGGTGAAATCAGAATCAGATTCATGGCGTTAATGTGGCTGTTCAGAGTCCAACTGGACTGCAGTGTTTGTTTCACAGTATTGGCATTAGGTGGCATTCTTTCCATGTCTGGGTTAGTAAAGTTCACCAGAGCCTCACTCCACATTGGAGATGAGTAATGAAGAATGAGGTAACGAGGAAAAATTCTCGGTCGGGCTGAAGTCTCTGCTGAAATCATAAACATCTGGAAATACAGGGTGTCCTAAAAAAATTTGACACCATTTCGCAGGCCAAGAATTTTGGCAATTCTTGTTGAAATAACCACAGATTTTCACAGAATGTGTAGAAACAGAGCAAGATTTCATATTCAATTTTTATTTTTGTTCTGTTTTCAGGTTGAGCCATGCCGTCATTTTGGAATATGCTCACACACAGTCACCCAGTTATGACACGGCACACCCAGCTGACGTGTGCGGTGTCACAGGTGGCGCACATACTGAACAATTGTGAAATCGGTCCCATGACAAACTTATGATGTTCAGCACCCAAACTCATTTCATTGAGCTCGACTTAATAGTTTTCAAGAGAATTACTTTTAATTCAATTCAATTTTTTGGGACACCCAGTATTATTGCCCTGTAAGAGACTTTTTGCTTTCACGACTCGAGAAAGAGAGTCGAGTTTACACCGTGAGTTTTCCCTCCCGCAGCAGTTGGACACTCCCACTCTGATGCGTGGTTCTTTTGATCTCACCAGCCACTCATCCAAACTCTGCAGCTCGTCAGCATCGGCCTGGGCGCGGCTCAGCTCCACGGCGCTCTCCTCTCCTGATGTGCACGTCCCGCCTCCGCCGCCCGACCACCTGCTGCCAGATCTGGAAAAATACAAACAAAAATAAACACAGTTTTTCGTTTGTTGGATAGAAATCTTATCAGACATTGGGCCTGAGCAGAACTCCGGGTGTTTTTGATCAAGTTTTGAATTTGCCTTCCGGCTCAGGACTGCAGAAAACACACTCAAACTGAAACAATGCAGGCTTCCAAAATATGAAAATAAAAAACACATCTCATGCATTTTGCATTCGGAAGCCAGAAGCTGCCAGAATGAGAGATCAAGCCGCCTGCTCATGATCCAACACCCTCTGGTGGAGACAGTTTGACATCAGCGTTGTTCCTCCGGCATGATGTGTTGGAGCGCAGAGCAGAAAACTGCCGTCACCCTCTCTATTGAAAGCAGACAGATGTCTCCTTTTTTTTTTTTGGAGTGTGTATTTAATTTTTTTTAACCCACCTTTTGGGGTGTCTGCAGCACGGCCTCTTCCCCCAGGACATCCGGTGCATCTTCTCGCCCCGTTCCGACACCGAGTGTCTCCTGGCGAAGGCCTCATCGCTCGCGTCCTCCTCCTGCAACCATCGGAACGCCGTTAAAACCTTTTGCGTGCACGGACTCACTGACAGCGAAAAGAAAAGCTTTCAGTCTGGCGGTGCTGCACAGTACCGGCTCCTCCTCTTTAACCGCCCCCTCTGAATGGTTGTGCGTCAGAAGTGAGGTGTCGACCACCCGCCACCTGCACACAGACACACACCTTCTGAATCCCATGGTCAGTGAGACATTGATCTTCAGGGCCACTTTAACCACTAATAATCGCTGCATTTCTATTAGCCCTAGAATTGCGCAAATCCCAAATATCGCAATGAAAACCTGGTAATAGAAACACCTAAACCTCTCCAATACGGCTAAAAGGTTTTGACGCTCTCATGAGGTGGTTTTTCCAGACGTATCAATTCAGAGGTATATCACAAAGGTGTAATGGAAACACTTTTTCTCGCATTTACATTTACGGGGTCATGTGACCAGTTCACTTCAAGTGAAAACGACGCGTTGTGTTTGGACGGAGAGGGAGACAGAATTTTTTTTTTTTACAAGAAATCAAAGAGAATAACATCACAAACATTCTTGACAGCAAACAAAGGCAAACAAACAAAAGCAATCGCATTTGTACTTTGTTGAAATTTTAGAAATGTCGTTTTTATTTCGGGAAAAACTGAAATGGAAACGCGGCTGTGCATTTTGGCGGGACCTCCACTGCTGGATTCCGTACCGCACCGTACCTGGGCGTCACTATGTCTTTGTACTGCAGCTTCTCAACTTTGGCTCCCGAGGACGGGATGACAACGTTGTTGATGTTGTAAACGCTCTCGCCAGGACACTTGCGTACCAAACCCTGAACAGGGAGGAGGGAAAAGAATCAGCAGCAGGTCACCTTGATCATAATAAATCATAAACCATGCAGCATCACCCCAAGTGCACTGCAGACCTACCAAGTTTGTTTGTTGAGATTTGTTTTTATTTTATTTGAATGATCGATCCGTCAAGTGCTCAGTCACATTAGATACAATCTTTGTAGTTTTAAGGATCATCATTATTTTTAAATATGGAGGATTTCAAACTCTGTCCCATTAAACCTGAGAGGGGATAACTTTCTATTATAACTGCAAGTCAACTACTAACTATTGTTAACTAATATACTGCAAAAATGTGTGTGTATGAGACCTGTGTGGCCTGCTTGTGCTCCAGCACTTCATCTGAGCCGTCGTCAGTGTCACAGAGCTGAGACAGGAAATCCTCTTCATCTGGTAACACACACACACACACACACACACAGACACACACATACACTCGGTCAATTACAAGACAAGAGTTGGGGTTTTTTTTTCAATTCAGGCAAAGATTTCCCAGGATGGCACACTTAAAAACACACACACACACACACACACACACCTTCTGTCAACCTGCACTGGCGCCGTCTCTTTCTCTTCCTCTGATTGGCTCGTCCACTTCGACCCCTCGAGGTGAAGCCAGGTGTCCTGATCGGCGACAGACCCAAAACTCTGCTGTTGCGGTGCCTGGCACGCTGCTTGCATAATTTACGACCTGCAATGACACACACACACACACACACACACACACACACTTGCTCACGCATTTTGTTAAAGTGTACTAAAGTTAATCCGTAGCCGTTTTAATTTGAGAGCTTCCACAGCTGGAACCACTTTGAACTAAACGACAGGTCAATGTTTGCTTTGCGGAGGGAAGGACCCACCGGTGTGCAGCGGGGTGGAGCTGTGTGTGATGAGCGCCGCTGGACTGAACAGCTCCGCACTGACCAGCGGTGGCCCCAGGCGCCACTCCTCCCTGGCTGCCTTCCTCCTCAGGTACTGAGACGATGCAGAGTCTGTGGGGAGGGAAAGAAATGACGCCAAGCAGCATGCATCTTCCGCTCACAAAAGGTTGAGAATCAGCTGAGTGACTCCGTCTACTCCCAGTGTGACCCTTACCTTGGGACGGAGGTGAGTAGCTGCCGAAGAAGCCGCAGCTCCGGGTCCCTCTGAAGCTGCAGCCAGGATCAGCACACACAGGATGGCGGGATGAAGAGCAGGGACAGGAGGAGCAGTAGGAGGACACGTAGACTCCTGAGTCCTGCAGCGCAGGGGAGACACGACAAGACTCTGAATCACTTCTCTTAGAGACACAAAAGACTGTGTAATATCGCCGATCTGCATTAAGCCTACCCGACTCTAAAATAATCACATCCACCTGCTCCCGGACCATTATTAGCTCATAATTAGGCACTGACTGCCTTTTATTTTGAGAGTCAGAGCGATTCAGGAACAGAGATGATCGGACACAGGAGGAAGTTAATAGCACGGTGTTTAAACTTCTGCACCATAACACTCACAAAGCCTTGTTATTCAACAAGTCTTCAGTCGACATGTATGTACTGGCGCCAAAAAATACAGGCAGACATTCAGTAAATATGTAGAATACTACATTGTCACCTTTTTTATTACATTTTGTTTAGTTGTTGAATTTTCAGACTAGATTTTGTGTTTTAGCACCTGTTTTGTTTTGTTTTTTACCTTGAATAGTCCACACACATACACTTTTAGTTTTAATGTATACACTCTAATTAACACCTCTAATGCTCGCTGCTGTGCTGTGCTTCCGATTGGATGTTCTTGAGACGGATGTGCAAGAATTCAGAGGTGATATCTCACAGCTGCCCTGCGTGGATGCCTCACGCTGCTCCTGTAAAGCAGCGTGAGGGAGAGCCAGACTTTAGCTGACTTCTTTTTAAGACTCGTTTACGCTCCGAACTTTCACCGTGTGGCTCCAAACATGAGGTTTGAGGCCTACCTGTTGACCTCCGAGGCTGCGGGTGCTGAAGGCAAACAGTCTGCGCCTGCAGTGGCTGACCAGCGGTCGCGTCCGGGCGCAGGCCAACGATCCGCGCTCAGATTTGGTGATCTTCCCTTTGGCCGCCCTCTTCCTCTTCAGGCACCCCGGCACGAAAACCTCATCGGCTCTGTGAGCGATGGAGGGATGGAAGAGATCAGGGGCCTTGTTAATCAAACTCATCTCACTCTCCGACGGTGGGAGGGAATCGCTTCTGCGACTTTTGACACTTGACGCCTAAAACGATTCGCCCTGTCTCTCTGACTGATTCAACGCCCAGAAAGTGGGAGTCAAGGGGAGAGCATGAGTCACATCTCCAGGTGGACGGTGATTTTCCAAAAGAGAAACTGTGTGCTGGTGGTCTTTTAAAACTGATGATTTAGGCAGGCTGATGCTAGTTTTGGCTGCATGTGCAAGTCAGTGTATTATAAATAAAGCCTCTGATGCTAAGTTTTTTCAGGCGACGCTGGTTTCACTGGGATGACCCCACACCACCCCTCCTCAGTACAGGCATAAAAAAAGCAGAGTGCCTTTTTTTTTTTATCATTGGGCTTTTATCAGCACGACCAGATGGGGGAAGTGAAAAAGGCACCGGGAAGGAAAGACATGAAGGAATGATTGAAGCTGGGCCAGATGGCCGCGGCCTACCAATCTGCTTCACCGTGTTCAATTACGGCCCTTCAGTCTCTAAACACAGCAGGTTTGAAATAACACAGCAGACAGCATCCCCTGCTTTACATCCATTTCCTAGCAGTTGAAAAAACCTTTGCAATATTCAAAATGACACTTGCGAGGCATCTGGACGCCGTCACCAACGTGCACGCTGCAAATCGCATTGCTGGGGTTAGATCAATATTTCATGCAGTGAACTGGCTGTGTGCGTTCGCTAACCTCGTGAAAGCCACCTTGTCCGCGGCGCAGGCGTTGGCCTGTTTGGATGGCGGGGAAAAGCCGAGCGGAGACATCAGGCTGTTGACGATCTGGTTGAGCTGAGCGCTCTGCAGAGAGGAACGACACCCGTTATACGCATACACGTATATGCATTCAATATCACACGCGTCTGGCCCCTCCCACCTGTCTCTCGATGTTGTGCAGGAGGCGCGTGGGGCTGCAGGGTTCGCTGTCGGCGTCCAGAGTCGTGCAGGACAACCCGGCCATCTCCCTCAGCAGGGTGCGCTGGATCTGCGTGTCCGTCAGCGGCTGGGACTCTGCCAGCACCACCCTGCCCTGTAGTGGATTAAACCTCCAGAATGTTAAAAACAACACTTCCAAGGCATCTGGAAAGTATCAGTCATCATGGGATACGTCTAATCTGAATAATTCTAAATAACTTCATGATTCATGATTCCCAGCAACCACCTACGGAATTCCTTACCATCGGAAATGAAATCCCAGAGAGACCTAAAGAGGTTTGGTGTGAAAGTTTAACATTGGCTCAAGCAGCAGCAGAAATGTGACCATTAATTTCCTATTAAGTCATTGTCAGCATGACAGCACCTGAATTTAACTCATGTTTTTTTTTTTGTAATTGACAACTGCAACTGTTTTTTTGTATTATTCACTGCATTTGTATCATTTAGTTTTTTTAATTGCTTTTTGCAGTGTATCTCACTGTATTCTAAAAGCCTGACCACGGACAAAGACAGCAAATTAGCTGAAGCTTGACGTCTTACATGCATCACATTTTCCCTTTCTGGTGGCAATGTTGTATGTATGACCCCTATAAAATAAACATTAAAATATATAAATAACTTCATCTTATCTGCTTTTTCCCTTAAATCAACACACTCTGTATAAACTGGGATGATGCGATGGTAGAAGAGGCGGAGGAGTGGAGGGAGGGGGAGCCCATGACATTTTCTGCCAGGTTTCAACACGTGGTTCAGGCTCGTGGGTGTCGGTGCCCTTTCAAAAACGGCAGCCCAGCTCAAAGCAGTTGCGTCAAAGTGCTCGTTCTCACAGCGGAGAGGACGCTTGCATTTCAAGAAAAAAAAACTGTCCTCCTCACCTTGTTGGAGCGGACGTGCCTGTGCAGCTCCGCCGCTTGCTGGATCCTCCCGTCCAGCTCGGCCAGACGGAGCTGCAACCAGCTCCACCTGCTGCCCAGCGCAGCCCTCTCAGCCAGCCATCGCCTCTCCCTGCTGCTGGGGGCAAAGGGGGGAGGACCAGAGTGAACAGCCTGGACCAATATGCTGCCAGCTTCAGAACAATTCAAAAATGCTCAATTGTGGACAGTCCTGGCTGTTGCCGTCGCAGCTGCACGAAGAGATTAGCCCAGTAGCCCAGCAGTGCACGTACTGTAGGTGTAAAAAAGTCACAGACCATATTGTCGGTCATGTCACACATTAGACAACATGTGACCTACTTTAACGCAGCCCTGCATGGGGGGTAGGGGCACTCTGTAGAACACAACAGTGTTGACTCGCCTTGTGTGTGTCTATAGCATGTTTCCATGGCACTAGCCTGTTCAGTTAGCATTCATCTCCCCTGTGTGTGTGTGTGTGTGTGTGTGTGTGTGTGTGTGTGTGTGTGTTGTGGGTGGGTGGCTCTGGCAGGGCGGTAGTTGCTATGGCAGTGCTCTTGGACCTTGGCTTGGTATGGGTGGAACCCCCCCCCACCGTCTTGTGCGCCATGGTACAGGACAGAAAGGTTAGGGCCAGTCAGCAGGCGGACGCAGAACACAGCAGCCTTTTTTTTGGCGCTGAGGGGGTTGTTGTCCTTTGAGCATCAATCAGCTCCAATTTCAAATCACAGCCAAAACGCTCTCTGTCTGCTTGTCTGCCCGCCTGCCTGCCTGTGTGACGGCAGAACTGGGAGAGCACAATCAGGAGCCTCTTCTGTGTTTTGCAACAATCTGTGCGTCTCCGTCCCATCACTGAGCAAGGAGAAAAATTCATAATTTTCTTCCTCGCTCGCTACACTCTTCCTTGTGATGTCACAAAGGGCACTGCTAGGTCAGCCGGCCAGCCAGGTGTCTACTTCCTTCTCTGAACCTTGTTTTGGTTTCCTTCCAAACATGTGGAAGGTCCTACAAAGCTGACCACTTTTAGCAGGAAATGAAAACTGACTGTGGGAGGCTGCAAACAAAGGGCTAACTTGTTTGTTGTATATATATTCACTTGACTGTTTCCTGTAATTACTGTATAATTTATAGTTTTGTATTCTTTTTAGAGCTACAACAACGCTTGATTAATGAATGAATCAATAACTTGCATCCCGATATGAAGTACATCTATTCTGTTCTATGCTATTCTACATAGGCTCTTTAATGGCATCCCATTGGAGCCTTTTGAATAAGTAATCACAGCAGGCTGCTCCTAAGGCAACCAGGATGGAAAAGAAAGATCTGAAAATGTGGTGCAATGGCACCTTCACGCCACAAACCTGCTTCTCTTTAACTGCTCTACTATGGTTGAGCAAGCTTGGAATAGGCCGCAGCTCCTTCCAACTGTTTAATGAAAATAATTCCTTGAATATTTGGCAAAGCAGCCAGTAGGTAGGCACGGAAGATAGGATTGGAGAGGAAAGTTCTATTCTTAACCGCACTCTCGAGACGACTGGTGACATGAAAGTGAGTTGCTGTGTGTCCTTTACGAGCAGACAGTCTTTGACAGTCGCTGCCCAGCTGAATGGGAAGACCTGCCATGGCACGCACTCCACTTCTGGGGCTTACACAGCACAGATCCTCTGATCGGTGCGACTCCAGGGGCGTGTCCTCGCACCCAAAGCTTTCCAAGATACCGTTTTTTTTTCTCTGAAGCGTCCAAGAAAAGAAGTCTCAAATGAAAAGTCTATTTACTTCAACCGCGTAAGCAGTTCATATAACCGGCAGGGTGAAAGGTCAGCTCGTTTCAAGGGGAGGGTAACAAGCACTACTGTCGCCCAGCGAGGACGCATCCTCTTCAAGGAGGAACCTGCCATTAAAAACTCCCTGGGGAAGATTTTACCGACACGGCCCAGCGCATTGTTCGGCGCACAAAAGCCAAGCTGGTGCTTCCAGGACGACGCGCGCCTTCCCGTTCCCCTCCTGGGTGCCGTAAACATGTCTTGGTTTTTTTTGGGAGGTGGCGCCGCGTTACTCAGGGCGGATCGCAGGCAAGAAAACAGAGGGGGAGGAGCAAGACCAAATGTGCTTGGAAGTCAAGAAATCAACCACGAAGGGCATCAGTCCAAAATGAACCGTCTTAGTGGGATTTTTTTTAATTCCCTTTCTTAACATATTGACATAAGATTTTGTAAAGATAAAAAGAAAAGCGAAACAGTATCGTTATCAATATTTAAAAGACGATCTTTTTGTGTCTTTTTTAACTTTTTTTTGTTATTTTGATGATTGTGTATTGCCATTGTGCTGTATTGTAATACGAACTGCTTATTACTGTTGCTCTTTACTGCTGTTGTTGATCTCCTTTTAAAGGTACTCTACCTATAACAACTGGCAGGGGGACCACCAATGTAAACCAGCCCCCGGCTGAAATTGGGTACAATCCCATCCCTGCAAAATGGGGTGCTGCACACTGTACACTGTCCTCTTGAAAAATAAATAAAATTGAAATTGAAAATTGTGGAACTTGGTGTTGAATCAGAACATAAATCAATATCGCAGTTCACCCAGTTTGGCTTTAACCTACACACATAAGTACTGGAGGAGTTGTGCAGCTCTGGTTTAACAGGTCTCTGCTGATGCTTTATGGTTTTGGTTTTTTTTTTGGACCAAGTTGCCCCACAGTGACCTTCAGTGTTTGCAATTGCTTTTTCTCCCGACTGCTTCCTGACTTCTCCTTCAGCCAGACAGAGTATAAATACTGTTAGAAAAACACGATGTTTTTTAGGGAACACTCGCACAGTGACACCCACACACACACATACACACACCCATAAGGGGAGGAGCAGAGTGGCACAGAATGGCTGGCATGTCTGCTGTTGTTTTTTCCTAGCCTGTGGGAAGAGGGAGAGCTGTCTGTTCAATGAATATGTTATGACTGCAGCATGGAAGGGGAAATTTATGTGAGCGTGCGTGCGTGCGCGCGCATGTGTGTATGTGTGCGGTGACGGCAAACTCGGAGAATGTCATCAGACTCTCCACAGCAGGGCGGACACAGCTTGCACTCACAAAACAAGAGTGTAAAGTGAAGGCAGAGGGGTAGGAAAAAAACATACAGCTCTGGAGACCCAGCGGGCAGCTGATGTTCAAAAACACAACGTTAGAAGTCTCGGATTTCCTGTCTCCTACTTGGTATTTGCTCTAATATCTGAAATATGTAGAATCCTTTACAAGGAAGCTGGACAGATGTGAGTCTATGTCGGAAATCTTGCAAATCCAGGGCTCCGGGGACTGAACATGACCAGACCAATCAGCACCCTTTGTGGGGGAAAAAGAGGCGGGGACTGTAGGTGGGGCTTAAGCAGTGCATGGAACAACGACGCTGCAGTTACTCTGGGATCCTCGCTGAGCGTGACAACATTTTGGGATTGAAAAAACTCTAAACACCTGGAGACCTCACACCAATAGGAAGCCTTGCACTCTGGAGAACAGGCTCCACTTAAAGTGAAGAAATCGGATTGGCCTGTGAATGAATATATGGAATAAATGTTCTCATACTGGTGATTCCAACACCGAATTAACGAGGGTTCTTGGCAGTTTAGTTAAACTGTGCGCTGATTGTCAGTGATTATACACAAACACAACACCGTGACGTTCAAAATCACAAAATAAAATTCAAAATCATCTTTTAAAGTTTAATGCAACGTGATAACGTTACATTAATCTTTCTAAGCATTTTAGAATGTCCCCTCAGTATCACGTTACAAAGTGAAAATTATCACGTACAAATTGAAGGTTTCACTTTTCTAGGTGAAAATTATCACGAAATACCACGTCAGGCACAGGAGGTGGTGCCGAGTTCCCCATGTAAAGCACGTTTGAAATTTCCATGCGACTCTAGACTTCGATCCTTAGCATCAGGAGTTGATGCAGTATCATTACCTCTACATTATGTCCTGACACCTTGCAGGGACAGAACCAGTGTGTGGGAACTTTGAGACGTAGGAACTGTGTCACTGTGTGAACTGAGCGCCTGCCTGCAGTCAGAGTTCTCCCCTGTGCACGCCTCACTCCTCTGAATTAAAACAAGCCCCGTGGCCTCCGTCTGAACCACAGCTGGCTTCAGGCAACCAAATCCTAACAAAGCACGGCGATGCCCCCCCCCACCCCCCTTCTTTCTTTTTTTTCCCCCCAACAGTAAAACCCCACTGAAGTTGGAAAATTTCCGATCGTCGGCTCACTCTCAGCCCTCACAGTCAAAGTGGTTTTGAGTTCTTCGGTCCTTCACTCCTCTGTAGCCTGTTTATTTAGCTGCAATAATCGCCTGTGACAGCTGCGGAGTAAAAACCAGACCTCCACTTCGAAAATTCACCACCAAGCCAGACGAGCCAGAAATGCCAGCAAAATTAAATCTGTTTTTCTCCTCCTCCTAGATACTCACAGCTGCGCCGCCTCGGTCTTCCCATTCATCCTCTCCACCGCCGCTTGCTCCTCGTCCGAGCTGCCGCCGCTGCTGCTCGCCGTGGCCTCGGAATCCAGGACTTCCTGCAGTCCCCTCAGCACCGTCCGGCTCGAGCGGCCGAACTCTGCCAGCTCTTTGAAGGGGCGCCGCCGGTCCGCGGTGGAGCCCAGGCCGGAGTCCAGGTCCACATGTTGAGGTAGAGCGTCAGAGGGCGAACCTCCGGGTCGGCGCCGCCTCCTCAGGCCCTCCAGCTGCTGCTCGCAGTGCTGCGAGGCGTGCTGGCCCAGCAGCGCCTGCAGCCGGCCGCGCAGCCTGTGGGCTCGGTCCTGGAGGGCAGCCTGCCTGCGGAGCCTCGTCCTCGCCGCCTCCTGCCGAGCAGCACTCGGCCTGGTGCCGAAGGGCCGCGGAGGGGACGGAGGAGAGAGGCACTCCGCTGCTGCAGCGTCTCTCTCCGGGGTCGGACGGCGTAAGACCCCGTGGCGGCTGGGAAGAGGTGGGAGGGGGAGGAGGGGGAGGGCGGGAGGGGAGCCAGTCACATCACCGCCATCTGGCCCTCTGCCTCCATTCAGCGGACGAGCCTCTTGGAGGCTACCAGCAGGGATTTTAAACATGTCCGCTCCACCTGGGAAGATGACGGGGGCCACTCGCTGGGAACCGCCCTGAGATTTTCTCCCAGGGGGGACGAGGCCGAGGCGGAAGGCATGGCGGTGGTGGTGGTGGTGGTGGTGGTGGGGGAGCGCCGTCCCGTGGGAGAGCACCAGCTCGGTGGGGATGCAGAGCGGGAAGGGGGCTGAGGGAAGGTTCCGGAACACCTCCTGGAGGTCGCAACCGCCGATCATCTGAGAGGCCAGGCCGACGTCTGAGTCCAGTGGGGCGGAGGAGGGGCTGGCGGGCAAGTGGATCCCATGGCCGTTTTTGAGGATTTTGGCCACGGCTGGAGCCATTCTCGCCGACACTCTACAGGACCAAAGCAAAATCACCTGGCAAAACATGGAAAACAAGTTAGATTTCAGCTTACGGTACAAAATCCACAGAGAAATAAATTACTAATTTAATCATTGGCACATGTTGGAAAGCCTTGCAATCAGCAAAATGAGCATTTTAGTATCAGAGAAAATGCTAAAACTGCTTTACAAACAAATAGAAACAGATATACATATATAATACACATATATATATATATATATATATATACATATACACACATATATACATATGCACACACACACAGACACATATATACATATAGTGATAAAATAAGGAATTCACCCAACGTCAACCACCCACCCTGCGCCTATTATCGGACACACATACTTCAGTAATGACGCGCAGTTTCATGGGAGCACGTTTTTTTTCCCTCCCGAAATGTTTTGGTTCGTCTCCTGCTTCTCCACCCACCGAGTTCCCCAGCTGCCTGGCAGCTTAAACTGGCAACCCCGGCAGATTTCTTCTTCACTTTCGTGAAACGCATTCCACTCTTCGCAAGCAGACCGTCAATTAACGGGTTTCTCTCTCTCTCTCTCTCTCTCTCTCTCTCTCTCTCTCTCTCTCTCTCTCTCTCTCTCTCTCTCTCTCTCTCTCTCTCAGAGAATGACAACAAGAAGTGTTGTGAAATATGAGGGAGCGATAGAGAGAGGGATAGAGAGCGAAGCGCAGAACTCCACTCCTACGAATTCAACACGGCTTTTTCCAACGTACGTCGGGAAGACGAGTGTTGCTTGGGAGAAAGAGGAAGAGGAGGAGCAGGGGAAAAACAGGGGACGTCGGTCCACCGTTAAGTGCCGCGGCTTCACTCACCCACCTGAGCGGACGGCGAATCTCGGAGCGAACATCGTTCTCCCCAATTTACTGGTGGAGGAAGATGAGGAGGAGGAGGAAGAGGAAAGGCGGGTGGAGCTCTCTTGCAGATCGGTCGATCTGTTTTCACCTCGTCGCCAACCTCGCTTGCACTAGAACGCTTGTTAAATTCCCCCCAACTCTTCTCTCTCCTCTCCGTTTTCCTGACGCTGCACCTCCTCCTCCTCCTCCTCTTCTACAGGAGAAGGGGCGGGAACTCAGAAAGGGAGGGGCGGAGCCGGGAGCAGAGCGGATCCTAATGATGCCTTCAGGGCCCTCCTCACAAGCTCAGACTTGTGGCAATTTCGAAGCCCGCCAAATTGTGCCTCTGCCAGACCCCCCCCCCCCCCCTCTCCACCACCCCGTATATTCTTAATCAAGGCGTTGGTTTTGGAAAGCGACGACACGTCTGTTTGTAACATAGGTTTTATTGCACACTTTGAAATCACACATAGGAAATGCTCTACAGTAGGTGTGACAGAGCGGTTGGGGAAACACTAAGGTCACATTGATGTGAGAAACAAAAGTGTGACACCTTGTTTCTGTGGTCAAAGTGAAAGAAAGCACCGCATGAGGTTATTTTATTTAAAATATAGTTTTAAGAACCTCAGTCAAGAAGTTGAAGCCTTCACACTCTAATAAATAGTTCTTGCAAATGTAAATTCCTGGAGAAAATATGGTGCACGCCATGCAAAAACAAGGAAAAACAAATAATTGTAGCAATAACAAAAACATAAGGAAAAGGAGAAATGAGGCCATTTCAGTTTGTTTAAACTGAAAGCAGCCAACAGGAAAATAAAGTTTACGTCCTTGCAAGAGTGCAACCTTCCTGGAGGGACATGAAATGTGTGTGTTTGGGAGCGTTTGACGATAATAGACCTAAAAAAAGAAAGAAAGTTGTCTGCAACATTGGCCTCAGCGTTGTAAGTCTGGCAGTGTTTCTGTGCATTTTTCTGACACACTTCTAACAACATCACTTACATAAAGCACATGCTGTAAAATGTGTATAACACATATCGCTTTTTACCTTGACGCAACAAATGTAATCACTAGCGTCCATTTGTATACTTGAACATGAACTTTTACAGCAACAGTAGTCAAAAAGGAGTTTATCCACAGCAGGTTTCTTTGCCTCTCCATCATCCCCATCATGCTCCTTCATCAGACTTGCGTATTTTGCAGCAACAAACTGCTCTGCGCCAGAGGTCGGCCACTCGCTGCCTGAATATAGCCTGACCAACGCCCAGGTTGATGGTCGTGCTGGCCATGGACAAATGGATGACGGTGAAGTGTTCGACTTGGAAGTTTGTGTAAGCCTCAGCCCAAGCACCCTGCTCGATGTACTTTTTTATCGACCACACGGTGCAAAACGTGGACATCGCTCCCTGCAGCACGCAGGTGACGGTGACCCTCAACTGGCCTCTTAACTTCGGGCTGAAGACCGGCTGTCCATTTATCATCATGCGGCGCATGTGTTTGCACAAATAGATAATAGTGGAACAATTGGACGTCGCCATGACGCACATGCAGAAAAAGTAGTGTGAATTGACCACAGCTGAAGATAAAAAATAAAGGCATTGCAGATGGGATAAGTTATAAGAATGATATGTGGAATTCACACTCACTAAATAATGTTGGTTAGGTGCAGTCAACACAATCACATGAAGCACACAAAACATTTTCTCAAAGAGCCATATTGAGTAGATGATGAGTTTGATGTTCTTCTTGATCCAGATGGAGACGACTCTCTTTGCAGGCACAATCTGGGTGTTGCAGAAGAAGGTAAGCCACACGCAGGAGGTGGTGCTCGTAGACAAAGACAAGATGAACATAACGTATGAAATTAATTGCATCCAAATGTCTCTGAATATCTGAAAAGCCAATAGTTGTAAAAGAAGTGATGTCTCAAAAAAGGTGGTGCAGCTAACCAACGTCCCCAGCAGGAGCATCAGAGGCTGTTTGGTCTGTTCTCCTTGAACAGGACAAATAAAGCAAAAGATGAAAAGGGAATTGACCAACGTGGTGAAAACTCCAATAGCCGCATTGATCAGGATAAGGGTCATAAGAGCCATTCTTGTTATTGACTCCGATTACGCTGCAGAAGTGGTGCTCCGGTACTTTTCTCTTTTCCCCATTGGATCACTGATTCAGCTGCAGCCTGGTCCGTTTTCCTCTCTCCTCATTTCTTTAGTTGTTGCCGTCAAGGTGTTGTTTTCCCCTGAAAGTGCCTTTATACACAAATTCTGCTGAGCAATGTGGCAACCCCATGATATTTGCATCCCATGCAAATTTGGAATATACAAATTTTACACTGAACATTTTTACAACATGAACATCCACAAGGTTGAAACAGTACTTTAACAATATTTTTTCTACGTTAACATATATGGATTTTTTTTTTTTCAATGATTCATTGACTTGTAATTTTGAGGACTGCACAACTTCAATTGACACAGAAGTGACCCAGAGGTGTTGATGTTGCTTTGCAAAGCTGTTGCAGTACAGGCTCCTCATGACTGGGTACCAGGCAGGTAATCAGGTTTCAATACCATTCTTCCCATTGCAAGTCAATAGATCATTTAAGTGATTTTGAAACTACAATTTTAAAGAAGAAAAGAAAACCTTCACGGTGCTGGAAAGATAGACGGTAAACAGACGGAGTCTCTTCCATTTTTGGACAACAATAATTGAAGTCTTAATCGTTTGCTGGTGTGTCAACACTACAATGCACTGCGAGTGCCCTCCAGACGCCGGCAACCCTCTCCCTGAATAAAGTCTGACCGATGCCCAGATTGATTGTGGTGCCAAAAATGTAGAGCGTGGTGAATGTGAGCGAAATCCAGGTGCCGATAATGTAACTGGGGGAAAATGTGAACGTGAAGGAAGTGAAGAAGTAGAAAATGCAATAGGTGAAGTAGATGACCCCCTGAAAGACGGCGGCGTTGGCGGTTCTCAACTGACTTGCCGTCTTCTGTGTGAGGACGTTGCCCTGTGCTACCTTTTTCATGTGGCTCCTCAGGTAGTTGAACATGGAGAAGTTAGAAACCGTCATTATAACAAGGCAGCCCATGATGTGTAGCTTCATGATGTAAAAGCCAGCAGTGGTGGAGAGGAGGTGAAGCTCACACTGCAGCAGCGTGCCATTGCAGGTGGAAGTGGAATAATTAACGAGTGTATTGACACAATCTGCAGCGCCAAAAACATGAATAAGTACCACCTGGTAAATAAGACCCGTGTAGATGACCAGCTTGATGTTCTTCTTCACCCACAAGAAAAAAGCTCTCTGCAAAGGAACAATGTGGATGTAGTAGTAGACGCTCAGCCAAACCGAGGTCATCATGCTGCTGTGCACATTGCACAGCACGAGGCTCCACAACACAAAGTGTACCAGCTGACTCTTGCCATGCTTCATCGCCATGTACATGCAGAAAAAGAAGAAGAGGAAAACAATGCAGGTCCAGATGAGGAATTCCAGCAGGATCTTCAAAGGCTGCTTGAGCTTTGCTCTGTCGCTCAGCGGAGAGCACAGGCAGAACAGATAGAAGACGTTGGCCGCGAGGCCGAGGGACACCAAGGGGAAGTTGATGACCAGGAAAGTCCGCTCCTCAAGATCCACCCACTGACGAGCCATGTTTGGTTTTCCGAATTAAAAAAACAAAACAAAAATGTTCTACTAAAAAGACAGTTATGCCTGTGTGGGATTTGTCCCTTCGATTCTACAGGGCTCTATTGGCAACAATGAGACAGGAGGTAAGCAGTCACAAACAGAGAGCCAATATGTAAACAAGAATAACCACAAAAGTAAGGAGAGTCCCATAACGAGGTCGCTGAGCTACAAGCAAAATCCCCAGCAAAAATGGGAAACAGAAACTATTCACTTTGTCTCATTTCCCAACATACTACACAGGATTCAAAGGTTCTGTATGAAAGGTCTCATACCTGTTCAAAGATCAATGACGTCTCAAACAAAAATGTTAATATTAATTTGAACATTTACACTGAAAAAAGCGCTAACATTCAGCAGCACTGATGACGTGTCCGAGAGCATCCAAATAAAGTGGCAACTTGCCTCGACAGTGGCTGCACATCTTCCTATATAGGAAGACTGAGCTGAAACGGACCATTTAAAATTTAAATGTCCAAGATTTCCACATAGGAGGAAATGCACAGAATGTCTTTGTCTTACAAATGAGGGCCACAGTTTTGCATCTCTGGAGTTGGAAAATGAAGAGAAAAAAAAAACATGGAAAAATTATGGGTAAAACCAGCACTATTCAAAGTACTTTAGATGTCACAGGAAATGGATGAGGTGTTCTGAGAGGAAATGTCCAGTCCATGTAATGCCTGTTCACTGGCATGAGAAAGTTCCACTAGCTAATTTAGACAAAATGCTTCAACAATACAACAGGGATATTTAAAGAGCCCGAGACAAAGTAATGTGCAAATATTTTTATTTAAATAGGACACGTCTGACTAAAACGCCAGAACCAACAGATGGTATGAAGAAAGGTAGACAGCATTCTCATAAAATAATACTCCATGTCAGAAAACGGCAGACTAAATAGGATACATCTTTAGTCTCTTTACATTCAGACACTCCTAAAACACAGTTATAATCCTTTGGGCGTACAATCAATGACTGCCATGCATGCATGCACACACAGCAAGACCGACACACACACACGCACACACGCACACACGCACACACACACACACACACACACACACACACACACACACACACACACACACACACACACACACACACACTCCACATGCACCACCGGTTCACCAGTTTCTGTCAGTGCGGATGCACAATTCCATGGTTTGTTGGCTTTTATTATGATTTTTTTGTTAAAAAAGAGTTTAAAGACTGTTTTTTATAAAAACACTTTTGGTAAGCAAACCTCATTCATACGACCTCAGTTCCAGATTGGAATGTTGTATAACATGTAAACTAAACTGAACGTGACAGTTTGGTTGACGCTCTTATGAGACAGCCATAAATAAAAGAATGGACACAGGCTATGTATATGTGACGATTTTGGCAAGTTTGCTTACAGAGTGAACAACAGAGGGCAACAGAAATGTGGAAGTAATGAACAGGAAAGAAATACTGTTTGGGACACAATGCAGTTAACAAAAAAAACAAAAAAAAACAACTATTTTTTTCCATAATTTCCCATGGATGTAAGAGTTCTGTTTTGAGTCATTAAATCTTGACAACATTGCATTTAGTGTGTTTACAGCATAATGCAATATAACCAGACCAATCAGGATCCTTTGGGATGAGGGAGGCATCAGGCTGCCTCAGCTGGTCATCAATATATCTGATTGGCCTTTTTTTTTTTTTTTTATCTTGTGTTTTACTTTTGATCTTTTTAGGGTGCAGTTACCTCTGCATGTGTTTGTCTATCAGCTGTTTCAAACACAGACGCTCCACCTAATGACTGTGTGTGTGTGTGTGTAACAGTCCGTCATTTGAACTGTGCACCAGGCACATGTGAAACAGCACGACTGGCATCTACGACCGACGTTTATCGCCGCACAGCGACAGGCCAGAGCGCGCTCGGAGCAATCTGCGAACCGTGACCGCGTCGCACGGCGGCGTCAGCGACAACCGGCCGCTGCCGGCGGAGACAAGAAAAAACACTTTGAGTTGCGATCGGCGTGGCGGCGCCCCCACGCGCTGATCCGTGTCAAAGGAAATGAGCTGTGACATGCAAAAACATCCGTCTAAGAACACTCTTCAGATAGGATTTTACTTGCAAAAGGGTCCACTGTTGAGCCACCAACACACCCACACACAAACACACACACACACACACATCTATGTTTGCACTTCAAATAAATCAGTGTAACTCACATATATTAGCATAGTCTCTGTGACAGAACCCCCCCCCCCCCGGAGCAACCAACAGGAGCCGTCAGTGCAGGAGATACCAGGTGTCCCCGTGTGTGATTTTTGTTTTTTCTTAGTTAAGGCGGAGCTGTTAGAAATAGTCTCTCCTCCGCGAGTCGTCGCTGGTGAAGGAAGGGTTCCACTGCGCAGGGTAGATGCAGGAGTGGCGAGACCCCGGCAGGCCCGTGAAGGGGTACAGTCCGTTTCTGTCCAGGTCCGAGTTCCGTAACGCAGGCTGAGGGACAGAGAGAGAGAGAGAGAGAGAGAGAGAGAGAGAGAGAGAGAGAGAGAGAGAGAGAGAGAGAGAGAGAGCGCGAAATGAAAATCCTTGACGGCTTAAGAGCTACAACAACGAGCTAAGGAGGAGGAAAATACATGAGTGAATGAACAAAAGCTGGATGCTCTCTTACAGAGTAGTAGATGTCAGTCATCTGCAGCAGGTTCTTGGTGCTGCCGTTCTCCTGCATCTCGATGGTCTCCCTCCCCCACTCCATGGATATACGGTTACTTTTGGGGAAATCTGCGTACGGGGACATCTGCATGTCTCCGCTCTTGAAGATGATCTTGTTGATATCGTTCTTGTCTTTCCTGTCGTGAAGGGGGGTGGCGGGGGGGGGTTTGATATCAGTTTAATTTCTGGCAGCTTCTGTCAGACGGATCGTTGTGTTTTAAATCTAATATTGCACTTGTTTTAACGGCCGTGGCAGAACTGACAGACTCAGAGAGATGTCTTACTTTCGACAGGTGACGATTAAAGCGATGATGAGGATGAGGAGCAGTGCGCCCCCCGCAGGTGATACGACCACTGCGATTAGCTTGTAAACTATAGGGAGAAAACAAAACAAAACAACACATTTCTTACCAGAATGGCAAACTTTAAACTGAAATCAAATCCAAATTGAATGTTAGAAAGAAAGAGCAAATTATGAATTGCTTACAGTTTCCACAGTTGAACCCTCCAAACCCAAACATGCACCTGAAAGGAAGCAACGAAAATCTACAGTGAGAAAATGTATTTTTTTTTTGCCCTAAATCTTTTATGTTGAAACATATTTTAACAAAAGAGAAAAGAAATCATCGTTTTTAAATATAACTTACGGAACACATGTGCCGTTTTCCAATTTATAACCATCTCCACATTCTGAGGAAAACAAAAAACAGAACAAAGCAAAATGATTAATAAACAAGTGGGAAACATCAACTTAAGAAAAAAAAACAAAGTCAGACAGACAGAAAGTGGACGACCTTGGCTAAAGTGTCATTCATTACGGTGTGCACAATTGATTTTTTTTTTTAATTTTTTATCACTGATCATCAGCACACCTGCTTGCTGTGCGAATCTATAAAAATCAGCGCACCTCGTGTGTCAAAGTGCTCGTGAGCACCCACCTAAGCAGGACTGGTCGTCCTGGTTGTGTTTGTAGTATCCCTGGAAACACTGACAGCGTGCCGTGCCGCTGCTGTCGGAGCAGGTGGAGCGCTCCGGATTACACTGGGTCTTCTGAGCCGCACACAGGCTCTCCACTGAAAAGACATTTTCCCATGTTGGCGCTGCTATTAAATGATGCCCCGTCATAAAATTACAACAATTGCGTCCTTGACACATCTTTCTGATGAGAATCTTTCAGAGACATCTTGACATGTCTGATTCAGTGACATTTTGACAATAACAACAACAACTTGAGTGGCTTCACTGCGGTGAAGCATTGTGGGGATTATGCTTGGGCCACTGCTGCTCAGCTGTGGTCTCACTAGCTGCGTTTCCATATTTGAGAGTCTTTTTGAAGTCTAGGTGTTTCCATTACCAGTTTTTTATTGCGATATTTAGCTTTTGCATAATTCCAGGGGGAATGGAAACTCAGCTACTGTAAGTACACGTAAAGTGCAAATAAAGTGCAGTCGTTGCACTTTTGCCTATTGAAGGAATAGGATTTATTAGAGTTCAAATGTTTGAAAATTGCCCTATTTATAGATCAAGTGCACCCTCTAGTGGCTGTGCCTTCTGCAGCTTTAAACGTCTGACAGTATTCAGATGTTTTTAGACTCAACTGAGTTTAAAAAATGATCAGCGACAGAAACAGATCATTAAAATAGCAGGTGGTGACACTGACTGTGATAGGTCATCTTGTGCTGCAGGACCACGCGGCAGTGGGCCAACGACGAGCTGCAGTTGCTGAGGGACATCTGAATGCTGTTGTAGACCTCGGCGCTCGTCACGTCGGCGGAGACAAAAAACATGTTGACGGCTGAGATACGGACCCCGTCCTCTTCTCTGTGCAGGAAAAAAAAAAAAGGGTCAGAACACCCACAATGCATCATCTTGGCGCAACCATCCCAGTACAAGATGATAAAGAAAAAACAAAAAGTGCAGACTTACTTTCTACTCAGCATGGAGCGGCTGTAACCTTGAAGGACTGAGAGCGAGGCGTTCAGCTGAGGTGCAGACAGGAAGTCAGTGTTGACAGATTGAATGGACAAAAGACAAACTGAGATACCAGGGGACGTGTCGGTGCGTTCTCCTCTTTACCAGATGAATGAGCTCTCTCTGGATCTCATGCACGGTGTGGCTTTTAAAGAGCACTGGGTCATGAGGCTGCCTGTTCACGCTGAAGACTCCCAGAAAAGTTTTTGCTACAGAGCCGGAAAGAAAAACACAATGAGTGAAGTGCAGGAGCAACAATCAAAAATGCTTCTTGTCGGGAGGCGTCACCTCTGGTGCAGGTGCGTCCGTCCTCCAGGTCAAAGCCCAGCGGACACTCGCAGCTGAAGGAGCCTCGTGTGTTCACACACCGGGATCCCACGGGGCAGGGGCTGCTGTGGCACTCGTCCACGTCTGCACGTGTGGGAAAGTGCGATGCGTTATAAAGAGTCGCCGCCTCTGACCGATTCAGGACGAGCAGAGGAGCAGCAGAAGCTCACCCTGGCTGCAGGTGGGTCCCGTCCAAGACTGCTGACAGTAGCAGGTGAACCGATGGCCCTGGCTGCTGACACACATCCCACCGTTCATGCACGGGTTCGAAGCGCAGGGGTTTCCTGCAGGATTTTAATTGAAAACTGGATTATTTGCAACCTAAAACATCTCATCAATCTTGCGATGCTTTCCACGAAATTCCTTTTTCTTTGTTCTGTACTTTTAATGAAAAACAGAGCACAGAATAAATTGCACACGTGCATAATTTGTAGTATAAATGATTGGGGAGGCTCCTCCTTTGATCGAAGAGTATGTGAGAAGGGCTCTTCAGCATTTTTATGAGTCTTTAAATCCACCCCAAAAATATTCTGCGAACACACCGTGAAGATAAGAAGAGCTGCAGCTGTGAACGCTCAGAGTCAGACTTCACCTGGATCCATATTTATGCATTAATAAGCCACGGATTATTTCCTAAATATGTCACTCCAGTTTAGTGGTGCTATTTATTCACTTTGCAAATTTAAAATCTGAACCAAAGTGCGGTGCAAGGCATTTGACTTCAGTTTGTAGTTGGGTATGAAATTAAAATGTTGAAAAATAAACAGTTGATCAATTAGTATGTCAGCACTAATCTTCCTTTTCTTATTCATTCAGTATATCGAAAGAAAAAAACCTGAGGACTGAACAGAAGATCCGGCTTTTCCTAAACACCATACAGCAAACTGAAAGTTCATGCTAAATTCCCTCCAGAACATCAGATCAGTCCTTCATTTCCAAGACAGACAGTTAAAGAGGAAAACTGCACTTTGTGTTGCCATTTTACCACTGGGAAAGTCGGCCACACCCGGCTATAAATCCTGGATGGCGCTTCGCCCTCCAGTTTACCCTCCATCTCTTGTCGACATTCTGTTTGCCGTCTACTCTTAGTTTTTTGCTGGTTTGTTCTCAAGAGGTTTTGCAAACAGTAAACAGTGTACTTTGACTTTATTCCGCATGATTTTAACTTTTCTAATTAACTTCAACTTCACATCAAGAGGGAATAAAAGACTTCAAAACAGCAGCAGGTGTAAACCGCTCTTAGGCTGCACAAAACAAACGCAATGCTGCAGGACGTAAAGTTCAGAAAACCCTTCTCGCCCTGTGTGACATCAAACTCCACCTCAAGTCCAGTGGATGTGAGGTACTCACTGAGCGGTGGTGCCGGTGCCTCGGTGGACTTGACGGCAGCGGCCGATGTCGTCACCGCCGCCGGCTCCGTGGTCCCCCTGTCCGCCTCTTTCCTGGTGGTCAGCACAGCCTGCGTGCTCTGGCCCGGGCTGCTCTGCGCAAAGCTGGAGGTGGTGTGTAGTTTAGGGATCGTGGTGACTTCCAGGGTGCCCGTACTTGTCCGCAGGGTGCTCGGCTTTGTGGTGGCGTCCGTCCCGGCGGTGGACAGCTGGAGACGGCTGGACGGCGTGGTGGGCTGCGTCGCCACGGACGGCCGCGGGGCCCAGTCGGAGGCTGTGGAGGGAGGGGCCGTGTGCAGCGCGGTGGTGGTGGTGGTGGTGGTGGTGGTGGTAGTAGTGGTGGTGGCTTCGGTGGGTGACGGTGAAGCGGCGGTGCTGGCCGCGCTGCTCAGAACAGAGGGCGAAGTCGCAGCTGGAGTGGGCGTGGCCGGTGCGGTTGTGGTCGGGGTGGCGGTAGGGGCGCCGGTGCTGGCAGGGGTGGAGGCTCCGACTGTGTCTTCCTCTGTTACATAACGTCTGTTACATAAAAAAAAAAAATGAGTCAGCTCACAGCAAGGTGAGGAGAAATGCAGAACATGCAGCTGAATTAAATAGTACTCTACCATGAAAAATGCACAGAAGGCATCCGTTTTGTCTTTTGCTTGCTACACTTTGCAGAAAGTGCATACTGAATTGCGTAGTTCTAGAAATGCTGCCCCTGCTGATGTCACAATGGGCACATAGACTTCAACTAGGTTAGCTACAGCAGCTCAAACAACCAGGTGTTCATTCTGCCCACTGAGACCCCCTGATGGCCACTTTAGGTTTTGTCTCCTGCCGTAGGAGGGTTCAACAAAGCATTCGTTTTGGCAGAAAGTTAAAAGTCAATGTTTTAACAGGAGGCTGTAAACATCAGGCTACTTTTTTCTCTCTCAAAATCTACAGAGTAATTGGAAAATTGAATGAGTAAAACTAAAATTTCCCTCTTTGGCCAACAGGTAAAATACATTTAAATACAAATAATGCAGTTATTTCAATTATGGTTATCACAACGTCATTCAAAAACTGTACATCACTGAATAAGCAGGTACCTGTGTGTGACAGTAACAGGTGTGCTGGTGGTGGTGGCGGCGGCGGTGGTGACCTCTGTCACCTCTGCCGTGGCTGTCAGGGTTCTCCAGCTGTCCAGTTCGGCTGAGGTGCTGCTGACCAGCGGAGGTCCAGTGGTCAGAACCAAACCGGTGCTCTGCTCACTGGTCTGGTACGAAACCACTTCAGTGCCCTGCTGGTTCTGAGTGCTGAAGCCGTGAACTCCCGTAGAGGCCTCGGTGGACGTTTCACCGCCAGAGCTGGACCTCTGCTCGGGCGTCCCGGAGACGCCGGCGGTGGAACCACCAGTGGGCGAGATGATTGGCGGGGCGGACGAAACCGACACCTGCACCGGCAGGTCGGTGCTGGGCTGCGTCGCTCCGAGAGACGGCGTCGAGTCGGACGATGTTCCCTGCGAGGTGGAGAGGTGCCGGCGCTGTGTGGCGTTGGGTTCCTCGGTTAAACTCTGAGTTCCTCCAGAGCCGAGAGAACTCGAGCCGCCGAACGGGCGACTCATGTGCTGGTCTGTCGTCTCGCCCACGTCGGTCCTGCGGGTGTAGTCCTCGGTCTTGGTGGCCATGGATGATACGTCCCAGGTGGAGCGGGGCTGATGGGAGTTGGAGTCTTCTGTGAAGGCGGGGGACGTGCTGTTGTCGGCAGAGGAGGTGACAGACAGCAGGGTTCTCTCCCCGGCCCGGCTGATGGTGGTGAAAGTGAAGGTGCCGTTGGTGTCGGCGGCAGTGTGGGAGGAGGACGAGGACGAGGAGGAGGAGGAGGAGAAGGAGGAGGACGAGGACGAGGACGAGGACGAGGACAAGGACGAGGACGAGGATGAGGATGAGGAGGGGGAGAAGGAGGCCGACGAGGATGAGGAGACGGAGGAGGACGAGGATGAGGAGGAGGAGGAGGAGGAGGAAGAGGAAGAGGAAGAGGACGAGGATGAGGAGGAGAAGGAGGAGGACGAGGATGAGGAGGAGGAGGAAGAGGAAGAGGAAGAGGAGGAAGATGAGGAGGAGAAGGAGGAGGACGAGGACGAGGATGAGGAGGAGGAAGAGGAAAACAAGGAAGATGAGGAGGAGACTTCTTCGTCTGGGTGGGTGGTGTCCGGACTCTCCTGGGGCGGTGTGGCCTTCTCTCTGGACATCCAGGAACTGGCCTCCCAGGACACAGCGGGGGAGGAGTCTGACGTCTGCCCTGTGCTATAATTGTCCCTCCAGTTCCTGCTGCTGCTGCTGCTGCTGCTCGCCTCAGTTGTAGCCACGACATGGGTGGAGGCCAGAGGCCCGGTGGACAGACGACTGGTTTCAGTGAAGGTTTCTGTCTGTTTACTGTCTGCAGGGTCAATGAAAATGGTATATGTTTAGTATGACACTTGACTGTTGCTTTTGTTCGTGAAAATTTTAGTTCTGAGAAAAAACGTCTTGTTACAAAATTGAAAATTGCAAAAGTTTCAGATTGAAAGTCTGAAAGTCCTGCACAGCTCTAACGAGTAAAAAAAGGTTTTCTGTTTTTTTTTTTTTCTTAAATCAAGTACTTATATATTTACATACACATCACTAAAAGGTTGTTTGACACACTAAAGTCCAGCTTCGTCTGGCTTCTACTAACTCAGCTTCACTGCCAACAAACATTGTTTTTTCCTCCCCTGCTTCTTCTCTGCATTCCGCGGGATCCTCTGATGTCAAAGTAGCGAGAGGATGGCACCGGGTCACTTATGTTTCCTGATCCAATGTCCACAGAACATGCAGCTTTGGTCAATGGAACGTTTTTAATATGGCAAAAGCAACAGTGAAGGATGGGCATAAATGTAGCACAGTCATTTAGAAAAAAAGTAGCATTCTTATGAATAGATTTTAAAAATGTTTCTACTTTGTTAGGGGCTTGATGTGTAACATTTAAAAGGAATCCACTGGCTGAAAATTGTTACAGTGTTATTTCATAAAGAACATAAAACTGTAATTCGAGTCATAGTAGACTTTTAGTCAGATAATGAGAACCTTGCTGCCAGACGTTGCCAGCTTCAAACAGCGCACAAGATACAAATGCATTCACCCAGGGAAAGCGAACAACTCGACCTTCAATGTTTTCATTATTTGCACAGCTTCAACTTGGGTCGAGCCACAAGAGGGTGCTGGCTCTGCTGTGTCTAGCGCGGAGGAAGGTGAAAGATGTGGTCACAAAAGCGCCGCTGCCTGGAGTGAAGACAATGATTTTGGGTGGAGAACAATTGGAGTCCGGCCTGGCCTCCTCTAACAAAGGCACGAGTTCCTAAATATGGGGGCGAATGTCCCTGATGAGTATCAGCCGTTTCCTTCCTAACGCTGAGTGAGCACGGCGGGATAACGCTGTCAGTGGTGCACAAGCTGGTCAATGTTGTTGAGACGTAAAGATGTGTGACAGGAGAGAGATCTGACGAAGAGCTTGAAGAGAAAACGTGGAAGGAGGAAGATGACTGGACTGATCGTGTTTCTACCACGCTCAGAGCAGATGAATCGGATTGTTTACTGCTGTTGCTGGAGGCGGAAAACAGGTATGACTGTGCCGTGCTGCGGTGTTTTGAACCTCGACTGAACTCTATGTGAATTAAAATAAAGTGCAGGTGCAGTTTCTTCCTGCTTCCTACATAACTGAAAAGGTAACGCTGTAGACCAGGTGAGAAATGCTCAATACTGGAGCTTTGCAAGATGGAGGATCAGACTGGAGATATGGAAATCTTTGAATCAAAGCAAGATAGCTTATGTGTTGGTTCTACCTACGACGACTACCATAGAGCCTTTACATCACATTTTACAGACAAAAAAAATCCATCTTTCTGAGTTTTTACACCACAGATCATCACAGAGGCTCAGAAGAAATGCAAAGACAAGAAGCAAATTCACTGGACATTCGTGATGCTGTGTCCTCTGACACTTGGTCAGCTGGCAAACCTCCAGGAGCCCACGAACTGGGACACCAAGAGTGCCGCTGAGGATGAGCGTTGGCGCTGGACAACATCCTGAGAGCCAACGCAGCGCTACAGCCACTACCAGCCAAAACCAACGAGAGGGGAGAGTTCAACAGCGGAACAGGCCGTCCGCTGAGACAGTGTGGGCATAAGTGGGCCACGCTCGCACTTCCTCTGCTTGTGCTTCTCTCATCGTTTCACTCTCCGTATGTCCGCCCCGGGGTAAACAAACTGAGAGGAGTGTGGCGGTTACGACAAGTGGCCAACACTCCCAGATTCCTCCCGCTGTTTATCTCTCCTTTTTCGCAGCTGTTAGCGCGTTTGTTGGTGGGTTCTTTCAAGCATGTGATGCACTTGTGCACATTTGGCCATGTAAAATTCAGAGAAGGGTGCTTTGGTGTGTTTTTCTTTCTTTCTGTTTTTTTTATTTATCACAATAGAAAAGATGAACCCACCCCCCGCCCCGAACAAATGATAGAAGTACCTTGACTCAAGAGCATGGGAGACTTCCACATAGTCATACATTTGTAATTGAATCTCGTGGCTTGATAAGTGTGTCAAAGATATCGAAAAAGCATCAGCATCCTGCTCTAATGTCTTCACAGTACTTTAATTTGAGAACTACTATTCCAGTCTAAACGAGCAAATTAAAGCTGGAATGTTCATGTCTTTGCGGGATGTCTGCAGTGATGTATGAGAACATTAAATTTAACACAATTTTTTTTTATGTATTTGATATAATTGGCAAATCTTTACATTTTACATAAAATTGCTGCTTTCAACCTAAAATATTCAGTTTTATATATTTAATATACTTAGGAATTAAAACTAAAATTGACTACAGCAATTTACATCGAATTTTCTATCAAGGAAAACTGGCTTTTTGACATATTAAATCCAGCAAATAGTTGGATAAAAATTGTTATGCCTTGTGTAAAAAAAAAAAAAAAAAAAAAAAAAAAAAAAAGCAAATACAACTATTAGTGTACAAAACTGTCGAATTGGAAAACGATATGACCTCATGTCTACACAAAGGGGCAAACATTGAACGAACAGTTCTAGAAACCATAAATCACTACAGTTAAACTTCACACATCTATTTTAATTATGGATATATCCAATAAGCCAAAGAATAAAATATTAAAAAACGAAAACGACCGCGTCTTTCGCTCTCAAGACTCAAGACACTCTCCCGCCCCCCGAAGGAATAATGGTGGCGAACCAAGTGTTGCACTTGCTCCGACCGGTGGCTCCACTTACCCAGACTTCCAGCAGCGGCGGTGTGCGTCTCAGCGGACAACGACAGCAGCGTGTTCCTCTGAGACGGTGATAAACTCTCGCTGGAGTACGAAGTCGAGCTTGCGTTGCGTCCCACGTCGACGAGCTCGTCTGCGGGGGTCGAATGATTGATTCCCGCCGTAAACGGCTCCGTGCCGTTGTTCGCCGGGGTCCCTGCCCCGAGGTGCCCGGGCAGAGCCACCAAGAGCACCGACAGGGACAGAACCAGCTTGAAAAACCGCGTTTCCATGATTCCCCGGACCCCAACAAGGTCGCCGAAAGTTGCCGTGAAGTCGAATACAGGTCGGGGAGTCTCCCGAGGACACCATGAGAGGAGTGCTTCGGCTTTTTGGGGTTAGTTTTATAAGAATTAGATAAATCCCGAGGCAGGTCCGGAGGAGGTCCGCTACTCGGACGGACGGCGTGGAACGAAGATAACAGAGCGGAGGCGGCAGCCTGTTATCACGCAGCGGAGGAGGGGGAGGCCGGCGGTGCTCCTCCTCCCACTGCCGCTGCCGCTGCCACACACACACACACACACACACACACACACACACACACACACACACACACACACACACACACACACACAATGGCCGTCCCAGAAGGGTCCCCTTGTTGCCTTCAGGTGTTTTGTCAACAGTAAGACAAATTGAACGTTTCTCTTCTCCTTCCGCCAGAAGAGACGAAAACCCAGCCCTTAGTGACGTCACAGTGGGTACTTTCGTATGGACCTTTCTCAATCACGAGAAATGCATCGACTTTCATTACCTATATTTGTCATTAGTAGTCTTGAAAACTAGCTAATTGTGCGTGACAGAACCCTTCCAATACTTTCATTTTTAAATAAATCAGTAGTGAAACCAAAACTACTGGGTCTTTCCCCAAAAACACATGTATACACGTGGTAAGCTGGTCATACCCGGTTCCATTCCCTGACACTCAACTGTTTGACACAAGACCAACAGCTCCACCTCACAATTTATGCCAATCCAATTTTCATTTTAAGAGTGGTTTATACAGAAAATTGGGTTGTGTGTTTCTGTTGCAACAAAGAGGATGTGGTTTTGTAAGACAGCGCAATCGATTTTCGTTTGAACTCTATGATGTACCAAGTTCACTCTGTGTGCACTTTGGTTGTCTGCCACGTTTTCATAGTGAAACGCAGACTCCTTAATCATAACCATACTCCAAATCAAAAGGTCAATTAACACCAACCCCAACATCAAGGGCAAGGAAGAGTATCTGGTTATTTCCAGATACATGTTATTATACACAATCATGTCATGTAATAAATGAAACTTGGAGTGTTTTCTTGCTGCTGGTTAATGAGGAGGTTTAAGTTGTTTTGTTTTCTGGTTCTATGCAATATGCAAGTGATTTTTACACTGTATCGTGTAATATTTGACTAATGAAGGGTTTCCTCTTTATTAAAGATTTTAAGATTATTCTCTTATTATTTAAAAACATTATACAAATTTGGAAGTATGGATGGAAAAGTGTGCCTTCAACTAAACAAATTTTCAAAGTTATCCATGAAAAATGATGCTCCTATACCCACTATTGACACTGTAGGTTTTTTTCTTTTTGCCTGACATTCTGTGCCTCATTCAATTAAAACTAAAAACAATGATGTAGTTAAAATTCTTAGGACATGGTCTAAAGATTCTGGATTAGTTATTTGACACAAACTTTACTTTTCTAGCCAGCAGTCTTAAGCCCAACACCCGTCGCAGATCTTGGTTTATTTACATTTTGGAATTAAATATTTCTTGACAGGTGGGGGCTACAATAATATGCTTTTGACGCAGACATTGACTCACATATAAGTCCACTTTCTGTTATGTGCAACATATATTGATCAGTCTAGCAGAATTTCACAGAAGTGATGCAGTCATACAGAACCGACAGCAGAACAAGCATTGCAGGGTCTGCCAATGTCTTAAGCTTTCTTTAAATAAAACATTTTTCAATCTGATGAGCACCTTGATTTGTTGGCAATCAGTCACTGGTAAACTTTCACTTCGTGCAACATTTCACCAGCCACGAAGGGAAACTAGGGAACCTTCCTGTTTAGTACACTGTGGGCTGCGTGTGGTTCGATGCTCTGAGGCAGAGTTTGTCGGAGACAGCAAACATGCTTGACGGAAACAGTCAATGTCACCGTAGGGGTGGCTGCACCATTTCGTCCGCCGTGATAAACGAAGACTGGTGATGGCGGTGACGGGAGGCAAAGTCGCTGTTCTCCTCCGTCAGCTGCTTGGTTTTCAGGCCGACGGCACACAAAGAGGGCGTGATCACCATCTCGTCCCGAGGCGTTTTGTTCCTCCTTAAGTATGGGAAATTGAAACAATTTAGACGAGGCATTGTTTTTTGAAACAAATGTTACAAAGTGTATCCAGTGCATTGTACTCAAAGGTCAATATTACCTGCAAATGCTATTTAATGTCGATTTGAGCCATTTAAGAAAGCTGAATCGTGCTGCAACACCTGCAAATAAATAAATAGATTATTTATAATCCAACAATTAATGTACACATCCAAATAAAACAAGTTAAACTAAAGTTATGAAAAAAATCTGACACCCTCCACATGGAGCAAACACAGTTGCTGGTGTTCGAACAGTATCGTAGCAGGGCGAAGAGACTCAAATAGCACTGTGTGTGGGACAAGTGTGTAACACTTGCAGAGCCGCGGCTCAGGAATGCGAGTCAGTGTAGTGCGGTTTGATGCCCAGATGCTGGGTGTCACTGCCAGCTATTCTAGAAATCCTCGGCTATAACAGCTGCCAGCCTGCCCAGCAAAACCGGCCACAAGAACAACTCCCAGCAGCCAATCTCAAAGTACACCACCGGGTCACATGAGGACTGAAGAGCATTTCTAAGAACGCTGTCCGTCCTACAACGTATCTCAAGTCAAAAGTTACTTCTGTACACAAAACCAGCTGCAGCACGATAAACACACAGGACCCAGAACATCTGCGTGAAAATGAGGCGAAGCCGAGTGTCTCTAAACAGGAAGTAAACTAGTGGAACTAACCTAGAGGTAGTCCTGGGCTGGCTTTACCGATGTAGAGGAAGAGCAGCAGGGCAACGACTATGTTTGCTACAGCATAAACCCACTCGATGGTGAACATGATGAGTATGGAGGTCAGTGCCTTAAAAAAAGATATGATTGAAAAAAAAAATAATTCAGTGACTTGTTTTGTTTTGAGTAAACGAAAACAAAGTGATGGTTGGTAAAGTGTAACCTACACCAATTAGGGCAACCCAGTGGTTGCAGAATTTTGCAATGTGCGAATCCTGCGTCGCTGCGGTTTCAAAGCTGTGAAACTCAGTTTTACTTCCAGAACCTAAGAGTTAAAAAGAAGACTTCAGGTTACTTAGTTTAGTCTCCACTTCTGTTCCATTGCTTAACTAACTGCTGATAAATGGTCGTAGAGACTCACTTGCAGCATTTTTGTCAGCACTGCGCAGTTCTGAATTTTTGCTCTGTTGCTCTTCTGCAGCAGTACGAGAATGCCCATCACCACACTGCATCGCCGCTTCCGTGTGTGATGAGCTCAGTTCGTGCTGTTTCTCGTCCGAGAATGTGTTGCTGTTGTGGTCCAACCTGAAGCTGTCCATCAGCTTCTGCTTGGTGGACGCATTTGTTCTTGTGTCCGTCTGTTGCATGGGGGAGGACGTCTTTGCCGCATCAGAATTTGATGCAGGGGGAAAGATCTGGTCCATGTCCTTGGCAAACTCTAACAAAGTTCCATTTAGGTGCAAATTGTTGTCCCGGCTCCCGTAACCTGGGAGAGTGACCTCGATCAAAGGCCTGCAGCTCTGCCTCCTCGACTTGGTTTGGTTCACCTTGGCTGCGGCGGGGACGTCCTTTGCGTCTTTGGTCTGCAGCTTGGAGGTCATGGCCACGCTGAAGTAGGAGTAGTCGACGAAGCTGTAAGTGAGCATGAAGTTGATGCTGACGATGGGGGCCAGCACGTTGACCTGGCCGATGAATATAAAGGCCAGAGTCAGAAGGCTGGTCAAAATGATGGCTGCCACTGGAGTCCTGTTTGGGCCTCCCTGGAAGAAAGAGTCCATGTCAAAACAAAGAAACAAGCACAAGTGCCATTAATGATGCAGCGCGGCCCAATATCATCCCTCTCACGAAAGGAAAATAAACACATTTGAAGTATTTGTGTCTACATGAGATTGTAATTGTAAGTGACTTTTCTTGTAGCATGTTACATGTGCATTAAGAGTGGAACTGTCAACATTGATTCAACATCACCTGTCCTTTGTAATAAGAACATCAGTTTTTATGAATAATCCCACGTTAGTTTAAAATCTTTATTGTTTTTTGTAGGTTTTTTAAATTGAAAAATAAATTACATTTAAATAAAATTAATTGGTTGATGACATGTACTGTATGTATGTATGTGTACATATATACTGTATGAATATATATTTTTTATAAATACATATATGTGTGTGCGTGTATGTATATATACGTATATATGTATATATTTATAGTTTGGAAAAATAAACAAGCCCTATAAACCCAAAAACTCTTTAACTTGTCTACCAACTTTTATATATAGAACACGTACATGCAGAGTTGCCAAAGAATGAACCCTCTTACTCCCTCTCTCTCTCTCTCTCTGTCTCTCTCTGTCTGAAATTACCTAATTGCTTTAACATGGTTTCCCAGCCAGCTTTCTCCCACTTCCCAGCTCCTGTCCCCGCAGTGAGGAGCACTCCAGTGCGCCTGGCGCACCTCCAGATCACACAGCGCAGGGAGCCGGCAGGGGCCCTGCCCATCGGCCCCTTCCTGCGTTTGTTCTGACGCTTTGATTTGGGCCAAGATGTCTAAGGCTTCATTCCAGAGCCGTGAGCGAGGCCAGACACGGCTGCCATACGGCGGGGGCGGGGGACGCGCTCGTAGTCAGACGTGACAGTGTGGATGTCTGTGTGCGTTTTTTTTATTTTTTTATTATTTGTCTGTTTTCTTGTGCAGCATCAGTGTGTTGTAACTTATTGTTATAATGCTGTCGGTCTTGTCACTTGTATATTGTCTTTAAGGTAGGGGAAGTTACTGATGTGTGTTATAGTCACACCTGATATCATATAGTGCGACTAATTACATACATGTGCTTTTGGGATTTTTCACTGTTTTTCACTTGACTGATTTCAAATTCGACAAACTTTTATTTTTATGCAAGTATTTCTCACTTTAACATGCTCGCCGAGAGTTTAGACCAGGGGTGGGCAAACCTTTTGACTGGTGGGCCACAATGGGTTGTAAAAATTGACAGAGAGGCCGGAGCAGGAGCAGATGGATGGAGTGTTTTGGCGACCCACCTCATAGGAGGAAAAATAAATCATGGTATATGTAGAAAACGTGCTTTAATTTGAAGCCCCGCAGTAATTAGTTCTATATTGAAATTACTCTTGAAAATACAGCCATGTTATGATTTACTTAGTATTAATATAATTTCTTCAAGTTCGGCAGTCCGGATTAAAAAGCATATGGCCCTCGGGCCGTAGTTTGCCCATGCCTTGTTTAGACCATGAGACCAGACGTCTATTTTCAACTGAAGGCCTCCCAACTGCCTCTACATTGAACTTTCAACAGACTAACAAAGGGTATTCAATATAAATAGTTGTAGTGCCCTGCATCTATTTGGGATATTTATTCAAACAAGGGTCGATGAAACACAGTTGAGAGAAGGAAGCATCAAACTGGCTTCCAAAGTCAATAGATGAACTCTGGATCCCCCCCGAAGTTATATTGTCTGCAAGGACAATGCAGCCATCAATCTGTTAGAGGCTGTCCGATTTTCTCCCTGCTGATTTCATGAACTTAACCAAGGCAACCAAATGAAGAAGCAGTTAAAATAATGGGTTCTGAAAATAGGTGTGACGAAAATAATCGCTCTCCAGGGTAGGATAGGCAAAATAAAATACAGCTTAATGGTGATTTTGTTCCTTCTAAGACGGCGTCCAGTCACCCACCCCTCTTCCCAGGAAGGCCAGAGCGGGGATGACCCTCTCCTGGGCGATGCACTGGAGGATCCTGGGTGCTCCGTACAGGCCGCCCATGCAGGAAGCCAGGGAGGAGATGTAGAGGCCCAGCAGAAAGAGGAAGCCCACCAAGGAGACCTGGAGGAAGAGGGAAAACAAACAGAGGCTGGAAGAGGATGGGGTGGGGCCGAGGGCTCACAACAGCGACGCCCAGTTCAGTTCCGCTACTGTCGGCCCCTTGTGAAAACAATGAAAACCCCCCCGATGTTTGAGTTCACAATTTCGCTCAACGGATTAGCCAAGGCAAATTTTATTTTATTTGAAACTATGTGTTTGTATTAAAGATAGAAAGTAGACTTATTACTGGCACACAGAACATTAGTCATGTGTTCGTTTACCTTTAAATTAGATTAAGTAAAAAAAAAACAAACTTGGCTTTGCTGTGTTCTTGGTCACATTTTACTTAAAAAAAACAGATTCTACTGCGCGGCCAAATTTTACGACTCATAAAAAGCAAAGGTCTGACAGGAATCTGTATTAAAGCACGATTCCAAGCTTAACAGTCCACTGCAGAAGCAATCTGGATAAAATCAGCACTCTGTGTCAAGCCAAACCCCGGCCCCCGGAGTTCAAATGCCAAATGTTCATTGAACAGACGAGTTACGGGTACAGTACATGATGCGTGACGGCGTGGCAGTCTTAAGTTTGTGTGTGTTTTTTTTTTACCATTACGTGCAACTCAATCTTCGTCACTGAGTGTTTAATTAAGGTTTCTCTAAAATTGAAGAAAAACGAAAAATATTTTATTAGAAAAATATATATTTTTAAAGTATTGGTGTTTGTTATATGCTCTAAATTTTAAATAAGTAGATGAATAATTAATAATGATTTTAATAAAATGTAACATTTTATTCATTCTTTGTGTCTAAATTGTGTGGACTTTGTTCAGAAGCAAGGCTGAGTCAGAGCTGAACGACAATGCAGCACAAGCTACTAATTAAAAACTGTGCCTGCCTGCCAAATTCTCAATCGAGCGGCGACTGTGAGTCAATTCAAACCGACACAAAATCAGGAAGGAAGCGTCATCGCCTCGCCTCGGCCTTTCCATTCAGGGGGTGGGTGGGTGGGGGGGGGGGGTCTCTTCAAACGGTGCGGGGTGGAAATGCAGAGAGACACGTTTACCTTTTCTGCTATTAAGAAGTCGTAACGCAGGGCCTCTCTGGTGCAGATGGCGCCCAGGAGGAAGACGAAGACCAGATACAGGAACCACCTGTGGGTCAGCGACAGGACACCGCACGGTACCTTTAAAGAGCCGCGGCTTCTTGTGCTATTAATAGAGGTGCTGTGTCATGTCATGTGTGATGGGGTTTGCTATCAATTTCAGATGAAGTCAATCTCAGTGAAAGAGTGAAAGAAACCAGTCAGCCAGCCCCAGTTCTATCGAAACGTTTGCTGCCTCTTAATTAGCATTTTTTTGCAGACGGACTTCCCCATTATTTGACACTGTTTTTTTTTAATGCAACTTAGAACTTCTGGTACTCCCACAAATCCCTTCAGTGTGAACTCCGCAGCTGGCCGACTACATTCTTTCGTATTTTTTTGTGTTGTGTGAGGCGTCGTCATACGAAGTAAAGACAGCTGCCAGTGTTCCCACAGGGATGTTATGTTCAGGCCGCTGGAGGTCTGAGCTCATGTTGAAGCCTGCCATGACCCCTGCACACACAAACACACACATCGCGTATGTATACAGCGCAAACCACATTTTCACACTGTGGCAACATTTGCAGCGAACCACAAAATGGAAGCGATACGAACAAGTTGGTAAATGTTTGAATGCATTTGCGGTGACGACGGTTGATGAAAGGCCGACACCGGGGTGAGGCTCACCTGTGGCGGCAGGGAAGAAGACGCCGAAGACGGTGAAGAAATTCTCTCCTGGACTGTAATCTGGCATGCTGTTAGTGCCGAGCAGCCACGATGAATAGCCGACGAAGCCGTGCTCTGGAAGAGGAAGAGCGGCGGCACACAAATCACACAGCAGCTTCAAAGGTTTCATTCAGCAGCAGCACTCACTTATAAACCCTTTGACAGACAGTAAAGACCTGCCATACCGCACCATTGCAACTTGCATCACATCATATTTGGTATGAGAATAAGCGTAGGAAGAAAAAAAAGAAAGGAAAAAGACAAAAATGCTCCAAACTTAATAATGCAATCATGACACATAATATTTAACTGCAATGACAGGAGATAATTTAAAAATTTATATTTTTTTCAAAAAGAAGAATTCCAATCACGATCCAGATGTATTAACATTTCTACATCCCCACAGCAGCACAGACAGGGTTGAAAACGCCTACATAACCATGTCAAGCCAGCAGATGGTGACATAGTTGACGTGTCAAATATTGAAAAATTGAAATAATAATAATGATGATGGCATATTCAGAGACTTCTTGAGTCAGTACGTGGAAAGCATACAATTTTTGTTTTAAGGAATAATGTGTGATGAATCCAGCCAAGAAATGTCGACATACTGCTTTATCACCTAAGAGCAAAAGAAGACCGTGTGCTTTTTTTTTCTTTCTTAGTAACTCCTCTGAACACTTTGCATTAGTTCAGAGACAGGAAGTTGAATCGTTCAAAGTGGGAACAGGTCTATTTGTTGATTATGCAGGTGTTTAAAATCACAACAATCTGGAGGGACGTCTGTGTTACAACGCCGGACATTTCCCCCGCGGTTATCTTGCGATGGGAAAGAATGTGTTCTCTCAGATTAATGACATGTTTATCCAAAAGGAAGTCGCCACCCTTTTCAGAAGCTCGGCAGCTTCCAAGTTCCAGAGAAAGAAAGAAAATAAAGGAACGCAGATTGAGGATGGTCCCCTCTTTGCCTGTTATTTGCAAAGCATAGAAGCGTACGGGCTCCACAAGTGGCTCTATGTGAACGTGCTCTCGATGTCAGGAATGTATCAAGGATGTGAAAAGTGGCGTTAAACGGGCCCTGGAAGCCAAACTCTGTGACCCCGTGAGACCGCCCACTGTCCAAACAATCAGGAACTGTCAAATCCAGAGCAGTCAGTGTCCATGTCTGCGCCGCAGGCTCCCCACCCATATTACAACATCACACGCCAACATCCAGCCACGCATGACTCCACTCGGTGTTGGGCGTTCACATATTTTTGAGGTAAAAATATTTGGACGAAGAGAACCTGATTGTTAAAAAAAAAAAAAAAAAAAAGGAGAAAAAAACCTGCACTCATCCCACGAGCATGGGATTAAAACCTCATGCGGAGGATGTTTGGTCCCACTTTTTCCCAGTAACACACGGTCTGAGCGACTTGGCTAGAAGCCTCGGGGCGACAACCACAGCAGGACCGCTGCAGGTTTTGTGCAGTCAGAAGACTGAGAGGCATGTTTATTATATTCTGAACAGCAGAAAAGATGTTCTGTTATAGTTTTGTTTAATAATTAAAATGTGCATCAGATCTAGTAGAGGACGGGACAGGCCATGATTTCATGCCGTGTTTTATTATGCTTTTTATTTTTTTGCTTTTCTATGTATTTGTATTTAGCCATTTTAGTAGGGGTACTAGACATATTACACAAAATTTTCAATAAAAGCATAAAAATGCACAAAAGACACCCCAACTTTTACTTCCCTTTCGGTACAATAAGTTATTCCCTATAATTTAGCACCTGATGTACAAATCTTTATTTTTTTAGCCAAATTGTGACTGTTGGGTGATTTTTTTGAAACACTTGTCGCGGCTCCGAGAGGGTGTGAGAAGCCGAGCAGTTGTAGGCATACAAACAAGCGGAGTTGAAATAGCCGTCAGCGTGTTTTTGTAAGCGTGTTGATATAAGCATTTAGCTCCCTAAATAACCGCTTGGCAAGCTGGGAACGGGGCTGCAAGCATTTAGAGCAGAAATCAGCTCCCATCCAGATGTTCGCTGCAGAGGGTTTTTGTGGCTGATTAGAAGCTTCCTCTTCAGCTCGCGTACTTTACCCTGAGATTAGGGTGCCTTTTTTTGGGGGGGGGTTCACACTTTTATTTTAATACGCGCAGCGCCTCAAGAGAGCGTTGATGGGCGTCGGGGCTCGAGCGTTCCTCTGATACGGACTGGAATGCGCGGCCAGATTACAGCGAGGCTTCACCCTCGACCTGGCTGACCTCCTGTCTCCCTGACGAGCCGGCAGAAACAGCTGGGCGTGAAGAGGAGAGCGCTCGTACAGAGGGGTTAAGGAGGCGGGAGAGACGTCCCACCGGAATGACTGAGAGCTATTTATTACAGAGCAGATCATATGAGGAGAAGATGCAGCGGCAGCGGCAGCAGCGGCTGCAGCATCAGGCCTCTGATCTCAGTTCCGGCCTTCTGTCTTTGTCACTGCACAAAAATGTGAGTGAGTCTGGTTAACACCCTAAAGCCCAGACTGAGAGAGCACATTCTGACTTCCTGTTGTGTGGGGAGTGGGCTACGCATTGACAAAGTGGGTATGGGTGAAGGCGCAATGGGCCGGGCTGGATCTCATCTGCGCGCAATGCAATGGTTTGGCTGCATGTCGAAAGTTGGATATATTCTTTTCCACGCTTGGGATATATTCACATCGCGATTTTCTGTAATATGATGGGATTGACTTAAAACACTCAACAGATGGAGATCACAACTACGAAAAATCTAAAAAATACATATAAAAAAAGGTCTAAAAATCAGTAGAATAAGGGACCTTTAATAATAATTTTAAAAAGCTGTTGGATTTGCAATAAAACTAATCAAACATTCCTTTGTTGATGTAGTCTCTCTTCAAGGAACCCCCAGGATAAGTTCTGTCTCCAGGCATCAGAGCTTTCACTCCAACTCTACCCTTGTATGGTCGGTCCAGAGCATCCGCCAGCAAGCAGCGATGTCCCGCTACGAGCCAAACCTAGCGGAGGGATTAGTTCTCCAAGGAGACGCGCTATCAAAGTGTGACCACATCCTTTCCCTTCAGGATGTGCCTCGCTTTCAAGCTAATCTGGGCTTTTCCAGCGGGCCAGAGAGGGCCTGCTGGTCCTTGGCCAACCGTGAGGTCACCTCACCGCACCGCACCGCACAGCACAGCACAGCAGCGCTAAATTTGAGCAAGCTAGACTGATCAAAAGATGAAACTGTAAAAGTTTTGCAGAAAAAAAAGTCTACGGCATGAAAAAGGCTGCGGACGTTGGGGCGACGAGTGCTTGGTTCTGTTTTCCAGTGATTAGTGAGCATTTAGTGAGCAAGACTTAAAAGCTAAAAAAGGTTTGTTTTTCTTCCTATTCTGTGCTATGTCAAGCTGAGGGTGAGTGTGTTTTCAGATACTTGATATGTGAAACACTTTTTTTCTTCCCACTGGACAGGATGCTGATAATCAGTGTGAACAGGAAACGAGGGGAAGGACTTCCTGTAGGGCAGCAGAAGAAAAAAAAAAATACAATCTAGTCTATAAAGGCAACATTTTCTCACCACAGGGGGAGAGAGAATAAAAAGAGAGAAATGTTGGTAAGCAGACTGCCAATTGTTCAAGTTACACACGAAGAAGAATAAAAAAACAGGAAATTACAACTACATCTAAAACAAAAACAAACTAGAATGTGCAGAAAAATATGGTTGTGATTAAAGAGAAATTGCAGAATTATCTGATAAAATAACACTGAAGGAAAGAGCGATACCATGAGAATTATTTGATACAATTGTGCCATCTACTGGCCGCAAAATGTGCTGCAAATTCCAAAAAATTCCAGACTATTTCAGCCTTATTTAGATCGATACTTTTTTTTTCTTCATTTTTTTTAAATTTCAAACAGCCAAAAGAAAGACAAGGACAAACCAACAGCAGAGCCAAGATCGAGACAAGCTTGTTAAATGTCTTGATCCACATGGATGTTTTTCTTTCCCTCTCTATAAAAGTGGCAATTTAAATTTGCTAACCAAAGAAAATCCTGCGGTAAATCTTGCCCTGTTGCTGCTGTGAATAAATCAGTTTCAGCAACCAATGCACAACATGGGGGGGCCAGCGAAACAAACAAAGGCTGCGCATCAGTGAAATCGATAAGCTGAAAACTGAAATAATAAAAAGGTCATTGAGGTTTTACGAGCATCTATTTCCTTCACATCTTTTCTTTGGCAGGTGCTGTTGCAATAAACAGTCCACCTGCCTTTCATAATCCCAACTGCACAATGACAGAACAGCTCCTTTACTCATCCGTCCCGTGGTTGTGTTTAAGCTCCCGAGCTCTACCTGGGTCGAGGTGCGTGAAAGTCCCGATGACAAAGTCCAGCGTGGAGATGGCCAGCACAGCCAGCAGCAGCAGCTGGAGCCTCACGATCCACTTGACACCAGCCAGGTTGATTCCCAGCAGGGCCAGCAGTACCGCCGCAGACATTCCCCGCACCACCCACTGGCCCTGCAGGCCCAGCACCTCGGCCACCGACTCGGAGAAGCCCGTGATGTACATGGCTCCGGCAACGCACTGCGAGAGGAGAGTGAATTCATTCATTCAAATTTAATGACAACAAAAAATTAGATAAAAGCCAAGTGGAAAATCGTACCTGTCCAAACACATACAGGAGGCCCACGGTGCCACCGACCCTGCCGCCCAGGACGGTGGAGATCATGGAGTAGATTCCTCCGCCTCCGACTCCGCAGTGGCTGCACACTCCGATTCCCGACATCACTGTCACCAGGGCGACCAGCACCACCAGTGAGACCAGCAGCATGCCGAGCGGCACGCCAGTGTTGCCCTGCCACGTACGGGTGAAGCCGAAGATACTTAAATACTGCGTCGAAAGCGCACATTGAGTAATCAAAGCAAGTTCAAGTTTCTTGGTGGAATAACCCAGTTTAAGTGATCAATCCTCTGAAAAATGTCCCTTTAACTTTCTCTATGTATGTTTTTTGCATAGGATTCATTACTATTTCGCAGAATTATTCATGAAGAGATACGGTGATTACAGATTTTAAAAAAGGTTTTTATAATTGGAACTTTAAACAAACTAGGACTCCACTGTAATGATACTTTCTTGGGGGAAAGAAAGACTCAAGCAGACAGAGGCAGGCAAAAACAAGCACTCGTTCAGATGAGACAATACCTGTAGATAATAAGGATGGATGTCACGCTGGAGATGAAACCCTGTCATCCCTACGCTGACTATATTTTAGCTGTCACGTACTGAACAAACTGATGTCGCGGTTACAATCGCAGGGTCTTTGTAGCGTCGTCCTGCGATGACACGTGCACGCCCAAGGTTTCGCGATCGACTGACAGGATGGCACATGCTTAATAATTGCTGCAGCTAAAAATAAAAATCAACGTGTGTCAAAGTCACCATCATCATCATCATCATCATCATCATCATCAAACAAACGGCTGGATGTTGCATAGCGAGGGACACGGTTCTTTAAAAACACACATAGATTTGGGTTGTTATTTTGTGTCTTGGATGAAATGCTCCCCACACGAAAGCACACAAATACAGTCAGATTTTTCGGTTGTTTCTGGCCCATGCATTGTTCTTAACCCATAGAGTGAACTAAAGAGAGATGGAAAACAATAGTCTTGGAAGACTTACCACGAGGTAACCTGTGCGTAGGAACAGCACCACGCCGAAGATGTTGATCATGCAGGTGGTGAAAACTCCATCCCAGGTTCCAAAGAGCACCGGTTCCCATACGAACAGTTTGATCCTCCACCAAGGCTGACTGCTCTGCTGAAAACTCTGAACAGAAAAAATATGTACCTACCATGTGAGGTTAAACATGAAAATGCAAGAAAATATACATACATACAAAGATCCGGCACTAAACTATTTTTCCAGTTTTAATTATTTTTTCTTATATACATATATATATACACACACACACACACACACACACACACACACACACACACACACACACACGTGTATTTTGCACAATATGGGACCCTGTTATGCATGCAAAAGAAAATATATTAACAATACATTCCTGGTTTTAAAGTAAAGTAAAATTAAATAAATAAATAAATAAATAAATAAGAATTTAAAAAATGATCCCACCTGTGCATCCTCGTGAAACAAATCACACACGTGAGGGTGAGTGTTGGGGGCGCTGGCGGGCTCCCCCTCCTTCAGCAGCTCTCCCTCCTGGGTGCGGGTGTGCACGGTCCAACCCACAGCCAGGCTTCTCTCCATTTCAGCCTGCGCAAACGCAGTGTTATTTCTGCGGAAAAGTCGCGACCAAACAGTCCAGCCCGACGGCGAACGCTGGGGGTTTGGTTTGCTGAAGGAGTGAACCGGCGTTTGTCTTCAAAACTTATCCGGTTTACCAACAGGTGCAGCACGAGGTCACCCGGATGTAACAGGAGGATGTATTCCGGTCAAGAGCGTGGCTGTCAACATTTCCTCAATCACCGTCTGCACGCTGGGCTTGTTTAAGTTTTAAAGGTTTAGACACATTCCAAAACAAAAATAAAAGTAATGTTACGTTCATGTCGTTATGTTGTTGTTTTTAATGCGTAGTTCTCTTTCTGAATGAAAAGTTGGAGACGTCGAGGGCAATTACGATGAAAGGTTCTTACATCAATCGCTTATATTGTTTTGAGTTAAACTTTGTAGGTTTACATTCTTCAAATTGCCAAGTTCTATTTAAAAAAAAAAAAAAAAAAAAAAAAAAAAAAAAATTACATTCAACAATTTCAATTGAGCAAACAGTTCTATGCATTTGTATTTATTCAACAGTTGAAGAACTTTTAGGAAACAACAGGTAGTGCTAATTGGCTTTGGCTAGCAAGCAAAATACATCAACAATAAAAACGTCTCAACACCGTACATGGCTAATTTAAAATTGTATTCAAACGATGTCTGGTGTTATTGGATGTTCTGATGTATCGACGGCAGATTGAACCTACCAGACATTGGGTCCCACATCATTCCAAGCTGCAAGAAGTCACTGCAGTCATTCTGAAGCTTCCTAGTCATTCTGGACAGTGTGAGAGTGAAAACTCCCAGCCCTCCTGCTGCTATCAGACAACAGTCAACAGGTGCATTAAAATACAAGTGTTGTCACTGGTTACTTTCCAGGGTGTGTTGCTGCTTGCACACGGATCATGTGTTGATTTTGGCAGGTCCAGGGAGGACTGACTTAATCATTAAATGGAAATAGAGGCGCCTTTCGACATAATCTACCTTTTCACTGGTGGAAAGTTCTTCGTCTGAATCAGACTATTTAAGGTGCATGCAGGGCCTTATGTCACTGTGTGCACAAGAAGTACCTAAAGGGTTTAAAACATCAAAAAATAAAAACTACAAGACAGTGAAGGCTTTCAGGACAATGATTTTCCTGGGTCCAATATTTGATTTTTCTTTTATTTATAAGGACACACAACAATCAAAACAACAATCAGATTGTTTACAAATCATAAAATATTGCAAAAAATCTAATCATGGGTTACTTGATCGAAATCAATCAGCTACAATTAAAGCTGAACATATCTACAAAACGAGATAACACGACCCGACAAGTCAGAGACCATGCAAATAAGACCTTACAGTCCAACTTCAGATCAACCTTACAGTGATGCAGATGGGGGAGTCATCCTCAGTGACCTACAACAAGGAGTCAAAGAAGAGATTCCTATCTATCTGCCTTTGAAATATCGCGACACAAACAACTTGCACAGTAATAAATGAAGGTAGCAACAGACTGCATACGATAGACTGTACATATCAGTGCCATAAATGACATGTTTCAAAAATAGTTTATCAAAAGGTTCGTTATTTAGATCTTTTTACATAAAACTTTTTTTTTTGTCTATAGCTTATACAAGGACACTTATGGCCAGTTTACTGACAACAGTTGAGAAAAAAAAGACACAGTGCTTCTGATATAATTTATGGGGTACTCTTCAGCACTGTGCTTTGAATAACTGCTTCAAAAAAACATGGGTGGGTTGATTATTTCACCCCTCTCGCACCCCTCCAAAAAGAAAAGTCCTATTCAATGCAAGAGACAAATTAAAAAATGATCACGAACTAATAAGAAAAAGAATTTCAGGTGATGTATGTATTTTTTTTCCATTAGGGAACCGGTGCCTTTCACAATCAGTATACATTGACTTCTACTCTATTGGCTCACGCACACGTGTACAAATATTAAATCACATGTACCAACTGTAGCCACGCTGCCGAGTCTGGTGACAGCTGTGACATATTCATACAAACAGCCACATCGTGTCAGGAAGCTGAATTAGGTCATTGCTGACTTTAACAAACCAGAAAAAAAAAAACAGAAAAAAAAACCCCACAAAATCAAATTGTGCCTCCAACTGACAAAATATGTATCTTGCACAATATCAAAAATGTTTTAAACTCTCAGACCATAGAATTATACAGCCTATTTACAGTAGAACATCTTTCTATAAATTCTCGAGGGAATGATTGACAAGGGGGGAATAAAAAGTTTTATGATTAGCATGGGCATTGCCTGTCCCTGATTGTCAGTAGAATTGTAACAAGAGGGAGCTTAACATGAGTTCTCCATGCCAAAACATTGCTTTACACTCTGAATCACGGAAATACATCACAGGAGGGAAAACTGAGAGATGGAGCACACAAAAGACATCTCACACAATCAGCAAGACCTGGACAGATGTGACTGGCAAATAGATAATAATTACCAAAGCTATAGATATGCAGGGCACAACTCTGAGCTTATATTTACATACTGCAGCAGCATCAATGAAACCCTTCAAGCCACATGTAATCTGTGGATGAAACCTTGTGCTGTTTTTGGACAAGAAAAGTAGAATGGATAAAATAAGATAGCTCCCACCACTCAATCTAGAAAAGACTCAATAATATTATAGCTTATGTGTTTATTGATATTGTGCAAGTGGAATAAGCCTTAAAGCGCAGCCTATGAAAAACAAACAAACAAATAAAACAAAAGAAGTAAAGACAAGCCCGGAATAATAATAATAACAAAAAAAAAAGGCACCAGAGCAGAACAAAATTAAATAAACAAACAAAAAAAAAGAAACTGAGCACCTAATTTCTTCATGCACTGTCTCAGACTGCTTAGCTTTAAAAACAAAGAGCTCCCCACTAAAACAACCTAGAAATCAATACAAATGAGTAAAAGTCCCATTGTTCTTTTGCAAAGTGAAGTTTTTGTGCATCTCTGCAGAATGAGGACAATTCAGCTGCAGCCACCAGAGGTCCACTGGGAGTAACAACAGTTAAAAGGATCAACATTGATTTTTAGATTTTCTTAATGGACACAACGAGAGCTTCTATTCAGGGGTCAGACTCAAAATCTAATTGAACATGTACAGTTGCACTTTAGGCAAAAAGCATAATTCTATTATTCCACAAAAGCAATTTTTTTACATTCCCAGTGGTGAACCGTGCAAATTGTGCAAAGGATTGAGCACAATCGTGTTAACTTCAAAAGGTCCCACATTATTCTAAAATTCTATTCGTGGCAAAATCCACTTTATCAATGTTTCCTGACAATATTGTCTATCTAGTCTGTCCATGAAGTCGCCAGAAATGAGTAAAGTACATCTTTTACTTCTTAGGCTTGCTCTACTTTTCAGAAAACACACATTTTCTTTTGGGAAACATGTCCCTTGTGATGTCAGCAAGGGCACAATACCTCTCTCAGATTAGAAAACAACACCTGACGTCAGGTGTATTTTCCACTCTCAGACACTAGCCGCGTTTCTGTCGAGATCCTAACATCTGGAAGTTCCCACAAAAGTATTGATTCAGAACTCAAGCTCTAAAAATGTTAATATAACGTGGGACCTTTCATTTTTAAATGACTCACCTATACCTCCGAAGTCAAATAAGAGTTTATCCTGCAGACATTAAATGTATGCAGCTATATATTATCTGGGGGTAAGGAAATTCAGTGAATGTATCCACACACAAATCAAACAAGTATTATTATTTTTTCATTATCCATGCAACCAAATTAGGCCAAATCTAAAAACAAGTTAGATAAATGAAATGAAATTAGTAACAACTTTCCTGTAGCATTCAGAGTAATGACCCTTTGAGGTGACTTTGGAATTAAATTGAAAACTGTGGGATTTAAGCAGTTTCATTGGAGCTCCATGTCTGGATTGCAGGGGAGGTAGAACCCACAAGAACACATAAATAGAGAACTATATTTTACAAAGTAAATGTTGATTCACTAGCCAGTGTTACTGGATCTCACTTTTGCGAAGGCAAACAGAAATTACTAATAAAAGTGTGTATATTGGTATATTTGCGTTACACTTTGGTCGCTTAATCTCTCAAAAACACATTCTGGAGCAAGAAATGAACCCATGCAAAATTGTAATTCCTTATAAAGGGGTAATGCTAATTATTTTATTTTTTTTGCCAATTGTCGGTATTTCTCCTCGATGCGTATAAAAAAAAGGAAACCTCCACAAAAGGTTAATCTGTGTATGACAAAACGCTCAAAGAAAAATGCATATGGGACTTGTTTGGCAAAAAAAAACAAACAAACATTGAGGCATGGTATAAAGTGCTGCTAAAATTACAGACAGAAATGTATTGTTGCCCACTTCCCTTCAGCCAAAGGTTTCGCTGGATGAGACGTCGGGAGATGAGTTCATTTGAGACCTTGTCTCAGTGACTCTGACTATGGGGAATTCTGTGAAGTCTGTGCTGTGACCTCGGAGACCCAACTGTCCATTGGCAACTGCAAATTGTGAGGAGGTGCCAGATCTCGACGGCGGGAAGTTTGATTTGAAGTTCTGATCGAAGGAGTTGATCTGAAAAGTTTGCAGGATGCCTTGCGGCGCCTCCGTCTTTTTGGAGGTGGAGACCTGCTCCAGAAAGTCGTCCTCGGCTGGGGACACCTCGGAGGGAGGCGTGGACTCGTCGCCGGAAAAGGAGAAGGAGTGCTGGGAGTCGCCGACCAGTAATCCAAAGTGAGACTTCTCTATCGTGGTCCTTAACGGTGAGCTCATCCCTGATTTGAACCTGCTGGGCGAGGGAAACTGCTTCTCGGTGGAGAAGAGGGGTTGTCCGGCCAGGGTGGGGTTTTCGGACACCAGGCTGAGGCTCTGGCTGGTCAGGTAGCTGTCGTTCTGGCTGGTCCTCTCCAAGGCTTGCTGCAGGAACTTGGAGTACTCCTGCAGGAGGCTGACCTTCTCCGCGGGCGGCTGGGGAGGGGCGCTGGAGGCTCCCAGGCTCTCGCCGGGGCTGCTGTCCGAAACGTCCGAGGAGTTGATGGATATGCTGGAGGTCACCTCCGTGTCGGCCACGCTGAAGGAGATGTCCGACTGCCCGTTGGCTTTGTTGGAGTAGTGGTCCAGCAGCGTCTGGAGGACCTCGTCGGGCAACACGCCCTTGTCGTGTATGGTCTTGATCTCCGCTGCGCTGATGGGCTGGCCCTCCAGGATGGTGGCGGGGACGGTCTCGTCGATGACGGTGGACACCACGCTCTGGGTAACAGGCGTCTGGGAGGAAACGCTCGTGTTGAGGCTGTAATCCCGACTGTTGCTGGCCATGGCGGCCTGGAGGTAACGCTTCTTCTTGACAAACTGCATGGCGTCGTCGTAGTTTGTGCTGCTCGCCGCCGGCTTCGCCGGGCCTCCCTGGAGAGTTTCGACCGACTCGAGCTCGGCGTTGCTCTCGGCGTCTAAAAGACTTTGCTTCTCCACTATTTCGAAGGCGTACCGGCCGGCCTTGGCGTTGTCCTCAAAGGAGGACAAAGCGGGGAGGCAGGGAGGAGCATGGTGGCTGGATTGCTTGAGGCTCCTCTTGGAGATCTTCTTCAGAACGAGCCGAGGAGGAATTGCGTCTTCTGACGACGCGTCGCCCTCTTGGTGGTGGCAGGCCGTCTCTTCGGGGAGGTCCACCGAGTAGTCGGCAATCACGTACTCGTGCTTGACTTTGGAGGGCAAGGCGTAGAGAGGAAGACCCTCGGGTTTGCTGCGTCTCCGCTCCGCCTGCTCCGCTTCCGCGATGGCCGTAGTTTGGCCGCCTGCCTGAGTGTTGGTGGAGGCGGCTGGACTCCTGTCAGCGCACTTCTGCCGCTTTTTCTTGGGGAGCGCGCACTCTTTGGTGAGGAAGGGCAGTCCTAAGGACTCGTCGCGCAAGGGGCCGACCTTGGCGGCCGCCTTGTTGGCCTTTCTCTCTCTGTTCTCGTGGCACATTCGCCTGTGCTTTAACACCCTGTCTGTTCTGGAGAAGTACTGTGGGTCAAGCACACAATACCTTTATTAGTCTTTACTTTCATACAGACAAACTCACTGTGAAGCAGATTATTCAAGCGTCATAAATCATTAACATTGTTATGTCTTTGTTTTAAGATACAACTTCCCGCGGCATGTTTATTACACTACATCATGTTATATTATGTAATATTGTGTTATATTCTACTTACATTTATGTATGTATGTGGTATATCTTATTTTTATAATTATGTTGTTTTAATGTTTGTATACATATTTATGTAGTGTATATATGTTAAATATGTATATGGGTGTTTATATATTACGTATTTATATGAATATCTGTGTAGCAATATTTTGCTGCAAGCTGAAGAATAGTCTAAAATTAAAACGTTTTTTACTTCTTCCTCCTCCTTTTTTAAACTATGTGTGGTATTTTATGTTTTTGTTAATACGTTTTGTATATACACACAGTTACATTTTAGAAATAAATGTATTCATTCATTTATGTATACAAGTTCCATTTAAAAAATTTTTTTTCCAAATGACATTCTGCCAGATAATTCAATCAAAAAAAAGGTCTTACCTGGTGACAGTAGTCACACTGATAGGGCTTTTCTCCACTGTGTGTCCTCTTGTGTCTTTCCATGTGGTACTTCTGAATAAATCTCATTCCGCACTCATCGCAGCGGAAAGGCTTTTCACCTAACAAGAAGCAAAGAAAATGACCAACTTACGACTGGCACGATGGCTGCAAGATGGTCGAACGTGTTCCTCACTCACCCGTGTGGATTTTCTCGTGTCGCTGAAGAAGGTATTTCTGAATGAAGCGCATATCACACTGGCTGCAATGGTAGGGCTTCTCACCTGGAGTACGATGAGTATCGTTGAGAAAAAATTACCAAACAAACAAAGAAACCCAGCCCCACGCTTAGTCATAGTTCTAACTAAAAGTGATGACAGCGGCATTAGACTGAGTGATTCATACCTGTGTGAATGAAGACGTGCCTCTGCAGATGGTAGTTGGTTCTGAATGCAGCATTGCAGTGAATACAGACGTGGCACTTGGGGTTTTGCAGCCCCAGCGATCCATCATCATCGTCAATGCTGAGAATCTACGTCATCAAAAAGAAAAACAGGCATGCAGCCATGTTGTTGTTTATTTTAAATCCAACAGCTGTCAACTATGTGAAATTCTCACACACATTCAGCTTTGCCCCTCCGCCACAAGAAGCAACACAGATAGAAATTGTCACACCTTAGCGGGTGAGCGCTGCTTCCTTTTTTTCTTCTTGGGACTCATCGATAGGTCTTTCACTTTCTTGTCCTTCCACACGTGGGCCAGTGCTTCAGACATCTTCAGTTCCTGCTTAATGCTTAACTGGAATAAAGAAAGGAGACGGATCATAAGTAGAAAGGCTGTTTAGGAGAAGTAATACAGCAGTTAATAAAATTCAACTGAAATCTGTCTCATCCAACGTTAACACACTCACACACAAAGCAAGCTGGGAAACTAATGCACTCTAACCTTGCCTCCACCTGCCCCCTCCTCTTCTTCTCCTCCTCTTCCTCCACCATTCTTCATCATCTCCTGCATCATTAGCTGCTCCGGAGGCACCAGGTCATGTGTAACCAGTGAGCTCTCTGACAAATCCTCACTGTCATCTTCATTGTCATCGTCGTCATTGTCATCCTCAGCCAGCAGGGGGTGGTCTGCAAGGGACCGCTCACCTAGGGTCATCACCACCAGTCCTCCTCTGCTCACCAAGCCTGCTCGCCCAGCTCCGTCTATGCCTCCACTGCTGCACTTCAGCAGCATGCCCTCCAGCTTGTCCTCAGCGTTCATCTTACACAGAGTTAGTCTGTGACATTAAAAGAAAGGACTGAGAAATCATATGCTGAACGTCAGATGTGTGTATTTTTTTTTTCTTTTCTGTTTTTAGTTAAATCGAACATCACAACAACAGAAACATTAACGGGAAGGTAATTTACCAGTTTAAACGTCTTGATTTTTTAATGGGAAAACTTCATGACTTTGACGTGGCTTTGTTTTGCTGGATATTTTCATGTGCAAATGTTACTTTAAACATGGCATGTATGCATTAAAAGCTCTGAAAACCGGGTCTCACAGTTATTGGTTAATCAGTGTAAGTCAGTTTAGCTTTAACCAGTGAAACTGGGTCAGTTTTTCAGATAGTTCCGGACTCCAGTGTAAATTCAGTCTGAAGTAAATACAAACTTAGATACATGTAAATCTAATCGCAATATGCCAATTTTAGAAGCGTCACTTTGAAAAGGATGCATATTTTGTCTAACGAGGCAACGCAAAATTAGCTGCGCTAATCAACTAATTTCTACTAAAGTTAAAAGAATACGTTTCCCCCCAGAACGGCAAACGTTAACGTTGAAACTGTATCTCTTAATTGAGAAAGCAAAGTTACGCACGCAGCTTTTTATTTTCATTTTTATTGTTGTTATATTAACCGTCCCTGCTTGTTTCTCACACTTTTATACAAGTCTTAGGCGTTAACTTGACAAGCGCTTGATTTTTTTTGAAAAATAGTATCTTGACGCTAGCTTACGTAGCAACTACAGGCCCTTTGCTTCAAGATCGACAGTGTGGTTTTCTAGCGGATGGTCAAGTCGCAGTGAATCTGGTAAGCAGTAGAATGACACGGCGTGGACACACAGCGACAATGTAAACAACCAATAAGCCCCACAACGTAAACACACTCACTGTGTCACTTTGGGTTAAGTGGGCTAGCCTCCGCTAGCCAACTAGCTAGCCGCGCTTGTCACATCGCAGTTTGACAACCGCAGGAGAAACCGGAAAAAGAGGCAGCCGGACTTTCAGAGTTAAAGCTCGTTGCCGCTTGTGTAAAACAACTTTATAACAATTGAAGGGTAATGATAAACAATTTTGCCGGGATTTTCAATGTGTTCATCCCCACATCTATGATACCCAACTTACACTACCAGTCAATTTTTTTTTTTTTTTTTTTTTTTACTAAAAACCTTACTACTCTCTACACTGTAGATAGATACTGATGACATCAAATATGTATGAACAAGATGTGTGCATTCATGTGGAAAAAGAACAAAAATGTTAAATACCTAAATATGTTATGTTATTTATATATATATGTATATATATATATATATATATATATATATATATATATATATACATATATATATATGTATATATATATATATATATATATATACATATATATATATATATATATATGTATATATATATATATGTGTATATATATATATATATATATATATATATATATATATATATATATATATATATATGGTCGGATATATATATATATATATATATATATATATATATATATATATATATATATATATATATATATATATATATATACATATATGTATATGCACACACAATTTTTATATGAAGGGTGGCTATTCTATATCATCTAAAATATAAAACTTGTTTGAGTTATTTCACACTTTATTTGTGTAATACATACATACATATGTGTTCAATCATAGTTTTGGTGGCTTGAGTGACAATCTACTCTAGTCATGAAATGGGAAAAAACAAAACAAAACAAAAACATTAAATCAGGAGTATGTGGCCAAACTTTTTACTAGTAGTGTATAAAGAAAGAGAAATGCAGCTGGCTTTGAGCAAAGTAGTTGATTCCTGTGCTCAGAACTTTTGTTTCAAAAATATTTTTATTATACATGGTAAACTTCATTGTGTGCGAATGGCATATTACAGAACCACAGCCGCTAATCTCATCTGGAGGGTCATCATATTCAAACCAATAACCGTTTCTCGTACTTTATACTGAAGTACAAACCGGAAGCTATACTTTGTTTCAATATGCGTGTTTTTCCCTCAAAGTCTGTGGCCTGTTTGAAGCTAGTAGGCTAGCTGTTAGTAAAATGTAGCAAATATTGACAGCTTTGTCGCTGTCGATGGTCAGTCGTCACTTTAAAACACGTCATGTCACGCCACGCCACGGGCAGTTTGATATTCCATATCCCGCAAAGCACCAACATACTTGGCAACAGACCCGTTTCGTTTCAACATCCCAACAAACTTGTCTGAAGATGTACTTCGCACTGGCGCTAGCATCTGCAGCTTCCTCAGCCATACTGGCCAATAGGCCATCATGCTACCCGCCTGCTAGTCAAGGCAACCTTCGCTAACCAGCTAGCTCGTAAACTAACACAAACAATAATGTGCTTCTCGGCAACGCGCCAATGATGATTGTGAATCAAGCTGGGCCGTTCAGTCTTACCTGTCTTGCGCTTTAGACCCGCATAGCTGTCATGGTTGTTGCTTAACACTACAGCGTAATGATGGTGTGCGGAATAGTCATGTACCCCATCACGTTTCGTGAAGACTTGAGCGGTTTCTTCTCCATTTTGTCGCCATCTAGTGGTATTTTGGAGTCAGTGAAACAGTGCGCTCCTTCCCACGGCGGCAGATCCTCTCCCTCTCACTTCAGTTTGGTGACCTACTTGGAAACATCTTATCTCGATCGTTATCTTCAGTATCGATACAGAAAATGTTTTTAATGGAAATATTACATTTTTGTAGCTTATTTATTTAAAAGAATATTGATCTCAAATTAGATTACTTATATAACAGCAGTAACAGCAAGATGTGATTTGCAGTCACACACTGAAGTCTGTGTAAAAGTCAACAATTCCCTCACAAGTAAAAACCGACCATTATTGTATAGATCCTAGATATAGAGCATGATCCCTATAGCTTGGGAATGTAATGTCCCCTTTTCCTGTATTCATTAGTGGCAATATAGGGTGGAAAAGCCAGTGGCACCGACCTATGTATAATGCAGGAAAGCGAACATGCCATTTGAATACAAAAATCCTATTTTTCCATAGACGACCTATTTATTAAAAGCCATTATCTCGTGACAGCACCGATTTCCGTGTCATTTTACATCAAGTCATATGGTCGCCTCATTACTCGGAATTAATTGTTTTTGAAAGGCTACGTCGAGTCACTGTTAGTGGGCTCTCTGGGCAGCCAAATATAACCAAATTAATAATCATAAAGAAAACAGATACAAACACATATACACAACTGCAGTGACACACAAGTGCAGCCTTTATTAGCCTTCTCCATATTCATACTTGGACTGACAATTGTGCATCAACAAGAAGACGCTGCATTGGGGGCTGGGGGGAGGTGGTGATGATAGGACGATAGCTAGACACGCCAAAGCTATCACCCCCCCCCCCCGCCCCCCCCAACATCCACCCCCTCCCCTCCCCCCCTACACACGCACGCACACAGGCACGCACGCGCTCTCGGCTGTGAGGAATACTAATCAACCTGTTTGCCCACAAGTGCAGCAGCGCGGCGCGCAACTTTAGTTGCTCTCCATCCTGCGACCAGGAGCGTGTGTGTCCTCCTGGATCCAAGCCGCCGCTCCACGTGGGATTTCACCGAGGGTCTGCGATCCGAACTCACTCGCGGCATCTTTTCCCCATCATTCCCCTCTGCACCTCCTCCTCCTCCTCATCACCGCCACTCTCTCCTGCCGATGCGCGACAGGCAGCCAGGGCGAGAGAGAGAGAGAGAGGATCCGGGGACAGACGGCTCAGTGGCGCGCCGCCTCCAGCAAGGGAAGCCCCCCACGCGTTGCGCGCCCGGATCGCCGGCGTGAATTCTGCGTCGCGGCGAGCGTGTGCGTGCGTGCGTGTGCGTCAGGAGCCCCTTGATGAGTGTGTCCGCGCGCGGCAAAGCCCCCGGCTCCGTCCTCAACAGTTGCTACCGGAGCGGCGGCGAGGAGAGGAGGCGGCGAGCGGTGTCGGACTGAGGGGCTGAGGACCGAGGGACGGACGGACGGACGGACGGACAGACGCGGAGCTCCACGCCGCTCTGCCCGGCTCTGCTCCTGACATGCAGTCGCTCATCTCTCCGGTGACCAAGGCCATCCTCGTAGCGCTCTTCATCTTCGCCATACTCCTCATCCTCTATGTGATCCTGTGGTACATCTGCAGAGACGTTGACTGCGACCACGGCATCTGAGGATTCCATCCAAAACAAACAAAGCAAACCAAACACCGGGAATTGCAGAGGTGGAGGGGGGGATTCACCATGGGGCGCACCGAGGAGCCCGCAGAGCCCAGGGTCATCCCGTAAGTCTGCGCTCTACCATATATATATATATATATTTATTTTTTTTACGCTCGCGTTTGTGTGTGAGTGTGCGTATGGTGCGTAATGTTGAATCCCACTCCAGTTGAAGGGTGATGGCCGAGGTGCGTGCCCACCTGGCAACCCCCCACCCCCACCCCCAGACACCTTAACGAGCGTGAGAGAGACACGCATTAAAAAAACAAAACAAGAACATGTGCGTTCAATCGACCCATCCGCCGGATCCGTGAGTCACACGGAGCCGATGTTCCGCTCTCGGTGGATCCTCAGAGGTGATCCAATGTCATGATATCGCGCCGGGGTGTCAAACGGGAGACGGCTGCGGGGCGCGCGCGCGTGTGTGGGCTGGCTGGCTGGCTGGCTGGCCGGAAGTGTGCGAGGAGCAGCCGGTGGTGACATTGCGGTAAACGGCGTGGGTGTCCCTTAAGGTCAAGAACGGGCCAGTGTTTACAACAGTGGCGCTGATAATGTTTTTGCCACCCACTCGCTCCCACCCCCCAGCCCAACCACCACCCCCACTCCTCCCTCAAAACGTCCCCTTCTGCTCCACCAGCCTGCCTCACCACAATCTTCTCCTTCCTCTTCCTCGTCCTCCTCCAGTTTATCCGCAGCATTAGTTCATGTTCAGTTCATCTCGGTCTCCTCTGAGGATGCATCCACATTGGCATTTTACATCCAACGTGATAACAGGATTATCTCTGTTGGTTCCTGCGCGTCTTATTCCTAATCTGCCTTGTGCCATGTTTTTGGACTTCTAATCATGAATGCAACCTCCTCTTCTTCCTCCTCCTCCTCCTCCTCCTCCTCTTCCTTGCTAATGCATTTTTACGCATAGCGCCGCCGTATTTCCCTTGACATCAGTGATCGGCTGCCTCAGTTTGCAGCGAGACACACTTGTATTTACTCAAATGTAGGCAGGCGCGCACACACACAGACACGAACAGACGCGCACACAAAGGAAGAGCTGCTGGCTGGTGGTTAATGAAGGACTTCTCAATATTGCAGGCACGTCTCCGCGCCACATGTCACATGGTCCGTAAAAGCTTCAAAAACATGTGAGGTATGATTGCCATTTCTGCATCCATTTGCATTCACTTTTCATCAATTAACCCCATCACCCCCCTGTCCAAATCAAACAAGACCAATTAAACACACTCCTAGAGTGAACGACGTGAAGGACACGCCAAGGGCATGTTGCCTTTTACCGTTTTGGGGACGCTGGAAAGGAAAATTCAGAGAGAAGAGCGTGCAAAATGGAACCCGGTTGACTGTGTGGGGGTTTTCTCCCGTGTGCTCATCGTTGAGATTAAAATTTTAATCATATTACCGCGTTTTTACACGTCACCATGCGCTCCGAAGTAGGGGTGGGGGTGCACGAATCCTCCCTTCATGCAATGTCACAAATCATTGATTGCTGATCCGGTGACTGGCGCTTCCAACGCGGCTGAGCCGTCTCTTTGTAGGAGAAACCTCATCATTATTTTCCACCCTGAAACCCCCGCAGGATTTGAAAACAGCACCCGGCACATCCTCCCAACTCACGGCGAGAGCTGCAAGTTTAGGCTTAAAAATTTTAAAACCTTCTTATTTTGAGCTATGGGCGTCACGGGGACGTATTTAAAATGAAAATCCAAAAGTGGCCTAAATGTTGGACGCAGCCATGAGGAAGAAGCCCTGCAGCCTCCTAAACTGTTGTGTGTGTGTTCTACCGCTGAGACAGGAGGGAGTCTGGTGGGATGGCAGATGCCCTCTTTGAGTGGACTACAAAATGAGACCTGTCAGTACTGAGTGGGACACACACACACACACACACACACACACACACACACACACACACACACACACACACACACACACACTCACACACAACATTACAAACGGCAATTTAGGGAATAATGTGAAAAAAAGAGGCTGAGAATAGAAGTAAACAAACCAGATGTAACTGCTGGTGTCTCTCAAAAGTAGGGCTTCAGATTGTGCGTCTGTCTGTTTGTCTGTCTGTGGGTGAACGGCCCAACAGACATATTCACACAACTTTCTGTCTGAGCCTCCGTTTTTTTTTTTTTTTTTTTTTTTTTTGAAGGAGAATGTTTGAACATTTGTGTGTGTGCACACTTGCGTGGGAGGGGGTTAAACACTGACATGCTCCAGAACGACAGATGAAAAAAAAAAAAAAAAAAATTGGAGCAGGGAAGGCTCAGTGGGACTCAGCGCTGGAGACAGGTGTGTGTGCGCGCGCGTGTGTGAGTGAGTGGGAGAGAGAGAGAGGGAGAGAGAGAGAGCGAGGGTGAGTGTGTGTGTCTGCACATGCGCCTGTACATGTTTCTACAATGCATGACTGTAATTCACTCAAGTTTATTAAAAAATGTTTCCCCTCTGAACACAGCATTAACGGTCCTCCTGCGGTGTGACACTCCCTGCTGTGAATCTGTGACCTAAAAAGCACCTGGCAGACCTAATCTACCTTAAAAGTGTTGATTTATCGCATTACGCCGGAAATCCTCATTGTTAAAACATCTTCCCACTTGTGGCCATTTCAGGATGGTCTTTTCTTTTTGTCTTACCTCCTCCAGATTGGTTTGATGTTGATATACCTTGATACATCAACATTCAAAAGAGATTGAAGCGGTAAAATATTAAGAGGAGACAGTAAATTATTAAAGTTTGAGGTGGCAGGGGGATGAGAGAGGAGACTCCGGCCAGAGAATCTTCATAAACTGCGAGAGAGAGAGAGAGAGAGAGAGAGAGAGAGAGAGAGAGAGAGAGAGAGAGAGAGAGAGAGAGAGTTGCAATCAGGTATACAGAGTCCCTCTTTTTGATAACTTCCATTCAGTGCCGTGCTCATTCGAACAGAAACAATGCAAGAGTTTTTTTTTCCCCGTCATTAAACTGTAAGTTGTGCACGCTTCTGTTTTGGGCTGCTATGTGGAAAACTGGAGTAGTTCTTAATACTGTGTTGGAAGTGTTTGCTGCAGTGCCACGGCTATTTCCATTTTCTGGTTCCAGGAAAAAATAAATTGGAAAAGAAAAATGCTAATGCAAATTTAAAAAAAAAAAAAAAAAAAAAAAGACACAATATTAACTGTTCTGATGACAGGTAGAAGTTAAAAATTTGAAAGTTCCTATTATTAGTCATCCAACTCAGATATTTCTTGTCCTTGCTACCAACCACCAGCAGGAGGCCGGGGTAAAATAGATAAATAAATAAATAAATAAAAATATCACATTAATTTGTGCATGTTTAGAAAAGTGCTACCATACCATGGTTTGTCCACAAGAGAGCAGTGATTTTTCAGCTACTTTTCAACTGTCCCACTTAGCATGTATCTGGGTCACAACTCCTCAACAATAAAACATTAAGAGTTTTACATGAATTACTTTAACAATTAATAGCGGCAGATATTTTTACAATGCAATCTTTTTTTGCAACTGTGAAATGCCGTAGATGTCAACAAGTGGTTGAAATTGCAAGTGAAAAGTGTAAATTAAGCGGTGGTGCAAGAAGACCAATACCACTGTCGTTCTCAATCTCACGTTTTCACAGTTAAACTCAAGTGCACTAAAGAACTGATTGTGTCCTTGAACCTGTGGTTTCCTTTGTATTCACTCACACAATTGTCTTGCATTAGCAGCGCTAAGGAGCCCTGGGGCCTCCTGTTGCGCATCGCACAGCCTTTCTAGCTGCTTTTAAAAAAATAAATAAATAACAGCCCGATGCCCTAAAAAGAAAATGCAACAAAAAGGTGTGAGCCCCCTAGCTCCTCTTAACCTAATCTCCTTTTTCTAACTTTAACCTCGACACCAAATCGTGAGGCCCTCCGGCTGTGCCTGAAAGGAGCAGCGCCCAGTCAGGACGGCCTGACGTCACGAAGAAAATGTCCTCAGTGTGAAGGTCTGAAACTCGGAGTGGCTCTCAGAGAGAGACAGAAGCTGCAGAAGACACACAGACATACGCACGCACACACGCACAGACACACAGACACACACACCTCAAAGCTATAAAAATAGATTGTGAGTGACTCAGCCGTTATGTAAAGTCCATCTTTGATAGGGCCGCCTGGGGCTGTTTATGTCAGTTTAGCTTGACGGCGCTGAAGCCGAGGTGACACGTGTCTACTGTGTCCGAGCTCCACCACGCACTCACTTGCACGCATATGCACGACGCGTGCACGCAAACACACACTTGCGCGCGCAAGCACGCCGGCTCTTCCCGGATGTGCGTGCGAGCCTCCCCCCCCCCCACCCCCCCGCCCACCCTCGCTCTTCCTTCCCACTTCCTCCTACTGACTCTACACTCCCCAGTGTGCTCCTTCCTTCCCTCCCTCCCTCCCCCTTCCTTCCTTCCCTCCTTCCCAATGGACTTGGATGTGATACCGTCAGCGCAACGGACTCCCTCCAGCACAAACAGCGCACATTGTTAGCATTTTCAGCGCAGAACGGGGAGCGGGGGAGCGGGGGAGGGGACACCGCGCTGGACGTGAATCATATCCGCCAACCCCTCCGGCCAGGTGACCCGCCTCGATCGATCGCGGTAAACACGAGACGCAGCCAGACTTGAATCTAAAGAGAAACGGTCAGACTTGCGTACCTTGCCTCACGAGGCAGGCAGGCCCGAGGTGGGGATTTTTCATTTTATATTCGTGGGGGGTTCCGATGGGAAAACGGTGGCCTTTATTAATCATAATGAGACATTTTAATCAGCTTTCATGCAAATATGTTTCCACTCTGATTAACCTGCGCATGAATGGAGACCTTTATCATCCCGTAGTGGGTCGTTTTTACACTGGTTCAGAGGATTTGTTCGCCCTCGTGGGAATTAAAGTCCGACGGAAATGCTGTAGCTTTTTTTTTTTTTTCCTTCATCATTTTGATTTATTTTTTTCCACAGCCTTTTCCAACACGTGCGGTAAATGAAACACTTTGTGGGGAACGCTGCAGTGACCTTACTGTCATACCATTAACAAATGCAATGGAAACAGAGCACTTTCAACACAGACGGGCAGACACCTGCGGCACAGACAGACCGGCCCCGAAACAAAAATATGTGCGTGCGTCTGTAGCTGCGTTTCCATTACAGTTTTTCACAAAATAAAAGCGATATTTCTAAAATTTCGACCAAGTACAATTGCAATTTGCAGGTGTTTCCCATTGAATGGTGTGAAGCGTATAAGCTGTAATTCTTGTAAAATCTCTTCCGCAAGATTTATCCTGAATTACGTTTGCTTTTGTTTGTTCACGTTTGTTGGCTGGTCAAGAATGGTTTCTCTTTGGTTACTTGTAAAAAAAATAGTCTGTCTCCTCCTCCGTCCAAACATAACGCGCCATTTTCACTTGAAGTGAAGTGATGGTGACGTGTAAAAAAAAAAAGAAGTATGATATAGCTCAATATCGATACGTCTGAAAAACCACCTCATGAGAGTGTAAAAACCTTTCAGCGATATTTCAGAGGTTTTTCCAAGTCTAGGTGTTTCCATTGCCAGTTTTCTATTGCGATATTTAGGTTTTGGACAATTCTAGGGGGAATAGAAAATGCAGCTTGTGTGGTTGGGTTAAACAGAGAGCAGGAGAAAGGGCTCTGAGAAAAGGAGGCAAAAACATAACCAAACACCGTCATAGACACACAGCATTTTGTGCGCGCGTCTGTGTGTGTCTGTCCGTGCAAGCGCACATAGCCCCCGGAGCAGCAGACAGACCGAGAGAGAGCAGCTACAGCGAGAAGCCAAGAGATGAAAAAGACTCTGCCCTCAGTCAGGGAGTCAGCCGTGTCTCGGTGACAACAGGTTTCAGAGTGAAAGTGTGGCTCACACAGGCGCACAGACTGTTAAATTAAATGTGCTTAATACTTCGTATGCTGTGCGTGTATGCGTGTGTGTGTGTGTGTGTGTGTGTGTGTGTGTGTGTGTGTGCGCGTGCTGCTCACTAGTTAATAACAGGCTTAATTGGTGCGAGCGAATATCCCTCCCACTGATCCTCATTCTACATTTATCAAAGGAAAGACAACCCCTCCCCGAAGACAGCGAGGGGGAAACGGAGGCACACATCTGCGCGTAACACCCCGTGCTAAAATAACCTACGCAGGAACAACCGAGCAGGACAAGCTGCACAGCTCAGGTTCCAAGCCTGACGTGACTGTCCACCTTGAAAAGCTCCCATCGGAAGCACTCACAGTTGCCCTTGAAATTAAGGAACAGATCAGGATGAGAGTTTTGGGGAAAGCAGGAAGTGACTCAGGGGGTGTAAATAATTACGTCTAGTAAAAACATAGACACGTGAATAAATGGAAAGGACCCATTGTGAAGCAAAGTTTAGTGATCATGTAAGTAAGTTAATCCAGGTTAGTCATGCGGAGCGGCAGTGTATTTTTGCACCAGCCCACAGCTCAATGCTGAACACGGGCAAATCAATTCGCAACTGATCTGACAAGTAATTAAACACTTTGACTCCTGCGCTGTTAATCTCTGAGTTAGTTTACCCAACTCCTCAAAAAATGTATCCACATTTAGAATTTGGAGTTTTTTTTAAAAAAAAGGAAGAAAAGGGAAAAGGAAAAGCAGAGACCAGATTTAAACCCAGGATGTCGCCCTGTGATGTGTGCAGTCCCGCTTCTGCACACACACACACACACACACACACACACACACACACACACACACACACACACACACACACACACACACACACACACACACACACACACACACACGGTTTAACTGCCTCGAAGCTGGTATTAGACTCCTCTCCTGTCTCCTTCGCACTTTTAAGGAAACCCAGATGCACTTGCACTTTACATGCACACCAGATGCTGTTTACACGCACCAGGTAAACACAATTTCATCCTACATGCATGCACACACGCACGCAGGCACGCACACACATACACATGCATCGTTGTTCATCAGTCATTCCCCACTGGCCTGTCCTTTCTGCATTTACATGCTGTCTTGCCACAACAAGCACAGACGCCTCGAGGAAGGAGAAAAGGAGGATGTTTGAAGTGAGTGAAAAAGATCGACTCAGTTCAATCAAGCAGTTGAACTGGACATCCACAGAGCAACTTGATATTGGATTTTTTTTTTTTTTTTTTTAAAGCTTTTTCTCTTCATAAGTCGATCCATTCATAAAATAAGATTTATTTGGGTCAAGTAAGTGCCTGGAAAATACTGCATTACAATCTGTACTGAATAAGCTGTGCTGACATCTACCTTCCCCCAATCTAGTGACTTCGTTTACATGCTTCTAGAACTTATAGTCATTGCAAGAGCTCAGTTGCAACAGTTACTGACTTGGAGGCTCCAGTGGACATTTCCTAATCGAAAAACCTAGTTTTAAAGAAGCTGTTTGGAGACAAATCCCAGTGCTGGGTTTGTGTTGACACCCCATGAACAATCGGCCACGGTAGATTTCCACTGGGTAGAATTCTTTCCCTTTGTGGGACTTGAGAATGGCCATGTGAATCGAAGGAAATGTCACCAGTGCCTTGAATAACAGCAGGGCAGTGAATAGGTGAAATTTCAATTTTAAGTGAACCATCACTTTAAGGACACGGAGCAGCAGGAGACACACGTTACAATGAGAACCTTGAAGAGAAACCTATAGACATTCGTAAAGGGAGCACACGTACAAATTTTGGCCCTTTCATACACCTACGGTGGCAGAGCCATTCAGATGCGATATTTTCAAGTAAGCGACGCACACGTTTCTGTCTCGAGGTCTCAGCAATCCATCAGCTTCGCAGGGTTTCTGCTTGTCAATCCATAAAAATCCAAAGTTGGGGGGAATTTGTTGCGAAAAAGCACATTGAAAATCCCCAATCGTCTGCATTCTCTTCACACCAGCAGCAAATCCATGTGAGGCACAGAATAAAAAAAAAAAACACATCAAAAGTGGCAGCACACGCCCTGCAAACAGACACACATGCATGCGCGTGCACACACACACACACACACACACACACACACACACACACACACACACACACACACACACACACACACACACACACACACACACACACACACACAGAGTTCCCGTAGAGCTGCTGTTGTCGGCTTGGATTTGCAAAATTAGACAAGTTGGGCTTTGCAGCCAGCCAGTGGTTGTCATAGACGACTAGGTGACTGTTGTTTGGAGCTATTTTGATGCTGCTCACATGCTGTTTGCATCACACACCCTCCTCTCAGGCTGCAGCACCACTTGTGTGTGCACGTGCACATTTTTCTTTACATATGTGACTTATAAACTGTGACCGAGACGTCCCATCATCCCAAATGCTCGTCCCATACATGGCTTCCTTTGCACAACAGCAGGCGACGTGCCCCGATGACCCCTGACCTTTTGCACGGGCCGACACACGCGCCCGCTCCCATGACACACACATACACACGCGCACGTCAGCTCAGCCTCTATCATAGCAGTAGTTAATGGCGCAGTCTCTTTACATGCCACTGCTTATTTAACCGTCTTCTAAGCTGACTTTAATAACTGGGGCCAACTTCCTGTCAACGCCGCCATAATAGCCTGACCTTAAAGACTGAATTGCGGGCAAGATGCAGACTGAACCTAATGATTTCCTTGCCGGAGAAGAAAAAGCAAAGTGATTGCGAATGCCCCGGACCTGCCTTTAACATAAAGGCAGTAATTTAGCTGGAGTGAGCGACTTGAAGACTTTGCGTGGCCTACTTTGAGTGCCACCGACAATTCACTGGGCGCTGCCCCGCTAGCCAAACACAATCCAGCATGGCAGCGGGCCGTCTGCTCAGATTTGTGTTCCAGTGTGCAGCCCCCCTGTCTCTGTCTTTAGGGCCAGGCATTCAGCTCTGTGACGTGCGTCAATCACCTGCCAATCAAACAAGAAGGCCATTCTTGTTTCTTTCTGTGTCTCTGTTCAGCTGCTGTGTGTCCAACTCCATAAGAATCTCCTCCTATTGTTTCATAAAAGGGCAAAATCTATTCTTTATCAAATAAATCTCAGATAGAATTACAATGTGATGCAAGTGCCCCATATTTTCTCTAGTCTGAAATGCAGTGGAACACCTTCTTGGTTCCATGACCTTCTTAACATGAAAAAGTGAAATACTGTCTTTGTAAAAGTTAAAGTGGCACCGTTTGTCACACAGTAATGATCCACTCAGGCGCCTGCTGCACAGTGAACAGATTCTGTGAAGCCACCAAAATCATGGCAATCAGGGCAGAAAATCAATCAGATGTAGAGTCAGTAATTGCTCTTTATCTCCTTTCACAGACAGGTGCCATTGATTTAGCGCCGGCGATTGGCACGCTAACTTTGGGTTGCGATCGTCTCTGTGCAGCAGGTGCCCCATCATGCAAGATAAAAATGATTTAATTATTTGAGTTAATGGCAATCTTTGTCTTTTAATCACCGACATTAACCACTGCCAAGGTGGAAATTATTAACTGAGAGTTCCCATCCCCCTCTGAGCATCTGATGCCGTTCTCTTTGTTTCTTTGAAACTCAAATAATCATCTCTCTTTCATCCTCTAAAAATCCTTGTCTTTACATTGTTAGATTCCATAATAACTTAGAATTCCACACATTTTGTTAACACATTGCTTGAAGCTGATCAATTCAACTGATTAAAAATTACTGCATGGTACAAAAAGTCTTTATTATTATTATTATTATTATTATTATTATTATTATTATTATTATTATCATTATTATTATTATTATTATTATTATTATTATTATTATTATGTTATTTCTGCAATGTTCATATGTGTATGAAATTATGACTGATGCACATTTAGTTGTTTTTAGTTATAAATAATAAATTAGACAGATAGATGCCTCCCTAATGAGGGCCTGAAGTTGCACGTAACACTGGAGACACAATTCATTTTGCAGCCTTGTCTCGGGAAAACTTTGTGCTGATTAAATGTGGAGTCAGTGCTGCAATGCAGAGTCACGATTTTCACAGCTGAGGTTGTGTTCCACTAATTATAACACAGCATGACTGGCCCCTAATAAGAGTAGACCGGTGTGTTAAATTCAGGTGATCCTCGGGGGAGGAGAGTCGAACATCCTGCAGTCAGCCAAAGGGCAGCTGGAGAGCCGCTGATTGAAGCCGCGCTGCTCCAAAAGTATGTTCTTAAAGGCCAATATATCCTGGGAAATCATGGATTAAACTAGTGTGTCACGCCTCTGTTGCTGCCGTCGTTTGTGACCCACGGTATCTGGCAGCAGCTAATAAGATAGTCAGTGAGCTGAGCGGAGCAATATGCTGGGTCTGCAGAGAAGGATCATATGGCACATCAAGCAGCCAAGCAGCTGCGATGAGCAGCCTCGCTCTCCATCATGCACTAATTCTACCTCTGCTGATGAGTGATGGATAGCTGCAAGAGTTCTGTTTTATCATTGTGCAAGGTCAACCCGTCAGTGAGCTGTCAGAAAAATTACTCGGCAGGGTGGTTTTCAGAAAGAGCTTTTACCAAATGCAGATGTTTCCAGAATAACCTTCAGTGTGTTTCTGCATGGTGCTACAACGGGGGGAAGGAGAGATCTATGGATTCATATTGGAACGTGTCCCAGAAAAGAACAGCTTTTAGTAGCTACTTATACATTTAGGATTTTCCTAAACGAATCTTGCCATTAATTTATGACTTATAATATTTTGCTTGCACGTTAATAAACAGTGCACGAGGCGAAAAGGGAGGAGCTTTTCAAAGCTGTGCTTCGGATTGGAACGCACCCGAAAGGGGAGGCGCATGGTTTCCTCCTTCCTTCTCCGCACCGTTAGACGACTGAGTGAAACCAGACTAAAGTAAACTACAAATAAGAAGAGAAGAAGAAGAAGAAAAAAAAAAAAAAAAAAATGCTGGCTGCTGCTCGGGCTTGCATTTTACCAGCCATCAGGCTCTACCTGCTTGGCTTGAAGGTGTTGCTGGTCCAGCTGTTCAGCAGTCCTTTCAGGTTGCCAGGTCAGTTGAACACATTCAGCCACCTGTCGCAACGCCAAACGCGAAACGGAGCGGCTCTAGCCGGTGTTTTCGTCGTGACTCTCCTGTCCTGTTGGTTGTCCATGGGTTTTGGGAGCGACGCATGAAGAGCCCCATGAACTTTATTATAATAGGCACTTTGAGAAGTTAAGAGTTAGTCGCGCGTTAGCTAACATGCTAGCTATGTACCGTTTTTCGACACAGGCTAACGTCAGGACTACATTTATTTATCACGAATGTCATTAAAATACACCAGAATGTCACAGCCGAATTCAACATTGGTAGCTGATGGTACTGGTTTTCCAAAGACACGTAAATAAAGCACCAACAGGTCTTTCAGTTTCGCAGTGGTGTTAAACGTGTATTTCGTAAAATAGAGTTTGGTTTGGCCTGGGTGCCTAAAAGAAAGACGCAATACGATGATTTCAGGTCAGATAACCTGTATTCACAGCAAATCTGACTACCTGTAGGTCAGCAAAGGCCATAACTAAATTAACTTAAATTAGTGTTAGGTTATAAATCACATGCATTAAATGTGTGTTCTTTCATTCGTAATTCCCAAACTACTTAAGAAATACATCTATTTATCATGCAGTGTATTTTCTCCTTTTAGATTACGTTGCAACAGATACTTTTCAGACTTTGCTAAATATGAATTTTTTTTTTATTGCTATTAGGCAAACCACAAAGCACTTCTATTTTATTTATTGACACAATAAAACGGTGCTTTTTCTTTATATATTTCTGAGGAGCTGCTATTTTCAGTGAGGTTTTATTGGTTGTGATTTTGCAAGTACTGCTACAGGGAAACTTCTTTCCTTTGTGAATATCGCAAGTTCCTTTATTGCATTTTAATAATAGCGGCACAAGAATAACAAATCACATTCTTCGGCACTATGCATTGGCAGCAATAGCAATATCCAGTATTGCACCAAAGGAATTAAAAAAGTCCACTATAAAGTTTGTCTGAATTCGACAGACCATCTAAACCACAAGGATGTGCCGCGTCCTGAAATAGCAGATTGTCTTGCAGCCGCTTCCTTATCAAAATGACTTTCAACCCTGACATCCGTGTGTGTATGTGTGTGTGTGTGTGTCTAGCGATGCCCAGACAAGATGGCAAGGTCGTCATTGTAACAGGCGGAGGCAGCGGGATCGGCTATGAGGTAGTCCGACACATGGCCAGACTCGGGGCACATGTTATCATAGGTACAGTATCAAGCACCACACCAGTCACACGCAAGACGGCCACCAAAAACATGAAACGCAAATACTAGCCATAAAGTTGTATTTGTGTGTGTGTGCGTGCGTTCATGTAACGTAACAAGTGTGTTATTATTTCAGATCAGGTAAAGCCATCAGGTATAAACCTTTTATTTTGAGGGTTGTGTGAATCTGATCACTGATTCAAAGAAAAACTAGGCGATTTCATGTAGCAAGAAAAAGACTCGGGGGGGTGTGGTTTGTACAGAACCATAAAACACAAACTGCTTTCAACCGAGGAAGTCCTTGTCAGGATGCAGAGGAGATGGACGGACATCAAACGACCACCATATAAACTTGAAAAGGCGTCAGCGAGTCTCGTGGGCCCACTTGGTGTCTCATGAAAGACACGCCTCTACAGGTGTTTGTATAACACTCCTGCCTTACAACATCAGAAATCCCTATTGTTTCTAAATTCAGTCCTTTCCTTTCTGGAAGACTTCTTAAATATTTCATCTTGCATCTGCAATTTATGTTTTAAGCCACAAAGGTGTTCAATCAGAACCTTCACAAGCAGAGTATATTTTTCATTTAAACGGCACTCTGTCTCATGTCTTGCAGCAGAGACATAGAGGGGGGGGGGGGGGGGGGGTTAGGTCTTCAGCTGTACCGTGTGAAGTTTTACACCTTAATTTGAATTTGTTTGGTTGAAAGGACCCAAACTTTACCAGTTTTAATAAAATATTTCCAATTTTTGTTTCATACTTTTTGTTGCATACTTATTCCCCTTGCACTGCAGCATCTTTCCACCTCTGAGGCGCCATAAACAGCAGCGTGTTATTTCTTTCTTCGAGAAGTTGGGCTTTTTTTTCTCTTTTCAGTTCAGGTGCTTTTAAAACTTTGACGCAAACTCTGCTTTATTTATTCAGTGCGCCTACCGCAAAGTCAGAGTGTCCTTGGATTCATGCAGAAGCCTAACAAACCCAGATCCACTCGTCTATCACACACACAAATGATAAAAATCATCACATGTGGAACATGACTCATTGTTTTGTTGTAGCACCAGACAATCCATGGTGTTTGAAAGCTGATCCAGCTGAACTCTCTGGGTTCGCAAACCTGTTGATAAAATTTATGAGGTGGCACTATTTATGGTAAAGTGGAGCTCTCTGTACTAATGGAGTGGAGCATATTTCAAGTGCAATATCGATGTGATTGTATCAACACAGTACTTAGTGCATGCATGTTTTGAGTTGCATTGAACATTTTATTACATTATTTGTAATAGAATTTGTTTTCCTTATGTAATAAAATTGGTTTTCCTTATTATAAGTTTACTTATTCACTAAGCCGTGAAAATATCTAGGATGAAACTGTATTATTGCACCGAGGTACAGTAAAAAATAAGAGGAAACTTTGATGGAGTTATGACCAAAAGGCTGGTTGGGGTAAATGCGCTTGCGTGACCTTTTTGACACGTCACCCAGAGGAGTCGCCTCCTACTGGCTGCCAGAGCCGCAGTGCATCAGGCTAAATGGTGCTGTGCCCTTGGAAAAGGTGTGTGCGATAATCCAAGATTAGTGTGTCTGTGTGTTTGTGCAAAGGGAGGAAACGCGAGTGTGCATGAGGCTTTTGCGGCCGTGACGCGAATCTCGATCTTTGGCGGGGCGGGGTTGGCTCATATTTTTGGATTCTTGTTGGTCCGCATCGAGTCATATTTGACTGCCGGTGCAAAAGACAGCGCACGAATTAAACAGCCGAACTGTTTGTCTGACTTAAAACTGGCAGAAACACCGGATGGATGGACGGATGGATGGATGGAGGGGTGAATTCTCTCAGTTTTTACCAATAAAGCACACTAATTTAATTGCCTTTTGGTAATTACTTTGTGCTAATAAAGTGGATATCTGCTCTGTTATAACTTTTTTTTTTATATGTTTAATGAATATTTAATAAGTTCTATTTTTAGAGCGCTTTGAGTTTTCTGCCGTTGCTTCTCAAGGGGCAAATTTCTGTGTGAGGATCTTGTCTTGAAATGTTTTTACAGGATGATCAAAATTGGTGATCTGTTTTTTATTTCTTTTTTTTTTTAAAAAAAGGAAAGAACATTCCTCGCCAGACCTTTCATCAGTCGTTGTGTTTGTCCTCTCTTTCAGGCGGGAATGATGAGCAGAAGGGTCTGGCAGCCATCAGGAGGATCTGCGAAGAGTACAGAGAGGCCAGAGGTAACATTATGTACACGTCTGAGAGCGCGCGCACACACATACACAAAATCAGACAACACACACACACACAGGCGCGCGCGCATCAATGTGCAGCTCTTATCGTATGCCAATGTTTGAAGATAAAGGGCAGCAGTGAGCTCCCTCAGGCTTGTTTTTACAGTCTTTTCCAGACACATGTATTTCTATGCTTGCATGTACACACAGGCAGACAGACACACACACACACACATACGCGCTCACACCCTCCACGCTGGCTTTACAATATCAGACGCAGTGTTGACGCACGGTGCGAAAGCGAAGGAAATGCAAAGGAAAAGCTCGGAGAGGAACATGCGAGGAGATCAGTTAAGGGGACCGTTAGAGGAGGAGGAGGATGGGGGCGAGGAGGAGGCACGCAGCGGGGCGGGAGGAGCAGAGGAGAAACATGACAAATGGACAAATATAGGACAATCCCAGGAGTGAAACACATAGATGGGGCGGAGGGAAAATGGAGGTGCAGAGCAGGTGATGGCGATAAGAGAAGACAAATAATAGCGGCCAGATGATTTATGACTTCATTGCCCAATGCTTACACTCTTCTTTCCAAGTCCCAATCTGAGCAATTGATTCCGCCGACCTTCACGGTGCAATAAATTCTACCGTTGTCTCATAAATAAAAAAAAAGGACTCATAAGTTATTCTCTCTGTTGCCAAGGCCGCTGAGTTGTAACCACTCGACGCAGCTTGTTGTTCGCTCCAGTGGCTGATTTCAGGTTCCGTGCCAGATCCAGTTTTTAAACGCTCGACTTTTTTTTTTTTTTTTTTTAATTATTAAAAAAAATATATGCTCCAATTCTCTATTTTAAATGTGTGTCAACGCTGTTGCTATTATGTCTGGACATGCCGCAGAAATAGGCCAACGTTTTTAGGCAAAAGGTGTAGATGATTAGATTGACTTGCTGTTGCTTTTACTGCAGAAGTGCAAGAAGTGAATTGATAGAAAAAATTCTAAAAGAAATTCTTCACATCAAAAGAACACAGGCAGAAAAACACAGAAACCAAAAACTTAGATGCACAATAGCAAAATGAAAAACTACATCACAATAAAAATACATTTCACTAACAACTAAAAAACATTAATATAAAAAAAAAAGAAAAACAAAACAAAACCAATATTTCAATATTTGAGTTTTTGATCCATCCATCCATCCATTTTCAATACCTGTGTCTTCCTGAGCTCAGGGTCATGGGGGTCTGCTGGAGCCTCTCCCAGCTGTCATAGGGCGAAGGCAGGGTGACACCCTGGACAAGTCGCCAGTTCCTCATATGGCCACATAGAGACAAACAACCATTTGCACTCACATACACACCTACAAACAATTTAGAGCATCCAATTCACCTCACATGCATGTTTTTGGAGTGTGGGAGGAAGCCGGAGAACCCGGAGAGAACTCATACAGACACGGGAGAACATGCAAACTCCACACAGAAAGGTCCTAAGGCCGGAATTGAACCCACAACCTTCTTGCTGTGAGGCGGCAGCGCTAACCGACCGCGTCGGCAGTTTTTGATCCATCATCATTATCACTGCAGCGTCTTGTTCCAACTAGTGGAGCTGTCGACAGGCTCAGTATTACGCCCAGTGAGGCCTTGCCGCGAGGGACCTGGCGGTTTGTACTGGCAGTGGCCCCCACGGTGGCGGCGAGCAGAGAGCCGCTGCCTGGCTCAGTCTGCGGCTGTGTGTAAGTGGCTGTCAGGTACAGAGACAGCCGACGTGTCGCTGGTGTCACCGGAGTCCAATTCCCTGGATGCAGGCCGTGGTGGAATTGATTACTTCTTTTGTAATTGGCAGGCACTGAGGCATAGGGGACAGAGGGGGCTGTCTGTAGCGAGACACCGGCACCATGAATGAGAATGTGTCGCTGTGTGCGCGCACCTCTCTGCGCGTGTGTCTGTTTGAATTAGACAGTAATGGATGCTTATTAGTATGTACGGCAGCAGCTTTAAACATCTCTCTCCAAACGCCCTTTGGCATCCGTCCCGGTGAGCGTGTGCACGTTTTGTCTGTTGCGGAGCAGACGGCGGCCCATAATAATAGGCAGTGCACGTGGGCTTCTGAGAGGTGCACTCGAAACCGAGACTCGGGCGGATGTGTTCCCGGTATAAGAAGGCGGTGGTGGCATTTATTATGGTACGTAAAGTACACTGTTCATTGGGACATGCGTGGGGGAACTGAACTCAAGAGAGGGGGTTGTCTTTGCGATCTGATTCCGTTATGCCGACTGCAATCAAAGCAAAAAGGAACTTGACCAAAAAAAACCTATTAAAAATCAAACACATTTTTCAACATTTCAACAAACTCACTCAACGAGCTCCTTTTTGAAGGGAGGGGATTTTCAGGGACTGCTGCTCGTCTGCTGAGATTTTCACACACAACCATCTCGAGGGCTTCCAGAGAAGGGTAAGCCAAGGGGTCAGGCCAAAGGGTCAGGGGTCAGAATGGCCTGGTTGGTGGTGACCATGAAAGGTCAACAGTAATTACAGCCAGGGTTACAACCAAGAATAGCATCTCTGAAGGCACGACAACCAACCCTGAAGCAAATACATCTATGCATATACAATCACCGCCACTCTGTTAGGTACACAGTACGAGCAAGATTTCACGAATAAAGTTCTACTGAGCTCACTGATACTATTTTCATTTCTGTTGGCACTGTGTACCTGTTGAGCCCCCCCAAAAAACAAAAACCCTCCAGATTGAAGAAAAAAGAAATTTTTGGCATAAAAAATGCAAAAGGTTTCAATTCAATGAAGCTTGAAACATTTACTTATTGTTAAATTATGAAATGCGCACACCCAAGCTCAAACTCACACTCTCTCTCTCTCTCTCTCTCTCTCTCTCTCACACACACACACACACACACACACACACACACACACACACACACACACACACACACACACACACACACACATACACACACACACACTAGCACGCATACACAGCGACATGGTATTTCTGTATTTTTGCCACAGGCTGCACTGTCTGTCCACTACCTTTAGTTACGGTGCACTTGAACGAAACACTCTTTGCCTCTAACCATAGGCCTAGATTAGCAGTGTGAAGCGTGGGGGCGTTTGTGTGTGTGTGTGTGTGTGTGTGTGTGTGTGTGTGTGTGTGTGTGTGTGTGTGTCTGCGCAACCACTTTGCAACCAGCGTTCCAACAGAAGCAGCTCCTGTTTTACTCACACCCATTCAGTGCGCCCACTTTACCTCTAAATTTCCCCTTTAAAGAATTGAATCCCAGCATGTTCTCTCAGTTTATCCACTCTTTGTGCGCCCCTTTACATTTGAGCAAGCATTTTAATGTATAAGCTTCAGACACGCTGCTTTCAGGAGAGCTACCCCTTTGACCCTCCAAGCTGGAGCTGAACAGGACGAAAAAGAAAACACTGGCATGATTCCCAGACATAATATTCTCGAGAGTCACTGTGTTGTGAGTGAGTTTAAAGTTAAACTGATTATGTTGTCTGCCGTCGCACCTCTGACAGTATCATAGAGTCGCAGATGAGGTGAAGCAGGATGCGATCCAGCATGTTTTTATGGAGGTTGAGGGGGGGAGTTTCAAGCTGCCAGTCACCTGCTACTCTGCGGTATTTAAGCCCTCGGAGAGTCACAATTCATCATATTAAAAGCTGCTCCGGTCTAAATTATAATGAGGCCTTTGACAGGATGGCATTTTACTGAGACCAAGGTGTTTTCATTTTAAGTGCGAGTAATAAATTCCTGGCCTTCTTAGACGCAAAGGTATATTGGTGTGTTTACTACCGGTGCATTTTAATATCGCAAAAAGGTGGAAATCCATTTTAATCATACTGGAAACACGGTAAAAGCGGGACAAAACATACCTGCGAAAACCCGGAACGGAGACGACGGTCAGAGAGACAGGCGGCTCTCCCTGCTCATTTAATTATAAGGCTTTTTTTTTTAAAGTTATTCATGGGAGAAAAAAAAAACAGAACAGAATGAGAAGATGGCTGGAAAACAAACTCTGATCCCAAAGAAGAATAAAAAAAACAAAACAATGTTGGCGTGAGGAGCTGACTTACATATTAATTACCAGCTGTCCAGGATGTAGATGGCGCCTGTGTTTTTTCAGCAGCAGGATGTGTTAACGTGGCTCCCTTGCATGGTAAAGCCAGAATTAAACAATGTAAAAACTCTGGGCTCTTCTGATTTATGCCTCTTCATGAAACTGATTCATGTTTTAACCAAGCTGGAATGAAAATTACAATTTTAAATGTTCAGTGTCTCAACCATCATTCCGGGCAGAATTTGATGTATTTTATTTATTAAGAGCCAGTGTCAAAGAAGTGAAAAATATAGAAACACATGAAGGGGAAAAAAATCAAGATTTTTGTTTGCTTAATTCTTCTGTGGTAATTTTTTCAGCCCTCAGCCGTACACGTTTCCCCAAATGTGGCTTAAAATGCAAATTGCATTCAGTTAGCGAGCAATTTTAATCGCCCTTTGTACCTAAGAGGCTCTGATTGTTCATGTGATGTGGCGGTTGGAGCCATTTGTAATTAGATTAAGCATTTTATGAATCTGTTATGCCAGAAGGTGTGTTTCCAAAACCCCTTTGTGGTCTGTATTGTGAGGATATCTGACAGATATTTATCTAGGAAAGAGCCCGTACGAGGTGTTTCACCAGGTGAAAATGGAAGGCCTATTCAGAATGGACTCTTATTATCAGCGGGCCTCACTGAAGAGGTGCTGTATTTGACCAAACTCTTGTCAAAGTCAAAGTGAAAACATCTTTTCCAGCTTTTGGTGACATTCTTTGTTATTTTAACATGGAAGTGTTCTATTGAAACTGTGGCCGCTTCATCCTCCACGTTCATTCCTTACTTTTCTTTTTTTTTTTCTTCTCGGCCTTCAAGAGCAACTCGCAACTGTTGCGTCTTGCTTTCGTCAGTATTGAAAGTATGCCAATTGGTACATCAAGGCGAAGACCATTTGAGCCTTTCGAGTTCACTTGATTCTCTTGGTGAGACAGAATGAAAGCTTAGCGGTTCATCTTGCATTGAGAAAAGTACAAATAGTTTTCCATCCAGAAATAACCAATTGTTTCGCCACTTAGGGTCACATTACCATGTTTTTTCACACGATAAGGTAAAGAGGGGTTTTAGTCAGCATGCACTGAAGCCCAGTTGTAGTTAACGCTCGGCTACTCTTCCGCGAAAGAGATCTTTAACTTTTGCCCCCTTCAAGACTCCACAGGTCTTAAATGCAACACGGTGCATTCAAGTGTCTTTGGAAGTAATTCTAAAAAGCATATTGTGAAAAAATCTACTATTTATGAAAAGAATAAAATAGAATAGGAAAACAAGATTGAAATGTCTCACCCCTAACCTGTGATATTCAGACTTTTCAGAGATGGAAAATAAAATATCAGAGTGCATTAAACATGACTGTTCTGTTTTGCTCTGTCAGCCGTGGCACCGTGACTGTGACTGTGCAGGTTTTTCCAAAGACTACACACAGCAACCTGAAGGTAACAGTGAAAACCGAGTTACACCTTTGTCATCCAAGCACTTACTCCACCAGCTGAGCTGAGCATCAGCTCTGCACTGAATTGGACCAAATCAAGTTCCTTGAGAAGGCATCAAAACCTTGATGCAAATCAGGGACAGTTTATTCAAATTGTATTTAGAGTTTTGAAAAATGCTTTTTTCAAATTGCTAATAATAAAAACAGATTTTTGCAAGCACATTTTTTAGGTCTTTTAGTACTAAACATAAAAATAAGAGAACAATGAGATGACTTGTTGTAACGTTTCCTGGTTATATGACTTCTCGCTGAAACAGTCGCCATCAAAGGTCCACCTTGTAGACCTTGTAGTTGTGCACCGGCGTCGAATTTTACACTTCACAATTTAACATCGCGGTCGCCTCGCAGCCGATCCCATGACAATATGAATAAATAAAGAGTACAGCTGTAGATGGACGGACAGACAGATGGATGGATGCGGCTCGGCTATGTTTTCTTTTTTTTTTTTTTTTTTTTTAACTTTCCAATTATCCCCGGCTGCAGCGGGAATGCGCTCTCCGTGTGTTTTGGCTGCTGAATGTAGGAAGCCGGGATTTATGGACGACGGCGCGGTCTTTAATTGTGAGCTGGCGGCAGCTGGACCGTGCCTGATCGATGGCGTGCGGCTCCCCGCGGACGTTTGGGGTATTAAGGGGCCCGTCTGAAAGGACCCGGCTGCAGGGGGAGTCGGCTCAAGTGGTCTGGGGAGGTTTGAGTGGCTGACACACACACACACACACACACACACACACACACACACACACACACACACACACACACACACAGCGCCGTTTTCTGACTAATGCACATTTGCCATTTTCAGACTACACGGCCGTCTTACCTTTGTTTTTTTTCACAATTTTCTTTTTACTTTCCTTGTCTTTGTCTTGTGCATGCACTCACTCACTCACATACACACACACACACACATGTGCGCACACACACACACGCTCTGCAGGAAATGAGTGGCATAGCTGGAAGATAAGGCCGCTATCAGACCTCCATCGGGGACGGCTGCACTCTCGTCTGTCACAGTGGCCTTTTTCCATATCGGCTCCATCAGCTCATCTTCCCGCCCGCTCCCTCCCTCATATTTCTGTTATTATGTTTGACCCTCTACAGGCTGACTGGAGGATGAATGCGTAAAGGGAACAATGTCTCACCGCCGCCTCTTGATGTTTTGTCTTTCCGCGACGTGGCCCTCTGTCAGCAGAGGTTTGGCCGGAATGGATTTTGTCAGACTCCAGCAGGAAGTCCTTCAGTCTCTGTCCAGGGGAACTTAAGTCTCCGGTGCTCCCCCGCTGGTTTCAATTCTGTCGCTGGACACACACAGGAGATTGGCAAGGGATGAGAAATGTGGGAAACTTTCCACCGACTCACATTTTTATACTGTTATACAGAAAATTACATGGAAACAGTTAACACGCAGGAAACATCAGCCAGTAGGTGGCACAAGTCTTACAAAGCTAATCCCCTTATCACTTTGCCGTGCATGATTTTTCCATTTTCTTTGTAAATATTTATGTTTTGCGCCACTCTAGAAAGTGCGTGCTAAAATCAGCCCTCTGTGATGTCACAAAGGGCACATACGCTTGACTGGTAGCCCTCCCTCCAAAACTGAGGGTTTTTGCGTGGGCTGTAAACAGAGGGTTCTTTACTGGAACCCAACTGCATGATCATTCTTACTCGTGAAAAAACTGTCAGGTTTTTGAAAACTTTTCTGCAAAACGTTTTGTCCCTGATTTCTATTTGGAATTGGATTCGGCTTTTAGTTCCCTTTTATAGTGGGCAATGCATTGATGCATTAAAAAAAAAAAAAGTTCTCATAAACACCATCATCATCTTCCATACACACACTCTCAATCGGTCATTACAAGTGGCAGTAAATAGTACATATAGCGCGTGTTTGCGCCCCGTCACAATATGAACCAAGGTGTGTTGTCGAAGCTCACGAAGACACACGGTAAATTATTCTTCCCTGGAGTCACGGTGGTGTTTGAGTAGGAGGGAAAAAAGGAGCTACTTTAAATAGATGTCCTCAAAAGAGATGTGTATCTGTCTTAAGTGCACTCAAGCGTCGCCTCGGTAATCTCTGTTGTGTACACACACGTTAACCTAATGCGCAGGGTCCCTTTCACGCTCCGATAAAGTCGGCTCTGGGCGCCGCTCTCCCTCCGCCGCCTTATCGCACGTTGGACCCGATGGGGAAGCGTGTTAAGTTTTGATGGCGCTCAGGTAGAAATATTAGCTTTGATATTTAAGGCGATGCGGAGCGCCGCTAGTGCTGCCCGCTGAGCCGGCCCCGGGAAGCGATTAATACACCCTTTGATGTCTCGCCGCCTGCAGGAGTCATCCGCTAACAATGGCCCCTCTTGTGTTTGTGTCCGTCCCCATTTTCTCCCAGTGGAGTTCATCAATCTGGACCTGGCCTCTTTGCAGTCCGTGCGACGCTTCGTCCGGCGCTTCGAGGGGCGGGGCCTGCCGCTGAACGTCCTGGTCAATAATGGTGAGTGACGGAGACGTCCGCACTCTCGGGCCTCGCGTGGAGCTCGTGGGCTGCAGGATCGTTCATTTATTATTCAGGAGGAGGAGGAGAGGAAGAGGTGCTCTTCACAGCGGTGTTGATCTCATGCGCTCCACGCTGAGCATTTTTTTTGCACTTGTGAGAGGTCAATTACATGCAGCATTCATGTTTTTCAGAAGTGCCAAAAGCCGAGCAGCGTTTTTAGTGAAGCCAGCTCATCCATCAGGACAGTTTGCTGCAGTTTAGCCCCTCAAAATCACCTTCCAAGTGCATCTGAACACTGTCTGTAGCTGCGTTTCCATTACAGTTTTTCGCAAAATAAAAGCGACATTTCTAAAATTTCGACAAAGTACAATTGCGATTTGCAGGTGTTTCCACTGCATGGTGCGAAACGCATTAGTGGTAATTCTCGTCAAATCTCATCCTGTTTGTTTTCATTTGTTTGCTGGCAAAAATGGTTGCAGTACTTGTAATCCAAACATAATGCACCATTTTCACTGGAAGGAACTGGTCATGTGACATCGCGTCCACTGATGTGTAAATGCGAAAAAAAAGTATTTCCTTGACACTTTTGCGATATGCTGTACCTCTACATCGATACATCTGAAAAACCACCTCATGAGAGCATAAAAACCTTTTAGCCGTATTTGAGAGGTTTTTCCAAGTTTTTATTGCGATATTTAGGTTTTGCACAATTCTAGGGGTAATGGAAACTCTCAGTCATCCAGGTCATCTTAATGTAGAAGGGTTAACTGGGGGCAACTGGTTCTTCTGGTTCTTGGTTCTAAGGTCAAAATGCTTATTTTGTGTGTCTAGCGGGTGTCATGCTGGTCCGCGAGGGCCGCACTGAGGATGGATTCGAGCAGCACTTTGGCGTGAACTACCTTGGCCACTTCCTGCTGACCTGGCTGCTCCTGGACACGCTGAAGGATTCTGGGAAATGTGGTCAATACTCCCGCGTGGTCCACGTGTCGTCCTCTGCCCACCGCATCGGCGAGATCAGACTAAATGACCTGAATAGCTGGTAGGGTCACACCCGTGCCTTCACAACTCAGCTCTCACAAGAGGAACATCGTGATGTAAAACTTGTTTTCATAACGAGAGCTGTGTCTTAAGCAAAAAAAATATCCAGGCCAAGTATCTCAATAAAGATACTTGGACTCCAAGTATCTCAATAAAGGAATTATTTTTTTTTTTTTTAAGTCCTTTATCCCTTTAACGTAAGAACGTGTCCTACAGAAAAATGAACGTATTAGACAACAAACAACTCAATGCCTCTCCCTTGAATCGTTACTTTCTTATGAAAATTGATCCTAAAACTGACACATCTGGCATCCCAAGAACCCATCGTTGAGTATCGATCCACGCAATGCTACACAGAACACAATGTTTGTCTGCAGATCTCCCTGTTAATCACCCTGCAGTCAAATAATGTTGTCTGGACGCGGACATGTCACATAATTAACTCTGGGCGTGTGACACACTGACCCAGGATTGGTTAACGGGAAATATAATTACCTTGTCGGAAAGCATGTGACGGATGGAAAACTCCCTTAATCTGTCTACTGTATATCTGACGGTGTTTTCCTGCCCTCTGTCTCCCCACAGCCGAAATTATTCAGCCCATGCTGCTTATTGCTGCAGTAAACTGGCCCAGGCGGTGTTCAGTTCCCAACTCCACCAGGAGCTCCAGAGCGGAGGCCACCCGCTCAGTTCCTGCGCCGTGGACCCCGGCATGGTGAACACCGCTCTCTACCGCCACCTGTGGACGCCCCTCCGCCTGGCGGAGAGTGCGATTGCTCGGCTGCTTTTTAGGGTAAATTCCCTCCACGCCATCGCGACACCATTTGCATTTTGTCACACGTCTGCTCCGCTCCAGATTCTTCCTGAACTCCAAATCTCTCTTCACAAAATAAAAAAACAAAGGGGATCGGGTTTCTGTTTACTGCGCCACTGACACAGAAACACGCGGGGCTGAACTCTGATCTCTGTGGCAAAAGTGTAAAATCTTAGATTACCCGAGCAAAAACAAAAACGAAAAAAAAAAAACAGCCCAGAGCTGCTGTTTCTGCTAAGCCACAGTGACCCGGAACAATAAACTGGAGCGCAGACATTGTTCGGGGTTTTTTTTTTTATTGCGGTGGACAGAAACACACACACAGTCTGTCCACATCGCTTAGACGCATAAGTGCTGCTAAAAATCAAGGCAGGGTGCCCGCTGTTTTATTTTTTTTAAAAAGGCTCCCTTCGCAGCTCGTAAGTGCTGGCCGCAGGCCGATGTTAATGTCCCCGAGACGTAATGGAGGGAGACGCGGCTGGGCGTTTGAGCCGCGGCACTGCGATCGTCGCGGGCGGTCGCCTCCGGGCGCAGCCTCCGGGATGGTTGTGCTGCCCACGCACGAGCACATTATTTACGCAAACAGGCGCGTGAAAGCGGCGCAAGCTGGGGAGCGAGACGCGGAAGCAAAGTCGCTCTTTGATTTGAGGGGAGATTCTTTTCACAAGCACGGGCAGTCTGAAGGCCGGCCGACGGACAGAAGCGAACAATTCAAATCCAACAAGCCCAAGATCACTTTTTGGTATTTTTCAATATCCTGACCGTCATTGTTATTTTTCAAAAATTTCCATTCTCTGCATGTAAGTGTCTCAGCCGCTTTTTTAGGTTTTCTGACATACACAATAATAAAAAAAAAAGACCCATTCAGTTTATTTAATTTACTGGATCACGTTATAATCACGTATAAACAAAAAGAGAAAATGTAATCAAAACAACTATTCTAGTCATTTTGAAATGTAAAATGGTTGGTTATGCTGTTGCGTTTTAGTTGTGTATATATATTTTTTTTTTCAACTGGCTGAAATCCCAGTTTTCCTGTGTTAAGAGAAACCACTGACTAGAACCAGCAGCCTGAAAAGTGAAGCCCATGTCTCGGCCCTTAATGAAAAGCTAATTAAGTCGGAGAAACAATTAACATTCAGTTTTGGGAATAATGTGGATTGCCACAGTATGCAAACACAAAAACACAAACACACACACAAACACACACACGCAGACTGTTGACGCTGGCAGTCATCCCCCCGCTGCTCTGAAACCTGCTCCTGGTCTCACAGCTGACACAGAGATCATTGTTAAAAGGCATTAACGCTAACACTTACGCACACAGACACGTAAACACAAACACACACACACGCACACACACACACGAGTGCACGCGCGCACCCTGAGCCTTGTTTCCCTCCGCTGATGCTAACGTGCTGTGACATCGGCCGCTCCGACGGCACCGAGGCCGTGCGCGGACTGGGAGGGGGGGTGGAAGTATGGGGGGGGCGGGGGTGGGGGGGCGTGCTGATTTGCCTGCTGAACTTGTTGTCCCGCGCTCGCTCCGATTCTTTGGTGCCCTTTTTGACGAGCAGATGTTTTGGTTTTTGTTTCCGACGTGACGCACACGCAGTCACGTGTCCCTCTGCTGTTTCCTCTCAGACCCCGGCGGAGGGCGCCGCCGCCGTCCTGCACGCCGCCCTGTCGCCGGCCCTGGAGGGGGAGCGCGGCGGAGGCTACTGGGCCGACGGGCGCCGGGAGGAGGCCGCGCCGCTGACCTTTGACCCCGAGCTGCGGCTCAGCCTATGGGAGACCAGCCTGCGGCTGCTGGGCCTGCAGTAGCGTCGGACCAGCGGAGGTGGGGGAGGGGCGAGTGGACCCGGGCCCAGTCCCGACACCCAGACCTCACGGCGAGGCGTCCGTAGCGATTCACTTTGACAATCCCTGCAGTTCGCCACCGGACTGAGAGGTTGTTCCTGAGAGCGAGCGTGACTTTCTTCCTTTTTATTATTTTTGGTTTCCAGACCCTCCACAGAAGGGCTAAAGGGGAAGGACACTGGCTTTTTTGCACTGTTTTTGTTTTTTTGTTCATGGCTATGAGCAAGCAGCCACACACACACACACACACACGCATATACACACACACACACACACACAGACGCGCACACACACTTAAACACACAACCAAGAAATACATCGTCGTGCGATCAGATTCGGGACACACTTGCCCGCAGTCACAATAACAACAACAACAACAACAACAACAACAACAACAAATCGCAGCAAGCCGCCTATGGTTTAAATATTTTCTTCCTTGTTTTTAAGTTAACTCTCAGCGTATTACATTAAAAGCGGCGATGACACCTGCCTCACTCTGCCTTAACAAACCAGCTTTGGGTGGACAGCCTCCCAAAAGTTGTGTTGGAGGCTTTTCCATCATAAAAGGAGACAAAAATAAGGCAACTGCTTGTTAAAAACATGAAAATAATGTGCATTTAAAGAGCTATATTTCCTTTCATGCGGAATACACCGGCCTCAAAATCATGTTTTTTTCAGAATCACTTTTCCGAACCGGAAGCTGCACAGCGGCGGCGGCGGCGGCCTGCCTGCGGCCTCCACGTCGCTCCGCTCAGACAGCAACGCTCAAACGTTCAGGTGCCGATTTGAAGAGACTCTGTGTAATAGTGGAGCTACATTAAAAAAAAAAGAAAAAAAAGAACAATCTGTCCTCCTTCTGTGGAGTGATTAGGTGTTCCGTTTATGTTCTGGGGATTTTTTTTTTTTTTACACCGTTATCCCTGCAGTCTGGATTTTCCAGACGATTCCATTAGTTTTGTCTGCTCGCGAGAGAAACCAAACCGCTGCGTCGCTCTGTTCCCGTTTCTCCCTTTTGTGATCCGTGTTAATCGGTTTTCCCGTGCTAAGTGGTGCACCTGTGTGTGTGCGTGCGTGCGTGCGTGCGTTTGTTTTTTGTTTTTTTTCCTGACATATAAACTAGCTCACGCTATTGGATCCGTTTGATGCAGGCGGATAGCACAACAACAGCCGAGTCCTGCAGGAACGACGAGCGACGGAGAGAGAATGAACCATTTTTTCCCCTCCCCTGTTTAAGCTGTGATTGCTGCCGCTGTCGCTTCCTCGTTTTGGCGCGGCTCCCGATGCATTGTGGGATTGAGATTTCCCAGTGGTGAGAATCAAACTCCATCTGCTTAGCTGCACATGCACACGCACACACACACACACACACACACACACACACACACACACGCACACACACACACACACACACACACACACACACACACACACACACACACAAAGAAAAGGTGGGAGCAGTACATCCAGGCACAGGCTTATCTAAACAAGCACACAGCAAACAAACACTTCTGTTAACTTGTGCAGGAAAACACACGCATACATTTACACATGCACTTGCACTTGCACTTGCACACACACACACACACACACACACACACACACACACACACACACACACACACACACAGTGCCATAATGCCATCTCTACTGTGATAATTCTTTTTAGCTGTGAAGATGAAAAGTTTTAACTGAAAATTAAATTGTTTTTGGCAACAACAAAAAAATATCCCCGCGTTACATTCCACGACTGAACGTGTGCGTCGTTGCTTTGACTACTGCCACTGAGCTCTCAGCATTTCTTCTCTTATTATCGTCGCGGTATGTGAAGCAATAGTATCACTGTGGTACCTAATTCAGCGTGTAGCAACAGGGACAGGCGGGGAGAAAACGTAGAGAAGGTGTAAAAAGGCAAAATACCAGCTGCAAGTAACTCGTATATATCAGGAATTTCCAGGAGTCCTCATGTACCCTAACATTTCACAAAGACCGTGTCAGTGTTCCTCAGTTTTAGAAACGGCTGCTTGTGAAATTTAATGTTCCAAAAAAATGAATAAATAACATTTTAAGGATGTCCCGATATATTAGCTATATATTAGCTATACCCATCGAAGGACCAGAATAGTGGTTTACATACACACAGAGGGAGGGCGAAGTGATCCGTTCAGTGTGAGCTGTGACGTAAACACGCACAATGACTGCAGGGGTTAACAGGAGGCCGAGGGGCGAGCAAACGTGTATTTGCATTCGCGCCACTTCAATGATTTCTTTTTTTTTTTTTTCCTTTGGCGAAACCCTGCGATCGACGCGTCCGGGCTGGAGCCCAACATCCATTATTTACAGCTCGGTGTAATGTGATCGCAGGTTCACGGAGCAGCTTTATAACGGCACCTTGTAAATATGATATGATTGTGAGAATTTATGAGTTGACAAAAGCTTCGACCGCACAGTCGATCAGCACATATTGGGTCCCTCAGCACTCGGCCTTGACCCTGCTGGCCGCCCATGATGTCATGCAGCTCTGGAGGCTTCCCTTGTCATATGAAAACCTCATATCAGAGGCACATTAATACTGATGGTACAAATAATAATTGAAAAAAATTGCTCCTCCAAATATTACAAATACATCCAAGCAGTATGTTTACTTTGGCTTCATTGCCGCTGCATTACATCTGCTCATGGCGGCTGGTGTTTGCCGTCCATGTTTGGCTTTTAGCCATAGAAATTCAGCAGATGGGGGTTTAGCCTGTTGTGTTAACACAATTACTCACTTAAGCTTTGCAAACAAATACAAATGCTTTGGTATGTTTAGCGGGACTTGAAATCAGCTGTGTCAAAAAAGTCAGGCAGTCAGATGTGCTAAAAAAAAAAAATCAGTTAGATTTAGAATCATAGCATTACATAATTATCTGGGTAAAAAAAACAAGAAAATTGCATATTTAGCCCTCTGTTTACAGCCTCCTGCAAAAACGCTGCTGATTAGCCTCCTGCTACGACTGCTGCTTTGTTCTAGCTTCAAGGCGGCCTCGGTGGGGGGTGTAACACACACCTGCTTGAGCGGATTCTTGGTTACCTGAGAGTGCTATCAGTGCCCTTTGTGACATCACGAAAGGCTGATCTCCTGAATGTTGTGTTTTAGTGCACTTTTTCTGAAACATGGAGCAAGCAAAAGGACTTCTCTCATTTATGGGGCGTCCATTTTTTATTTGCTAGTAAAATTAATTTTTGTATTAATGATTAATTTTGCCTAATTTTGGACAGTTACGCAGAAGTAAAATTCTAATTGAAAACAACTGCTGTGAAGGATTTTATTTATTTTCCTGCTGTCGACGCTGTGTAGGACTCAAAATGCCAGCAGTATTCCTCCTTTTTGAGGTCATCTCCTGTCCGTTCACGGACCGCGTGGCCTTCAGACCAAAACAAATCCAGCTTAAAAGACATGCAGCCGCTTCCCTTCTTACGAGCTAAGGCGTCACTCTCAGACTCGCGTCGGAAAAAGGCCGTCCTGCAAAAGAGCTACCATCGCTGCATCCTGCTGCTCTGGAACTCGAGTGAGACGAGAACCATCTCCTTTTTCTATCTGAGCACACGGTTTTCCTTTCCCAAAGATGAGACGAGGACGAGCGTGAAAGTCGGGCTGCGTCGGCCGTGCAGAGCAGGGCTGCTAAATTATCAATGAATTATCTTGTTATATATTTAGCGGACTCCTGAAGCACAGACAGGACAACGCCAGGAAGACTTTGAACTTGAAAAATTTAGAAAAAGAGCAAAAAAAAGAGAAAAGAAATCTATATATCAGCTCAAGTAAACCGTCTGTGTTTTGTCGTCTGTGTGTGGGGGTTATTTTTGTGTACAATTATTTCAGAGCATTGTCACCACTGGACACGGACAAGTGGAGCTGTACGTTGACTGACCATGTTCTTATAGCCATTCTTCTGTCCGACCTGGGATTACATTTATATTAAATGTTTCGGTCCCATGTTCTGTAAATCCTAAATGTTTATATGTATAGGAAGAGAGAGACTATATAAAGATGTATTACGTGGGGGGGGCAGATGAACCGAGTCCTTTACACTGCAACAGTTCCAGAACACTCGCGTAACCCCTGTTTACCACTTCCTCCTCTTAGGTTAGTGCGACCTTTCAGTGGAGTCGCCACAGGGCTGCTAGGGAAAAAAAAAGCTCCTACTTAAAAAGAAAACCAGCGTAAACTCTCATTCATTGGGGGGGCCCCACGCTGATCTATGAAATGTGCAAAATGTTTTATTTTTAATTTTTACTTTGTCGTCGTCAAGGAAAATAAGAATATTTCATTGCTTTTTGCCGTGCCTATGGAAAAGAAAACCTCCCTCATAAGTGTAACTGTGATTTGTTTTTCTCCCATGTAGAATCGAGCTTGTAGAAACTGTGATTACCGTCTTGTCCTGTGCATTGCCGTAAGTTTTATCCTGCTTCTGGAGTACATGATGAGTGTGTATGTGTGTAAGAAAGAGTGTTTGTGTGTGAGTGTCTAAATAAGAGATTTCATGTCTGTTTTTCTTCTTTTTTTTTGCCCCTTTGTCAATGGTTGTGACATTCCGGCAGCCGCCGCCACCTTTTCTATTATCCAAAGCTTCTCAATAAACATATCATTGTGCCAGTCTGCCTCTCAGCGTGTCAGCGTGTGCGAGCGGCAAAGTGTCAGACGGATGACACACAGCAGCGTGAGACAGACGGCCTCGAGCGCGCTCTGAACTTTGAAGATATTTCCAGATCCATCGGTGGAGAAAACAAACACAGACACAACCAGGTGGTGTGTTGTTTTTTTTTTTAAGTACATTTTTTTTTAACCTCAGCCAATTACTGAACGTGTTAGCCAGGTGTTCCTGAGAAATCACTTCAATATTAATAATGATAATAATAATAATAATAATAATAATAATAATAATAATAGGTTGTAGCGATTTATAGTAGTTTATGCTTTTATGAGCTGAGGTATCACCAACTAGACAGACATACTTTTAACGGAAAACAAAGCGACACTCTGCTTCCTTTTCCTTCCTCTTTAACATAAACAACCTGACAAAGTGTAACAACAAAGCGGGGTGTCTCTTAATTTCCCTGCGTGTGACAGCCAAGTGTCTATACGAGGAGGGAGAAAGACGATCTCCTGTCATCTCGAAAAATGTCACGGAGGAGGGAGGCAGCGGCGGTGAACATGACCGAGGAAAAACAAAGAGGCGGGAAAACTGTGACAGTTTCCCGAGACTCAAGGTACGTTCGAATGAACGGCAGGCGAGCGCCCGTTTTTACATCTACGAGAGGCGGCTCATTAGAGGAAAGGCGGCGTCTGGCACCAGGAGGAGAACGAGGCGGCTGCGTCTCTCCTCCTCGGCCTCTTTTTATGTAGCGCCGCCCGGCAGTGGCACTCGCACAATACCGCCGAAGAGGGAAAGGACTGGTCGCGACGTCTGCGGCAGAGAAAGGGAGCCCTGAGAACGACTCGGCAGCGAGCGTCCTCGTTCACGTCTCGGCAATTGACGCTCGTATACTCGGGACAGATTAGGGTTTATAACAGCCGGTATAATCCGGCGAGCGCTCCAAACACACTTAACGGGGCCCTTATTCAGGCATTAAGTGGCAGCTCCGCCGCTTGTAAATTTGTCATTGAAGATTTTAATGAGCTCGCTTCGCCGCGCATGGCTCGCCGCTCGCGAGACAGGAAGTGGCTAATAAGCATTCATTTCAGTAATTACCGCCTAAATGCCCGAGCGGACATTATTATTCGTGGGCCGATACTCTGCGGGGACTCGCTGCTCCGGCAAAGTCACTCACCTGGTTCACTCCCTCCTCGGAACAAGCATTCACCGCCGGGTCACCCTCTGCAGCTGCCCGTCTCGGTGCCGGTGTGAAATTAGTTCATTAGTTAGGGCGTAATTTGAGTCTCAAAAAAAAAAAAAAAAAAAAAAAAATGCGTAGTTTCTTCCACAGGCTAGTAAGAGAGACAGCATTAGGAATTCTGACAGACAAGACAGAGAATGAAAACAGAATTTTGCATTTTGTGTGTTCAAGAATCCCTCCACACCAGAACAAATCCAGGATAGGTAAGAGGTGGCCAAACTCAGATGGGGCCGAGTATGGAACCTTGAGCAACCCCGCCGGTGAGGGGAGCAGCACTCAAGAAGAACTCCCCTAGCTGTACAGAAAAGGTAGGACTGGAACCAGCTCAGGGCTACTCCGGAAATGCCAACATACTGCTCCAGCCGTAACAGCAGGATCCTAGGATCCAAGCAAGTCTCGCAGTTTCTGTTTCTGTGCTAAGGGATGGTTTGAAACCAGACTGGAATTTCTCATAGATGTTGTTGTTAGTAAGGGCTGAAGCTGGACATACAACACTTGCCTAAAGTTTGAGAGGATGGAGGGGTCAAGATTTTTCTTTTTGATAAGAGGCTGAACCCCAGCATGTTTCAGGGCAGCTGCAACATAACCAGAGGATAAACAGGTGTTAATCAGTAGGAGAATGAAGGGGCCAACAGTGTAAAACACTTCTCTGAGAAGGTGGAAGGGCAGTTAGTAGGGTGCAGATGTTTGACTGAGTCTGAGAGGGAGGAGAGCGAGATGGGCTCGAACTGCTCGAGGACAGCAGGCAGGGGAAACGGGGGAGGAGAGAGGAGAGGGATAGCGGAGGAGTCGGCTGGCCTAAGTGCAGATACTTTATCAGTGGAAAAAGTCAAGAAAGCTCTCACAGAAGGCAGGGGTGGGCAAAACTGGAGGATTAATGAGATAGGTTAACATGGTAAATAGAACCTGGGGTTTGTGGCGGTTATTGGAAACCACATCAGAGATATACTCTGATTTCGCTGCTCTAACAGCTCGCTAGTCATCAGATAAGCACCCACAAAGTATTTTGGTCAAATGCAGAGGACAAATTTTGCATCCTTCGGGATGTGACAATCGCAGGGACTTTAACAGTACCGAATCAAAAGTGTAAGACAGAGTGCTCACTATAAAGCGATCATGTGAAGACGTGTGTCTGTCGCAATGAATGATATCTTTTCAGCTTGAAAATGTGTACACTACACACGGTCTCACAAACTATCCTCTATAATTTTGCAATTGCAATTTCTGATTGAGGCGCCTTTCATTGGGGAACATTTAGTAGAGCACAAGGTTCTCTGATGTTTAGGTACAGTCATTTTCTCCCCATTTGTCTGAGGGAAAAAAAAACTGAGTAAGGATTGATGAGTGCACCAGATGCTCTCTGGTAGCATCCAAGTGAAGAATACGAGATAAATTGCACCAATGGGAACATGATGCAGTGCCTTATCAGTTGGCCTGGATGCCAAGACAAGCTGGGGAATAGTTTCACCTTAAATTCATCACACGCACTAGTTTGCATTGCCCCACCTGATGCGGCCCGCGCTGTTGTTTGCTGCGTTTTTGGAGAGGCAGAGGAGCTGTACAAATGACAAAACTTCTCAAACAAATGAGGGTGTTCTCTCCTTGCGGGCATATTGCTCCGTGCGAGGCTCAAACTATTAGCCGTCTCTTAGCACGAGCTTAAGACCGCCATTAATCTTCCGGGTGGCGGCAGCCAGTGGGAGAGCTCTGACAGCACAGGGCTAAGTGATACATGGACCTTGTCGGGGCTCCTGATGGAAGGATGGATGGCTGGACAGGAGGACACACACACACACACACACACAGAAGGTTATAGTGCATAAAACAAAGTCTCACCAATCCAAAATTTTACACTTTATTCACTCTAGAATCTGATTACATGCTTTACACTGATCGACGCTGAATACACGCAACCAGGAATAAAAACAGGAAGTAAGATCTCTGATGTCCAGCCTCTGAGTTGCTTTTAGCAGATGTGGATGAGCAGTGGTCACCTGCTGCTGTAAGACAGACCAGACAAAAAAAGAGGTGAAAGTCTGCAGCTCATCCTGTGTCCTTCCCCGACCTCACATCTCACTTTTGTTTGGTCTGAAGTCTGAATAAATCTTGCACCAGAGAGCAATGTCACTGTGCAAATCTCCAATATTGCCAAAGCACCTGGCTGCTGAAGACACGGCAGTTTGTCATTTTTATTGTCAAGCGTTAATTGAAAACCTGACTCATACAACCAAGATGGAACTATATTCATAATTTAGCTGTTTTAGAAAATCAGAATAGTGATTAGCCATTAGTTGGGCACTAGTTTTGTTTGTCAAAAGGCGGAATGTGGACCAGAGAGTGTTTTTTTCCCCATGTCGACTGAGATGGATGTTTTAATTTAAGATAAAAACAGATTTAAAGTTGCTTGTCTGGTTTGATCGATTTATCCTGGCACAATTACAAATCAGTTTTAGTTTTGTTTTAATAATAGTCTTAACATCATCCATCCATCCATCTTCTACACCCGCTTTCTCCTGCACTCAGGGTTACAGAGCGGTTTGCTGGATCTTATCCAGCCGCCCCCAGGGGAGAGGCAAGGTTACACCTCAAATAAGTCTTTTAACGTCATCAATACTTTATATAAATTGCACACAATCAGAACAGAGAAAGTCTGGGAATTTAACATCACACATCCATCTGCCACGTCATGAGGTGAAAGGTCCAATTGCTCGCTATCAAATAACTTGCACAAATACAGGTTGCAACAGTGCAGGTCAACTTCGAGGGGTCAGGACAGACTTCCTGTCTCAGCCAGGCAGCAGCACAGTAGCCAGTGAAGAGGAAAATAGCACAACCCATATTACATCCAGCAAAAACAGAGCCACTGAACTTTCCCCCAATGTGTTTCGCCAAACTCTGTGATAAAGGCATCGATTTTGCACAATGATGTTGCATTCCCTCCTCACCCCCCTTCATTTCTTTTCAGTGCCGTGGGAAACCATTTTCTTTTTAGGATGGAATTAGAATCTGTGCTTCCCTCACTCTCTTTCCCCTTTTAGGGGAGTGCAACGGCCTATTATAAAGCATATTTACTGCGCCGCTCTTGTGAGAGGATCATATCACAGTCACACACCACGAGCTTGCTTGGGCATTACAGCAGGGTTGAAAAGGTGAATGTTGGTATATGGCTTTAGTGGTCCTGTGTGTGTGTGTGTGTGTGTGTGTGTGGTGCAACCCCCCCTATCTCACAATACACACACACACACACACACACTTAAACATGCACACACACCGATGTACTGAGCTAAAGGACGGGGCTTAACCGTCTAAAAATGTCCAAAGAGGAGGTGGAGGAGGAGGAGGAGGAGGGGGGAGGAGATGAAGGCAGGGTAAGTGAGAAGATACGTGGAAATGTAGAGGAGGGAGGGAGAGCAGAGCTGACATGGAAAGGAATAAAAGCAGGAGGAGAGGAGAGGAGAGGAGGGTGGAGGTGGGAAGGGAGGAAAGGAGAAAAAAAATTAGAAAAAAGAGGAAAAAAGAGGTCTCGACTCAGATCAAAAAGGAAAAAAAGAGGGCAGGGAGAGCTGCAGATGGGAAATTAGCTGTCGTATTCTAAGTAAGATTTATATATTTGCAGGACGGCAAACACGCGCGCACACACACACACGCAAACTCGCGGACGCACGGCAAGCACGCGAGGGCTGAAGTCCGTTGAAAGGCGGGATGGCACAACCGTCTCCAGGGCACAATGCTTCACTCCGCCCACTCATCTTCCGCTGAGAGGATTGAGAGGAGAGGAGAGAGGGAGCGAGGGATGGGCACGGAGGGGTGGAGAGAGGGCTGAAAAGAACAGAAAGAGTGGGAGAGAGAGAGAGAGAGAGAGAGAGAGAGAGATGCACAGTGGAAAAAAAAAGAAGAGGCAGCAGACAAGGAGGAGGAGGAAGAGGACACGGTGGAGCAGCGTTATGTCTGCGTCACATCTGCAGTGGAGGAGAACTGCCTGACAGTCATCACACGCTCGCTGAATGACAATCTCCCCCCCACCCCCCGCACACACCCACTCCTTTGTCTCAGGTTGTGCTCCTCCTCTCCTTCCTCCCATTTCTTCCCTCCGCATGAGGGGCAAAAAAAAAAAATCACTTCGCCACCGTCGCCCCGCGACGTCCTTGAGACCCGTGATGCAGTGTGCCAACAACAGCGAGTGATTCCTCACCCCGGCGATATGTCTCTCCTCTCCTCTTCCTCTCCTCTCCTCTCCTCTTCCACTGCGGTGCACGAGCCGCGCCGCTGCCACGTCAGAGCAGTCGATAGAGTATTACAGCGGGAAATCAATGCTCGGCGTGATGCACGGGTCCAGCGTGGTCAAAGTCCAACCGGTTCCATCGGCGGGTTCCATCGGCAGGTGCCACGGCGGCGAGTGGCCAAAAGTGACTGGGTGGGTGTAGTGGTGGGGGTTGGGGTGGAGGGCAGGGTGACATGTAACAGGTGGCATCACTGTTAATATCGCCCTCATCATTGTCGCCGTCGCAGCCACAACGGGCTCCTGCTGCTGGATGAGAGGAGTCTTCTCGCTCAAAGCGGGCCAGATTAACATGACAAAAGCTCGCAGTGCAGCTGGGGTTTCTGTGTGGGATCGCTCTCATCCGGCTTGAAAAGCTCCGGTCATAATCGTTTCAGTGGGTTATAGAGTTGAGAGATCAGTTTTGCAGTGGCAACTGTTGACTTGTTCATTGTTCACACTTGACTGTGTTTTCACCTGAAAATAACTAAAAACATTTTCCAGCTTCCAAATAAGGTTTTGTACTCCCAGATGCCTTTAGGGAAGCATTTAGTAAAGGCTCGTGGCTAATGGTGACATTTCTAGCTCAGCAAAGGGTAAAAAGTCAAATTGACTAAGATGTCGTTGAAATGTTTTTCCAATTTTCTTCTTTTTTTTTTTTTTAAAGGTGGCATCACTTTCCAAACATTTCAAACAATCAAAACTGTTTTATGGGCTCTTTTCCACGTGTGAAATAAGGCCAATGTCCTTTGGAAATGTTGCACGTCAGTGACCTTTGACCTCCCTACTTACAAACCTTTTCTCTGGGCTCTTTTCCAGACGGCCACACCAAAAATGTCCCGTGAATATCCCATCTGGCAGCCACGTGACGTGACACAATCTGCCTCCCGCGGTGTTCTTCACTTTTTAAACTGGCAATTTCTTCTGTCCAGCAGCGAAAAAAAAAACACAGGGCCTGAAAGTGTTTGCTCAGGGGACTATGAAGTTATTAGCACCTCGTCTGAAAATAATTAACAACCTGCGAAAACAGGGTTGTTGTTTTGTTTTCCCCGCGATGTCCGTCGAGAAGAGGACGGTGCTGAGAGATTTGCTGCCAACGGAGCCGAGCAGAGATGATGCAGCGCTCTCATTAGAGACATGGCTCACTCCTGTGAGGTGTGCACATTACTCACTCACACACGCAGACATACGGCCCGAGGTTTATTTTTGTTCCCGTTCCTCACAGACTGAAGCGTCGCTTTTGATTTTTATCTTTTATATTTTCTTCAATGCTTTTTCTTGGTGATTCTTTCTCTGACTTCTCTTCGCCGTGGCACCACCATACATTTCACATTTTGCGTGAAGTTTCCAACGCTACAAAACGCTTTCACTGAAGCCTCTTCTCTACTAATATAAGCGCGTTGTCACCAAGTTTTTTGTACACGGGACGTGTTTGTTTGAAGATTGACTTTTGTTTTGGTCCGCTGATAAGTGCTAACAGATGAAGGGGATGCTAAGGCTTTTTTTTTTTTTAATATATATATATTTATTTTAGAAACGCTCCAGTAATAAAAATAGGGGGAGGTGGGAGCTTCAAAATGCAACTTGAAATGGAAAGAAGGGCTTTTCAATTTAACTGGAGTGGAATCTGCCGAGTGAGCGTCAACAGTGCAGCGGGCGAAATGAAACGAACAGGTGAGGAGTGACAAGGAGTGTTTGTCGGGGCTGATGAGCTTCAGTGGGTAATTAAGGCAGGTGTGAAGTAGCGGGAAGAGGCGGGAGACTGGAGGAAGCCATTCGACACACACACGCGCGCGCGCACGCACAAGGAGACAGGGAACAAAAGGAAACCTCTTTACACATCCTGTGTAACAGAAGCTATTTCAGTGCATCTTACAAAATAGATCTTGTTTCACTGCTGGATGGAGGGAGGAACACAAGTTCTTTCAACACTATGGCTGCTAAAAAGTGGTTCTGCTTATTAAAAGGACACTTTTCTGTAATATAAATACGTCTGATGATACTTTTCTAATAATCTTTGGACGGTCTGTCAGCAGAATTTGATTTCTAGTTGTAGAAATGTAGTAATTTCTGGGTTTTGGGCCTCATACCCTTCATGATTTGGACTTTTCCCTGAAATAGTTACGTCTTTTCCATCATAATCTCCATCAGCAAAATCTGGTCTGTATGACTGTGTCTTAATAGAGTGACAATAAGTATATTGATTACTGCAGCTGCAGATAATGGGCGCATACAGCCAGCGCACGACATGGTCGCCGCGAATGGTTTCGCTTTCCGGCTGCAGAACGCAGCTTATTGTGGTTGAGCAGGTGTTTGTGGCGGAGACAAACAGGGCTGCCGCGCGCTGATAGCAGCAGAGTTATCATCATCGGTATCATTGCGGAGCACATGTGCTGGGACAAACTGCAACGGGGGGTTTAAAGAGGGGAGGCCAAAAAAAACTGCAAACAGCTGCCGAGGTCGAGCGACGGCACATCCAGCTGTGATCAGCTGACGGCTTGTCAGAGACTCCGGAGCGGGCGGCGCGTCAGGTGGCGGCTTCAGAGGAGAGCGTCGGCTCGGGAACACTTCCCAGGCTGCTTTGCCTCACTCCGTGCGTCCTCAGCGGGAGGAGACTGAGGTGCAGGATAAAGGTGGAAGGATATAGCTTGAGGGAGGGGAGGGGGAGAGATGGAGGAGGGCATCCATGGATCCTCAATATGAATCACGGCCATAGATGCTGAGATGTGAGGTCACTGCACTGCCACTAGTGTCGCACAGTAGAGAAATACTAGAATACTGATCATGCCAATCCATACTGTTCATATACTGTCTTTTGGCGCTTGTTGCCGGGCAGAACATACAGTATATCCAGGGGATCTGCTCCAGTACTGTTGTCGCTGCAAACAAACGGCTCCGGGGTTCTAACTGCAAAGAGCTCCCCACTGCGTTGCTTTCTGAAGTATCACAACCTGATTGGAGGCCGAGGGGAGAGAAAAGCCGTTGTCTTGCTCTTGAACGACGCCTCCAATCGATGCGGGTGCGAACGCAGGTCGGTTTTGTGTTAATAATTGAACAAAAACATCGCTCAGCCTTCGTCCTCCGTTGGAATCGATAGGTGCAGCAATCTGTAGAAGCTCGCCCTCGTTTCGTTTTCCGTGGAGCGTAAGTATGCATGGATTCACGTGTGTGGGCGTGAGCTTTGGACGAAATTAAAAAAAAAATTAAAAATGTAAAAAAAAAAATCACTCGGAAGACAAAAGGGGTCGTCCGCTTTTTGTCGGAGATTACGGAGAGATTTTAGGGAGATCAAATGAAGATGGGAGGGAGGTTTGGAGAGAGGAAGGTGAGGAGGAGGTAGAGGAAACCTGGCTGGAATCGAAGATGAGGAGGAGGAGGGAGAGGAGGAGGAGAAAGAGGAGGAAAAGGTGTAAGAGGGGAGTCGCCTGTGAAGCAACTGTTGGGTTCACGCATGGCAGAGTAGAGTGTCCTTGGGCCTGGGGTCAATAAAGCCATTAAGACACACGTACACACACGGATAGCCTTTTCAGAGAGATATGACTCTGTGTGTGTGTGTGTGTGTGTGTGTGTGTGAGAGAGTGAGTGAGTGAGAGAGAGAAAGAGCAGCATATAGAAGACAAATGAGTGACACGGCATGAACACGCCGCAAGAGAGACAATTTCTCATCTTGTGAACACGAGATTTAAAATCTGACAGAGCAGACGTGCGAACGCGCGCGCGCGCGCACACACACACACACACACACACACACACACACGGACGTGCACGGTCGCCCTAACCCTCAGGGCTTCACTTGCCAATATGCTCACATCAAAGCGAGCGCTTTTAAAGAAACACAGCCACATTTCATCCTCCGCTCGGCGGCCCTGTGACGCCCACGCTGTGCAAGTGTCTGGACTGTGACATGACTGAGGAGATGGGCTGCACTCCTCACATGGTGCACGGGGAGTCAGACCCTCAGCCAGGTGGGCGAGGGGTGGGGGAGGGGGAGGGGCACTTCCATTTGAGCTTTATCGCACGCGGCAAGAGCTGCAACAGCCGACTGGCCCGGACAGTTGCGACCGTCACGTGTAGTCAATTACATCATTAATTACATCAACGTGCAACCTGTTAAGTAAAAAATATGTCTAATATGTTGACTTTCTGATATACTAACACGATACTAATAAAAATGCTCCTTAAAGGTGAATATGATTGAAATGTTTAAAAAAAAAACAACATGAGGAAACGAGCCTGAACTCGAAAACAGCCTGAAAAATACATGAAAACATCGCCAACTCTTTCCTCAAATAACAGGGTGCAGTTCAAATAATACTGTTTATTTCAATCCTGTGTTTATTTTTCTTGTGTTTTGCTCTAGATTTGCTCTCCGTGTGTGTGTGTGTGTGTGTGTGTGTGTGTGCACGCAAAAACCTGTCAAGCCTTTATGCTCTCTCACTTCTCAGACCTATTTCTTCTCTCTCTCCAGAGTTTTTCTGTCTGTCACTGATCTTCTGCTGTGTGTGTGTGTGTGTGTGTGTGTGTGTGTGTATGTACACGCATGCGCGTGCGTACGTTCATGCCCGACTAAGGCATTATTCTTTTCATTTGATTTACCCCTGTGTGTCTGTCAGTATTCCCTCTGTTTTCGTCAATTATCTGTAATCAGTGTGATCGTAGCTGTTATAACGCGAACCAGCGTGTGTGTGTGTGTGTGTGTGTGTGTGTGTGTGTGTGTGTGTGTGTGTGTGTGTGTGTGTGTGTCCGGCCGGAGCTCCCTGCGGCGCAGTAATGAGACATATTGGCGAGGCAGAGTTCTGAGAAGGTCACACTAAATTGCAGCATTGAGGAATACGGCAAGGTGTTACTTGGGGAACCGGCGGGCCGCTAATGACAAATCAGAATAAATCTCCTCGAAATTAGCTGACGGCCGTCGTTGCGTCATGACCTGCAGAGGAGAACGAGACGGAGGAGGAGGAGAAGGAGGAGAGGTAAAGAGGAAAACTATCGCCGCCCCGTGATGCAGCAACACCTCCAGATCGTGTTTCCTTCAGAGAAGAATGAGAACTGAGTCCGCAACCAACCACAGAGCGGTGAACAGCTAGCGTTAGCTTGCCGCTAATGATAGCGTGGCCTTCCCTGAATCTAGCTTTATTCGTCACTGACAGGCAAACAAGTACAGAAGAGCGAATGAGGCAGACGTCACCTTGCTAATATGATCTGAACATAAACTACCAGTCAATAGTTTGGACACATCTGTTTCTTCTTTATCTTTACTACTTTCTACTCTGTAGATTCATACATGAAATATATGACATAGATGTGTGAATTAATGTGGCAAAAGAAAAAAATGTTAAATACTTAAATATGTTATGCTATATATACTTTATATGAAGGGTGGTTATTCTAGATCATCTAAAATATAAAACTTGTTTGATTTATTTAACACTTGTTCGTTCATAGTTTTGATGCCCTGAATGACAATCTACAGTTTAAATAGTCATGAAAATGAAAGAAAAACCATTCATTTAGAAGTATGCGTCCAAACTCTTGACTGGTAGTGTACATTTTTAAAAACCCAAGTACATTTTTTTTTTTTTACATCGCAAAATCTAAATTCAGCAGTTTTCTGTCGTTTCATCCCTTTAGCCGACAGCCCACCTTTGCGCCCGTCCCCTCTCATTCAGCTTCACTGGTGCCTAAACGAAGGTGCAGACGCAAATGAGATTAGAGCGCGTCTTGACCTTCAGAAGTTTCCCCCAACTCAATTCCATCTGTTGGATTTTCCCACGACATGATGAAATTATTTGCAAGTTGCCCCGCGCCGCATTAGCAGTCTCCTCGAGGTGCCGAATCACCGGCAAGCAGGGCAGCTGCCACTCAGCCGCCCCGCGTGTCCTACTTAGGCGGAGGCGCGGCGGCCTCTGTCAGAGAGCTTGTAAAGGTTGGTCGTAACAGGACGAGGCTCCTCGCTGCCGTCTGTGTGATTAACGCAAAACTCCCTCCGGCCCGGCCGAGCGCTCACCTCCGCTCCTCTGGCAGCGAGGTCGGAGACACAGAGGCGGAGAGCGAGGGAGAGGAGGAAAGATTCCGTCTCGACTCCAAAAAAAAAGGAATCTGCATATTCACAACTCTAAAAGCACAAACGGCATCTGTAGAAAATCGCAATGTAAACCCGAAGTTCGCGTCAGATAGTCTTATCTCAGCAAAGTTTCATATGATACTGTAGAAAATTCACTTCAATGTCTTCGTTTTCTGCAAATACGTGTCTTCACTTGATGCGACAAGTCCACGCACATTTTGCCATGTGAGACTTTTGAGTGTCAACCGGAGCGTTAGCATGAAGCTAAAACTGAGCATTTTTAGACGGAGAGAGTAACCGGAACCGAATACGCTTGTTTCTCAAAAGGTTCTCTTGTTTTGTTCTGTTTTGTTTCGACGGTTAATCGTACAAGGCCGCTGCTCCGGAACCTGGGATGAAAAATACAATGAATAAAAATTTAAAAATGGGAAAAATTATGAGACTGGGTTAAATCAGTCACAAGGCTGCACTTGTTCATTTCCTGCCTCCCACGCGCACATTCATCCCTAAACACAAATCCCCTGGTGAGGAAGAGCAGCAGTAAAAACCACAAATGTGACAACAGAATAACAGAATCTCCACAAGAAATAAAAGTTTCCGCGCCACTGAATCGGCGGTGGCGAAAAACCGCGCAATGCGGAAAGCCGCAGAGGCGGAGAGGGATTGGGGCGGCTCGCAGTCAGATAAGCAACGAGCGCACGCGGCGCGGCACGAAGGGGAGCATTATGGGATGTGATCAGCAGATCTGCATCTCTTATTACCATACTGTAAAATACAAATAGAGAGCTCACAGGTGGTCGGTCTGCGGAGCATCCGCGAAAACTCATACCTTTGGACTTATCGGCCCACAAATCAAATCTTATTCATATAGTCTGCGTCGGTGTGTGTGTGTATGTGTGTTTGCGAGGTGTGAGCTTTGCCATGATTTTTCCTGCGCCACCTCCCCCCTCTCACTCATTCTCTCTCCTCTCTGGTTATTATTCCCTCCTTGTCTGCAGCAGCAGCACTCTTACCATGTGCGCCGAAGTGCCAATTATTATGCTAATGACCGAAACAGATATCAGATTGGGTTTTTTTTGCTTTTTTTTGCTTTTTTCATCGTGTACACACACTCGGTTCGTGACAGTTCGTGCTCGTCCGCACGTATGCGAAAAAAAGGCAGAGCACATAAAACGTCTGAGAAATCGCGCTTCACCGACAGAACCGGACATAAAGTTGGATTTACTGCTGAGGTGGCGGTGACACAAATTGGACACCAGAGAGAGAGCGGGGGGGGAGGGGGGGAATGGCAACGGCGGAGCCGTTCTGAGGTCACAGCTCCGCCTCTTTCCTGAGTCACCGCCTCAGCCTCTGGTCCTCCCGGCATCCCTAACGTGTTTCATCAGACGTGTGAGAAACGCTCAGGGACGGCGACCGAGTCAGGAGGGTGTATTTTGGGACGGCGGCGTGCACGCGGCGCCCCGATTCGAAGGGCGATACGGGATGACGAGGCCGGTGCCACTTCCAGGGTGCAAAGGGCAACTTGAACACGGCAGTGAGTCGCACTTAAGCTTTTTAAATGGGCTGAAAAAAAGAAACGAAAAAAAGAAGACGCTGCTAGTGTCCCCCCCACGCCCCCCCCCCCCCCCCCCCCCCCCCCCGAAGTTTGACAGCACACACACACACACACACACACTGCTTCATTATATTGAACTACAAATCTTAAGGAACATCGTCCTCTTTAAATTCTAAAAAATTAATTTTTATGTCATGTTTTATGTTTCATCCCAAATTGACCTGCCAGAGGTTGATGGTCGAAGGAGATGGTCTTTGGATTGCGGGAGGAAGCCGCATGTGCATTTTGGTAAAGTATAGAGAAGAAGAAAAAGGTTTCAATCCATTTACTGACAAATCACTTGGTTTTCTCTGTGCATATTTTTAATACGGACTCCAAATCTTTTTCCTCCTTCACTTCTGTAACTTAAACGGCTCGACGCCTCCGCTTGTGAGAGATCCGGCATGAGTCGGTGGCACAGAGGTGTCGGTGCTGAGATGACAGGTGGGCTCTGTACTAACAGGCAAAGCTCACACACACAGCCAAGGACAGCCTGTTTGCTTTCTGGAACTCCAAGCTGTCTGTTTGGAAGGAGAAAAAAAAAATCAACAGGCATTGACTCTGTTTATACCATAATTGCGTCATGGTAAGTGTGTGCGCTCTTTTAAAAGTGTCTGCAAAGTGTTTGCTTGTCCTCCCTCTTCTCACCTGTTTATTGGTTAAACTGGATCATGGGAGATACTTTCAAGGGCCTTATGACCTTTTTTTTCTGTGTAATAATAAATGTGATAATAGTTTTGATCATTTACATCGTGTAAAGTGGTGTTGTAACTGGTGTTGAAATGCACCTTCAAATGTTGCTCCAAAGGCAAAAGAAAAAAGCAAGAAGAAAAGAACGATGCACCTAACCTTTTTTTTTTATCATTTCACATTTGATGCAATGGGCTACTTTACATTCACCACTCATGCCACTGTCAGCTCCAATAAGCCCGAGCATTCGTTCTTGTTCTGTTCAAACCCAGCTGCTTGAGAGGAGGCGGCGGCTGCGAGGATTAAAGCGTTTTATGTACATTTACAGAACCCACACATGGTAGATTAGATCACGGATGCGACGGGAGGGTGAGGAGGAAAACAAAAAGGCAGACGAAATCGAAATGAATTATGAAGCAATTGTGCAATTGAACTACAGAAATCAAAGTCATGAATATTTACGACATTTTTTTTTTGTTGTTGTTCGAAGTAAGAACGCTGTGATACGATAACAAAGGCTGCTTGTTGTGCCTTCTTCCATTATTAACGTCAGGAGCCTTTGAAAGTTCATCCTGAGTTTTGAGGGAGAATCCTGATGAAAGCACTGTTTTGTATGAAAGACTCTGAGTGTGTTTGTCATGCAGGCAGCACTCTGCGTCCAGCGCTGGGTTCACATCTCAAGTCGAGGCATCAGAACTTCGAACCAGAAAATAGCGGCCTCGGTACAAGGTGTGCTTTTGTATTGAGGTCGGTGGATGAATCCGAGAAACTCAGAGTCATGAACGAGAGATTCCGAGAACTTCTTGGAACATTTCGTCTGAATTGCTTTAGAGGTTTTTTTTTTTTCCTCAGGGTAAAAATATCACATCCAAGTCTATTGCGCCGTTCTTCTTGGTAATCATTGTTCAGGGGGGGGGGGGGGGGGATGCCTCGAATGGCTTCGGTCCTTATCAATGCCAAGTGTATATTTAAACATACTGAGGGCGGCTAAACATAAGGAGGTGTCACTGTAAATTACAAGGATACACGCGTGAAGGCAAATTAAATCTCGCGGAAGAAAAAAATAAATATCGAAAGCCAATTTTGGCGTTTCGCAATTTTCCCCACATCTTGCAGAGGTTCTGCGAGTTCAAAGGCATTCCGCTTCCTTTTCATCATTTTGTGAAGGGTCCTCGAGGCAAACGCGGTGATTGCGGATATAAGCGAAAAGACTGCTTCTTTTTTTTTTGCCGTCCCGTTCGATTACATCGTAATTTTGCGGCAAGACAACGTAATTGAGGCGTCGTGGAGGAGGACGGAACCAGACCACCGAGGCAGCGGAACATTTTTTTTTTTGTTCCGAGGATTAGCCGCGGTACAGGCAGGGACACTCGCTGAGTGGGTGGTGGGTGAGTGGAGCATCTGCGTGGTATCAGCTTGGTTTGGTGGCGGATTTAAAGGAAGGAGAGAAAGATTTGAACTGCAGCTGCTGCTTCAGGGCAGGCAGGTGAACCAGACAGGTGCATTCACTCATGCATTTGTACTCGCATTGACATAGCCATATATAATGAAGTCATGAATTGTGGCCTTTGTAATTAATTAATCGGAATTAATCACATTTTTAATCGCATTCCAAGTCCAGCCACTAATAAATATAATGTGAAACAGAGAAGATAAAGGGCCAACAGGTTGGAAAGCAAAATAAAGCAGCCAACGCTCTTTGCCTCCTTCTTGTAAAGGAGCCAGAAAGCACTTCATTAGACCGCTCGCTCAGAGCCATCATCCACGCTGGAGTCGATCACTCCTACTGAGCCCAGCGTCTGACTGATGCCACACTGCTCCAAAAACTGTATCTGGTGCACAATTCCAGAAGCTTAATGATGATGAGATTAGCACATTAGCCCGGCTCCAGTACTAATTTTCCCATTCCTTTTTTTTTTTTTTTTGCTCCCCAACCCCAAGTAATGATCATCAAATTTATTCTTCCTCACATTTCAGTCATTATTCTAATAAGGAGGTTTTGAGCCACAGTTGTCACTCTGATAATTAATGAGGCGCAGCCAGCCAGCAGAGAGCAGCCGCGAGAGACCAATATTCTCACGAGGGGAACCTGGAGAAGTCAGTCCTGACAGGTGTGTGCCACATCATCCGCCAGCCAGATAGGCATCTCTGTGAGGAATTTCCAGAGGCAAAGCGGGTGAGCCCCTTTTCATGTCCCCGTGGATTTACATTCTGTCTTCAGCCGTCTATAGGGTTACAGTCTAAATATGTATTTATCGCTTGTTTCTCAGGCGAGCGGATTACTGCGATTTCCAGGCCCATGTGTTGGAGGCCATAAAGTGAATGTTATTATTCAGTAATATCGCGTGAGAGAGGATGCCGGCTTTCCACAAAGCCTTTGAAATTGAAGAAAATAACATTAGAATACAATAAAATACTTAGAAAAAAAAACACTTTTCGCTTCCTGAAGGCAGGAATAAGTTATCAGTTTGACTGAAGGTGCACAATGAAGAAAAGAGTTGTCACGACCACCTTGTTTGTCAAGCACATCTGCAGCAACAAGACACATGCACACACACAAAGTGCTTCTAATGACTCTAATGTCTGAGTTAACAGACAAGATGCGACAGATCGGAAGGAGGGACAAAAAAAACAACAACAAACGTTTGGCAGTTGTGGATTTGCTCTGCGTGCCCCCCCAAAATGTTCCCTTTCAGTTTACACTCACTAATTAAACTTCACATTTGTCACGGCTCATTTAGCCAGTGTGTTTGTTGCGCCGTGTCGGCTGATGAGCGCAGGAACAAAGAGTTGGATCGGAGCGCTGATATCCCGGGACTCTGTGGGCACATGTGGGAAAAAGGCTTTGTTTTGTTTTCAGATTTAGTCGTCAGCCGTTTGGCCTTCACTCTGCACTAGAACGCTTCGCTACACACTCTGGGCACCTCAAGCGCTGATTTAAGAAACTCCGACGAGGGCAACTTTCCCTGATAAATATCAAAAGTCTGTGCTGGAAAATGCACCTTCAGCCCACAGAAAACAAATAAAGGACTCGGAGATGCAGCAACTCAGCGTGCAATGCGTCTCACATTAGCGCGGCCTAAACTTTAACAACACTTGAGTCTGAAAAGCCTGAAAATCCCATCAGAGTCCTGCGAGCTGTGGCAGGAGAGGAGAGAGAAAACAGGGCTCTCCATTCTGCCGTAGCCGCCAGAGATCTGTCAGGTTGTTTTTTTTTTATGTCTTTCACTCGTTTAAAAGAAAAAGAGACGGAAAACTACGACCGATCACGTCTCTCTGTTTTTCAAGAAGCCGCTGCACCAATTCAGAAGTTCTTTTTAGGGAGTTTTCAAATGCCAGTGAATAAAGTTTCTTCTTCATTGAAATGGAACCTCTCGGTGACTGAGAAGATACGTGCATATAATGTGCACAATGCCAGATTTGTGGTTTGTGGTTTTAATGTTTGCAAATAAATGTAGTGTATTGATCTACAGTGTGTGTCGCTGGAACGATGAGGCGGTGGCTTTAGATTTTTAAGTTTCAGGAGAGCTTGTCTGCAAACAATTGTAGTTGATCAGGTAATTAATGACAAGGGTTCACGAGACTGTAGAGCAAGGGTGGGCAATTCTTTTTTGCAACGGGCCACATGACAGACCTGCATGGTTTCGCCGGACCATTGCGCTATGATAACGTGCCGGCAAAGTTTTGTTGGGGGGAGGAGGGGGAGAAAGAGGAGGAGCGCGCTATCGTGCTACGCTAACGTGTCGTCGAAGTTACGTCTGCTGTAGAGCCAGTAACGAGTCACTCTTTCTAAGCTGTGCGGCCACCGATAAGGCTGCACTCCTCACACACTCTTCACCTCACTTGGGAGAACTTGAACTGCAAGGTTTTGGTCCAAACCACCGAAATGTTGTTGTTTAAGTTCTCCATCCCACAGAATCTTTGATCTGTGTCCTATTGGACTTCACTCCATAGAATCCAGTCTTCTTCTGCTCATTACATCCACAAAACAAAAGGGATGTTAAAATGAAATATACCAGTATTTGTTTTTCTCGTCATGTGAGGGATCTATGTGGCGTGTGGCAGGTGACCGCGTCATGGCCAAGAGAGTGAAATTTCGCCGCTACATTAAACAACAAAGACGACAATCAAACTCTTCATTACGTGCAACATTTTGCAGACACATTTCAGCTGATAAAGTAAATGATGCCAATGAACAAAGGCCGAAAATGCTGCAGCCACCATTGATTCCCACTGAGCCCTTTCTCCATTTAAACCCTCCTCCCCGGAGATATTTTTCCTCACGTTAAATCCTGCTACCTTCTCCTGGTGCAATGACACTTTTTTTTCTCTCTACTGTTCAGAGAGATTCAAAATTCCTCATCCAATCCCCGATATTCTCACGCTCCTCCCTGCAGCTGCGCTCCTGCCTCGGAGCCGTCTGCAGGAGGGAGAGACAGAGAGCGAGAGGGTGAGCCAGCGAGAGTTTGTTGTCTGTGGATTTCGCAGGATGTGAAATGTCTTCTGACAAACCTTCTCCGAGCCTTCACGAGCTGCGCTGTGCTGCCCCGGTTTCGTAACCGGGGTAATGACAAACTCGCCTCAGCGCCTGCAATGCATGACTCATAAAGATATGATTTTTTTTTTTTTTTGAAATGCTAATGAGGTGAAGATTATACACAGAGTGGCAGAGCCAGATAGAGGCAGATGGAGACGGTGAAACAGAGGGAGAGATCCTCCGGATCGTCGGCTCCGTTGGCTGCCGCTGACATTCACAGGCTGAATGTATAAGATAGTTTTTTAAATAATCTCTTTTTTGCCGGCTTTCGCATTTCATGACTTTGCGATGAGTCAGACAGGCAGAGGGAGAGACGGTCGGAGCCCGGAGCTCTGCGAGAAGCCTACTCCACCCCACCCCCCTTCTCTCTCTCTCTCTCTCTCTCTCTCTCTCTCTCTCTCTCTCTCTCTCTCTCTGCAGCATGTGTATCTTCATCTGTGGCGCCATGTAACAGGGCTAAACAAGGTTAAAGAGAAGGTCAAACCCGCAGCCAAACGAGACAGGGCTCCTTCAGGTAAAGATTCAATTATCTCTGTTTGTGCAAGAAAAAAAAAACACTGCCACTGTATCTCAGAGCGTGTGACACGCCGGACGGAGCGCCTCCTAAATCCTTCGGATGCGTCTCACACAAAGACAGAGAGGCGAAATGTGCACAGCTGTGTTTTGGACGAAAATGCCTCCACATGCAAAGAGATTTGCAACTAAACACCCGCGAGGGTTCCATCTTGGTGCAGTGTGCCGTGTTCCATGATCCTTAAAAGGGAATATACATTATGTGCTGATGAGCTTATTGGACTTTAGGGGGAGGAAGAGATCCTGCAGGCTAATGACAACATTGCGTGCTAATTCAGTGGCCTGATGTGCAATTTTACAGGGAAACTAAACAGCAAAGGGAGAAAAAGGCAAGAGCGACGTCCCTTAACTCACTCACTCAGTGGATGTTCACTGAGGATATGCAGGGAACCGGTTTGTTGTGGCACACAACTACAACCCATAGTGGTGAAATAGCATCGCGTGGTGACCCTTTAACTGACCTCTTGCCCAAAAGAAACGCCAACCAGTGAGAGAGTCTCTTTCTCGCTAAATGTGAAAGTAGCTCTGAGTCGCTTCTTCATTCTGCAGTTTTGGAGTCTGATGTAATCGTCACAACCTTCCATCTGCTAATCTACGAACGCTGCCGATTGGTTTTGCAAGCCACGGAGAATGAAGACTGGTTGCGAACGGTTGCTATCAGAAGGTCATTTGTGATTTAAGTTTTGAAATATGAGCACTGCAGCTGCAGTATTTCCTTCATCTCCTGCATATCGCGCATCTCCTACTATTCCTGCACAGCCGGTGAAATCCACAAGCATGCCTACAGAGGTGGGAGGGTTTTTTTCCACCTTAGGATGCCTAAAGGGGGTCAAATCAGATTAATGTTATCTTCGAGGAGCCAGATCATCGACTCTGTTGAGTCCCTCAGTAGATGTTGCAGAGCAAAGATTTATTTCTGTGCCATATTTCACTATCACACTCATCTCTTCCACATTATTCACCCCACTGTGCCGGCGCCGCCTGGCATCCCCTGGTTTTCCTGTCGCCTCCCCTAGGTCTCACTCTTGTGGGGTTGCCCTCCTTCCCTTTTCTTCCGCTGGCCGGCGAGCCTCCGTCTTGCATTTCCCCTCTTTTTCTCCCGGGCGTTCCTCTGCAGCACTCCTCCCGCCTCCGTCGTCCACCCCGTCTTCTGGCATGCTGAGCCCCTGAAGGTCATTTTAGTGTTTGAAACCATGGGGGGAGGGGACGGTGCAGCTACAGTATATGCAGCTGCTTCCCTGAATAACCGCGGGAGGATGGATAGATGGACAATAAGGGCGGGAACGTGGAATCGGAAAAGACAGCGGTGGCGGCGGTGGTGGTGGTGGTGGTGGTGATGGTGGGGGAGGGGTTGGAGGTGAAATGGAATTTTCTGCAACCTTTGCGGGGACGCGCTGGGCGCAGCACCGGCGGTGCACATTAAAGCTGGCTTCTGTGCGTTCGCCAGTGCTGTCATTTGTTTTCATTAAGGCTCAGTCCTGATGGCGACCCCCCCTCCTCCTCCTCCCCCTTTTTCAAATGACTTTATTATGAACCATCATGAGTTCTGTTGGCACAGCTAATAAACGACCTCGCCTGTTTAAAGTTTGTTGCCCTCCAGATTATTGGCTTCCGGCTAGAAAAGCAAACACTTAACTCTTGAGGGTGAAACATTGAAATCGGCACTAATTGCCGCACACCTAAGCATTTGAGATTTGTTCTCAGGGATGAGGCATTCGAACCCATCCCTTTAGGTGCGGTGGGCAGCCAGCCGGAATTATTTGGCCATGTTCGTGCCCTCCGAGTCCAATCCACGGTGCCGAGTGAGGTAGCCATGCCAGACTCTCAAGGAACAGCCAGAAATACATGGCACACCGCCCAAGGGGTTCAAATAGCTTAAGGAACGTCACCAATTACAACCCAATTAAGCCACACGAGCCAAACTTGATCTGCCGGACTGATGGTGGTGACTTAATATTTATAAGTTTCATGAGGGCTCGTTCACTCAATCAAGCTCTCCATCAATATTCATACCCAAGGTCTTCCAGAAGGACACTCCGCCTTGGCCAGCGTTACCGCCCTTCACCTCGTCTGTAGATGGAGACTGACCGGAGCACACACTGAGGAGCAACATCAAGTTTTTCGAGGCTCTCAAAGTGCTTTACATTGAACCTATTATGCATTCACAGCACATTTACACTGGGGGTGGTAAGCTACATGTGTAGCCATAGCTGCCCTGGGGCAAACTGACGGAAGCATGGCAGCCAATCTGCACCAAACGGCCCCTCCGACCACCAACCAACATCCACTCACATTCGTTAGAGGCAATGTGGGTTAAGTGTCTTGGCCAAGCCCAAGGACACAACAACAGACTCAGACAGAGCAGGATTTGAACTGCCACCCTTTCGGTCATTGGACAACTGGCTCTACCTCCTGAGCTACAATCGCCCCCAAAAGTGTTGTGGTGTCCAAAAGTTACAGACGGTGGAGACAAATTCACTGGGCTGGTGGTGTGATTGTGACTCATCCAGGGATCAAAGCACGACCTGCCAGTTTCGAGGTGGAAACTTCCAAACTGGTGCAAAACTTGTACTGCCAAGAAATCCGAAGGTTTCATAGGTTTTTGACAACAAACGTTTTGTCCTCTGACAACAAGCTGAAGAAGCTCCCTCATTGTAGTGCGAAAACCCCTCATTGTACCAGCTCATAACGTCGAAACGCATTACGACCGCGCTCAATGTCGTGGAAGAGCAATTCACATCGGAAGGGGATACGAGTGCATAGTGTTGACGGAGACCAACAGGCTCTTACAGGAAGCAACATTCAGAGATCCATTTAGACTCACCCCAGACAGCTCTATGAATAAATTTAAAGTATCAAAGCAAGTTGAGAAGCGCTTGTGAGATTGCATACGAACAAAGGTTTTCCCACTGCCTCACGAGCAACCGCGGAACGCTCGCGGCGTTGTTTGGGGTTCGGCCAAAAATGTCAGTCCTTCCCCTTGTGCCGGTTTGTCGTCGACTCCAGCGTCCCCCATAAAAAAGCAGCGGCGTGAACCGTATTTGTATTTACTTTAAAACGCTGCAAAATCTCATCCTCTCCTCACCCAACGGGGACGAACCTTGTTTCAATGCCTGCGGTTCGAACAGACTGAACAACAGAAATCAACATCAGCTGTGCCGGTTTTATATATATTTCTATATTTTTTTTTATACAATCCAAGGAATTAAACGAAAAAGAGTCGTTTCCCCCTGGTGGATGCCTCAAGTTGAAGCTGCGCCGCAGATTAGTGCAACAGCGCCGCGATAAGAAGAGCCGGCTCGAGCCGCCTTTGCACGTGGGATTACGTCTTGCACGCGCACCTGTGTTTTATGAATAATATTACTTATAGTTTGCTGCTGTTCAAGCAGACGGCGTGCGCTCCCCCTCCCCCTCCGTGCCGCTCTGATTCCCTCGGGGATGGCGACTGGGGCGACCCTGGCATTTACACGCTAATGAAAACAATCATGGGGAAATATGTTAATCTGCACGGATGTGGTTGGCTGAGACAAACTGTGCTCTTTCAAAAAGGCCACATGCTCCTGTGAGTCATCACCTATGGCAACTGAATCCCTTTGACCCTAAACCGCCGAGGCTCAGCGTTTGACCCGAGCACCGTGCTGTTCTTTACGGACAGTGGGTGAGCCATGTGTGTCACACAGTTTTTTTTTTTTTAGTTGATGTTGTTGTTGTTGTTTGCCGTCAGGTCACTCAGGGGCCCATTCGAAGAAAAAAAATCCCATTTACATGGATACGCTCGACTGAAAATGATGTAGTACCTGTGCCAGCCCTGGTGGGGCGCCGCAAGTTTCGTGTAGTTTCTGTGTGATTAAAGATGGAAATGATGTGAATGGTAGAGGATGCTGAGAACATTGCACTAACAAGTGTTGATCGTGTTAAAATAACAAGAAAAACGAAGCACTGAAATTATTGCAATTATTGGTAGAAAGATGACAGCAACTGACGTCACTTTTACTATCACAATCTATTGCCAAAATAAATTCTTACCATTTAGAGAAACTTCCCTTACGGTTGCTGATCTTACTTACAAAGAAAGAACAAAAGGAAAAGGTGACTCGGTGGTCAAAAGACTAAACCAGATGACTAGAATGACTCAAGCTCTATAAGGCGGGAGATCCAGTGCAGCTGCTGGCCAGATAAGAACAACATGGGCAAAGGCACTGCAGAGCCAGTGAGAAAATAACCACTGCAACGTGAATATTATGCTTATCTGAATAAGAGAACACAGGAGTATTAGCTTTCTTTGCTCTTTTAAAAGTCGACACAGATCCCACGAGGATGCATTTTGCAGAAAAGAAATGTACGTTGTGTAAATTGTACACAGCAGAGACCTAATAAGATCAACTGTGCAGCTGTGAAACAGTGGTCCTCTCGCAATCATTAAACAGAGTGCCAGGCCCAGCGAGATGTGTGGAGATAACAAAAAAGTGTGAAGAGGTAAACCTGCCGTGAACTCCCTCTGGCTGCTGCTGTTTCGGTGGTTTTTGATGATGAAACTCCACAGAGATCCACTTCAAAGACTTCCTAAAATCAAGTTTTAGCGCACACTTAGTGAACGTTGACATCGGCACCTTCTCCATTTTATCAAAAGCCTATTTAAAAAAAGAGTTAAAAAAAAAAAAAGTGAACTAATTTTACCCTGTGTGCATGCGGCTCAATGAGTTTTTTCCCCACAAAGTAGTGCTGATGTAACATCTAGCATGAACTTTCAGATGTGGTGGAATGGACATTGTTAGATTTTGATGTCTTGATCTCTCCCAGGCTGGCTTTGGTGAATCCTCCGACTCACACCTACTACCACCGCATGATGTCACACACTATCACACTATCATTGTCGTTTCTGCCATTTAAGGAATTAATGACAGTTAGATTTAGGAAAACGGAGTGCCGGCTAAATAACAGAACTTTTTCAAAGTGCCTCAGTGACCTCCACAGACGGGACTGTCAAGAATTTCAGTCTTGACTGCCAAAATCCAGTGCAGAAAAAAAAACAAAAACAAAAAAAACTTTGCATGTGTCCGTCCTTCAGCTTGGCTCTGAGGAACAATAGCTGTCAAAAACCAAAATATGGCGTGCGAGGGCACTTGTGGATGTATTTCTATCCACTGTGGTCCCCTTCTCTTTTTTTCTTTTTTTTTTTTGGCAGGGTTGGAAAAGCTTGTGGCCAAAATGTGTCTGCGCATGCACACGCATATGCAAAGACATGCGGACACGAGCGCAGACGCATGTGTGAGACGGACTCTGTTTAGTCATGCTGAGGGGCAGCAGAGACCCAAAAAAACTGAAACAACAACAACAAGTGACAGAGAGGCGGTAGGGCGAAATTAGAGGGGTCGGTCATTATCAAGAGGAGAACGCACACACACGCACACACACACAGACACACACGTTGTCTAAATGTTTCAAGTAGCATATTTTCTGCTCCTCTGTATTTGTACCTCCTGAAAATCTACCTTTGTGCCTAGTGTGTGTGTGTGTGTGTGTGTGTGTGTGTGTGTGTGTGTGTGTGTGTGTGTGTGCAGGCGTGTGTGTGTGTGTGCGTGTGTGGCCTACGGACAGACATCTTTGTCCTCAATTCAATGCTGCTGTCACCACTCCATGAATTATGGAAGTGTTTGGGAGTGACAAAGCACAGCTTACAGCCAGGAGACACTTTTTATTGAATTGTGTGATGCGATGAGTGTGTGTACCCGAGTGTGGCTGTGTGTGTGTGCGCGTGCGCGTGTTTCCGTGCGTGTGCATTTGATCTGCTAACCTTGCCTCCGCTCGTCCCTCGCCATCCTCCTTGTCACGGTTAACCCTACGCTGCCATCCCAACCTCCACCGTTTCCCGACATTTCTTTTCCTTTTGGCAGCTGTGCAACAATGAAAAAAGGGAGGGAAAAAAGAGAGCTGCAGTCTGAATGGTGGCTCTCTCCACTTACTGTCACCGCAGCCAGTTAAAGAAAAACAAGTGCGCGGCTAAAAACCCCGAGCTAACAGGAAGCCGTTAGCTCGGTGTGGAGACATTAGTCGACTTGTGATTGTGCGATTCATCACCACCTGTACTTTGACATTGCTGAGGGGCCTCGTAATTAATGTCTCCTCGCTAATTGTGCGTCGCCTCCTCCATCTGCCGTTAATCAGCGTGATGGTTTCTATGATTGAAAAGACTGCGGCGTTGCCCACTGACACGCGGCCCGACGACTCCCCAGTCACAGAGCGGTGATTTTCTTTTGTACGCAGTCGAGACGTGCGTTGTCTGTTGTCGTGTTTTGTGTCGGCCACAGTCGGTTCGCTCATTGTGTTTGCCCGTGTTGCACAGTTCAAATAACAACATGTTGACGGGCCGGCCACAAATTCATTTGCACCTCAGATTCTTAAGTTGACACTTCATGAACGTAACTCACCTTTGGCTGGTGAGGTCAACTGCAAAGGGATGCTTAGCTCAGCTAGCACTTTACTGAGCACGTTGTGCAGGTAGCGTTGTGTTGTTTTTGTCTTTGTAATTGATGGATGTCACAAGTGTCGGATTCCTCGGTTTGTCTGTTTTTCCTTGCTCTACTTTTTAAGTTTCTACCTTTCAAAATGTTGTTCTGGGAAAAGGTTGCACATCCGTTTTTCTCGCGGCGAACCCAAAATACAATTTCCATGAACAACACCACTGATGCATACTCTGCAATTGTCGCACACTGAAATCTATATTTTAGCCCAACATTCAGCACAATGAGATACACAGTCTGCTGTCTCAGTCGCGCCAGTTTTGGTTTTTTTCCCCCCTTTCTCTTGAAACTGGTTTGCCTATTTCTCTGTATACTGTCGCCATCATTCTCCGCGCAGCACATCTCGGCCTCCCGTCGCTTGCTCAAAGTGCTATGTGACTGCAATGCTGAATAAATAGGTCATGTTGGGTGAGTTGAGAATGTGGATGGCATTCTTCCAGGCAGTTTGCTTTGTTTATCCAGCCAAACAGCGTCACACCGGCTCACTTCAGCGACGCAGGTAGACCAAAATGATCAAATGATAAAGGATGGAAAAAATTTAGCTTGACGGTTTCTGATGTTACTGTCGAGTAGCTTGACAAAATCCAAGTGTATTGTGTCCCGGTGATAAACCTCATTATTTGGATCCATTCAGCCATTGCTGCAAACATCATCCACGGTTTGCATTTTTAATTAATAGATTGTGAGATGTATCTACAGATTGCAGCCCATTTTCAGTGCACGAAGCACGTTCAAAACAACATAATGAAGCGAGGGAAGTGAGGTCTGACAAGCATCTCACAATGCTCCTCTGTGCATTATAGTAATTTATTTTTCGCTGTATGGATGTGTATATTTTTTTGGAAGGGAAAAGCCACAAAGAGAGCAGAAAATCTTCATCTCTGTTTGTTGTTTGTCTGCCGTAGGCGCTCGACTGGCCACGCAGTGACCTAGAAAACACAAAACAAGACCCACAGCAGGAGCGGACGTGTCAGTGGCTCCCAAGAAATACAGTTGACTGAATAGGGGGCGCAATACAACAACAACAACAACAACAACAACAACAACAACAACAACAACAACAACAACAACTTAATAAATCATCTAGAGCTCAATAGAAGGTTAAATCTTTGGAATCATTTTATTGGCGTAACTTGCTGGTGTAAAGATTTTTTTGGGGGGGTTGTTTTTCAGTGTGATGGACAACGATGGGCATTTAATAAGTCTGACCAATCAATAAAACCTCCAACCCGACGGACCTTCACCGATACACTTCCATCACTGTCGACCGTCTTTCGTACAACACATCCATCGTCCAGTGTGCCTGTGAAAGCTCTCAGTCTGCCAGGTCCTGACTTGGTTCTTGGTGTCAAACAACCAAGAAACACAAAAACTATCCATATTCTCCCAGTGCTTATCCCGCACTTAAGGGTCCTATGCCAGGATATGTTGAGACAAACTGACACCCACCCAGGATTCCAACTGATAAAAGTTCTAAAATTGCCTCATGAATGTCTTCAGACTGTGGGAAGCAGTGGGAGAACTCAGAGAATCAAAGCAGATGCAGGGAGAACGTGCACAAACCACACAAAAGTCTTGGACCCAGTGACATGGTTTGAGGAGACAGAATTTTCTTCTAAACTGAAATTCAATTTTTTTTTTTTTTTTTTTTTTAAATGGATCTGTGGGAGGTCCAACTCGAAAACCTTGACACCTCACCAGATGATAAAGGTTTAGTCATCTCATTCAAGGGCGACGCATCACAAGGAAGGAAAAAAGGCCACTGGCCAATGACTGGCAACATTGGTCCAGAGGCATCATTCAACTTTATCACCCGACGCACTCGGCTTCTCTGCCCAACAACAACAACAACAACAACAACAACAACAACAACAACAACACACAACTCACAGCTGACTCGTCCAGGAGATGCTCTCGGACTGCAGCTTCAAAGCAACAAAGCCGGGTCTGTCCTGTGAAAACTTTGCAATGGAAACTAATAACAAGATGAGAAAGGGAGCCGGTATTGCCCTAATCAGCACTGCCTAACACACGCAAACACACACACACACACACACACACACACACTCACATTGCCTGACACAAGACTGTGGGCATAAACTGTGTGTGTGTGTGTTCCCATAAATACCCTGGAGTTGTTATCTTTAAGTGGCATCCTGGAGCTCAGGGGGTGGAAGGCTGCATGCAGCTTGCGGAGCACACACACACACACACACACACGGCAGTCTGAGACAGAACACATAAAACAAACACGGGTGTACTTTACGCTCCTGACCACAAGTGAGAATTTTTCATTACTGCATCATAATTAAGATAAAACCCAGGAGAGTTCTTGTTTTTTTTTTTTATTATCTTTCTTCACTTTTTATCTGTTACCCTGAGGGAAATATACTTCCGTGTCTAATTACAAATTTGTGTTGCTCATATCAAGCAACGTAATCCACATAATGAATTATTTCCCCCCCCCCCCATGTTTTCCCCTTTGTTCAACGCATTTCCGGGCAGCACATGTGTTTGTTGCCTTTGCCTTTGATCAACATGACGGTTGCGGAACTTCAAGAGACGAGTTAGTCCGCCTGTGTGGATTTCCGAGCTCAGACTTTGGACCGGATCGCCCGTTAAGGCGGAGTGCGAGTGTGGAGCGTGTCCTTGGGCCACCTATTCCCTATTTTTATAGCGCTATATTTCCAGAACCCATCCAAAAAACCCACCCTCTGCCACAGTAAAACTCAGCACAGAATAAAAAAAAAAAGAGGGAAGGGGAAAATGGAGAGGGGAAATGAATGCACCTCTCTCTGCTGACGTGGAAAGACCCTGACCAGAGAATCATTGACGAGGGGAGAAGAAAGAAAACAAGACTAAACGAATCAGTGAAGCCAGTTAAGATGCCGACTGTGCGCTAATTGTTTCGCATCATCGGTGAAAGAAGTGGCTCCTCTGACTGAGAGGTTTAAATTAAAAAACCCTGCTGCTCTTATTCTCCGTCTTCACTTTGATGTCCATGTCTGCTTTTTTTTCTCCATAAATGAGTTGGGGTTTTTTTTACCCAGGAAAAAAAAATAAAATCCAAGTTGTTCCTTCTACTTTAAAAGCTATGAAGCAGAGGGACGCTTCTAAATTCTCTCTTTTTTTAATCCCTTCTCATTAAACTTTTTTTAAATTCTTATCAAATCTGAGCTGTGGATTAGTTATCATGGAAAAGTTAAGTCAGGTGAAAGGAATTATTGAAGATTTCAGATTATTTAAAACGTATCTGTGTGAGGGTTTAGCATGAATAGCATTTTGCTGTCTTGAAACTTCTTTTCTACCCCCCTTTAAAAAAAAAAGAAGAAAGTGGCCGAAACTTGTCACGGCTCGCTCGGCACTCGTCGCCACCATGACATTGGCAAAGCTTCTCTCGGTGGCGCTGCGTGGCAACTATCAGCGTCTCTGCATCGGTCAGAGCGGCTCCAGCCTCAGCACTTCATTTCCCTTCATTAGTCCGACTGTCCGGAAAGCCGTCCTCGAGGATTTCACATCAATTCTAATTTGTTGCACTTTGAAGTCTGATTAATTCACAATTACTGTGAGTAGAAAAGAAAAAAAAAGGGTTGGAAGGACAAGAATAGAGACGGGCCAGTAAGAGAAGTGGCGAAGAGAGAGGAGCTAATGGCGGCGGCGGCGTTGGCGAAGCTTCCTGAATGCTGATCAGCCGTCAGACAATACCACCGACTGAAGGCTGATTACCATCTTTTCAAGTTAAAAAAAAAAAAAAAAAGAGTCAGACAGATGATATTTGGCGCAATTATCTTTTGGCAGCGCCATTCTCGGCCTAATGACAGTCTAACGCCGGCGGAGTACGAATCAAGTTCCCTCGCCACAATGAGCGAGAGCGTGCCCGAGCGGTTCAATAACGTTTTGGAGCAAAGTGCATCCCCATCGGGAGCCGGAGCACAATGACAGACTGATTTTTAATAATGAAAAAAAAAAATGAAAAAAGAATGTAAAGGGAGGTGAGACGAGGCGTGGGGGGGTGGGGGGGGGGTGATATCTGCAGTGATATTAAAGACCCGGCTGAGCCGTTGAGCGGGAGATTTAGCGAGTCTCGTCCGTCGCTGCGGGAAGACGGAGCGAGGACGGTTTTACTAGGCTGTTAAGCCCAGTGAGGAGTGAGAGGGTTCAGACAGGGTTTACCTCTGAGTGATGACTGCAGATATGCGCGGGATTCATCATCTTAGCGCCGAGACTGGGTAGCTTCACGCTTCGCACTTTCTAATACACTCTGACCTTTCGCCGTATATATTTTTATGCACTTGCCGATTGTGAATGGCGCACGGATTCGGGGCAGGTACGCCATCTCTGGCCTGAAGGCGGAGTGGAGAGCCAAGTCGTCGCAGCGTGGGGGTCGCTGCCATGTGGCCAATCGATTCAACTGTAAAAGAATAGTTCGCCCAAAAGTGAAATTTCACTTGCTTTTTTTCTGGTTGCAGAATTTTGGTGACATTTACCGATCCACATGCTGTATTTCATGTTGCACTGCATTTCACAAACAGAGAAAATATCCATTTTCCATGGCTGCTACTCAAGCGTTGAATACATTATGGCTTCCCCATAATGGAGTGAATGTCTACATCATGGCAAGTAACTGTTTTGACAAAGTGAACTATCTCTTTAGGACCAATAGCTAATAGGTCAAACATTGATGTATTGGTTTTGACACCAGCCACCAGGAGACCATTTCCCCATGGAACCAAGGCCACAAGGTTGGTGTGTTGTGCAGTAAAGTTGTAGTGTGTCATCCAGTCGGCACGGGGGCCGTTTTCCCCAGGAGAGCCGCGAGGCCGTAACATTAACGGCCGCTGAGGGACGGCGCTTTTTAAACCCTGGAAATTGCAGGACAGGGTATCGTAAAAGACCCGGCGATTCAATTTCAGTTATTTGGGGTTGTGGTTCAATGAGTGATGATCTTACTCGGGCTACTGACCAACACTTTAATCACAGTGATGATTCTGTAGTTCTGAAGACTTTAATTCTCTCCATTCAAACATAATCCTGCACTGATGAACACATCCTGACAGACCAAAATTCAGTATTAAACTGCATATTGTAGAGGTGCAAAGTAGCAAATAAACTACAGAGACTTACCAAACATAGCATGGCTGATAGGTTGTCCAGTAAAATTGACACTGAAAAAAAGAGGAAAGGAAGAAAGGGGAAATATTTCAGATTGGCTCTGCTCAGTTTTCTTATGGCAATATTTGGTGCGATTGGTTTGTCAGTTCTTGTGCGATGGGCAAGCTACACAACATGTTTTTTTCTTAATGGAACACCAGTTTTTCTGCTAACCAACTCTGTGCAACGTAACTGGATATGAAAACATGGTGTGCATTTGATTTTAGTTTGTTTTACTAATTTGTTCATTTTATTTCCACTTGCCAATATTTTATTTTGGAGCTTTGCATACGACTCTAGTTTCTGGTAGATTAGATCAAAACTTAGTCAAACCACTGCGAGGGTTGTTGTGTTAAAACTATCTTTGATTTTTGTCCTTGCCTTGCTGGCCACCAACCCGCTGCCAATTTAATAATCTACAAAGTGTTTACAGGCCCTTAGGGGATATTAGCTATTTACGCTTGGCATGACATTGAACTCAGCTAAAAAAAAAAAAAAAATGAAGAGTGCTTTCAAAGCTTTGACGACAGAGATTGTAAATTCCATTTTTGTTTTTCTCTCTGTCTTTCTCCGCCTGTTTATCACTGATCCAGCACGCAGGCAGGCATTTGATCATATGAAGGATCCTCGCAAGATCCAAAATGATATATTCTTTTTATTTCCTCCACTTCCATTTCTAGAGCTGAGAGTTCAAGGAATCAAGGCGTCTGGTGGCGAGTAGCTACTGGACAGGAGGACGTCAAGTTGACGGAACGTGGGTTTTATGGCCAGTCAGACGTCTGCTGGGGACATCGGCTGGACTCTAATTAAATTTGTGGGCATGGCAGCTTTTGTGGAGAAGGATTTATGATTTTCATTAAAAAAAAAAAAAAAAAAAAAAAAAAGCCAGCTTGGGTGACGAGGCTGGTGGGGAGGGCTGATAATATGGTCAGACTGCCGTCAGCTTGGAGAGCTCTCACACCGTCTGTCTCTGGAGACTCCCAGGAGAACATTTGATGGCACCGGGGCAAGAAGAAAAAAAAAAACAACAACGACACTATGTTCTCTAAAGTGCAAAGTTTAGGCACCTAAGTTCAGAATAGTTGAGCGGAAGTAGAAAACTACAGTGATGAATTTGCCCTCATTTATACATTCAGTTGCAACAAAAAAAATGTACATTTGAGTTGAAGTTTTATGCTTTATGGTTCGACAATGGGAGCAACGCATTCAAGTGGATATTATACGACGTGAAAAGAACAGACGATGAAGAATAACTTTATTAACATGCTTAAGGGAAAATGTACTTTCAGGCTTTTTGAACTCAACACATTTTTATTCTGCATTTCAAAAATAGACAATGATACCATTAACACTTTTACAGAAGGCATATTTTATGTGATTGACAACAGTGCAGAAATACAAATACATTTAAAGGCACATTTATATGCAATAGAAACTTCATCAGTGTTATCTAATAATATAGTTTTTCTAGCCAACAAATCAATTTATGTGTACAGCAAAATTCCAAGATTAAGAATTGAATATTCTTTTTTTTTCTAGGAATTTTGGCTATAACATTGTAGCTTTCCAATGGACCCCCAATGACTCAATTATTTCTGTGTGGGGAAAAAAAAAAACAAGTTATGATGAAATCAGAATCAAACGACACATTTTTTCTCACTGCAGTTTTTCATTAGCTTAGCAGACTACGACTACACCTCTTTGTGTCCCAGCACGGCGTCGTAGATCTTCCCGGTGAGGCGGTGCTGGATGTTGGAGAAGCCGGCGGCGGCCAGCAGGGCAGCGTACTGAGCAGCCGTCCTCTCCCTTCCCTCCGTCTGAACCAGCATGTTGAGGGAGTAGAGCTGCACGGTGAGCGGGCCCGAGCCGTCCTCGTGGAGCAGCGCCTCCACCAGCAGCACGGCGCTTCCTGCAGGACGGAGCGCGAAATGGAAACAAAGAAAAACACAATGTTTTTCTTCTCTCTTCATCTTCTGCTCTTCTGCCGCTCGTCCTGGCAACGATTTGGAAGACTGCGCTTGTTAGAATGAGGCGGTTGGAGGCCGTTTTCATGCACTCCCTGATGCAACAAAGTTGAAAACCAATGCAGAATTGGCGACAAGTGTCTTCAAATAAAAGAGTTAACTCTTAAATACTGTGATTATTTTTATAGTCTCCTGCTAAGACAGAACCATCTGTTTTGGCAAAATATATTTAGTGAAAATTGACTTTCTAATCTGGATGATTTTTTTTTTAAATATTAAGTTCTATGGGGTGAAAGAAATCCTAAAACACTTGATATTGAAAAGGTTTCTGATGTTTAGCGTAATGTGAATATTGTAAAGATTGAAATACAAATTTCCTCTTTGGATTACAGATATTTCATTTCAATGCAAAATGCAGCATCATGACTGCAGGGATGGTGCAACTTAAAAGCTATTGTGCTGAGATTGATGATGGTGGTTTACAGTTTATCCGAACTGCTGAGTTTGTTTCATCACTGACTTTTAGCCCCCCCCCTTGATTGGTCAACTGCTCGGGCTTATGAGCGACTCTGAGGCCTGAGAGCAAAAGAGGGGCTTTTTTTTCTGTGACTGTGTTTATGCACACAACACATTGACACACCTACAGCCTTCCACACGCACACATGCAGTCATAAATATGCAGATAAAAAAAAATGAAAACAACAGGAGGGAGTTTTCTCCCTCTTAAAGCCATCTGCTGCTTTTGTGCGCCCATTTGTCTTTGATCAAAGTCAGAGGGACACTGTTCTCTCTTTTTTTCCCGGGGATCAGCTGCATTGTGGGATACAATCTGCCGTCTTTTTTCCAGCGGCGGAGTGGGGAGTAAAATAAATTACTCATCATGGTCACACTCAAAGGCACGATCACAGTCACACACACAGACCTGGTCTGCCAGCCTGGTAGACTCGACGCAGCAGCTGGATGCAGCGCTGGTCGCTCCAGTCGTGGAGGATCCTGGCAAGGATGTAGAGGTCGGCGTCCGGCATCGCGTCTTTGAAGAAATCCCCTGGAAAACACACACACACACACACACACACACACACACACACACACACACACACACACACAGTTCAGGCAACGGCATGTGCACATACACACACAAGCCAAGACATTGACCGACTAGACTCACAAATCCAAACAATGGATATCGAACAATGTGACGGCGACGATACATCACGCTTGCAAATGAAGTGTTTTTATGACCTGATTATTTTCCTTTTGCACTTCACTGAGTGTCAGTTTTATTATGGGATATATTCACAAATTTGATGTTGGCAGACGTGCAGAAGAAGAAGAAGAAGAAACAGCTGACGCACGTCTCGCCCGTCAGGTCAAACACACGAGCGTTTATCAGGAGTTCACCATTTTACACTGGGGATCACACATGCAAAAAAACTGTATCCCTGCTCGCATTGGCTGACTGAACGACGTTTGATTTAGTGACTGATCCTAAAGTCCATTGCAAATGGAACAGATGACGATAAGAATTCAGATTCTCAGGATTGACATATATATTTCCCCTAGTTTGTTGGGTGGATGTGCACCGTGTGTGTGTGTGTGTGTGTGTGTGTGTGTGTGAGCTTGTGCACTTGAACTGTCTGCACGTTGTCGTAAATGTCAAGACGTTTTGCGGTCAGCGGCGATGACGTCACCTTCGCAGTAGCCGATCCTGCGGTCGGCCCCGCTGAGGAAGTGCTCCCTCGACGTATCAACCACCTTGGGGAGGTCAAAGATCGTGACGGTGCATTCTGGGTAGGCCGACGTGCACTGCTTGGCTAATGCCCCGCTGCAGCCTGGGCGGAGGCGGGGGTCGAGAGATGGAGAGAGAGAGAGAGAGAGAGAGAGGGCGTTTTACTCACGCTGCGATGGACGCACGACCGTCTTCATTAGCGCCGACAAAACGCAGAGTCACACAAGTGGAAGGAATGCTTTCAGGTGCACCCCCGTGATTCAGCCGCGCGATTTGTGTCTTGTTGCACGGCGGCGGCGGCAGCAGCTCTGGGAAAACTGTTCATCCAACATTCATGGCGGCAAAGCAGGCAGGGGCGACTTGAAACTTTAAGCGGTTTGTATTAATGGAAACAAGGGCAGGAGGCTGCTGTCGAGGAATCCTTCTGAGGGATCCGTTTTAGGGAAGAGCAAACAAAAACACTCACGCTATCTGGGTGGTGCCAAAATGTTTGCGCATTAAGGAAAAAAGAAAAATAAATTCTTGTTTGGGATTCGGCTGGATCGGGCACAGCGAGTTGGGGATGAAACTGGCTCACTCGGGTGACAAGTCAGTGGGATTGCTGGAGTTTTGATTGTATATTGTCGCACATCCACCTTGAAAAACTGGCATCTGAATTGTTTTTGGCTAAGTTTTCAACTTCAATCAAGTGTTCCGGGTCAGCACACTTTGAGGAGAGGAGAGGAACATCATGGAAAATGGTGGAGCAGGAGAGGAAGCCACAGATTGAACAGGACATTTTCTCAATAAAAGAAGAAGAACAACAGGCTAAAACATCCTGTTCTCTGTTCACACAGTGACAACTGTAATTCATGGGAACGCAGAGGTCCGACCGCTAATGTGATTCAAATGAGGGCACACTCCACACGCAGAGCGTGGGCGAAAGGGGCGGAACCCCGGATTTAATGTAAAAACATATGAATATTTCAACATGACACTTTGGCAGAGTTGTTATTGGCGTTCATGCCTCATAAAGCAAATGTTGAAGACAAAGCAGAGTGAAGGATGAATAGAAAGAGCAAGAGAGAGAAATAGAGAGAGAGAGACGGATGAAGAACGTCCGAATGGGGGCGGAGCCACGGAGAGGCAGTGAAGTGGAATACAGGATCAAAGGATCGCACTCTGACCAAGCTACAAACAAAGCCAGCCAGCCACAGTGTGCATGTGTGTGTGTGTGTGTGTGTGTGTGTGTCGGCAGAATGCTGCCCTGACCCTTCCGAGCGTGACCTGCTTCCTCTGCATCAGTCTTTTTTTCCTCTCTCCCACCCAACCTTCTCCTGCCTCCACGTCCACCGAGTCGCACACAAACACAAACACACAGCAGCTGCTGTGTGTTTGTGTCGGCCTCCGACATCAAACGAGGGTCAGCGGAGAAGAAAAATCAAAAAAAGAGGGAGGGAAGGAGCGCGAGTGAGCGCACAAGCGCAGCAGCACAACGCTGCCCAAAAGCAAAAGCGGCTGCTTCCGTGTTTTTTTGTTGATGAAACTCGCTGTCGGAGGGTTGAAGGCGGGTCAGGAACTCCCGTGTGGGAATTTGGGAATTGCAAGCAATGACCCTGATTTTCAAACCCTCTGGTGGTTGAGAGATGCTGTGGCACTCTTGATGGTTTATTGACAGTCTTTTTAATGTGGATGGGGAATTGGGCTTATTTCACTAGCTGAGCTTGCGTTACAGTTTTTCGCAAAATAAAAGCCATATTTCAAAAATTTCGACAAAGTACAGTTGCGATTTGCGGGTGTTTCGGTTGTGATTGGTGTGAAGTGACGGGTGTGATGCAAAAAAAAGCCATCGCTTGGCCTGCGGTGCTGTCCGTGGTGCTGATTGGACAGTGAGCGTGGCTGCTTTGTTGTCGTATATACAGTAGCAATCACTGAATAAAAAAACAAACTTAATTTTGTGTTTTCTAAACAATGATTCTATTAACACAAAGAAGAGTTTTGGTGACCCACCTCACAGGAGTAAAAAACATGTCATGGGATATGTAGAACGCTTTGCACAGATCGTTTTGTGGATCTGTTTTCCATAATTATGCAAACCATTACAATTTGCAATTTACTTTTTTTGTAATTATCTGCTTGTTTTGTCTTTTGTTTGTTTTAACCCACGGACAGCAACGCATTCTTTTGGCTCTACAGCGAGACGTCTTGCAGGAGAGCGGTTCATTATAAGCGGTGGACAGCGAGGACTGACGTTCACCCCGAGACAAATTGAAGCGTTTCACCTTGGAGTCCGAGGAGTCGGCCTGCCAGGAGTCTGTCAGACCTTCCCCCACGCTAAAAAGTATGTTCCGCTGCCGGTGGAAGCAGGAGGAAATTAACTCAACCTGTCTCCGTCTCACCTGTAAATCGCTCCCCCCCACCGCTGGAAGCGCTGACAGTTACACGGAATTACACCGGCCACCTCGGCAGAGTCAAACATCTCTCCCGCAGAAGTTTTTGCTGAGACGCTCCAGTAGATCAGAGGCTCCCGGCGACACGCTGCCACCAAAACACAAAGGTGAAAGTTCCAGAAACCCGTCGCACCTCCAAGCATGTGAAACCTCACCCCCAACCTGAAGGGGGCGGAACGCGGGAATTAGCCGGAGAGTGATGTTCATCCCCTCCAAGTCCGACCCCCGATGTCGAGTGTGGAGCAGGGAGGAGAGATGGGCGAGTGAGCGACGCCTCACTGAGGTAGAGCAGCCAGGGATCCATGGCTCACTGCCCGAGGTGTTCACGAAGCTGCGGAGAGCCACACATTCAAAGCTAATGAAGCCACACAGGCCAGTCATAAAACAATAAGACAAATACAAACAAGACAAACGGCAACCTACGTCTGGAAGCACAGTAACGTTGTATTTCTTTTAGGTTTATTTTATTAGCATCCGGTGTTTTCCAGGGAAACGCTAGAATTTGCTCTCTTGTATTTATGGAGCTATTTTTCATGCATTTTTTTTTTCATCAAGATTGGAAAGAGTAATGGTTTTTCTCAGAATTGGAACCATTTCTGTTCACCTAACCCTCATCCCAAACAAACTCATTTACAATTAGCATCCGGTGATTTCCAGCAGAATTTGGTCATGATTTTAGTTCTTACACCTCGTCTGTGCTGGGGATTGATTGGTAAACACACCGATGTCACACATCTGGTATTTCGGGGAGTTTGCTCCATGAACGTGTGGACGGTCTCACAAAAACACTGAATCATAATTCGAGCGGGACAAGTGAAGACAAATTCACTGCATTGCATTCGGCAAGAGTCAAAAGTCTATTTTCCAGTTGACAGCAGAACATTGGGCATCATCTCCTCGGCCGGCCATCGCCGCTCACTGCCATCCTTTGGAGACGGCCGTGGATCGATGATGTCAGTTCAGCTGTCACGGCGAAGTGTGAGGTTCAAGATGCAGCAGCTCCTTTTGCTGGTTGCGACCACATTCCACAGAATTACCACAAGCTCTTTGGTTTTGCACTGGATTTAGGCAGCTCTGCGCCCTACTTCAAAGCCCTTCAGCGACCACCGCGACATGACGAGTCTAATTGGCCGCGCTTGTTCAAACCGCAGTCTGGTGCAAAAGTCTCGCAACACGGACACACAGAGGAGAAGCTCGCTATGTTTTCTTTCAGAACCATGACTGTAATGTCCCCAGGGTTGCTAATGTCCAAAGAGAAGACGGACGTGATTTATAATGCAAGAAACTCTCGGTATCCCCACAAAACAGCATTATTAGCCTTCTGTTTGTGGTCTCCAGCAAAAATGTTGGGTTTTAGCCCCCTGTTACAGCTGAAGCTTAGTTGTAACAGTCACGTGTTTGGAAGGGGACAAAAATAAAATGTCAGAGAGGTGTTGTCAGAGGGCGAAAAGTGCCCTGTGTGACATCACAAAGGGAGGGCAATCAAGCAAAAGAAGTAAAGGACGGCTGCTGGATGTTTCTCACCAACAGGGTTGAGGCACACATTCATATTAAAACAGAAATGGTGAATTAAATTCTGCTCAGTGGGTGTCATTTAAAATAAATGGGATCCAAGTGTGACATTAAAGGAAATAACTCTAGGTTAAGACAGACAGAGAGGCAGACAGACAGACAGACAGGCAGGCAGACAGACCGACAGACAGACAGACAGGAAGACAGACAGACAGGAAGACAGACAGATGGATGGACAGACAGGCAGACATACAGATAAACAGACAGACAGACAGACAGGCATGCAGGCAGGCAGGCAGGCAGGCAGACAGACAGACAGACGGAGCACCTGGATCTGCGCGCACACACAACAGGTGCCGCGGCAAAAATAAATAAATAAATAAATAAAATAAAAAAGCACCGCATTCAGTCAACCCGATGTCCACGCGCACACCAACCTAAACGCGCGAGCTCCTGCTGGAGGTGAGGAGGGACAGAAGGACAGTCGTAGGGACCGGAGGCTGTGCCTCCCCACCCTCCACCACCTGCGTGCGTGCCTGCGTGCGTGCGTTCAAAAGACCACGCGTGCTATCGGCGGCTTCACAGCTCCCCCTTGCGGTCGACTCGGGTGCTGCGCCAGCTCAAAGACGAAGACGCGTGTCGGAGTGGATATATTTTTGCCGCTGTGCTGATTAATGAGAGAGAGGCGACGTGGACGTAACCGTAAAGTGTTAAAAACCGCCCAGTCTGACATGCAGTGTGAATAGTTTGCGTCCTACTGTTTATAAGAAATATGAAGTCTTGACATTTTTGAAATTCTTTTCCACATATTTTTGTTCTCAAGAGTCAAGCAGCCTTAACTGTCTCTTTAAAATAAAATAAAAAATTTAAAATGAGGACAATATTCAGCGTGCACATAACCTCTTCCTTTTGACTCGGATCCCTTCCCAAGAAGCCCTGAGTGTCATCTTAGACCTCATGCTGTTTTGTTGTTTTCTGTTGTTTTTTTTGTTTGTTTGTTTTGCTTTGACGGGGCTTCATTTTTTCAAATGCAGTGCACTTTGCTATTTGTCCAAACGATTTGCCACAAAACCCACTATTAAGCAGTTTATGAATTAATCGGATTTCGGTAAGATTTCATTGTGGCAGATTACATCTCTGGGGACTTCCTGGGGATGTCTCTCTGACACTCATTTGCATAGTCACTTTAAAATTGCCATTAAAAGCACAGAGAAATGTTAACGTGCGTGGGTGCAGTTCAATGTATTCAGACTCCTCTGTCACCCTCCAAGTTCTTGTGAATGAATACTTTGTTTTCACGGAAAATATTCAGTTTCAGTACATGAATATTGCAACAGAAGCTTCATTATACACCTTGTTATTCTGCCTGTGGGGCCACTGGGAGTCTCGGGGTGACACACTTCACACCAGCAGCCAGAAGTGGGTTTCAGGAATTTTGTCGCTCCGTCACGTACGGGGAGAGTGGAACCATGCAAAAACTGAAAGGAGTGCCTCAGGGTATAATTTCATTTCAGATTTTCTATTTAATGTGACTAATTACAGTGTGCATGGACAAGACCGGAGGTTTGGGTTAGACAAAAATGCTTGTTCAAAATTTGTTGTAAATTGTGCTGCTGACAAATACGGCCGCTTTATTCGGTACAGCTTCTGCACCAGCACCTGACACCAACGAGGCGTTTTCCTTCGCACAAACGCTGCTCAATGGATATTTTTATTTACTTTTATTTTGGATATTTTTTTTACTCTCTGTCGATCTTTGTTTTATACGTTTGTCTCATGCAGGGAAAACGTTATTTAACCCCATTTTCAGTGCTGCTGCAACTCCAGGGGTTGCAGTGACTTTGGGCTTCTGCTTGTTGAGGAGGCCGACTGGTTCACTTTGGGTGGGGCGGGGTGGGGGGGGGGGGGGAGTAATAAAGGTGACAGTTGACAGCGTGCGCTGGTCTTCCTGCGTGCACATGCGCACGCGGCTTCATAAATACGTGCACGGCTGAGCCAGCTGTCCCAGTTAACACGACTCCCACCGTTTTAAATGTTAACGACTGTCAACCCGTGACCTTATGGAAATTGGACCCGATGACTCAATGCGCGCGCACACACACACATACACACACACACACACACACACGCATGCTGTCACTTACCTCCGAGATCGCAGATGACCTTAAAGGGGGAGAGATCAAAGGCCGTGACCACATCTTTACCGCAGATGTTCCAAATGGAGTTCATTAACTGCATAAACTTCACCATCTCCTCGTCAGACCTACGAACACACACACACACACACACACACACACACACACACACACACACACACACACACACACACACACACACACACAGACAGATACACACACACACACAGATACAAAAACAATCTGAAAATCCAGACCCTCCTTGAGTCTCGCTCTATTGAGGCAAAACTTTCTTTGTCATTTTTCCGTAGGCTGTCACACACACGCGCGCGCACACATGCACAAAGTCTCACACTGACACACACACACACACACACACACACACACACACACACACACACACACACACACGCGCTATATGCCTCCCTTCATCTACAAAGTTGCACCCCGTGGCGACACAGTGTGTGTGTGAGAGAGAAGGGCTGCAGCAGAGGAGGAGAAGAGCCTGTGGTGACGGCTGCTGCTCTGAGGAATCTCCACCTCATCACGCAGCAGCACTCTGTCCTGCTGCCACGGGGCTGTGCACGCACACATACACACACATACACTGACTATCTCCCCGTTCTGCAACACTAGAATTGTTTTCATCCAATCAGCCATGTGATCGTCTCGGGCCAAGTGGAGACGACACAACGACCTTCAGAGAAACTTTGCGAGTGAGTCAGCGCAGCAGCAGCAGCAGCAGCGGTGGCGGAGACGGAGAAGCTCAGCTTCCACCCCGACGTGCAAAAGACGGAATGACTGCGAGGCCCTAACAGCAGCCCTGTCATCTCCAATTCCGGGTAATTGTTGAGGTTAAGTGGTTGAAACGCTCTGATGGGAGAGAGCGTCCGCGGCGCAGCGAGTGGCTGATGGAGCGCATGGAGATGCACCATCTCGCCTCCTGCCTCCAGTCCAATCGAGACAACGTTGACCCGTCTGTCTCGCCAACGATCATTGCTGAGGTTCGAACGGCGCGCTCTCCGCTGAGACGTCTCGCGCCCGGTCTGCGGCCACGAGAGTCCCAGTCGTGAAGTGTCTGAGCAGGAAGGAACACTGCACCGCTTTGCGTTGTTGTTGTTGAGGCAAAGCTTCTTCAAGGACACATTCTGTCTCTCTCTGCGTCCGGTGACCCCAGCAGTGAAACACGATATTTGAGCCAGTTCCTTGAGGGAACTGGCTCGCTTTTAAACATGATATATTTACCAATCATGTATTTTGGGACCAATGCCAGCCCTTGTGGTTGTGGTAATCAGCCCTTTGTGATGTCACAAGCAGTATAGATAGCGAGTGAACGAAAAACCCATCCCCAGATCCTCACCAAGCCCTCCTGAACCAAAACCTCAGAGGCCAAAATACACTTTTCTTGTTGTAACCAGAGGTTAATTCTGCTGCTTTCTCAAAAGATACAGTGTTTTTTTTTTTCAGTCTATCCACAGATTTTGTACGATGCATACACCGCTTCAAGGTTTTCATCTTCTTCAGATGCCAGATTAAAAAAAATAAAAATCATTTTACCACTCATCACCGTACAAGGTCTCATATATATACACACATAAACACACACAAAAGCTCCTCTGAATCTTAACGGATGAATAGCTAAAATCTCATCAGCCAGGATTTCCCAGGTGACACTGGGCTGGAGGCGAGGAGCATCCGGGGGGAAGGTCACCACGTCTCGCACTCCCAACAAAAACAAAAAACAAAAAACGCAGCCTTGCTCATCAAAGCGCACTGGGAGCGCCGCGGCTGTGAGAGCCGTGCAGAGAAATTCCCAGAGACTGTGGGAGCAAACAGCTTCAGCCGCCTCGCCGTTTGGCAACAGGGCTTCCTCGCGTCCGCCGGAGCTGCGAAACGGTACGTGGCCGGTTAAACGGCTGTGAGGAAACAAGAGAGTGAGTCATCCAGCCGGCTCTGAATCATCCCCCCGCACTGCTCCAAGACGCTGCTGCGTGACTTCAGCGTTTGGTGTTTTTTTTCCTTCCTCCTGCTGATTTACACGCAGCATCCACTGGGGAAATCACAGAGGACAAACAACCTGCTCCTCTGCATTGAAAGCTACTGAGCACAAGTGTTGGCGTTTTTCCGCCCCTTCCTTGCTGGGTGTCTGCATTTCCAATAAATTAGAGGTCAAATACCTTATTTGTCCTCTATGGGACAAATAAGGAATATGCACATTGAATTTTTTTTTCAACTTTTTTTCATTTTCAAGTGACAGAGACATTTGAGAACAAAAAAAGCGGGAAAGAATGTCAAAAATGTCCATATTTCTTATAAACGATTGAATGCATACTATTTACACTGCATGACAGGTGAGGCATTTCCTAAATCTTTTTTCTTGTGGATCCATCTGGCAAAGAGCCCGCAAAAAAACTTTTGTCAAGGTGTCTTAGCGAGAGTCAATCCTACCTGCTTCCATTCTAAACTACTCAACTTTCTTGTGTGTAATTTTACACACTAGTCCCTTAACTTTAATGAGATTCCAGCTCCAATAAGAGACAATAACACATTTAACACTTTAAAAGTCAATGTAAAAAAGTGGCTGAAAAGAAACCAAATCTGTCAGCACTAATTTTAAATGTAAGTTTCTTTGTTACTGTCTTAGTGTCAGTTGGGACTGCAAATGGAAAGTAGCCCTTGGCTAATTCTGGCTTATTTACATTCACATGTTCATTAATATGCACTGTCCCTTTCAAATAAATAAATAAACTCATACCAATCAAACCCATTCAGCAGCACCATCACTTGTTGTGGCTTCCTGAATTGAATCACCACTTGTTTTTATAGCAGCTGCCATCCTGCTTTTACTCGCAACTCATTTGAAGCAGGCGTGGAGCAGCCTGAATGCACGACAGCTTTAAAAACCGGTCGTACTGGAGCCTGGCAAGATGGACGAGCCAGTCGCCGGAGTTGAAATCCCAGCCATCCAGCAAAAGCCTGGCCATCAGCCTCAGCGAGCTGACATCTCTGCAACAAAGGCTTCAGCGATCGCTGAGGGCAATAAGTGGGCGGATGTTTCGGCAAGTCATTAATCTGCGTTTTCGCTCTTTACGGCCCCGGCGGTATTTTTTTTTTACAGTGCAGGGCTCAGGGCAGAGCAGTCAGAGTCTATTAGCAAACAACGTGTGAAACTTTCTTTTTAGCGAACGACCTCTGCAAAGTGCTGACCGCCAGGACCAGCCAAGCGTTAAAACTGTGGGCACGGGATCCTATAAACACACGAGACCTCAAGGACAATGGCGGATCTGCCTCCTCACATCACCGCTCATGTCTCGCGCACACATGCACACACACATACACACCCTTCCCCTCATCACAGACCCCCTGCCTCCTAATAAATCCCAGGGGTGGGCTTTTTTTAGGAGGAGGAAGAGAAAAGAGTGACAGACAGGCCTAAGACGAAGAGACAGGGGAAGAATGTAAATGAGGAACGTGTGTGCTTGTGTGCCTCTGTGTGTGTGTGTGTCATTGTGAGACAAAGCCAGCTGCTTACCTGTAGAGAGCCTCGAACAGGTCTTTGGACTCGACTCCAAAAGCCTTTTCATACTGGTTTCGACCCTCTCTGGAAGGAGACCAAAAAAACAAAATATGGATATTCCACAAATTCCTCATGGCAGTGATGCGATTTTATTTATTTATTTGTTAATCATATTTGCTTTGTGCACACAGACAAACCTGAGGCTTAAGGTATCGATCGCCTCGCCGCCTGAAATCTGCTTCAGCCACACAATCTCCCTCGCCGGAATCAATAAGATCAACATCAAAATTCTGTTTTTTATTGAAGGTTGGGAATAAAAAATATATATATTTTCACTTCCCTATTTTAATCACATATGCACCAGGATGCTTTCATCCCTTCCGGCTGTCAACTCGACGCTGTGCGGCTCCCGCAGACGGACGCGGCGCTCTTAGGCCAGCAGCCGCGGCAAATCGCACGGGGGTGTGTGAGAGCCGCGGGAAGCCTTCCCTCACACATCATAATGAGGCTGAAATCCTTCCTGAGAGACTCTTCAAACAGAAGCAGCGTGACGGGGCTCCACGTCCTCTGACTGCAAGTCTAACCAGCTCCCAGCGCCCCCGCGGCTCATATCCTGCACCTACCAACCTACCAACCTACCCGCCGCTCTCTGCGTCTCTCCTGGTGAAATTAAAATCACTTTACGTGCATTTTTTTTTAGATTTCAATTTGGCAACATCGACTTTGTTTCCCACGGCGGCGGTTAGTGGTATCATTATTACTTGCTTGTGTTTTTCCTCGACGCTCCCCAATTGCCTTTAGTCATTAAAGATGTTCTCTTATAGAACTCAGGCCACTTGTGCATAGTAATGGCTAAAAACAATATCAGAACTTGAACTAAATGTGTTTGTAAACAAAGAAGGAGAAGGAGCAAAAGTGATTTATCAAGTCGCAGCGCTGCTGTCAGCATGAAACTTTTCTGCAGCTTAAGACGAGAACATGCAGTGAAGAACAGAGCTGCTGGGGGGGGGGGCAACTATCCAGTGGTTAATTCCTCGAGGAAGCCAAGGTTTGAGCATAAATTGTCATTTTTTAAGGGGGGTTCTATGTGATGAATAGAAACAGATTAGCTGTGTAGAAAAAAACACTGGATGAAGTCGAAAGAGACCTCAGATGCCTCCCCTGTGCTTGTTTATCTCCTGCTCCTTGTTTACCAGAGGGATGGTCACGCACTTGTTTTTAATGTGAGTCTTTTCTTCCTCCCTGCCTCCGGATCTCCCTCCTCCTCCTCACCGCTACCAGCGACAAACACCAGCAAGGACACACGTCAGTGCTAACAATAACATAGCTAAAGAATAAAAGAAGAGCTTTGGTGATGAGTGGAACACAAAAATAAATGGGGAAAACCCGACAAAGAGTTGCAACAGTGTGCACTTTCTTCATGACTTGACACTATCTGCAAAACGTTGGTGTCCGAGGTAATTTAGAAAGAAATCATTTTTGTTCGGAGGCTCAGGGCTGCTGCGACTGCTCGGGACGTGCAGGCAGCCGGTTTGTTGTGGTTGTGCGGAACGGAGCAAAACTACGGCATCTAGCGGCGGAACGAGGTATATCTTTTCTTTTCTTTTCTTTTCTTTTTTTTTAATAGTTCCAAGCGCAAACAAAATTGGGTTGAATAAACCAAATAGCGGATGGTTAATTTTTGATTGATTACATTGTGTCAGTTGGGGACTCAGTAATTGGGGTTTTTACAATAACAAACATGGATTCAGCTTGAGTGAAAGTGGAACTCTCAGTGATGGAATCAAACGCGATGATTTATAGAACAGCATCGTCTGGCTGCCGACCTTTCATTTATTTCATTTTATTTTTTTTTGCCGTCACCTTGCAGCAAAAACGTCTGTTGCGGACCTCAGACCTCACGGTTCAGATTCACGGTACCTGACGGCGTCGGTGAGGTAGTGCCAGCACAGGTAGATGGTTCTGGAGCTGTACTGGATGGACTGGTAGAGCGACAGCGGGCTGGAGCGGGTCAGGTAGAGCCTGGCCTGCTCTGTGTTGCTGTACAGCGCTGCAACAAACACAGGTGGTGGGACAGGTGGTGCGTTAGCAGGGAGGGAGCAAGAGGAGGGAGCGGAGTGTGAAATAATCAGAGACAGAGACGAGGAGGACACCAGGCTGCTGCTTCTGCTGCTGCTGCTGACCTTGTCCGTCCTGCTGCTGCGTGGTGAGGAGATGCAGGCCCGTGCAGGCGGCCAGCAGACGCTCTGTTCCGTCCAGACTGGCTCCGGTGGCGCGGCCGATCTCCTCCGCAGAAAGGGGGCGCTGTGCGCTCAGCAACGCATCGAACACGCCCAGCTCGCAGGCGGAGAAAACCACCTGAGACACAGAGACATCAGAGAACACGGAGAGGAGCTAATCTGATTATCAAGTCGATACACATCCTCATGTTTTATGGGGTTTTTATGTTTTTGATTTTTTTTTTTTTTTTACTTTTTTTTTTATATATATACCAGACCTATAATATAATTTACTGCTATTAATAAAAACGATTTGTGTCTTTTTGTTATGGATTGTTTTTATTTGATATTTCTTAATTGTTTTTATGGGCAGCGGCAGACAAATGGTCAAATATGCAGTTTGTGGAGTTTGTTTGACGAATAATCTCACTAGATTAGAAAAATAAAACGAAAACAAGACAACTGAAAACTTGAAACTGCTACTTTTGAAAAAAATATTTATTGTCTGTTGTTGTATGAGAAGCCTGCAGAGGATGAAGATGTTCTCCCTGACTTATTAAAATGAGCGTGTGTGTTCTCAACAGGGACTTTCCTGACCTTGGAGATGAGGAACCCCTACATGTCCGTAGCAGGTGTGTGTACACGCGTTCAACATTGACTTTCCTTACCTTGGAGACGAGGAACCCCTCCATGTACTGCAGGCTCTTCCTGAGGTACATGTCCGTAGCAGGTGTGTGTGTGTGTGTGTGTGTGTGTGTGTGTGTGTGTGTGTGTGTGTGTGTGCTCTCAGCAATGACCTTCCTTACCTTGGAGATGAGGAACCCCTCCATGTACTCGAGGATCTTCCTGGGGTACATGTCCACAGCAGGTGCTTCCACTTCCTGTCGTTCATTCATGGCCCTCGGTTCCGGAGTCGACACTATTCCTCGACAAGAACTTCCCCTGCGGCCGAGTTCTCCCTCTGGAGGTCCTTCAGCAGGTGAATGATGAAGACGCGAGGACGGGACCCAGGCAAAAGTGGCAGAAAGTGTCCACCCTGCAGGAGTGAGAGTGGCGGTGGGCTAAGCTGATTACGGCCAGATCTCCGCAGATTAGAAACTGGGGCTCAGTCTGCATGGAACAAAGAGGCAACGCTGTGGCCAAACACTGCTGCCTTGTTCATTATCACTCACACATGATCACACACCAATTGGGGTGGGGGGTGGGACTCTACACTTGGTGGAGGCACCAGGATATTTTTTTTTTATTTTTTATTGGTGCAGCCATGGCGTTGCCATGTTGCAACCACTTGTTTGCGTTCCAAAAACACACAACCAAAAATGGTGATAGGACAGGTCTGCACTTGCCAGAGTGGATATGGAAAAAACCAAAAGAAAAAGGTTGAGTATTATTCTACTGAGAGAAACACCCTACTGACCAACAGAAAACAGCATGTTTAGCCCCGTGTTCACAGCCTCCTGCCAAAAAAAAAATCTCTTCCAAATTCTTGCTTGTACTCAGCTTCGTCTTTGTTAATGTTTCATTAATAATTTTTAAAGGATACAAAATGTTTCTAACAAAACAAACAAACAAACAAAAAAACGTTAGCAACAAAAATCCAAAAAGTGAAACTGAAGTCGTCCGCCAGTCTTCATTCCTGGCAATGTCGACTGACAGCCAGTCAGTGTTATCCAACAGAATTAGACTGTTGGGATAACACTGAAAAAGGCAATGTTGCATCTTGCAAAATCTTTAAAAAGTGCAGAAAATGTCATAGCAATCAATCAAGATAAAGAAAAAAACAAAATAAAAACTGAATAATTTAAGCATGTGGTCCATCCGCAAAAGAAAAAAAAAAGTCAGAAACAGTGCTGCAACAGTTTAGATCCAAAGTTTTTTTTATTTCAATCAACAAGGCAGCTCGAGACAGCACGGTTTGAGTTGCTAGCGGAGCTACGGAAATGTTTGCGGCACCAGACTGTAAAACACACTTCATAAAACTCACATCATCCAAAAATAATTCAAATAAGACTTAAACTTAAAATATTATTCTGCATAACACTGAAACTGAAGACAGCAGCGCTAAGCGCTAACCAGGCCGGCCTGAACTGGGCTTCCGTTACCAGCAGTTGGAAAATGTTCACAGTATTAGTGAACCAGAGGCCACTAAATCCCATCCATCCTGCTGATTCAAGGCCTCCACAGGATGCTTGTTTGTTTTTTTTGTTTGTTTTTTTTGCCGGAGCTGCTGCGTCAAAATAGACAATTTCTTCTCAGTTGATGCTTCTGGTCTTGGCAACACGGCGGGTGTGGGATGAACTGAGCGGATGACGATGCAGGTTTTCAGAAGCTTTAACATTTCTTCACTAATCTTAACACCTGTATTTTAAACTCTAACCTGTTACCGAAAGTGAAAAACCTTTGAGTTTTGAACCATGGAAGTAGCAGATGGAGATCTGGTGTTGAAAGAACATTTGCAGCTGTCAGCAACCAATTAATAACTAAAAACCTCGGAAGGAAGGAACGGAGGGAGGGAGGGAGAGAGGAAGGGAGGGAGGGAGGATGTCAGTTCTGCTGCTGCTCCATCAGTTTGACCTCCAAACTGAAGGTGAGTCCTAACAAGATGTTCTACTGAGACTGAGACTAGTGCCGCCTGTGGTAGCTGCGCTCCCCGCTGTGGCTCCGCCTCCTGTACCTCCTCCCCTCTCTGCCACGGCTGCCGCTCCTGGAGGCTCCTCTGTGGCGGCCGTGGCTCCTACCCCGGCTGCGGCTCCTCCCACTGCTGCTCCTGCTGCGGCTCCTGTCCCGGCTGGAGCTCCTGCTGCTGTCCCGGCTGCTGCGCCTCCTCCTCCTGCCGCCGTGGCTGGAGCTCCGCCTCCTGCGGTGGTGACTGTGGCTGCGGCTGCTCCTCCTCCTTCTCGACCGGCCGTGGCTGGAGGAGCGCCCCCTCCTGGCCCGGCTGTGGGAGCGCCTCTCCCGGCGGGAGCGCTCGCCGTCTCTTTCTCCGCACCTGCTGGAGCGGCTCTTTGTCGTCGCCGCCGCCTCCTCCCTCTTCTCCTCCCTCTTCTCCTCCCTGCTCTTCCTCCCGTCGTCCCCGCCCCTCCGGTCCTGCACGCCAGCTTTAGACGCCTGCTTCTCTTTGCTTTCGACCGTCTTCAGCCCGTTCACCAGGCCCAGCGCCGCCGCCTTGGCATCCTCGCTCGGCTCCGGCGCCGCCGCCGCCGCCGCTGGCGCCCCCTCCTTGGCCGCGCCGCCCTCCTGCTCGCCCGCGGCTCCTGCCGCTCCGTTGCTGCCCTTCTTCTGCAGGTTGCAGAGGAGCCTGTCGCGCAGCTCCTTCTCCTGCCGCTGCAGCTCCAGGCCGCGCTCCTTCTCCGCCTCCACGCGCCGCAGCTCCTCCTCCTGCTTGCGTCGGCAGGCCTCCAGGTGCTGCAGGCGAGCCAGCTCCTCCTTCTGCCGCGAGCGCTCCTGCCTCTCTTGCTCCTCCCGCTCTGCCCGCTCCTTCTCCACCTGCTTCTGCTTCTGGGCCTGGAGCCAAAAAACAAGGGAAGACATTGGTACGATGTTAACAATTAATGGATTATTGATGAATTGTCGATTAAGAATTTAAACGATTAAATTAAATTAGTCGCAACTAATTGAACATTTTCTACACGTCACAAGATGGCGGTATAGTAACATTCTGTAACACGGTGATGAAAAAAACGCAGAAGAAGTAAACAAAGTAGATGCATTGGAAACTGGACCGGGACGTCACATGACCAGTCACCCTGCTCCGCCCTTACCTTGGCCCTGGCCAGCAGCTCGGCGATGAGCCGGATGGACTCCAGGTTGCGCTGAGCCAGCAGCAGCCTCCTCTCCTCCATGGCGATCTTCATCTGCAGCTTCTTCTGCTCCTCCTCCTGCTGCCGCCGCAGCTTCTTCAGGTTCTTCCTCTCCTCCCGCTCCCGCAGCTTCAGCTCTCGCTTCCTCAGCCGCTCTTCCTTCTTCCGCTCCTTCTCCTCCTCCTCCAGGGCCTTCTGTCTCCTGAGGGGGAGGGAAATTGTCTCGGTGATGACGGTGCAACTAAATTCTCCCCGTCAAAAGTCTTTCAAAAAACAAACACTTTGAACACAAAAGAGGGAAAGAAACTACACACTTATTTAAATGTGGTGTTGAACATATTAGATACAACTGTCAGTTTAATTAGGGAGATCTTCAACGTGTTTTAAGATGTGGTTTAACCCAAAAGAGAGCAAACCTTCAAGCATATTTCATGCGCCAAGATCTTTTATTTAAACTTTTATTTTTAGCCGCACCTCTCCTCCTCCTTCCGCTGCTCCTCCTGCTCCTTCTCCCGCCGTTTCTGCTCCTCCCGCTGCCTCTCCAGCTCCTGCAGCTTCATCCTCTCCAGGTTCCTCTTTCTCACGGCCAACTCGCTCAGATGCTTGCTGGTGTCAAAGGTCACCTGAGGGGGACACAAGTTTACACCAAATGTTTTTTTGGAAAATACGCCGCAATTGCACTTTCCACTAAACCGTGCTCTGATGCTTCCGTGCAGTTCATCGGCATTAGGTTTTTGCATTGTTCTGTGTCATGTTAATTCATCCTGTTAAATTCAACAGTCGTGTCAAGGTGAAGGTCAATATCCTGTCTCTGAGTTACATATCTTTAACAAATGCTCCATTATTTTGCCTGCAGCATTTGGTCTGATAAAACTTTGTTAATTCTACTGATCACCAATTTGCACTTTGCCAAAGAGGTCAATTAAGTTAAATATTCTTCCTGCTTGATATCAAATGAGAAAAATATCTTTCTTCACAAAGCATTGAGGTCACATAATGCCTACACTCATTCTAATTCATGCCATTTACCAAGAGTTTTTTTTATGTATTACATTTAAAATATACATCTTCTTCAGGACCTGGTTCCTTTAACACAGACTCCTAATTTAAAACTGAACAAAGGAGCTTCACTGTGTGGATTAAGACACCTGGCTGCTCTCTGCACTCATTACCTTGACAATAATGATGACACAGCATCGACACTCATTCCACTAAAAGGTCTTAAAGCTGCTGTGTGTCTCTGAACAACACAGTCTAATTGCTGTAATCTGCTTATCTGCAACATCGCAGCAGCAGTGGCTTCACACAAACACACACTTACACACACACATATATAGAGACGCACAAGAGAGTTCTGAAATGCCCTTCGTGGTTAACAATTGTGAGGGTGGATGAGAAACAAGGTCTAACAAACAAAACGGCTGCAGCTTCAAAGGCCACGAGAGGTGAAGTCAATGTTGCGACTCATTGTTCCTGTTAGAGGAAAATCCAAAACTGGGGGCAAAGAAATAATTCCTTGTTGTGTTCTTAACAAACAGTGATACACAACCATAAGAGACTCGCCCTACCTTGATGTTGCAGGCCACCGCTTTGCCGTCTTCTCCTTTCAGCATCAGCTTCATGCTGCGCAGAGTGTCCATGGCTTTGGTGAAGCCGCCGTATTCCTCGTACTGGACGTAAGCCTCAAAGTTCAGGTGACCCCCGAAACTGAAGGTGTTGAAGTTCTTGTCCATCATCTCTTCTCTGTATGGGTCCAGCATCGGGATGTCAGTGTTTCGCACCTGTAAAGTCAAAAAGGTGACATAATTTGCAAAAGTTTTGATTGTAATTTCTGTAACTGCGGCTCTATACAGCAGACTTGTTAATGCATCTCACTGTGTCACATTAAAATGCACTGATACCACACAGCGTAAAGGGTTGCCATCCTTGAATGACCCCAACCAGGCAGTAAACCCTCAGTAAAAGCACATCTTTCTAACTATCTGTTAAATAGGGAAGAAAAGAAACGGAACAAAATGTAGCACCTTGCCAAATGTCTGGAAGACAGCGACGAGGACCTCCTCAGAGGGTCGGTCTGGAAACTGGCTTTCCCTTTTGCTGAACCAGCGGCAGGGGAGTCCCTCCAGGTGGATGGTGTCCGGACGCTCTCCCGGCAGAGTCTCATTCATGTCCTTGGCGTCGCGGAAGAACGAGTCCCAGTCGTGGCGTGTGGGGAAGTCGACCTTGTTCTCGATCGCACGCACCTGATGGAGGCGGAGCAGACAAAGGCGATTTAAACCCATGGCCACGTCTATGCACGTCAGCAATCAATGAAGCTGTTATAAATACTACACTGCTTTAAAGGTTCAACGTGTGTTTAGCAGCATCCTGTGGTAAGATATTGCAAAATATCTTTATATTAATCTGTTTATCAAGTTTAACTTTAGTGTCTTTATGAACACTGAATAGAGTTTGAGGGGGGGAAAGACTGATGTGTGACTTCTTACTTCTAAAAACAAGTTTTTAGTAGTGATGCACTTTGAGACTACAAAACATCACCTGTAACTGTCCTGATCAAATGTTATCACCAGCATACAGCTAATGACCAAAATTCTCAGCTTTTAGGCTGAGAATTTATCAGACTAAAAGCATTCAGATATAGTTTCTGTTCCATTCAATGACAATAGATGGCTTCAAATGTACCACAATGGATCTTTCGACGTAGAAAGTGCAACGAATGAACTGGATTGTCAGTACTGAAGCGGCCTCACCTTCAACACGTCCGTGAAGCCGCTCAGTTTGATGGTCTTCCCATCCAGGCGGCCCAGCAGGCCCTTGACCACGGCTCTGTTCTCCACCTCGCCCTCGAAGCGGATGAAGTCCATTGTGCTCTTGGAAATCCTCAGCACTGAGAACTGCTCCGGGGCCACCATGGCCTTGACTCTCTCCATCACCTCCCAGTTGGAGATGCTCTTGCCCGGGAGCTTAAGCTGCGGCAGAGCCACGCTGACGGTCATCCTGGCGATGGGTTTGAGGTAGATGTTGTACTGGGAGGAGAGGCACACTGCCTCCGTGGTGTCATGGACGATGGTGGCCATCGTTGCCGACCGGCCTACGAGCTGCGGCATGGTTGGGAAAACAGACAAGTTCTCTTAGCACCTGTTTGTTTCTATTCCGGGATTCACGCGACCGACTTTGGCTCCCTTGCGACCCCTTTTCTACTTCCCCACCTAGCGAGGCTAACTTTGCATTCATACAAAACAAAAATAAAAGAATAAAAAAATAAAATTCTACTTTGTTGCGTTTGGTTTCCACCGACGAGTCAAGAACGTAAGAGCTAAATATTGGCTGTAGCTAATTGCTGTTAGCTTCGTAGCCATCAAAAGTTCGGGTTAAAAAAATCCGTCTTTAATCTAAAACCAACAACCAAAAAACCCGACAAATTCCAAGCAATCTAAAATTCATAATTTGACGTCTCTGTGTTGAATCAAAACGCGGACTTATGGCAGAAATTTTGGCAGTAGGCGTAAAAAAAAATTGCCCTGCAGTTACTAGCTCAGTGACTGATTGTTGCTAAAAAGCTCCTACGTGGTTTCTTCCAATGGAACACTCGCTTTACTGCTAAATTAGCATCGAAACTTCCAAATATCTGAATCATACCTTGCGTCAACAATATCCGCAAGCGCGTTGATTTGCGCAGAACCTAACGCCGCAGGTATGTGCAGGTTAAACGTGAAGGAAAGATATGCTAGCCACTTCCGCACTCGGTAAACTTTGACCTTAAAGGGGAAACGACACGGCTCGGAGGAGCGACACGGAGGGTGTTTTTAACACAGCGACTCCGTGTGGCACAGCTTCAAACATCGCATCTCGTTGAACAAGGTACAGCGGTGTCATCAGACTAAAATAAATATACTGATTAAAGTTGCGCAATGTATATTTAGTATCTGCAATTTATTGCTATAAAAGTTTCTTATTTTTGGTGTTAAGTTTAGTTAGGTTTTGTTTAGTTTTGGATCCCCATTAGCGGACACAGAATGCCAGCCAATCTTCCTGGGGTCCATAAAGATTAAAAGTGCATACGCTCAAACGTTACATTATAAAAAAAAATACATGATATAATACATTACACTTTACATATGAACAAATTAATAAAAAATGGGAAAAGGTAATTTTAGAGTACAGTAGAGTAATAGTTAAAAATTTGTTTCTTAAAAATGTGTTTTTTTAAGTTGTTTTTATGTATTAATTTGTTTAGATTTACTTTACCATTGCTACATTACTAAAGAATTCCAAAACTCTCCACTCTCATGTGAGACTTGTGATGCGTCTTGATGCGACTGAATGTCTCGGCTGACGGGGCACATTCTTGTGGCTTGATAGCTACTTGGCACTTTGTGTGTGGAAGTCACCATTGCTATGGGAACTGCGAAGAGAGAGAGAATGAAAGATGGGGATAGATTGGACATGGATTAGTCCAACAGCACAGAGCCCCCCGGGCCAAAAAGTTGGCACAGTTTCCGTGAAAAGATGGCAGAGGAATTTACATAATAGGCATTACTGCCTTCACTTTGTATGTAGGTCAGTCGCTTGCTGCAGTCAGACTGCCCCTCTTCTCTGTTCTGATCTAGCAGGCTGCCTCAGGCAACAGACTACAGACTTTACCATCCTAGGAAATAACAACATTAACAAAAAAAAAAAAAAAAAAACCCTCATCCCTATGGTGACCCCTGTGCCAAATCCTGCTTGACTGCATGAATGGGAGGGAGCAACAAGAGAGATCAGAGAGACATCGAAACAGCAGGAAGTAGCTTCCATCTACACCAGCAGCACACACTGCTTGTAATGACCGTATACATGTAATCCTGCTTAAATGCCTCTGATTTGTTCCAGTAAACACACACGGGAGGGCAAAGCATGATGGGTAGCGCTGGGGGAATGTCAGCGACACACGATGGCTGTCAGGAGCGTCCTTATCTGTCCAGTTCCAGGCACCGAGAGCGTTGACAGGAAATGCAACATTTTTCCTCTCAGACCAGTTTACATGAACTCAGTCAACTTCACATTCTTCCCTCTTATCACCAGTGACAAGCAGGGGATAGATAACCAGCTCCGCTTGTAGACGAAAAATGTCAATGACTTGTCCTCTGTCAGCGTCTAATACACTCAAAGACACAAGTTCACAATTTAAATGGTTGTTGATCTTTGCAAATCCAAACTTTTAAAGGTGCCATAAGGGAAAGTTTCCTTTTTTTGGTGTTTCTAAAATGATCAATAATGGAACAGAGTCATCTGTAGCACGTAGTTCTGGCAATGAGCACTTTGTGATGTCACAAAGGGCACTGGAGTCTCACTGGCACCTCAGCCCTTACAAATATTTTGGTACTTTGGTTCTCCTCCAAACATGTGGAGAGCATAAATTTGTGTTTTTGATTATGTGTTGTTGCAGGACACCATGTACAAAGGGCCATCAACGTTGCTGATGATGCTGAGATCAGTGTTTGTTTTTTAGGTTTGTTTTTGATTTTTACTTTTATTTTTTTTAACAACCAGGGTGCCTGATTAGTGTCCAAAATAAAGATCTGAACCTGCGGTTGGGATGTGGGACCTCTAAAACTTAGACCCTTCCTGCACCTGTTGACTTTCGAAGGTGAACTGCTCCAAGATGATCTGTCTTTGTGACAACAGAAGTGCACACTCATGCAAAAATTATGCTCAGCACAGGTGCAGAACGCATACCAGCTGTGAATATATCGGGTGTTTCAGGGACAGCTTGCGGACAGGAAGCCGGGGATGTGCTGTAAATGCTGAACCAAAGCTGGCAGCGGAGGAGGGGGTCGTCAGATCATCAATTATTCAGCACCACCAGACAAGGACAATCACTTGGTGTCAGCAGGCCAGGCTGAAAAAATATCTTGCCTCATGGGCAGCACCGCTCTGGTTGGAATTTAACCCCTAGTATTGGGAAATAAATAGATATTAGTCGCTAGCATCATGTGTGCACTCCTTGCTATTGGCATTTTTTCCCCCTGTTTGTGTGATTAAAGGTCTCAGTTTTCAGAAAGTTTTCCCTTATCATCCTAGACTGCTGTGGATCAGCCTTATGGGAAAATTACACAGATATTCTTAATAGAAAATAAAACAAAATCAAAACACATTTTTAGCCCTCTGTTTACATCCTGGTTAGTTGATTGGTTGGTTGTAGTCTTCTGGTAAAACTGACTCTTTGATGGATAAGTTCACGTGTTTGGAAGGCGACAAAAGCGAGGAGGTTTTACAGAGTGAAATGAAACCCTGGCTGCCCTTTATGACATCACAAAGGGATTGGTTTCAGAGGGTTCCAAAGAGGGTTCTCACAAGCCAAGCCGGCAGATGAAGTAAAGTATGAGGAATCGCATTATATACATTTTCTGAGACCGAGCACTGACTTTTGCAAAACATTATTGCTTTATTTTCCTATTTGGAGATGGGGAATGAGGAGAAAGGGAATGTTGGTGGCTTTGCGACGGTAAATTCACATCGGTTCACAGTAAACAATGACTTACATCGATGGCATTTACATTTCCCCTCGTTCATGCACCTACAAAATGGATAAACGATACAATCACCACAACGGGAGCTGACGGTTACAGTCACGTGACTAAAGTACAAATGCTACAAAAAGGGAGCATTCTTAAAATCTGGGAAGTGGCTATTAATTGTGTAGCTTTCAAAGTTCACATTTTGAGGTTAACAGTCAAAAAGCCTAAACATCCAGCATTCCCCCGGCACAGCGCCTTTCGCGATACAGACGATGCAAACACGATGACAGGATAAATGTTGCACATGATCATGAACCGACACACAAGCAAGAGTGACAGAGCTGGAGCTAATGAGATAGTTTGATTGCATATTTACGGAGGATCAAGTCAGAGTGAAGATCCTTTCACAGCTAAAAGGAAAAAAAAAAGCCTTCACTGTCTTAAAATTGAGGGTGACATGCAGATTTACAGAAATAATCAGCTGTGAGAGGATTTAAATGCCTTCACCGGTTTACTTGAGCGAACTAACTAGACTCGGAGGATTTATGGTGGAGATGTTGTCGTTCTTTTTGCTTCCAAGAGGCAAAACCGTCTTACTTTGAACTACTGCAGCATGAATTAAACCCCTGCCCACCAAACAAACAAACAAAGAGGCAAAAAGTTTCAAATGAGCGAATGTGGTAGTCTTGGAAATTGATTTCTTTAGTCAATTCAGCTCAGTCAAGAAGTCGAAAAACGCAGTTATGTTGCTGTCTACCAGTTAAAGATAATGAGGCTGACGGCTGATAACAAGCTTCAAAGTGACAAGTGCAAACGTGACACATGTACGGTTAGAATAGTTTCATAGTTAAATTTGCTACTTAAAATAAGAAAAAAAAAAAGTAATTCACAGTTTAAAATGTATTTTTTCAAAAAACAGCACCATCCTATCCAGGGACGTTTAAAAATAGAAAATCGCTTCTATCAATATATTACTTTGCAACATAAACAAGAGAGAAATCAAACCAAAGAATGAAATCCCAAACTGCTGTGGTTAAAAAAATAAAAGAAGAATAAAAATAAAAATAAAGTGAAACTCTGATACAATCCTGCCTGCTGATTTTTGCCTTTGTAAACATTGTCCTGGTGTAAAATACTAAACTCAACACTCCTGGTGTGATGTTTGTCGTGTGCTCTGAAAACAGTTTAGACGCAGTCAAGGAAGTGAAACAGCTTCAGAACTGCTTTAGAAAATAAAAAACGCTACAACCTCATCAAAAGGTTTTTTTTTTCCTAACACTCATTAAAAATCCAGCGACTGTAGAAACCTAAAAACAAACTTTTGTCAAGGTGTGTAGTTTGTAGTCATTTGGGCAGTAAACGGTGTGTTTGTGTTGATAAAACAGCTGGTGCGAGTCGCCGGGTTTCTTGGTCACCTCATCCGAAGAGGTTGGACAGCGGCCGGGTTCTCAGCGGGCTCTTAGGGAGCTCCTCCCCTCTCCCGATGTCCCCCGCGTCCCTGAAGGAGGCGCTGTGGATGATCTGAGCTCGGTGGCGGCCCCGGTGCAGCCTGGCGTTCAACCGGGTGAGCGACGACTTCCTCTGCACCCCCGCCTTGGTCCTCCCACCAGCCACTGCCTCCCCCGTCGTCGCTGCCGCCGGCTCGGCCGGCAGGTTGAGGAGCCTCAGCGGGTTCAGGTTCCCCGCCAGGACCCTGGGGAACCTCCAGCCACGCCCACCGCCACCGCCACCACTGTTGGCATTCTCGTTGTCTGACTCGGCTCCGGGCGAGGTGACCACGCCCTCCTGCTGCAGGTGGGCGGCCAGCGGCGGCGGCAGGTACTGGATGGCCCGCCGGCCACTGTAGTCTCGAGCATCGGGGTCCGCCTCCCAGTCAGAGAGCAGCACTCGGACTACCTGTCAATCAAAGCATGGAAAAAACAAGGCTTCAAAAAAACAAACACAGAAACACAGTATCATCAGCATATGACACTATGGTGTTGAACAACAACACGATCAGAGGGTGCTGTTTTATTTTGCTGTATGTGAGAAAATGTGCAAATACTGTTTTTACTGAATAAAAAGCATGAATAGAGGAATCCGACTCTGATGAAGCTTTTCCTTCAAAACAAGGCAATCTAGAAAGAATGCATTGACAAAGGGGGAAATAACGCTTGGCAAGTTTAAGCTTTATTAACACATCAAAGTTGCCTTGACTTGACTGTTTCAAAGTCGCTGCGCTATTTCCAGGATCTGTCACCCACCAGTGAGGAATAAATACCACTTGCGTTTGTAATGCAAAACTACGGCTGCACAAAGGCACCGGGATGCACACACAGCTCCAGGAGCTGTGTGTGTATCTGGAGTAATGCAGGTCGCTGAGCGAGTCGGGGACGACTGTGGGCTCTTTTGTTCGAAGGCGGAAGCAGGAATTCAAGGGGGCCTGATTTAGAGTCGCAGACATGTTCTTGCATTTTAAAGAGCCCTGTTTGCTCCAGTTCTGAAGGCGCTAGGCTGCCGTTAGGTTAGGTTGCCAATGGAGAATTCTCCCAGTGTGCATCGTGAGATCATGATCAGTGATTGAACATCTGCAGGTACAATGAGCCGCTGTGACCCACCTGTGTGTGTCCGTGCATGGCCGCCAGGTGCAGGGGCGTGTACCCGGCGCTGGACCTCACGTTGACGTTCAAGGGTATGGCGTTGTCCTTGGCGAAGGCCAGCAGCTGGGACACCAGCTCGGCCTTGCCCTGCTTGGCGGCCCAGTGCAGGCAGGTGAAGCCGGTCACAAAGTCTTTCTTGGACACCAGGCATGGCTCCACGGCCAGCAGCGGCTGCAGGCTGTCCCACAGTCCGTCCGAGGCGCACAGCATCCACTCGTGCTCCAGGGGGTCCAGGGTGACAGAGGCGCAGTCGTCGTCGGTGGCCGAGGAGGAGTGGAGCGAAGTGGAGTCCCCGTCGCTCTTCACCGAGTCGCGGATGCGCGACCCGCGGTTGATCAGGGACCTCCGCACCTGCCAAGGCGAGAACAAGAGAGAGTTCTGGTCATTGCTCTCTGTGTCGGTCTATGTATTACAGAGATGGAGTTATGGATCAATGCACCACATATAGGACTGCTAGGAGGATAAACTTTATGGTGATAATCCTGCAACACTGCGGTGACTCTCCCGCATCCTCTGGTTTTCATCTCACACATTTATCTGGTGAAGAGCCCATAGAATGCACTTGGGGAAGGGAAGGGGAAAAAATGGCGGGTGATTACGATCAAGCGGCCCAATCAGATTTGTGCGTCTGGTTTAGTCACTTTTGCATGTAGTGGCTTTTCTTTCTGTGCGAATATATATAAACCTTACAAAATGGCTATTGGCAGATTGAAAGAAAAAAAAAAGAAAAAGAAAATGCCTGTGACAGACCAGAGACCAGTTTACAGTTTTCTACCTAATAACACTGCCATAGGGATGTCAGCCTGGTCGTTACGTGAAGCTGGATTGCATCACAGTGTCAAATCTCTCCATTACATAACGGCCGTTGCCGTTGAGTCACACTTCATGAATACTGTATTGACGGTCCCCGATCCCCAACTGTCCCCAATTGCGATGAAACGTGGCTGTCAAAGACGTTTAAGCCAGGCTGTGGAACCGCAGCAATAGATAAGAACCTGAGTGGTTCCATATGAAGGCGGCTGACAGCCACTGAGGAGGTGGAGTGCCTGTTAAGTGAGGCGCCCACAAGTCTGACATAGTGTGGTAGCTTTTTTTCATGTGTCCTGTACAGTCTTGTAGTGTTGTAGCACTCAGGATTGGTCATGGTCTCTGGGTCACTTTTAAAGGGTCTCGGTCTCGTCCCGGTCTTGGACTGGGCGGACTCTGGATTTTTGATCAAGACCGGTCAAGACTCAGCCAACACGAACAATGACCTAGTTCGTCCTAGTTAATTTATTTTTTTTTAAATCTTTTGAAGCAAAGTTGTTGTTTTTTTTTAAATGGTTCAAAATAGTTGGCAAAGCAGCAAAATGTTAAAGAAAATCATGAAAGGATACCTTGCTGAAGAGACATTTTGCTGTTCACTTTAGAAGCAAACTTGCATTAAAAAAAATATACTGGTCATTTTTTTCTGTTTTGTTGTTATTTTTCTTTGATATATAAAGTCTTGGTCTTGTCTCGATTTCGATACTCTCTGGTCTTGATAATGTCTTGGTCTCGGTTGGTGAGGTCTTGACCACAACACTACAGTCTTGTGAGTTTAAGTTCAAAACGAAAGAATGGTCCTACCTGAGGAGAACTGCTCATCATCAGCTCGATGAAGTTCCTGCGGCTTCCCTTGGGTGTGTGGATTTCTCCCACAGATTCCAGGCCTTCCAAGGCGCTGTCCTCGGACAGGCAGCTGACCAGCATGGCCCGCTGGGATCCTTTGGAAATCCTGCGGGCCCCCCGCACCTGCTGGCTCAGGCTGCCAGCAGAGTGAGCCTGGTCCGGGTCGGGTACGCCGATCAACGGGGCCGACTCTCGCCTCCGTCGGTCCCTCAGCTTCACCTCCACTCCTCCGGCGTATGGAGTTGTCTTGTTAACCTTCTGCATGGCCGCTGGTTGCTCATTGGCGTTTGGCAGTTTGTCATTATCCAGGCTGTCGGCCAAAGAAGTGGATCCATCTGGAAACACACGGGACAGGTTTTAATGGCTCAGTCAGCTCTGACTGTACGATGACGCTGTCCGTGGTGATTTGTCAAAGCAACACTCTGACTAAAATTATAATCCCGTCATCGCCCGCTCTCTCCAACACATGATCATCGTGGCAAAACGAATTTGCAGGGATTTTGTCTCACTTGTTTCTCAGATGCAATCACAGTCAGCAGAGGTCAGAGGTCGCGTATTGATTCTATTGATTGTGTAAATGGAATGACACTTGAACTAATCGGAAAATTCTGTCAAAGGGAAGGATGGAAAAATTGTTGTTTCAAATGAATTCAGATTATTTTGAAACGAAAAAGTAGGTAAAAGACGCTCATTTAAGTACAACTTTGATTTCTAAGCTGCAACACAGGTTTGCTACTCAGGACAAAGAAACTTCACCTGACTTTTTTGATTAGCATTTTGAATGAGGCACAGTTTTAAAATCAAAGAGACGACTCAGCTGTAATTAAGGTTGGTCAATGTTATTCAGGAACATCTCAAGTCCTCTGTCATCATTGAAGCGAATTGCAAAATACTCAAATTGCAAACATTAGCATCCATAAACAATAAGAACCAAAAATTTGTTTTGTCGTAAACATAAGGGCCGGAATACAAGCCTGTCATGTAAGAACTGACTACATGACAAGACTGTTGACACAAAAACAATATCTGAATCAGCAGGTGTCATTAAAAACAAGCCCTTAATCTACTGATAGGGAGATATGTCATCATTAATCCAACACACAATGCCTCACGCTCACCTGTTTGGCCCCTGCTGTCAGGGTTGCCATTCACGACGCTGCTGCTGCCGTCGTCGTCGCGCGGAGCCTCCTCCACGTTCCCGTTGCACTCCTCGCGCATCGCCGCGCCCGCGCTGCCCTCCGCCCGCAAACGCACAAATTTCACGCCGTCTTCTCCCACCTCCACGAGGGCCACGCTGGCCACGGCGCTCTCCAGCAGCTCGCGATGCACGCCTTCCTCCCTCGAGCTCCCCTCGTTCTCCTCGCGAGCAGAAAGGAAGTGATCCATCAGATCCATCTGTCGGACCCTCCCTCCCCGCTCGGCCACGAATTCGTGCACGGCGCGTTGCGTGCACTCGGGCGCCATCATCTTTGCTTTCGGGATGGTGCAAAACTGGCCGCTGCGGTGCGGAGTTGCGCAATAATAATTAAGATGCGCGCTTCATGTGGAGAAGGAGCCCATGATCGCGCTGGTGTCGCTCGCCGAGCTCGGTGAGACAACGGGCGGCAGCATCTTCTCTCCCCTCCTCTGCTTCCTTCTCTCCTCCGAGTGGCAGTGTCAGGCTCCGGCCGATAGGGGCGCACGCAGCGGCAGCGGCAGCAGCCGAAGCCAAAAGCTCTGCGCTGGCAAAGGCTGTGCTGCATTCAGGGACTACTCCTAAATGCGACTGGCAATATTAGTAATAATCTGCTTCTTATTTAGAGCATCTTTAAAAGAAAGTGTTTGGAGAAAAACTCGTTTGTACAACGACCGCGATGTCATAGCTAGTTAAAAATGATAACAGTTGTATAAATATTGGTTAGAAAACGCATTGTTTAGCGAAACAGACGATTTTGTGCCATTTGCAAGCGAAGGAACCTGCCTCTCTCATTTGTCATGATAGTTGTTTGATATATTATGTTTGTAATTACTCCATGCCTGTTCTGTCAAAATAGAAGACGGGTTGTTTGACAGAAAACGAGAAACTAAGGTAAATATTTATGACTGTGTTATTTCGCATCGTCCGTCTAGTGTCATTGAAGCGGCTGGGAAAATTAATTTGAACTGTACCATTTAACAATTGGGGGGTACGTATGTTACCAAAATAAATAAACAGGCTGTGACACACTTTATTAAATCTGTAGCTTATGATTATTTATTTCCTCAAGGATGTACATTTAACATACTGTCCCAACGGGTGGCATTTCCTCAAATCTGAGGGTGTAATAGTATCTTACACCACCAGAATTCACCTCATTCCTGTGTTGCTTCGAGTGGACCGCCAGACTACCCAGTTGACGACGGCAGGCTCAGCGAGGCGGTCCCGAGAAGTGTTTGTGGAACAAGTCACATTTAGTGTGTTTCATCACCACGAAAATACACCCGAGTCGCTTTAACTTGTGACAAAAACCATGTCTTCCTCGGACGTAGCTCGGCAGCTGGTCAGTGATTTTCTCCTTTACTGTGCTTGACTTTTGCGCGTCCCTGGCAGCTGCGCAGGGAGTGTCCGAGTGGCTATCGCCAAGTTAGCTTTAGCTCGTAGCTCACAACTTACCTCAAACTTCAAAACATTGTTATGAATGCGTAATACAGTCAGTTATACCCACAAACCACCGCTGTTCTTTTACACTAACACTGTTTAAGACGGTTGTCGGGGTATTATACATGTAGTTTTGAATTTTATATCAACGAAACTAAGTTTTAAAATCTCAACTTTTAAGTGTAAGACGCTAGCGGGCTAACGTTACGCTCAGTTGGCAACTACAACAGTCATAAAAGTTTTTGTTCCCCCCCCGGTGCAACGGTGTAATGACTTTTTGATATGCACTAAACCCGATAGGTTTTGACTGTTCTAATTCTGAACCGACACTTTCCTGAAGACAAGTTTTGCCATTCAGCATTGTTTTTTTTTTGAATGAAGTTGTGCGTTCACGCCCATCAGACATTTCATCAAAACCTGCGTCACCGTCTATTGTTTTTTTTAATTCAATGAAGTTGAGTCACATCAATAAAGTAAAGTGCATTCTCCCATCCATTAATGGTCGATGATACTCTGCTCCTAACCCAGTCCCTAAATTGTAATATATTAAGGTGGACGGTCAGTCAAAACGCCGGAGCCACGTCATTTATGTGGATTCCAGCACTTCCCCTCATGTTGAACGCACCCTCACATGACGCCTCACAAAGGTCTTTGGGAACATTACAATGAAGCCGTCATCTGTGCTTAGTTTAAAACTACAACTACAACTTCATGCACTTCATGTAGTTGTTTTCATTTTCATGTCATCCGTGTGTTTTGTCTGTCATAGCTGGTTATAAAATAGCCAACACCTGCATGAAAAACCTTGATTATTCATATGACTGTAATTCCTATTTTACAGGATAATGGAATGCGGCCCTTGTCTCTGGCAGGCCATGTGGGCTTTGATAGCCTCCCAGACCAGCTTGTTAACAAGTCCATCTGCCAGGGCTTCTGCTTCAATATCCTCTGCATTGGTAATTTTAACATACAGCCACAACGTTGGAGTCCTAAACTTAAATGTTGATACATAAGGTGCTTCCAGTAATGCATATCAGTTTAATATTAGTCTGAGGAGTTGTAGACACCAAGCACTGGGATTAAGACAATGTAAGGGAATCCTGTCCCGAGTAAATGATGGTCTGAACTCTTTTTTTCTGGCCCCAGGTGAAACCGGCATTGGCAAGTCGACTCTGATGGACACTCTGTTCAATACCAATTTTGAAAACTTTGAGTCCTCCCACTTTGAGCCTGAGGTGAAGCTGCGGGCTCAAACCTATGACCTCAATGAGAGCAACGTCAGGCTCCGCCTCACCGTGGTCAACACGGTGGGCTTCGGCGACCAAATGAACAAACAAGAGAGGTAAGAGGAATTTGTTGTTTGTTTGAGGAGGAGTTGTTACACTTTAATTTAGTCTTCAGGCGAATTTCCTTTAAAATCTGTTGCCAGTGTGAGCGATCCTGTACTTTTTTTTTTTTAACCCTTATTAAAGTCAGCTCTCTAATTGTGCGTCAACCACGTTTGCCTGTCTTGCAGCTACCAGCCGGTGGTGGACTACATCGACAGGCAGTTTGAAAGCTACCTGCAAGAGGAGCTGAAAATCAAGCGCTCCCTTCACAACTACCACGACTCGCGACTCCACGCCTGCCTTTATTTCATTTCCCCCTCAGGCCATTCACTCAAGTCCTTGGACTTGGTAACAATGAAGAAGCTTGACAGCAAGGTAACGTGTAGAGTGTCTGCATAACTGTGATACAGTTTGTCAAAAAAAGAGAATATCTTGATATGATATCCCCCTACTATGGCAGATATGAGGTCAGAATTTACGTTCTCAGTGTGCAGATTTCTTAAAAAAACAAGCCAATAAACAAAAACAGGGTGATTTGTATGTTAGTTGGTATTTAGGCTCAGAATGTTTTAGGATCTTTTTCAGTCTGACCCAGGAAAAAGCCCTTTTTTCTCCCCAAGGGGTTTAAGCTCCTCCTTTCTCTCTTGGAAGTGGTCAGAAACTTTCCCATGCTCCCTGTGTGCGTCCGTGTTGTGTTTTCTTTTTTGTGTGTTTGTGTGATTTCACTGTTCCGGAGTGTCAGTAACCCTGGATTTGTGTGTGAATGGAGCGGGGGGAAGGGGGGGGGAGCAGTGGAATGCTGTAATCACCTCACGCACACACACTTGAGTTGTCCTTTTGTGCCGCGGCCCAGATCGAGACAGAGAGAGCCATTTGTTGAATGTGCAGTTTGGATGGAGAGACAGTCAGTCACTCAGACAGCTGTTGGAACACATCTCCTGGCACTGATTTGTTTTCTCTGCTGGGATCGGTTTGTGCGCATGAGTGTGTGGTCTGAACCGTGGAGCCGTCCAGCGACAGCCATTCATTCCCTCTCTGTGGTACGAGGCGACCGGCAGATTGAGGGAGCATTCAGACTACACAGTTAGCCACAAATAACTTCACATACATGTACATATATACATATACATGCTTCACATATATATATCTATATATTTTATATCTTCTTATTTTAACATTTTTCTTTCATTTTAATGACTATTTACATAGATTCTCACTAAAGGGATCAAAACAATGAATGAACGAAACACAAAAGTGTGACATAAAGCAAAAACATTTCATATTTTAATTTCTTCAAATTCTCCACCCTTCATGTAAAACATTTAGTTATTTAACAATATTTTCCGTGCTACACAATTTCATATACATCTCATATATTTGAAGTCTTCATTATGTATCTACAATGTAGAAAAGTGTAAAGATAAAGAAAAAACAATGCATGAGAAGGTGTGTCCAAACTTGTGACTGGTAGTAGATATATTATATTTGGTGTTATAGATAAGTAAGAAAAATACACTACAAAACTCTGACGTTTGTGACGAGTTCACATTTAATTTCGCAGTGTGCAGTGCAGATCAGTGCAGATCAGTGCAGTTTGTTTTTCAGTTTTGTCGCCAGATGTTTGTGGCATCTGGTGCCACTCTGATTAAAGTTTGGTGCAGTTGCACTCGGCACTTCGCTAAGTCATTCAAAACTATTTAAATTAATGCAAAACATATTTCCAACTGAACCAGCGTGACCGCAGGAAGATTTTCCTACTTCCAGCCTTTATATGTCTTCAGCCCCTCGAAGACTCATCTTCTGTTATTGTGCTGCTAAAAAAGAAGTCTTTGGCCTGGCTGTGCTTTTTATACGCTACGCACTGTTGGTTTCATTGATTTGTTCTAGAGACTTTAAAAGCAGCAGCGGGCTGATGTAAAAGGGGCAACTTGAAGGTGTAAATAAATTATTATGATGACTATTGAGTTTCAATAATGAGACATAATCTTTTTTTTTCCCTCGCCTGTGCTTACAGATCGTTTTAACCTGGAAGGATGTCAACGGTTTATGTTAAATGGTGCACTGCAAATTAAAATGGGGATTTGCTAAAATAGATAAATAAATAAGTAACGACAATGTTTTGTTTATCCGGCTGTAGGTGAACATCATCCCAGTGATTGCCAAAGCAGACACCATCAGCAAGAGCGAGCTGCACAAGTTCAAGATCAAAATCATGAGCGAGCTGGTCAGCAACGGCGTCCAGATCTACCAGTTCCCCCTGGATGACGAGACCGTCGCCAAGGTCAACACCACCATGAACGTGAGGAAACGCACAGCAGCTGCGGTTGCATTACCCCGAGAGTTGCGCAAAACCTAAATATCGCAATAAAAAAAATGCTAATGGAAACCATCTACATTTAGAAAAGCCTCTCAAATATCGCTAAAGCGGTTTTTACACTCTCATGAGGTGGTTTTTCAGACGTATCGATACAGAGGTACACCGCAAAAGTGTCATGAAATCAATTTTTTCGCATTTACGCTTCGCCTGACACAACGTACGGCACAAAGTACAAAGCATATAAAAAGCATTCCTGACAGCAAACAAACGTAAACAAACAAAGAGAATTACGGCTTTTGCGCTTTACGCCATTCAGTGGAATCTGCAAACCTGCAAGTCGCAATTGAACTTTGTCGAAATTGTAGAAATATTGCTTTTATTTTGCGAAAAACTGTAATGGAAACGCAGCTAGTGATGGACACACACACACACACACACACACACACACACACACACACACACACACACACACACACACACACACACAGGCGTTTTATGTGTTTGAAGCATTGAACGTAGTATATAAACTCAATCATTACTCTGTTCTTTTTTAAATGGGCTCATTTTATGTTGGATTTTTGTAATAAATTGTATTTTATGGCAGGGTCATTTGCCCTTTGCTGTAGTCGGCAGCACCGAGGAGGTCTGCGTCGGCAATAAGATGGTGAAGGCCCGTCAGTATCCTTGGGGTGTGGTGCAAGGTAAGACTGACACATTATTACCTCTGACATTTGCCTTCACGTGCGCGTTCCAAATTCACGGCTTTGTGGTTTTTTTTTACGCGTCTCATAACATTTTGTGCGTTTACAGTGGAGAACGAAAATCACTGCGACTTTGTGAAGCTGAGGGAGATGCTGATCTGCGTCAACATGGAGGACCTGCGCGAGCAGACGCACACCCGCCACTACGAGCTGTACAGACGCTGCAAGCTGGAGGAAATGGGATTCAAAGACACAGGACCAGAGTGCAAACCCGTCAGGTCAGCTGACCACGTAAAAACGTGAAACTATCACGTTATATGAAATATGACTGGTTGTGTGATTTTGGAGTTGTTGTTTTTTGTGCGTGTGTGTGTAGCCTGCAGCAGACCTACGAGGCCAAGCGCCAGGAGTTCGTGGTGGAGCTGCAGAGGAGGGAGGATGAGATGAGGCAGATGTTTGTGCAGAGGGTGAAGGAGAAGGAGTCGGAGCTGAAGGAGGCTGAGAGGGAGGTGTGTAGACCCACTGGCACTGGGCCGTGTCAGTTGCCCCCCCCACCTTTCAGTTCAACCCAAAATATAACGTCCAACCCGTCCTCGCACCTTCTCCTCCGCAGCTCCAGAGCCGCTTCGAGCAGCTGAAGCGCCTCCACGCAGACGAGAAGGCCACCCTGGAGGAGAAGAAGAGGCTCCTGGAGGACGACCAGAGCTCCTTCGGCAAGAGAAAAGCCGCCGCCCAGCTGCTGCAGGCCCAGAGCCTCACCACCAACGGCAAGAAGGACAAGGACCGCAAGAAGTAAGAGGCTCCGCTCAAAGTGGCTGACGCTGCACCCCGTGCACGCTCTTGCCCTTGCTCATCAGATACGTATTGATTGGAATGCCCTTGAAAATCAATCCAACCCCCCCTCTGACTCCTCCAGCTCAGGCTTCATGTGAACAAGGAGGGGACGTTTCACTCCAGGATGACCAGTATCGCCAGTGACATTCTGCCAACGATTTTACCGACGTGCTGGGGCCATTTTTAAATTTTTTTTTTGATACACTAACCAAGAGAAGAACCAGACAACCCAGCAGCGTGTGCGAGTGTGAGTTTGTGCCAAAGTTTCACGACTGCACCCATGATTCCCGCGCACCTCTTCCTCTCCTCTCCACTCCTCTCGGCTATTTTTAATCTTTGTGGTTTTTATACCTTTTGAATATTGTGTCATATTTATCCTTTTATTTTTATTATGTTAAATTGTTGTTTCCACACAAACACACACACACACACACACACGTGTCATCACCAACATGCTGTTTATTGTGATCAGATGACTAAGATTCAGCACAGTGCATTAAAAGGGACTTTAACAGAATACTAGTCAGACATGTGTAGCCTGCTTATTACTTATTGTAAAGGTGAATTCCACAGAAATATCATTAAGGCAACTATTATGCGTATTTTACTTTGAAGAATCATCCTGTTTTGCTGTCAACTGGTTTAAATTTTCTTTCAGTCCACTTTCAGACACTATAACCACCACTGTTTTGAAGTTGCTTGTTTACTTTTTAACGCGTCGAAACCAAAAAGCTGCATATTCAGCATGCACAACACTGTCATTCATAGTAAACAGCAGCAGCGCCCCTGCTGGTGAGATGGACGAGGCCCTAAAAAAAAAAACTAAGTCTGTGTAAAAATCTGATGGTCTGAAGAGTTTGAAGGTTCATCATTATGTGCTGCAGTCAGCATGGCCACGGGGCATTATTAGCTCACTATATATCTGTCCTGTCATATATTTGTCTGACACTTCCTGAATGTAAACGATTTGCTATGAAAGCAGCACCAGCAGTGAAAACACACGCCAGAGTCTCCTGTGTTCAAAGGGAAAAGCATTGTTTCTGAAGTCATAGTTTTGCAGTTTACAAGAGGGTTTCGGAACAGGTACATTGTACTTGGTATATTTATATCCTAGATGGTTTACTCGCTCCCTTATTTTCTATCTTTTTATCCGAACCTTGGAAGTCAATGTTTTTTTTGCGGAGGGAACGCAAAAGGAGAAGAACAAATGTGCGTCTTCTTCCTTCGTTTGCGCCTCCCAGTAGCTGCGATCAGATGGGTTTCACGCTTGAACCGATCGCACACTCGCAAACACACTTTATGCCTTCACTAGTGACAACGGTGTGTTCATGTCTTTGTGTGAAACTCAAGACTTACACTATTTGCTCCACACCAGGTAAACACAGCGATGCGGACGGAGGCTACACTTGACTTAACAGTGTTATTTGGGAGCTTCTTTGCCTTATTTCTTAATAAATCTCTGTATTTTTGTCAAGATACACCTGGCTTGCCTGTGTCTTTTATTTATTAAACCACTACAGTCTCTAATTGGCCTTTTTTTAAATTCTACTCTCAGTTAAGGAAGTACGAGTTTGTAATAATAATCCTTCAAAAAGTGAAGCATTCTTTTTCTTGAAATAAATCACATAATCAAAACTTGTATGTTATAGTTTCCTCTTGTTAGAACTCCAGACTTTATTCCTATCGGTATTTTCTGTATGAAATAATTTAATGTTTGAATGGAATGATTCAGTACATTAGAAAGCAGGAAAATATTCAAGAATGTCTGTGTTTGAATTTGACTCTTATGCAGGACGTTACAATGTCAAGGTTGTGAAGGTTTGCTGGCTGAAACCATCATTTTATTTTCTGGAGGCGCCGCTCGGACTGGACGGGTTTAACGATCCTTCCGACCGGAATTCTGACTTAAAGCTTTGGCTTCACCGATTCACCATAGTGAAAAATAAAGCCTTTTTTTTTTTTTTTTTTTTTACCTTTCTTCCCCTTTCGTCAGGCCCTATAAGCGGATTGAGGATAATCACAAGCTTCCAATTATTTATTTAATTTCCTTTGCTTCAGAGGGAGATTTAGGTGACAGCAGCAGCAGCTTAGCGTTTTCACCTTCTCACCTGAGGAGGCGCCCTGAGCGAGCGAGCCGCTGCCCTCATTCCCCCGCAGTGTCTCACCTTCCTGGGCTCCAGCGCCTCTTTGTGTGACTCGGGTGCTGCCAGACAGGTGGACAGACGGCTCTGGTGTGAAGCTGAGAAAAGCCGATCGATCCTCTGCAGGGGAGGCGGCTGCTGCTGCTGCTGCTGCTGCTGGAGAACCTTTCCACCAGGGCGAAGCATCGAAGAGAACAGCCTGCAGGTCCGCACATACAAATGCCTTCAGCTGCATTCTGGGTAAAGAAAGAAAAAAGCAATTAATCCCAGTTTTCCCGCTCAGCACGACAAGAAATCTGACAAATCTAAACTTTCTGCCGCGAGAATCGACTCAGATTTATCACTCAGAGTTGTTGTTGCCGCTGCTGACGTCAAGTTTTCTGTTGCGCTTGTGCAAGATAGCCATCCTACTCCCGCAGACGCACATACACACACACACAGACAGGCCTGTCACCTTTTGCTAGTCACTCTAAATGCAAATGGGGGTGATCAGTGGAGACAGGGCCGGCCGTGGCAGGGATGAGGTTGTCATTTAAAGGGGAGCGCCGTCGACACCTTGAAATTACCAATTACGCAGCCCGTCCGCACCGCCGTTAGCTGGGTAACACGCGAGAGGGATGACGGGACGTTGTGAAGCAGAGGAGAAAGGGAAGTGAAAGGTGACACGTGGGGGGGGGTGACAACCAGCCGACGGACCTGTGAGGCTGCTCCACATCATCCTTTTGTCTCCGGGTCGCCATGGAGATTTCCGGTCCTGTGATTTTATGAAAGCGCTCCAAAGGCAATATTTTGGATGATCAAATAATGAAAAAAAAAAGAAACAAAAAAAACAATTCCAGCAGAATTCATTATCTCTTTGCTGGCTCGTACGGCAGCGTTCGTCCCCGCCGCGAGGAAAATGCAGCCGCATCCCGCTGCGAGGCCGATAAAAGGCTGCTAGCCTTCACGTCCGTGATGATAAACTCACGGTGCTGCTCCGCCGTGATGACCGCAACCTGGAGTGCTGCTCATAAGGCCTCATAATCTCCTAATGACCACATTGTGCTCGCAGATAATTACAGTGGGCGGTGGGATATAATGCGTTTCTCTTGACGAGTTCTCCAAGGGGGCAGCTGTAAAAAAAAAAAACACACACACACACAACAAAAACAAACCCCGATGTCTTCGGTGGAGGTGATTTGTTGGTTTTAATGTTGCGGAAATTCAATTCGCTCAGAGCTGCACGTGGGAAAACAACAAAAACACTAACATTTTATAGGCGTGGAAGATGTGAAGTTTGTAAATGCTTGACCGTGCTGCCATCCAATCAGTGAGGAAGCAAAGGTGTTGTCCTATTGCAGTCAGGAGTCAGCACTTTGACTCTCACACCTGAAACTGCAGCTTCTCAAAACTGGCTTCCGAGCGTGGTTTAGGTTCTGGACTCCAGACACTTTAAAAATGCTTTCTGCGGGAGCTCGGCAAATGCTTGGGGGGTGAGGGGGGCAAAAAAAGGGAGAGTTGAAAATCAGTTTTTAAAACAAAGGCATTTATTGCGAAAAATGCACTTGACATGAAAAAGAAAAATGAAACAAAACCAAATGAAAAAAACAATCAAATCAGCCACGGGTCATCAGTACAAGACGATGTATAATGATCACATGGTCGAGAGCGCTGGGCGCGGCCAGAGCAGAGCATGACTTCAAACGGCACAAAGGCCTATAAATATTCTGCACAATATAGAATTATATATATACTTTTCTCTCTCTTTCTCTCTTATTTTCGCTGCATCGGAGGAAGCGACCCGAGTTCGTCCCAGCGGCCGGTCTTCACGCCGCTAAACGCTGTTTCCTTCCGCATGTAAAAAGCTACATAGAGAGAACCCTTCCCCTCACACACACACACACACACTCATACTCACACACCCAGACACAGGTATCCATAGGAACAAATGGGCCGACACCTAATTCAAGATGGCAGAGTGGGAGCTCAGGCAAACACCGACAACAAACGACAACAGAAAAAAATCTAAATCAAATCCGGAGGGAGAAAAAAAAAAAAAAAAAAAAAAAGTTAAATGTGCAACAGTTTTCGTTTTAAAATTCTTCAAATAATCAAGACATCTCACTTGGTATTTACAACCAGGAAGGTGAGGCAGAAAGACGAGCAGTGAGGGAACAAATTGAATAATAAAAAGAAAACAAAAATGGCATTTGTTCAAGGTAAAGTGACCACTGTGCTGTGGTTTCATTCCTGATGTTTGCACCCTTGTAAACTCTTCACCTCCCTCCTCCTCCTCTACCTCCTCCTCCTCTTCACTGCATCAACATCTTCCAAAAGACAAAAGAAGAAAGAAAAAGAAAACTGCTGAGTCGCGTCCGTCTCTGACGCGAGTGAGGATTTGTGCTTCAGTTCCAACGTATTGTACTTTACTCGCGGGTATAAAAAGAGACAAAAGGGAAAATCTTAGTTTGGGATTTTTTTTTTTTGGGGGGGGGGGGGGGGAGTGTGCACAGCTTTGTTTTTGTTCTTTTTTTCCCCATCTAGTCTGACACAAAAGACAGATTTGTGTGTAGTGTGTGTGTGTGTTAGCACAGTTGTAGGCACTGAGGTTTGACCAGCCAATGCAGACATCTTCTCAAGACCTGCCGCCAAAATTTAGTTCCGATTCCCCTCCTAATCCGGCACTTGAACGACTCGAGAAGAATTAAGAAATGGGAAGAAATGTTTCAAATGCAAAGAGGAATCAAAGGGGGGGGGGGTGCCGGGGGGGCTTTACATTCTGTCACTGGGCTGCTGCTGCGGATGACCTTTGACCTGCCATGGAAGGGGGAGTGTGTGGGGGGGTATTAATCTAAGTGTTTTTGGTTTCATCTGTTGCTCCAGATGGACGGGATTACCCACACTGCACCCCCCCTCCCACACCCCCACCCTCAGGCTATGAGATGATGGCAGCCGGCTGCTCGCTGTAAGCGCTGCGTCTGTGCGTCTGTTGTGTGTTTGCTGTTGACTTTTCTCTTCACAGTTAAACAGACCAGGCCGAGTTTGTCTCCCTTAACGGCTCTGCAGGGGCAGGAAAAAACAAAGATCGCACTGGTCTGTGCGCTTTCGGGCTCATGGCAGGTCACGTTTGGCTTTAAGGCGAACGCACACACAGAGCAAAAAATATGACAAAAAAATCTGTCTCAAATGCCGTATTTCACATCAATTTTCACAGATTACAAAAGAAAAAATTACAAAAAAAAAAGAAAGAAAAAGCAGCGACCGACCAACTTTACAAAAGTCAGAACTCTGCCGTTGTAGGAGCCTTGCAGCCCGTAGCTGTGTCCGTCCGTCTGTCTGTCTGTCCATTCTGCTTGGCTTTCACCTGCGGGGAGCTGCTCGGCAGGTCTGACATGTGCGAGTCACATCATATGGGAATAAATAAGAAATGACAAGTCGCTGCTGTGTGTTTTTACCCCCTCTTGTCGACTCAGGAGAATTTGTGCAGAAAAACAAAAGAGAAAGAAAAGTCTGTCAGCATTGGAAAAAAAAGCCTTTCCCTTGTGCATTGATTTGCTTCACTATGGACACACAGCTGCTACTGCTGCTGCTGCTGCTGGTCTAGCTGGGGGGTTGTGGGGTGTTTGTGCTCTGGCCAGTGGCTGTGCTTCAGTTTGGCACGAGCAGATGCAATTGAAAGGGCATCACACATATTACACGACATTTTCACCATGTCCTCTGTATTCTCTGACAATCAGCCTGACCAGAAATGAGCCTACTTAGCCCTCTGTTTACAGCGGGGAGTGGTATCGTTACTCTTTGTGATGTCACAACACCGCATTTTGAGGCGCACAAAGGAAAAGTTTGGAGTTTTCTCACGTTACGTTACGGTCGGTAAAGTGAATTTTGCATAATGTGGGACCCTTAACTTTCAATTGTACGCTGCCGCAGTTGAAATCAGCACGCGGTCTTCACACACACAAAACACGCACACAATGTTTGCAAGTCATCTTTGCTGCGTTTCCGTCTGTGCTTCTATGTGAAGAAACAGTTCTGCCAGACAAGGTCTCAACTCATGATGTAAAAGCAGACTGACTGCAGACACACACGCACACACACGCGCTCACAATACAAAAATGCTTGCTGAAGGTCGGGTGAAAGTTGTCCTGCCTCTCTGACGACTCCGTACTTTTCTGTTCGCATCGGATCTGACAGAAAGTACAGTTTTTTTTTTTTGGGGGGGGGGGGGGGGGGGGGGGGTTTGCATTTCTGTTTCAAAAGCCAGATTTGAATTTTCAAAATAATATAGATTTCTTTTCTCCAGAAGATGTTTGTGCCTGACGAAAGAACGGAAAGCTCTTGTCTTGTGCCATCGCGAGTAAAAGGCTGAACAGGGAGACACAGCGGCTGGCAGGTGGCGTTGAAAAACACACCGTCGTGAACTCTTTGTCATCTCGCGCTGAAACACTGGAAACAAACTAAACTATTATCAATACAATTCAGTCTTTCTTACATTCAGCGAGCCAGTTTTACGTAGTCCGTTCAACAGAGGACCAATCCAAACGTAAAAAAAACAAAAACGGGTGTATAAATCCATGAGACATTTATAAATAGAAAAAATTAATTGCAGAATATTCATCTTTTTGCACAATTTGTTGTTTTTTTTTATCCTTAAATTAAAAAACAAAACAAAACAAAACAAAAATCCCGTCACAGATCATCACACATGACTAGTTTGGGACAACACAAACATCTATTTCAACATATATATTAAAAAAAAAGAGAGAGAGAGAACCCAACGTAATAATGCTACATGCATCGTTATTAACATGTTTTTTTTTTTTTTTTTTTTTGAAGTCGAATAAGAAAGACGGCCGCCTGTTTGTCACAAACTAAGACACGGAGGAGTGCGCTGGCACCCGTCCTGGACTGGTGGCTGTTGATTGGCCTCCCTCCCTCACCGCCCCGGCCCGAACGTCTCTTTCAAAAAACAACAGAGAAGAAAGCACCCGAATTCAAGTTCTGAGGTCTGAGTGGAAAAGCAGAGCTTCTTGTGCTCGTGTTTGCTGGTGGATGATGCCAAAAGAGGAGCGCCGGGAGGCAGCGGGGTCCGTCTTTCTGTGCTCTTGGAGTCTGTGCGGTTTCAGTAGTCAACTTCACGAGGGGACCCCTCCCCCCCCCCCGCCCCCCGCCTCGCTGAGTGGGGGACCAATCAGGCGAAAGCTGGCCCTGCTTCCTGTGTGGCTGGTCGAAGTCGAGGCTCTCGCTTTGCCGTTTCGTCTCGTGCGGGAGTTCAGGTTGGACCGACGGTGGTTTCCACAGGCTTTGTGCTATTATTCAGTAGTTTTACTCATTTTTGCCCTTCAACTGTTTTCGGAACGAAAGCATCCCCAGAATCCCCCCCCCCCCCGCCCGAAAAAAAAAATCAACTCTGAATTAAGAGAATTTTAATCAGAAGTAGCAGCTTCTTCAATCACCACTTTGATCTAAAACTCTAATTATAGGAAACCAAAGTCGGCCCATCCTTGTCCGTGTGTGTGTGTGTGTGTGCGTGTGCGTGAGTGCTTCTGTGTGTGTGTGTGCAGCGTTCTCCCTCTCGCCCCGCTCCTCCTTCCAGTTCAGAAGCTCTCCACGAAGCTGCTGGGAAACAGACCCGTCTGTCCCGTCCGCTGCAGGGTGCCCTTGTACCAGCCGTCGTCCCGCTTCTTGTGCACAAACACCACGTCGCCCTCGCGCAGCTCGATCTCCGCCTCGCTCTGAGGCGGGTAGGGCACCACCACGCGGTACCTGAGGGAGGGGGAGGGGGAAAAAAGTTTTTTTTAAAAACTTTTTTACCGATATCATGATATTGTCCAACTCCTAATTTCCGATACCGATATCAACCGATACCGATAGATGCGGTCGTGGAATTAACACAGTCTGGCTAATTTGTATTGTGACGTCCCACTGGATGTCCCTCATGATGTCGTCAGTTATGAACGAGCTATTTTGTTAGTAGGCAGCCCCCACTGAAACCACTCTGCTGAAACACGCGCGTCGCTTGCTGTTATGCTTCAATGCGGTTTGATGGCATCATCAAGCGTACTAGAGACGAGTAAAGTATTGTTATTTACTTTTTAGCAATACCAGGAAATTTGAGGAATTAATTCTCTGGTATGACTACTAAATTCGGGAGAAATTAAGAAAAAAAGTGATATTTTCATATGTTTTTCCGATACCGATAACTCGGCACAGGTGAGCGATTCCCCCCCGCGGATTTATTTCGCACATCTACCCGGCAACAAGCAAAGCAAAACAAAACAAGATGAAAACCATGATGAAAGAGGCGTTCAAGGCCTCCTGTTCTGCCCTCAGGATGACTGCGGCTGTGATGAGGCATTTAACTCGACTGGACAACTTCCTGCTCTGATCAAACTGCCACAAGGACACCGACTGGCTTAAAGTACTGATTCGGCAGGAGAGGATTCGGAGCTTTTCGACGCTGCATCCGCCAGAAAATCAGGACTCGAGGTCTCAGTGATAATCCTGCTGCCGCTGGAGGAACAGATTGAGCTGCTGCGCCAATGGGAGGCTTGAGTTTGACAAAATCTATTTTTCTTTGCAAAATCAAATGTCACCATTGTGTCTAAAATTCCTGACTTATTAATTATTTGCACAACACTGGTGTAGTTTTATACTTTCATACTTTTTTTTTTGTACTTTTACTCTCTTGTTCTCCTTACGCCGTGAGCCGCTGAGTTACATTTCAATGCTATGTATATGTTCACATATCTTTTAGTATTGACAATAAAGCTGCCTTCTACGTTGTATCTACAAAATGTGGGAGAGTGAAGCTCCAACTGCTTTTCAACCCACTGAGCCGACACCTGAGCTGAGCAGATCGTCGACTGGAATCATCAGAAGCACCTTCTGGTTGACTGACTGACTCGCTCTGGGTTTATGTGTCTTTGTATGCGTTTGAAAAAAAGAAAAGACAAGTGGGGTGGGTTCAGTGTGAGGGCAGTTTCTCACTGGGGAACCTGAGTTCATATTGTAGGTGTGGATATTAAATCTGCGGCGCATAGACGAAGCCATTATCTTGATGAGGGCGCTGAGCGTCATTCGGAGAGCTATTAGTGGCGCCGCCTAGTGTGGGATTGCGTTTACGTGCGTTGCCTGAGCTCGACAAACTCTGTCAGGACTTTTTTTTATTTATTTATTTACGCTACTAGTCAAAAGTTTGGACACACTCGATGAATTTAATGTCTCTTCTTTTATTCTCATGACTGTTGACATTGTAGTTTCTCACTGAAGGCCTCAAAACTACGTATGAACACACATGGAATTATGTAGGAAAGAATAAAAGTGTAAAATAACTCAACCACGTTTTATATTTCAATTCTTCAAATCAGCCATATTTAAAGTTATTTTGTTTGATGCGTAATTACATATACAGTATCTTGCTCATAAATTTGATGTCTTCAGTATCTGTCTGCAGCGTAGAAAGTCGTAAAGATAAAAGTCCAAACTTTTGACTTTTGGTGTGTATTTTCTTGCGTTTTGCGCTCACCTCTCCCTGGACAGCGGCTTGGGCTCAGGCCGCAGGACCATGAGGGCGCTGCCGGCTCGCGTGGCCGGAGGCGACCTGGGGAAGTTGGTGTCCAGGGAGCCCGACTTCCTGTGCAGCGGCTGTAGGCCGATGGCGCCCGCCATGTCGCTCTCGATGGGGCAGGAGCCGGCGCGGCCGTGCGACGCCATGGGGCAGGAGCCCGAGCGGGCGTGGTGGTGGTGGTGCAGCGGGTGGTGGGCGAGCTCGGAGGGGTCATGGGTGGGCGGCGACGACGGAGGGGAGCGGGGCTTCTTCTTGGCCGCCGCCCCCGACAGCAGCTTCAGCAGGCCGGCGGCTTTTCTCTCCTTCTGAGGACGGACAGAGAGCAGAGGGGAGGTGGTGAAGACGGTGAGCAGAAGAGGAGGAGAGGAAACCTGGGGAGATGAAGAAGAGGCCGTGAAGAAGAATTGTTTGTCTATTCGGAATGTCTGCAGAATATCTGCTGCCGCGGCGAATAAATACGTCAAGAAAATGCTTGGAAATAGAAATATGTGGCATGTCGACTCTATTTGATGGATTGGACAGAGGCAGCCAGGGAGTCACTGAGCAGACAGGAAGTATAAAGTGGCAGCACCTGCTTTTACATTACAATTGAAAAGTGTGATTTTGAAAAATAAAATCACAACGAGGATACACTTTTTCACATTAAAGGTCCAGTGTGGAAAATTTTTAAGGAAGCCAGATAGTTAAGGCATTCGCTTGACAGCACATTTCATATTTTGTGCACTGTCGGGTGGGCTTCCTTAAAGAATGACTAACTAGGAGCAAGACCCTTATTGCTCTATGTACTGTATATTCATATATATATGAGGACCGTTCTAAGGGTAGGAAAACCAGAAAACCAAATGACTTCCATTGTACTGCATGTATAAAATTGTATTAATGTATTTATGGGTAGTATGTTAAGCTTTTACCAATATGAAAATCATAAATCAAACCAAATTTTACACAGTCAATCGACTCCATGTTACAGCTGAGATGTTGTGAAGCTCGACAAAACCTGCTGAAGAATTAGAAATTGTCAACTGAGAAGGCTTAAAAATTGAAAGGGCAGCAAGTGTTGTTTTTCCTACTTGTCACATCATGCAGTGGAAAGGCAGCCCAACTGAGTGTCGTGGAGGCAAAACGTCAAAGCGACGCAACATCACGTGGCTTAAATGAGAATTTTATTCTCCACTGTAGGACGGTGATGGTCGGCCTCGCCCCCCAAAAATACCAGACCCTCGTGATTCCCATCTATGACTCTCTCCTCTGGACAAACAGGTGATTTATCTGCCGCTCTTGTGCAGCATCTGCTTATCGGGCGGTCATTACGAGCCTGTCAGGAGGTCGACGTTTACAGCCGGTCATCAAGAAATAATTAGCGCCATTAATTGCCTTTGTTGCCGTCGGTTAAAAGAGGGAAACACCCTGTCGGTTCGTAGGCCGTGTCTATTTCTGCTCTGGGTGCAGCGAGATGAGAGGGGAATTTGTTTCCCTTTGTTGCCAAAGACTGGCAAGCCAGGCTGCTTCCTTTGAGCGCGAGAGCGAGTGTTGTTGTTGCCGCGAAAACATCTGAAAAAGCAGCGTGTTGCTCCTCTTCTCAGGTCTCCATTCAGAGCTCAGCGGTGAGGACGAGACAGCCCGAGAGCAGCCAGAAAAACGCAGACAGCAGGGGGCGCTGCTCGGTCACAACAGGTGTTGCATTTCTCCTTCGAGCTGGAGCCATTATCCTCGCAGTGGTGATCTAAACGAGGCGTTTGCTAAGAGGAGCGCTTCTCCACGTGCATTCAAGGAGATTGCTTTATTGAAAAAGAAAAAAAAAAAAAGAAAAAAAAAAAGGTGTATGACGGAATTCTAGGAAACTACACAGCACCTGAGCAAAATGGCTCCTGGTTTTGCTTTTTGGGCTTGTGTCGTGCAAATTTCAAATTCAATGTTGTCTTTTTCTTTAACGGAAAGTGACACAGCTCTAGATAACAGCCCGATTTGATGTCACAAAGGGCACTGATGCCCCTCCAAGGTCAGTGGCAACACTCCCAGCAAGGAGGATTTTGATCAACCGTCTCACAGCTGCCTTAGATCTGTTCTGTTTCAACAAAGCATCACAATTTTTTTTTTTTTTTTACCAGAGGCTGCAAACAGAGGGCTAAATATGATATGATCATATTATCTAATATATTATGTTCTATTATTTGTTGTTCGATCTAAATATATAAAAGTGGATTTAACACATTTGTATTTGCAACGTAAATATAAAATCTGCCTCTAATGTAAATACTGTGTAACATCAAAGTCGTCTCTATTGTACCTTTGCACACTTTTTCTCTGGCATTTACAATGACACGCTCCCTTTCATGGTCCCTCCACTGCTGCCTGAGGGGATGGGGTGGGGGGGTTGACGCTGCTCCCAGTTCGTGCGATTCATGTACGAGCTGCTTGTTTTTCTACCTCGTCTGCCGTCTCAAAATGCCACTCTGCTTCGTTCCGAGTCGGGCAGATGGCATTTTCCTCGCTGCCCCCCCCACACCCCCTCTCTTTCTCTGTGTCTGCAATAAATATGAGGAAAATTTATTTTTGAGTCGGTGTGTTTTAACTCCTGCTGTTACATTGTCCGCATTCTTGAACAGAGTTTGGCTGCTTATTCATGCAAACTCTGTGATACTAGCAGGACTTAACAGCTTCTGGTGTTTTTCCTCTGCGTCGCGCCACCGAGGATCAATACAAAGCATGCTGGAGCATAATTCACAATTTTTCTTCTTTTTTTGTGGTTAATATCATCTCTGTTTTTTCCTCAGCCATCTGTTTCTTCAGCACATTATTGGCTGCCGGATGAGGCAGCAGGTTGGTTGTTGAAGTCCTAACGCTGAAGAAAAAGGCCTTTAAAGGTCCAGTGTGTTGGCTTGATGTATGACTTCTCTGTTGCTATGAGGTGAACATATTGCCTAAAAATAAATTAATAAATGTGTCTACTCGTACAATAAAAGTCATTTAGTTTTATATATATATCAGAATACACAGAGAGTCTTGCTGCTTGCGCTGTCAGGCGGGCTTCCTTGAAAATGTGACACCTCTGACCTTTAAAATGTCTCATTTAAAAAAAGGCTGTAAGTGCCAACGTTGATACCGGAGAATCAAACATGAACAACATGACCAAGTTCCTCAATAGCAACATGGGAAGTGCTTGAAACTGGGCCTCACACACACAGAGGCGCGCACACACTGGGGTGTGAAGAAATTACTCTGAAAAAACACATTCCACCTTAAATGAAGCGTCGAGCGCACCAGGGAGCCGTGCGATGGTGGAGCAGACAAACATTCCGATGTGAGTTTATAGAAGCGGGGAGTGAAAATACCGTGCACGTCGCAGCAGCAGCAGCAGCAGCAGCAGCAGAGCGACTCAGACATTTACAACCTCCTATTGGTGCAGTCCAGTTCTGATGAAAGTGTCGCCACTTCATCCCAATTATCCTCTTTCACAGTAGCTTCCTACATCCCAGCTAAGACGATGCTGATTGGTTTACTGAGGAAAAAGCGCTTTTGACTTGAGCTGTTTTGTTTACAGCGGCACAACTGCGTGTTTCTGTCGGTCTGCAGCTTTTAAAGCTTCACCATTTCAAGTTCAAGAGTTCACCAATAACTTTTTCTCTGCGTTGGAGGCTTTATTTTTTTTTTTTTTCATTTCCTTGGTGCCACTTTTTCCTCGATGCAGGTCGAACGGTCTCCATCTGATGGATACTGATTGTGCAGCCGTGAATATTGCAACATCTGCACCAAGACTTATCTTGGAATGACACTGAAAAATGTCTCCATTGCGCAGAATGAGTTCTCAATATACTAAATTTTAAACTCTAAACTTTAAACTGTGTGTGTGTGTGTGTGTGTGTGTGTGTGTGTGTGTGTGAGAGTGCGTGTGCGTATTGGCAGATGGCTGTGTGTTTCTCCTGGAGACCTATTCCAGCTTGAGGCAGTTTCTTCTGGCACGTCGTCAGAAATAAATCTTTTAAATGGAGAAAACAAACCTGCACAGCTGATTCTGGATGGGGATTCAGGTTTTATTTTGTAAAAATTGAATCTGTCATTGTTTTTGTCCTTATTGTGCTCCGAAGGCTGAAGATTTATTTTCTGGCCAAATATAAATAAATAAATAAATAAATAAATAAATGAATAAAATGTCAGTTTACAATGCCTTTAAAAGAGGGCAATTCAAATTTGCATTTGTATGAATGAATCAAATATTTGTCCCTCGATGGAAAAATGTATTTTTGGCCTCCGCCAAGTTTTTGATGGCTAAAAAAGAAATCATGGCGGAGGCAAATAGAGCGGTGGCACGGACAAAAGAGAACATTTGCTGAACAGATTTGAACATATTTAAACTCAACAATTGGATTCAGAAGTGGGGGCAAGTCCAAAACATTTCACAGCCAGTCAGTCCACTGAGGAGCAAACGCAAAATATGAATATGCCTTTTTTTTTTTTCCTTTGATGGAAAATTATTGATTTATTCTGTCTTTACTGATCATTTGTTTGTATTTTGATAGAAAAAAAAAGTGTTGATATGCATTCTCTGTATTAAAAAACAAACAAACAAAAAAACAAAAACCCAAAACGGGTCGACCCGGCCACGCTCATGCAAATAAAAGCTAGTTTGAATTTTAATTTGAGTAGCGGGAGGAAAACGGTGGGATACAGCGGGAGATTAAGGGAGAATAAGGCGGCAGAAGAGGGATGGAAGGAGGGCAGAGAAAGGATGCAAACAGCAGGGGAGAGGAAGTGGGGGCTTGATTAAAAAAAAAAAAAGAAGTGTGAAGGCGCAGGAAGGTGGGCTGGGAAGATGTGGGTGTCAAAGAGAGAGAGAAAAGAATGAATAATCACGCCCTCGGCTCTCTCAGCGGGTTTAAAGGCTTAATCTGCCTCGTGTGAAAAAGAATCTGGTGCGCTCGCTTTTTGCTGCGCCGTTCAACCGCCGCCACTTTCAACCACCAGAGGGCAGCACATACTGATGGTTTGATGGGTCCCGGCTGAACGACAGCCAGGCTGGCGCTTGCCTTTGCTCAGGGGCACACCGGCAGCGGTACCTGCTGGGTAATGGTGGTGGAGGCGTGTGTGTGTGTGTGTGTGTGTGTGGGGGGTTATCTCCACCCACTGAGTCATTACTCCACCATTCAAACACCCACGCAGCAGCATGGAAACGCTTACGAGGGAAATTGTACGGAGAGGAAAAAAAAAAACAAAATTAAAAAATAAAACCGGATGAAATAAATGAACGAGGGTTAGAGTTGACGCAACGTGACTGAAATCATGTGAGTCGCTGTCACTGGATGTGCTGGTTGTCGGCTGTCGGTTTGCAGGACCGTAGCAGGAATTTTGAAAAGGTTCCTTGTGACACCAGCTACAATATATCCCAGAAAACAGCCTTCTTAGCCCTCTGTTTACAGCCTTCCTCAAAAGACACTTTAAAAAAAAAAAAAATCTTTCCGCTCAACCTGACCAAACTTCTTGTGTCCACTTCAGGGCGACTTCAGAGGGCTACTGCTACCAATCTGGAAGAGGTGCCCACCACCCTTTGTGATGTCACAAAGGGGCAGTGAGTAGCTTTCCAGCACTGAGGCGTGTTCACTTTCTGAAAAGTCAGGGAATTATAGAGTTTCATATGTATTGCTAGAAAACACTGTTCATGTGAATATTTGCATAATTAGCATTTCATTTGAACGTGTCAGAGTGTCATCAGGGTGGCTCCGCATATGTTTAATATACGTTATGTTTACTTAACTTAATAAAAGCGTAGAAATATAGTGCTACATAAAAAAACAGAGGTCCAAAGCAGGTTTACAAAAACACCTATTCCAGCATATCTGCAGTCAAAACCTTTTTCAAAACACATTTTCAGACTGACTAAAATGCGGCCCGCAAACTTGCGATGATTGGGGCGCTTTTTGGAAATGCTTCCGCGAACACATCTCGTCCGGCCAAAGCGATATGTGTGTGTGTGTGTGTGTGTGTGTGTGTGTGTGTGTGTGTGTGTGTGTGTGTGTGTGTACGCGGCGCCGGCTGCGCTCCAGACAGTGTGACAGCGTGTCGAACAGAGATTACGGCTGCGACTGCCAGACAGTTATCATCGCTGCCTCGTCGTTCTCGGCCCCAACATCCAGCGATGGCTTCGCGGCCTCGTCGCCACCCCGCTGTCCGCCGAGCTCACAGTCACGCCGGCCAGCGCCGGGGATGATGTGGGTCAGGCAGCACAATTTGTTGCTGTTGTTTTGTTTTTCTCAAAGCATGATAGAAAAAAAAAAAAATTTTTTTTTGGTCCTGTGACTCAGCATGGTTGTGTCCTTTTTAAAGCTAATCCTCGATGTGTTTGAGATCTTCTGAGGCGTTCAAGGCCAAAAACCCATCAAGTCATCTGGTTTGACATTATCAGGGTGTCAAAATCACATCTGAACCATTATTGGTTTCAAAACCTACAGTCACAAGCTGAGTTTCCATTACCCCTAGAATTGCGCAAAACCTAAATATCGCAATAAGAAAACTGGTAGTGGAAACAGCTAAACTTCGAAAAATCTCTCAACAATCGATAGAAGGTTTATACGTGAAAAACTGTCATGGAAACGCAGCTACAGATGGCTTTGATAGAGTCGAGTCTCATTAATCCCTGTTACACTCGTCGCTTTGAATTGATTCGTCGATTTATAGAGGGGAAACGCACAAAAAAAGCAAGTCCTGAAGTTTTCAGTCCTGTTTTCAGCACAGAGCCGTAACTTTTAATGCATCTCGGTGATGCAAACCAGGCTGCTGTCCTGCTGCTGGTCGCCACTGAGCTGTTCTGTCAGCTCGCCATGGATTAGCTGCTGCAGCCAGCCGGGGAACAAATGGAGCAGAGGCAGATGCGAACCCCCCCCCCGGCGCCATCATTCACTGTCAGGCCGGCCCGATTTAACATCCGGCACTTTCATGCCGCTGATGTCACAACCGTCTACAGCGGCGGCACGTCGCAGCAAACACACAGACACACGCTGCCGAGCTGAGCGCTAATTGGAAAAATGCCATACATGTTTGGCTTTAATTCACAGTCGGAGGGAAATATCTGGCGAAACGAGACATGTCGTGCTTGCCCGCTGGTGATGTGGACTCAAAAACACATGTTTCAAATTTTGGCCTTGTCGTGTTGCATTAGGTTGCACAAACAACTGGCCGCTTGGCTGATATGTCATAATCCACAATAATGCCGGCAGATACACAGGATAGATTTTCTGTCCTGCTGCTCAATGTCTCATTTCCCACATGTTTTCAATTATAGTTAAATAATTATCTTCGAGCAGGCATGGTCAAACTACGGCCCGGGGGCCATACGCGGCCCGTTAAGATTTTTAATGCGGTCCGCCAAACTTGAAGAAATGATATTAATAGTCTGTATTTCATCCATTTTTCAGTGAGTCATTTCAATAAAGAGCTAAATACCGTGGGACACATTTTTTGTTGTACCGCTTCTGTTCATTTTCAATAGACATCAAAGCACATGTTGTCTACATGTCCCGTGATATATTTTTTTTATCTCCTATGAGTTGAATCACCAGAACACTCCATCCATCTGCTGCTGCTCCGGCCCCTCTGTCCAATTTTACAACCCATTGTGGCCCACAGGTTTGCCCATCCCTGTCTTTGAGACTTGCCATCAGCGAAAGCACGATTTTTTCCACGCAGTAACAGACGCGACGTGCATGAGGCGACTCACCTTCTCCACTTTGGGTGCGAGGACGCCCTGGATGGTGACGTGTGAGGGGCCCGGCAGCGGAGGCTGCAGGGGGCCGGCCGAGTCGCCGTTGAGGAGCGCCGCCGACACGTTGGGGGGCGTGAGGCACGAGAGCGGGGAGGAGAGGGGGAGGAGGGGCCGGGAGGCCGGGGAGGAGAGAGGCGAGGGCCCCAGGCTGGGCCCCGGGGACACCATGGACAGCGGGCGACCCGACTGGCCGGGGCAGCGCGACGGGGACGAGCTCTGGGGGCGCAGCGGCGACACGGCCACCGTGGGGCGCTCCGGGCTGCCCGCAGGAGGACTGTGGACTGGGGAAAGAGAAGAAGAAACAACAAGATAAAGCGGTTTAGCGGGCTTGGAAATAAAAGCATCTGAAGAATTTGCACTTGCACTCAATGCCTGCGGAGGCAGCGGTGGAAGATCTTCGCTGCTCTGACACAACAACAGTCCCAAGGACAAACAATGCAGTTTGTTCAAACTGAAGCCAAACAACAAGACGGTTTGTTTGCTTTTTTTCACCTGACACATTTTTCTAATAAAACACAAAAATGGCAAAACACAACAAGGTTTTCCTTTACGTCCCCCGAAGCCTGACGCATCCACTCGAGGTTTCCAAATCCCAACCACAGACTCTGTTTTTTCTTTTGTTTTTTTTTTTTACAGTTTTGCGTTGCTGTGTAACATGAAGACCGACACAGCTGCACAGTGACACATTCCATCCGCCGTCGTTGGCGACCAAAGCCTGGACTCCCAACATTCAACTTCTCACCGGGTCAAATGTGACTTTACGGGAAATAAACAACCAAACCGTGGCAGGAAGTGGTGAGTCGTGAGGCTCCCTGATTGGCCAGCTGTTTCATTCTACACCATAACTTCCAGACTGAGTGCTCGATAAAAATCAGTCACTCTCTACCAAAAGCTTTTTAAAAACAAGAATAAACAACCACTAAATGAAGTATGTTTAAAAAGAAGGAGCTTTTTTAGAAATTCTGGGGGGTAAATGTGGCGGAAAACCAGACATAAATAAAGTGCATAAGCATAAAGGCACGTTAATGATCTCTCCTCTTTCCCTCTCTGTCACACACACACGCACACACACACGCACACACACACGCACACACACACACACACACACACACACACACACACACGCTTAACCACCTGCTTGTCCACACTGCAGAGCTCCGGCTCAAATCCGCAGAGAGTCACGCTAAAAGAAAGCCACTAAAAACGCCAAAACTATGCACATACTTTATTCCGTAATGGAGACCAGATGTGTGTAAGCTTGCGAACGCACATGTGTATGCATGTCAGAGACAGAGAGAGAGAGAGAGATAGAGTGAAAGTGAGCGAGAGAGTGAAAACAGCCGGGAGAGAGAGAGAGAGAGAGAGGCACGACGCTCTGTCATTACGCCTACGCAAGACAAAAAGCACAGTGATGTCATCCAGCCGTGCGTTCGAGAGCCGCTGCATGCTCACTTGTGTGCGTCTGTGTGTGTGCGTGTCGTTCTTGGCGGTGTTCTCACGGCGTGTTCAGCCTCCCAAAAGGAACCTTGGCCATTATGTTCTCAGGGAGACGTCGGAAGACAGACGGCGGGAGGGGGGAGAGAGAGAGAGCGAGAGAGAGAAGAGAGTCGAGTGGAGAACAAGGTTGAGGTGCACACAGGGAATGTGTGTGTGTGTGTGTGTGTCTGTGCGCACACACGATGGCATTACATAATGCAGACTAAAGAAGTGTGCGCAGACTGTTTGCATGTTGCAGTTTTCTTGCCGTGCGTCGCCGCCATCGACTGTGTTGCCGCTCTGCAGGACTTTGTGTTGTTGTTCAGCGGCGGTGACTCACTGGGTTCATGTCAGCAGGTGCAACAGCGACGTCCATACCTGGACTTCACATCCAGCCTCATATATGGACCACATCTCTGACTAGGAAGCACCGAATGTCTATAAATAAAAACAATATTTTTCATCTTTCCAGTCGTTGGCGGCGGTGGCTAAAACCACAGCTGAACACGTCGTGGCTTTGATCATCATGGAGGATTTCATTGCCCCCCCCACCATCCCCAAACACCAAGTGTTCTGTCTTAGCCAAATTTGACTATTTCTGTTGGCCCGACACATCAGACGGAATTTTTCTCCAATCTTGAATTAGTTTCACACATCGGGATGGAAAAGGGCCCATGAAAAAGGTTTCAAAAAGATGCTTGTGAAATACAAAAAAAAAAAAATCCAAGACAAACGGTGATTAGAACTTGGGCTTGGGGAAATGGAGTCATTTCTGTGTTTCTGCGCAGCAACCAGATGGCGTCGCAGGTTTGAGTTTGAAGACATTTGCTTTGTTGTTTGTAATTGGGGGTTTAAACTGATCAAAACTTCAGTAAAAAGGTCATTTAACTACAACTTTAACCATTTACTGCTTGGCTCTCATGGTATCACTAGAGATGTAGGTATCAAGACCAGAGTGAAAAATTGTAGAATAAACAAAAGTAATCAGGCCAATAGAAAATGTATAGGAAATGAATAAATATAGCAATGAAACGGCAAATAAGTGAGGTCCAAGACAACAGAGCAGCAAACTCAGTGTGGAAATGCAGAGGCTTAAATCCATAGGTGAGGGGAGGAGGGGAAACGAGAGGCAGGTGGAAAACATCAGGGTAATCAGGGAGGAGGGAGCAGGATTGAGGGGGGGGGACGAGTGAAAACACAAGGGGAGGAAACCTCGAAAACAAAAAGGAAAGCACAGACCATGAAACGAGGAGAGATAAACTTGAACAAAAACAAGCAAATACAGCCTGAACTCCTCACAGGAGGGAAAATGAAAGACAAGCGTAAAAAAGATAATCAGGAAGCAGTGGACAAATTCCCCGATCGCACAGCAGCTCTGATGCATCCTCCACCGCATCCACCACCGTTTCTCCACAAAGTGGCTGTGATCAGATCCTCCCGGGTGTTCTTTCAGATTCCAACAACGGAAATACCACCGGTTCTGATTTGTCCAATATGGGAACGCCTCGAACCGGATCCGTCATGCTGTTTTTAATCATTTTCAACGTTTTTGTAACAATTCCCCCCCATCACTAACCCCACCCAAACAACTGCAACGGCTGTCCTGAACGGAGGTCTGCACAATCTGAATACCGACTGGAAGCTACTGGAATTAATGACCGATCAATATTCTATTATTCAGCAATCATCAGAGCGGCCGGGCGGCGGGCAGGAAGCCCTGAACGATCTCGGCTCCCTCAGACCTGCGGGTTAGAGAACAGAACATTTCTGTTGCACCCTCATGCTCCTCCCCCGGCTAAAAAAATCATCACAATCATCGCTTTTCGCTTTTCGGAAGCGCATGAATAAATGAGCGCGTTGCATCGAGGCCGCGGTTGTATGCTAATTAATGCTAATTGGAGGGGAGATCAATAAACCGTTAAGAGTGCAAAATAAGCCGAATGCTCCCACCGCGACTGCCTGCGCAGACAAAACGACTCGTGCTTTATTGTATGTGTTACCACCAATTCACACCATAAGCGCCTACGGTGCGTAGCCACGTGGAAACTCCGTACCGTTCACACCAGATGAGTTTCCGAGGGGCGGCGTCCAGCGACCGGTTCACGCGGGGACTGCAAGATCGCCGAACTGAGCCGTGTTGATGCCGATACATCACGTTGACGTTTCACAGTAAAATACAGCACATATAAAAACTAAACCCAGCACATTTTATATTATGAATGATGAATGATGAAAATCAACCGGCTCCACCGTGTCTTCCAATCAGTGACTTCCTGCCTGGAACGATTCTACCTGCTGCGATTGACGCGCTCTCGTGAAAAATAGAACGGGCGTATTTTTCCAAAGTGGCGCCGGGTGTGAACCCACACACTGACTTTAATGGCTGCGATCTGCTGCTCCTGAGCTGCGACCACGCCGCTTTTGGTGAGAAATTGGGTGTAACCGTATATCCCCCCCCCACTCCCCCTCCCCCCATTGTGTGCTAGTGTCTCCGGCTCACCCAGCTGCATGGAGGTGCGCACCGCCTGGCCGACCGTGTGCTGGCTGGACCGCAGGCAGTTCTTCAGCTGGGCGGCGGCCGACTGCGGCGAGGAGGCGGGGTTGACCAGCGGGGTGGAGGGGCGCGGCGAGGAGGGTCCCGGGGAGCCCGGGGAGGCCGGGTCCGACAGCTTCCCCCCGCTGCTGCCACCGCTCACTGGGCTGGACAGGCTGGAGCTCCGGGAGGAGGCCGCCCCGAACGGAGCCCTGAGGAGGGAGAGAGAGAGAGAGAGAGAGAGAGAGAGAGAGAGAAAGTGAAGTGTGTGATTGTATTTCTGCTGGCTCCGCCCACAGCGAGGGAAGGCGTCGCTGATTGGTCAGGTCGTATTTTAACCCCGGCGGCCGGTCAGTGGGGAGGTTTTCCTCCACTCGGGGCTCTGCTGCTGGAGTTCACACTGGAAATCTCAGCAATCCAGCTGCTGCCAAAAGGTTAATAAAACGGTAAAAGCTGATTCCGATTCCATGCCGGTATTCCGGAGCTGACAGAGGTGTTATCCCGAGGCCAGGCAGGGCTTTTCATTCCATCTAAACAAATTAAACTTTTCACACCAACAGCCACAGCCACTCCCCCACCGGTCTTCCCCTCCTGCGGTAACAACTTTTTGTCTCGAGCCATAAATCCACAGCACCAATTTCCTCCACAGTGGTGGCGGCTCCCCCCCCCCCCCCCCCTTCCCTTCCTGCTCTCCACCCATTCACCTCACCCGCCGCCCCCTCCCACTTTAAGACCCCACACACCTCGAGACCAGGAGCGGCTTGAAATGATGGAAAGGAAGGCTTTGGTCAGCAGGAAAAAAGGCTAAAAAGCAATTTGGAGGACGAGGAGGATCCCAGAGTGAGAGCAGGTGTGTGTGTGTGTGTGTGTGTGGGGTGAAGGTTGGCAGCGCGGGCAGCTGCTACACGGGGCGGGTTCAGCAAATCAGTCAAAAGACTGTGTTTTCATATGTCAGCGTGCGCTGCAGGAACAACCGCATGAGTCCATTTGATCCTGACTGAGCTAAAAAAAAAATCGAACGCGTGTCCGGCGGCACGGCGTAAAAGTCGAGTTTGCAGCCGGTTAAAAGGCCCAGTGTGCGAGAATCACAGAGCCAAACAAGGAAAAGAAAACACATGCATGAGTTTCAAAGTGTTTTGAAACACTTACGTGAATACGTCTGGGCTTAATCTACAGAAACAGAAAACAGCCACATGGTGCCAGAGGCCCAGAATGTAGATTTGGGTTCACAACGTTACCCTGTAGCTAAAAATAGAACACATTGATATCATGAGACCTTTGACCTTTAACTGGTCCTTTAATGCTCCATCATTTCATTAAAAAGGAGAGCACAGCCTCTGTGGTTTAACATAAAGTATACTATCAATAAAAAGAGCCAGTGACTCATATGACTCACAACACAATCAGGTGAGACGAGATGATGAGTGCCAGAGAAGTGGCCCACTTTCAGCTGACCAGTCTGACTTGTTCTTGGATTAGCGCAACAAAGTGCGAGAGTCAGTGAGTCGTCGTCAAAACAAACAAACAAACAAACAAACAAACAAACAAACCATTCACGCATGAACTTTTTCACAATTTGTTTCCACACCGTTTGAAGCTACTACTGACCATGATACGTTCAAAGACCTACATTAAAACGGGAGAAGTGAGCCTCGTTTGCGGGGCTCTGTACCCGCCGCCATCGCCGGCGGCGTGATTGATTCCGCCGTCGCTGTGCGGCCGACACGTCCCCCCCGTAACATGAACAGAGCCGCAGGCGGCTGAACAGTGAGCTGAACATTATCGACTCGACGCTTTTCACACTCTTATGGCCGGACCATCGACTTCCTGTCAGACACATAGCGAGTTATGGCTCTGGGGCGTGTGTGTGTGTGTGTGCGCGCGTGTGTGTGTGTGTGTGTGTGTGTGTGCGTGTTGCCGCAGACAGAAGTTACAGTGTGTTAGTTGTGTTAGGGGAGGTGTGTTGAGGAAAAAAAAAAAAAGGTGGGTGGTGAGATTTTTTGGCAGCCATCACTGGATTTTACGACGTCATAGAAGTTTATAGGAAGGAGAAAGTCGACTCGGAAGCTCAACGGCCTTTTTGAGCCTCTTCATCTTTCAACGGGACGCACGAGGCTGCGGAACGTTAAACCTTCCGGCGGATTCTCATGCGGGGTTGTTAAGAGTTGGTGGAAGGCTCGTGCGAACTCGCAAAAAAAAAAGTTTGGGATCTTCGGCTTGCAGATGAATTAAGGTCACCATATAACAGGTGACCTTAATTTGACCTTCTCTTCTCTTCCGACTGCAGAATCACCATCACAGGTGAATCCATGGATCCACCATGAAATGCTCCGCTTCAGGGAATATTGATAACTTTGTGTGGGTTGTGCTGCTAAAGAGTTGAAACGTGGAACTGACAAAGGTGTGGCCGCTGATTCTGGTGTACTTGCGTGTGTTTGTGAGCTTCCCATTATCATGAAGAGACATTCTGAGCTTCTTTGCAGTCAGACGAGCTGCAGAGGTAATGGTGGTGGTGGTGGGAGGAGTGGGGACTGAACTGCTCGAGCAAAGAAAAAACAAATTGCCTCTCATTTGATTACTCGCCCATCCTTCTCTCTCTCTCTCTCTCTCTTTCTCTCTCTCTCTCTCTCTCTCCTAAATTGCCTCCTAACTGCGGAACTCGAGGCGGCCTCAGATCCGCTGGAGTGACACACCTGCTGCTTCTGCAGCCGCTTCATGTCTCCCTCGGCCCTCAGCCTCCTCCTTCCCCCTCTTGACTCCGACTCTCCGCTGTTCTTTCATGCGTCTCGCACCTCCACTCCACTCCCCCACTCCACTCCACTCTTTCATTCTCAACTCTCGTCCTCGCCAATCTTCCTCCTCGCCCACCCATTATTTTCCCTCCGTGCGACTCCCGTGTAATCGCGACTCTCCACTCGTGTCCTTTTCTTCTGCTCCATCTGTCTCTTTGTCTCCGCTGTGTCGCGGAACGCCGGCCGGCTGGACGGGCGAGCGGTTGGAAACGGCGGCACACCTGCAGGAGCGGCGAGGACGACTTAATTGCCCGACTCGATTTCGCCGTGGCTGTTTTGTCATTTTTTTTTTTCCCGCCCGCGCCCACGATGCCAGAAGTAATGCTGGAGATGATGAGAAGGTTTATAATGACGGTGACAGTGATGAGCTGCAGGCGGCGGGAGTCGATAAAAAAAAAAGACAAAAAAGCAAAACAGAAAGAGCCACTAGTAACCCAGGTTTTTCCAAAATGTATGTTTATGAAATGCCAAATTGTGGCAAGTGATTTTATTTAACTATTAAGTACAACTTAATTATTGAAACAGTAAAATCCCGTTATCTAAAGGTGCCACATTATCACTGTTGGTCATCATCAAAAATGTATAGAGCATATCTGAGCCCTTGTTTACAGTCTGCTGACCTGCACGAGGCTGAAGTTTAGGCTGGCTTTTTATTTTTTTTATTTTTTATTTTTTATTATTGTTTTTAAAGATTCAAGTCACGTTTCTGAGAGAGATGTAAATAATTTTTTCCTTTTTTTTTTTTTTTGGACCACCATTGAGACGGAGGCATACATCGCATTTAGATTCCTTTCCTGCGAAGAATTCTCAGAAATCGCCTCTGGTGTGATGAGATATTAATCAGCATGAAGAGGTGAAAGCAGGGCTCTGCCGCAGTTTGGAAACCAGGTTGAAGCAACGCGCCGCACTCTTGCATTCGTTATGAAAAAAAAAGAAAAAAAAGAAAAAAAGTTCTCCCTGGGTGCCTTTGAGACATGAGGGACAAAGAGAACAGAGCCGCACAATTACACGGCGCAACAGGAAGTGGAACTATTGCGGCAACACGCAGGACTCGACGTGTTGGCTTGGAAATCACCGTGAAACAAACAACAATGTCAATTATATTACCATACAACAAGTGCGTGACAAATGATGCACTTTAGGTCTGATTGTGTTTTGCATGGCAAGGTTCACGCTGCCACAAACCAAACACATGCAAATGAATGAGAATGTAGAGCAGCGACACTTATGTGTTGATGATGGTAGTGGTGGTGGTGGTGGTGGTGGTGGGGGGTTACATTTGGACGGCTGAAAAAAAAGAAAGGAATAAAAGATTTGTCATCACACCATCACAGCGCACCTGTTGTGACTTCATTTGGAAACATTTTGATTTGTTCATTTCTTATTGCAGTTTCACAAATGATCCGAAATGTATAATTTGATGGGGATTTATGGAATAGTTATCTTTTATCTTTTATCTAATAGTATCTTTTTAATTATCTTATGGCTCTTTGGAAGTTGTCTGACTGGATCTCATTGTGTCTCTTGACTGCTGATGAATGAAGCAGGAGCAGGTGCATGGTGGGTGGACACATCATCACTGTTTGTTTTGTCCTGTTCTTGTGGGCTTCTTCACGTTTCTTGAGTTGGTAGAATTTGTTAAATGGAAGTATATGTCGGCGTAATCATTATAGAATGAAAAAACGCACAGCCGACTGAGTTTGGAATGAATTACTAACATATGTTCATTAAACTGCAAAGGAACATTTTGTCTCCTCTCTTTGTAATGTCAGTTTCTTCTGATGTTGCTCCTCGACATCCCATAACTGGCCCATTAAGGGAGCGAACCGCGGTTGACCTACGCCAAGAAAAGCTAAATTCTAAATACAGCTGATGTGATATGGGCGCCTGCAGGACGTGAATAATTTCCTCTCCTCCCCCACTGACCTGGACACGGGGGTCACGTAGTTTCCCGGGAAGACGCCGGAGGCGGCCGTCCGCAGCGAGGTGCCTTTGAACCAGCCGTCTTGACACTTCTCCGTCACCCGATACATCTCCCCTTTCCTCAGCTCCAGCTCGTCGGCCTTCTGGGGCTTGTACGCGTACAGAGCCAGATATCTGCGGAGGATGACAAGAGCAGGAGTCGAGTGATCAACGTCGAAAGTTGGAAATCAAATAAAAGCCGCGCGAGGAGCCGCGATACGATACGGAACTTTTGACAAAGACCGTCGGGGATGGGTGGGGGGTTAAATTGAAAACGTGTTGTCTGATGAGAAAAAGTTTTTTGTTTTTTTTTATTCTTCAAATGCACGACTGAAGACGGTGAATAAAGGGACTTGAATTAGCTTTTTGGAAGAAGTCTGCAATGACGAGATTAGGTTACGTTCCTCTTTTAAGTGGATTAGAAGTAAAAGAGGAAAAAAAGCATGGGAAGAAAAAACGTGAAGCGCAGCGTTGACGCTCCATCGACTCTTTTATTAGAGCATCAAACGGCACTTTGATCAACGGCAGCCGTCGCCGTCAGCGCAGCGAGCGCAGCGCTCACAGGTGGGTCCTCCCACAACAGGCAGCCCACCAAAGGTTCCGCACGCAGACGGCCTCCCCGAGACAAACGCTCCACGGTTAGCGCTGACGCGAGGGCGACGCCGCGTTCCGGGTCGCCACATTATGCAAAACTCACTTCCCCGCTGTTTTACCCCCCCGAATAATGTTTGTCTCCCGGCCTGTCAGCGAGCGTCGCAGCAGTGAGAAAACCTTCTGGTGGGTGCTGCACCTGTCACAAAGCAACGTGTCTGGAAATTCAGCAGGCATTTCAGCATCTTTGCAGGAGGTCGTAAACAAAGGGTTAAATGTGACTTTTTTTCTTTCTTTCTAGGTATCGACGCAGTAACACCGGACGTTAACCATGTCGGGTCAAGGACGAAAAATGCAGATGTGAAAAATGCCGATAATGAGGGACCTTGAATTCTTTTTCATTTGTCAACAACAACAACAACAATGAAAAAACGGGATCATTAGATCAATTTTCTTTCAGGCTGAGTTAGAACGTGCCCGCTTTTATTAGATGAGGCCTTGGGGGGACGTTTTGGTATGGATCTCCTTTCACCGACTATTGGCCTCTGTCAATGGCCACTTCCTTACTGGTGTCTGAACTGATTCATTGCCCTCTGACAAAAAACAAAAAACTAGATGGACGGCTAAAACAAATCTCAAGACGTATCGCAGCTTCACAGTGTAACCCGGGTTTTTATTGGCCTTAAAGAGAACCGAAGAGCAGGTCGTAATGTGACCACCGGGGGGCCCGACGCAACATTTTTTTTCACTCCCCTCCTCCTCTGCGTAGTTTTCCAATCGATACGTCGCCGTTTACCTGCTCGTTGACAGCCACACTTACAAAACGCCCCGTCCGTCGCTTCTCTCCGCTGACCACCCCCCCCGCACCGCGTTAACATATAAATGAGTTTCTGTCCCCGTCGCTGGGAGCCTTCGCCGGTGTTTAGCGGTGGTGGTGTGGCGAGCGAACCCTGCGTTCAACAGCCACACCGCTACCATGGCAACAGATGTGGGGGGACTGTCTTCCGTCTCCCCATGGCAACAGGAACAGCTGCCAGGTCAAGACGGAAACACAGCCGCACCTCGCTGGGGAAACAGGCCTGAGAGGGTTCGCCCGCTTCCAGAGTTTCTTGTTTGTATTGCAGAGCATGTGATTCCTCAGCATTAATAACTACATGTATTCATTTAGAACAGTGGTTTTCAACCTTTTTTGAGCCATGGCACAAAGCTGATATGCCGGGAGGAAAATAGGCTCAGATTCCTTTTAAAACACAGTCACGCTACAATGGAATGTTTTTTCCGATCAATTAAGTGAAATTGGATAATTCTTTTCACGGCACACCTGACATTATCCCATGGCACACTAGTTTGCTGTGGCACAGTGGTTGAAAAACACTGATTCAGAGACATCAATCTACTCTAAAATGCATACTAATTTTAAAGACTGTTTTCTTTTTATATCATTTAAAAAAAATAGTGAATTGAAAATATTTTTTTTTATTTTCTTTTAACTTTTTGGATTATTTGTAGATACTATTTTATTTTAATCGTTACAGCACCTTGTTTTCGTCAACTAGTGAAACTTTTCTGTGAATGGATGTGTGATCAGTCAGAGGTCAGTGTGTGTGTGTGTGTGTGTGTGTGTGTGTGTGTGTGTGTGTGTGTGTGTGTGTGTGTGTGTTGTCTTTTGGAAGGTGACATCATTGAAGCTGACAGTAATGCAGTCCTTTTGGACTCGCATCCTGCGGGCACTCACTCACTCACTCACTCGCTGTGCTGCAGCCGTCACCGGTGTGAAGCACTCCCCGGCGGCAAAAAAGCCAATCGCCAAAAAGCCGATGCTTTTCGTCCAAAATGCCCCTGATTTTCTAAAAACCCCCCCCCCCCGCTGTCTCGCCGCATTCTCAACGAGCTGCACGAGCAGGAGGGAGAAACAAAAAAAACAGGGCAACCTTGCAGACAGCATCACCTCTGCGGCGAGATTAATTACGAGTTAATTATAGTTCAGCCGTCCTCGGCGCTGGCTGCACACCAGCCGTCACAGTGTGAAGTGTGAAGTGCTGTTAAGTTTCCAGGAGGCTTCATAGCTGGCTCGGAGAGAATGGCAGGTCGTTGGATTTCATTTCATTTTTATTCTAAGCCGATTCAAGAAGCGATCTGCATCAGTCTTATTATTTACTGCGATAATGGTGGCTGACCCACTACCCACTGGGTCAGACTGGTTTCAAACAGATAGTATGGAGTTTTGCTCAGGTTTGGATGAGATGAGATTCCGGCAGCTCTCTGTTCCAAAAAAAGAAATAACACAAATAAAATAACTCAATCCTAATGTCTTTCCTTGTTCATGGCTCCTGATTTGTGCGACACCAAATGAATGAACACGCACATGTCACCGTGGCAACAGCAAATTGCATGACGCAAAATCAGCTCTTCAGCTTAAAGCTGAATCCAGTGATGGCGTTGATGATGATGTCACTCACCGCTCTGTACAGTTCGCTCAGGCTGCTCTAAGCCCCGTTCGTCTCCTCCGATATCCGTCCTCCACACATTAACAAGTCCACACCTAATAAGGAAGGATTGTTGCGGCTTCCGAGCAGACGCAGCTCATCACTCGCCTCGCTGTTCAACTCGCTAATTGATCATGACTGATCGCCGCGACGGCGCCGCGAAGCACAACATATTAAGCCAATACGCGGAAACGCAAACTGATAAACGCCACCTGTAGCTGCCACTTTGCCGACTGCAAAAATAAATTACCATCTACTCTGCCAGGGAGAAATTAGTCCAAAGAACATTTTCTCCGTCTTCCCTGGGCCCTGAATCATCTTCACGAGCAAATTCCCCCCTCGATGATTTGACCTTCTGTGAATATGAGCTGTAAAGTGATTCATCGTCTCAACAGTCTGCTTATTAGCCGATGATGAGAATAATAATTAGCTGCAACGCAATAAAGCGCCACAGCTCGGGAACATTTAGCAAAGAAACTAAAGGGGAGGAATGATGTGCAACTATTTTCCTTCTCCAAAGGGGGGATTTTTTTTTTATCCTTGACTGGTGGAGGAGTTGATGTGGTGGCAAATGGGGCCAAAAACTCAAAGCAGCAACAGGGGTGTAGATGCATATACAGTATATATATATATTTTTTTTCACATCAGGTTTTTTAACGGCGCTTGGACACGGCTCCGTAAACCCTGCACCTGGAAAACTGCTCCTCCGGGCTGGAAGGAGGGAGGGACGGAAGGATGGAGGGAGGGGGTGGAGCTAAAACTCTCTCCCTCAGTCAGTCACGGGCGGGCGAGCCGACGGCACCCGCAGGTCTACTCACATGTTGAGTGGCAGCTGCACCTTGGCGTGCGCCAGCAGCTCCGAGGTGATGGAGGCCACTTTAGGGGGCAGCGGGACCCCTGCCGAGGAGGGGGAGGGGCCCAGGTGAGGGGAGGCGTCCTGGAAACACACACACACACACACACACACACAAATTCACACTTGTAAGGACTTTTTAGGTCAAAGTGGTAAAATAAACCCCCCCCCGAGACAAACACGAGGGAAAAGAGTGATTAAATTTGAACGAGTGCAGGCCGGAGCCCCAACATTTCACATTATCTCCATATTTACTCAGGGTAAATGTCACATTTAAAGGTCCAATGTGTGTAAGACTTAAAGGGACCGACATGAATAAGGAAGTGTGTGTTTTAAACTTTTCGAGAGCCGAAATGATTAAAACAGATTAATCGACTCCAACTGATGTTTTGCTGCAGCTCAACATTGGCTCCGCTGCTGTGTTTCACATGGACGCTTATCGCGACGCACATCACGCTAGGATAGATGTTCTTTTATACACACTACCAGCCATAAGTTTGGACAAATACTTCTGATTTAATTGTTTTTCTTTCATTTTCATGACTATTTACATTGTCACTCAAAGCAGCAAAATTATGAATGAACACATGTGTTCTTTATTGAACAGAAAAGTGTGAAATAACTCAAGTTTTAGATTTTAGATAGATTCATATGAAATATATATAATAAATAGGTATCTACATTTTTTTTTCTTATGACACATATCTTGGTCCTATATTTGAAGTCTTCAGTATGTATCTACTGTAAAGATAAAGAAGAAACAGGTGTGTCCAAACTTTTGACTGGTACCGTAGTGTGTATCCTTTTACTTTTATACTTTTGTGCTTGCTGATTTAGCTCGTTGTGGAATAAGAGCTGTTGGTCATTTATGGACATGTCGTTCACCAATTCATACAATCCTTAAATCAAATCGATTTGATCAGACTGGACGCTTGTGTGACACTTTCTGATGGAATAGATGTGATTAAACATGGGTAGGCCATTTGATTTGGTTGCGTACGTGGATGCGTGCGGCCGCTCTGGGGTCGGAGGAGCTGATGAGCACTGGGTGTGAGATCTCCATGCTGTGCCTGTTGTTGAGCTGGGCGGCCCGCTGGCTGACCGACAGCGCCGAGAACGAGTGCCTCTTCTTGGCGTTCTTCTTCCCTTCGCCCCGGCGGTGGCCCGAGCCGTTCCCGTTGGAAGGGGAGGAGCAGGGGGAGGGGCCAGGGGCGCAGGGCCCCAGCGGTGTGGGCTCCGAGCTCGGGCCTGGAGTGCTGGCCGGCGCCGGCTTGTCGATCTCCATCAGCTGCTTGGCCGTCTCGTTGAGCTGAGGGGAGGAGACGGGAAGGTCGAGGGGGGTGAGAGACGCACAGGAGGTCAGTCTCATTTTTAATTGTACACATTTGAAGTTTAGCAGAGTAGACGACGGGGGATAGGCTTGACAATTTAGGAATGGAAGTCGTTTAAAAAGTTGAAATTAACCACCGCTGGGCTGATTGTTTTCCTCATTAAACCACAAAATTAAGAAAAGAAATCCAATTAATCTAAAACATCCCCGGCTCGGTGGCAAATTATAAAGAGGACACACACACACACGCATGCACACGCACACACACACACACACACACACACACGCACACACACACACACACACACACACACACACACACACACACACACACACACACGGGCAGGACAGGAGCTCATAAATTGCGACACAAACAACACCCTCGGCTTCAGGCCGCCGAGAAATTTACATCGCAATCATGTCTGCTTAGCGTAACCCCACACGCCTCTACAATCCCCAGAGGGAGAGGCAGTGTGTGTGTGTGTGTGTGTGTGTGTGTGTGTGTGTGTGTGTGGGTGTGTGTGTGTGTGTGTGTGTGCGTGTCAGCGTACGCCACCAACCCGTCTGCCCAGTCCCGGTGATGGTGCATTTCCATATTAATAGATATGCTAATCAAAGCCGAGCCATATGCTAATAAGCGTGACGGACTGATGCGGCTGATATAACTCACTTCCCTCTCGTGAGGAGGCACAAAGAAGGTCAGCGAGGTCGCGCGCATGGCAGTGCAACGGCTCCAGCGGCCAATCAGAGGGACTTCACCCCCCACGCGATCCATTTTTTGGCTACATTCAATCAGAACTGCAGCAACTCTTAGAATTCATCCATCAAAATCAAACAAACTTCCAGCAAATTCGCTGGTTTGCTTCTGCGGTCCGCAGCCGCTCCCACGTGGCAGCTTTTTCTGCTTTTCTTTGCCGTTGATGGTTGTAAAAGTCCAGTTTTTTGGGGGTTCTGGACTTCTTGCAGGCAAATGGCAGCAACCCGTGAGCTTCCCGCTGAGTTCTGGGAAAATTGGTTTGAGGCATTTTTCACAATTTTGTGAAATTCTATTGGCTTCAGTCATCAGCTGTAGCTCCCAGGAACCCCTGATGCGTCCGTTTCCCCTTTAAAACACAATTGTCATAATGCCCAGTCATGCTGCAGTAAAGGGGATAAGGAAGTGCATATCCTAAATGTGTGTGTGTGTGGGTGTGTGTGTGTGTGCTCTGTGCAGGGAGACCATCCTTCACTTCTGCTGTTGGCTGAATAAAATCTCCAAGGTCATCTATTATGTGCTCGGCTAACGGTACTTTTTCTGTCTTTTGGAGTGCGAGCGCTCCCACCAGGTAACAGCCGGACTCATGAGCCGCTATCTGCACTGCGAAAAAAGGACACGCCAGCAGGAAACACACGCGCGCACAAAAAAAACCAAAAAAACAGGGGAAGGTACGAGGCAGCGGCGGAAGATGTTAGGACGCGGCGGCTGAGGAAGAGGAAGAGAAACGCGAGTGTCCTTGAGGTGGCTCAGAAAACATCACCTTGGCATCTTAAGCTGCCGCCTGCAATAGCAAACAGGGGGAGGAGTTAGCTCATATCTGCATGAATCAATCTCTGATTTGGCAAGAAATCAATTAAAAATAAAATCCCTGAGTAATCTCATGGATTGAATAATAACAGCGTTATCGCAGGGAAAGGCTCAGGCACAGCTCAACTAACTTCACTGTGAGTGCAAAAAGAGGTTATGCCTGGATTGTTTATTAAAAACCACAAACGGTTCCGCAAAAGGAGCCTCAGCTGGAAGAAACTAAATGTTTAATCCGCTGGAAACGTTGCATTTCTCATCCATTTTTAACGAGGGGCCCGTGTGGTCCGCCTTGTTTGTGATGTCAGCCGGCGACGACAATCACCGCAGCTTCCCGTCTTCACCTTCAGCATTGTTTTTCGCTGCCCTGACTGAGAATTTGTTTGCGGCCCCCGAGAGACTCCCGGCGTAAACACCAAGCAGGTCTCACGCTCACTGAGCACTCATAACAGGCCTGATTAGAAAACGCACACTCGCCCAATATGCCCAAATAAATAAAATCATCACCTCGCTAGGTGAAAACTGTTCTGCAATGTAATGCATGTGATGTAATATATACACTACCAGACGTTTGGCAGCTAACTAGGAGACCCTTGTTCTATGTATATTCTTATATATATATGACAACTGTTCAAAGGGTGGGAAAACCAAATTACTTTTGTTGCATTGCAAGTAAACACTAGCTGCGTTTCCATTAGCCAAAACCTAAATATCGCACTAAAAAAACCTCTCAAATATGGCCAAAAGGTTTATAGGCCCTCATGAGGTGGTTTTTCAGACGCATCGATGTAGAGGTATATCGCAAAAGTGACACGGAAACACTTTTTTTCCGCAATTTGCACGTCAATGGACGTGACGTACACGCTCACGTGACCAGATCACTTTACTTCAATTAGGGCTTGTGTGCTTCACACCTTTCAATGGAAACACCTGCAAATTGCAATTGTAATATAGCTTTTATTTAGCAAAAAACTGTCATGGGAACGCAGCTACTTGCTAACGTATTTATGAGCAGTATGTCTAACTTTTACCAATATAAAAATCATAAATAAAGCCACATTTTACATACTGGACTTTTAAATGCAACAGGCGCTAATTAGCAAGCAGCTCTTCCCGACAGAAAACCTCTGAGCTAAAAGGAATGGCAGCCAATGAAGACGGAGGAGATGAGGGATCTGTGTCAGGGGCGCGAGCAGCCAGCAGAAGCTAATAAAGAGCTGCCAAAAATAAAACATCGATCGCCACTTTCGTCCAATCAGAATGGAACGTCCCCGTTGCGAGCGGCGGCCTCTGATAAATCTTCCGGCTAACAGACTCTTCGCTTCGCGCCAACATCTGGCTTTTGTTTATTCGCTTCGACATCTTGACTAAAGAGGACCCGACGGCATCCCCTGCCGCCCCCCCACACCCCCCCGCCCCCACTTTCTTCTTCTTCTGCTCCTCCCCTCCGATTAAACGGCGCCGTTCTCTGGCACTTAATCCACTTTGGCGATAGTCGGCGGCAGCCTCTTCAGCCGTAATGACCGCCGCCAATCACTTTATGCGTCTCCTGTGGAAATTAGAGCGTTTTGGTGGCGCCCTCTGTCATCCGGCAAAAAGCCCTCGTCGCTAATCTGTGTGTCCACACTGCCAAATGTTATTAGAAGAAGTCTGCATCCACGTCTGAGACGGGAACGATACTTCAGAGGGATGCACACACACACACACACACACACACACACACACACACACACACACACACACACACACGCACACACACACACACACACACACACACTTACTCACAGATCAGCAGCAGGCCAGCTGGGCCCTTCTCATTAAGCTGGAAGTCAAGATGCAAACACACACACACACACACACACACAGGCGCCCCTGCTGCGTCAGAGTGATGGAGAGATCTAAATTATTGATGCATCTCTTTCTAATCGGAGCTCCTGTGGGCGTGGGTGTGTTTTGTCGTCCTTCGGCCTTCATCAGCTTCACCTCGGAGAGCCGATCGGTCGCGCGGGTTCGAGCGGCGGAGTCACGCCGGCACGTTTCGGACCAAAACAAACGGACGCAAAAAAACAGAGCGATCCGTCCGATCCGGAGGTAGTCAGAACTTGGGTTGTTTTCCCCGACACACGCTGGGCTGATCACAGCCGCTGTGGTTTGTGGTGCTACCAAACACTGTGACACGGGTTAGTATCAGTAACGTCTTGTTCGTAGCTCGACACTACAACAAATGAAGGAGATGAAAACCGGACAGGAATCATGTTGGAAATAAAAACCCTTCCAAAGTTGATCCAGTCCCGGCCACAGACTGCTTCTTGGTGTCTTTGATTATTTCAATCTACAGTCTGTGGTTTGATTTCTGGACATCATAGCGAGGTTTCTGCCATTTTTTTTTTTTTTGTTCGCACGTTTTTAATGTCAATAATTGACGATCCGACGCGCTCTCCTGGCTGTCCACGGCGAATTAGCGAGGGCACGAGAACACACGGCGTGCTGTTGTTCAGGCTGCAGCCAGTGCGAAACCAAAGTGTGAAATCACGGGAGTTTCACAAAGATGTTTTCTTCCCGCTGCGCCCTTGTGACTGCGCACAGATGCACGCGGTCGCCTCTGGCGCCGCCGTTCCAGTCCTCGCCTCTCACACCTCCGCTTGCATCTTCGGCTGCTGCTTTTTAAGTCGCGGGCAAAAGAGTTCGGGAGATCCCACTCGACTTTGGTTGCAAACTCTACCACTGGGTCGAGTTTGGGTGTTGCAGTCTAGAGACCAACACCATGATGTCGCAGAGACCAAGACGAGATCAAGACTAGAGAGTACTGAGACAGAGTCAAAGAAAAATAACAACAAAACATCTTTTGTTTTAATTCAAGTTTGCTTCTGCATACAACTACAACAGCTACTACCTGAGACCAAGACCAATCTCGAGTACCACAGCGTGACTGACAGGGTCTTTGAACAGCACGTATTCAAACCTTTTGGTCGATGGCTGAAGCACAAAAGCGGCACAAACGGTGAAGAAAAAAAAAAAGAAAAGACCCTCAGCGATCCAGTTAATACCAGCGAGTTTTTGAGACGACGCTAAAAGCTTTAAACGTGATCCAAAGCTCGTGGCGGATGATTTTCTAACAGGGATTAAGAGGAAAAACGTATTTCACTCCTGACAAGCGTGGCGCCATGAAATAAGGTGCAGTTTTACTCCACCTAATTCCAGGTTCAAAGAGAATCCCGCGCTTGATTTGCATTTACTGGGCGGTTTTAACGCCTTAATAACCTGAAGTAGCTCATCAATGAAACCCGAGCGCGGTTCACTGCGAGTGCAACGCAAACGTAAACAGAGAGTCCGACCCTCTGCTCCGCCCCTCCCCTCCGGACGGCGGGAGGCTTTTAACACAGCACGACGCCGCCCGCATTCATCACCCGCTGACAACAGGGTCACATGAAAAATTAAGATGAGGCTAATGCAGAAACTTCATCAGCATCGCAAACACTTAGGATCAATTAGGCTCATTCTGGCAGGGGCAGCCTCTGGACTTGAGAAGCAGCAAGGAGGAGAAGCCCTGTTAGCTCCTCCTGAAGGTCCAGGTTGTTTTTTTTTCACTATGTGGAACTGATCCTGAACTTGATAGGAGGCCGCGTCTCCCCGGCTCAAGAGGAGAAGAAGGTTGCCAGCAAGAAGGGATGAATAATGCATCGCCGACTGCCACTTACTGTATCATCAGACTGGGGGAAGAGCTGCGTCGCCTGTAAAAACTCAACCTCAACATCATTTAGTTCCACATTTTGTTTTTAAAACTGCTCGTTGATACATTTTTATCTATTTTTTTTTCCAAATGACTCTCCTGGATTCAAGTTCCTGCCACAACCTTGTCTCCCAAACATTCAAATCAATCCACTCGGCTAAATGAGGAGGAGGAGGAGGAGGAGGAGGAGGAGGAGGAACGCCAGCGTTCTCCCTGTTTATCTTCAGCATCTCATCGTTGGCGAAAGATGCAAATGATTTCTGTTGTGGAACAAAACGCGTTGGGTTGATTTTCGCTGCAAAGTGGCAATGGAATCGATGGAGACGCCGCACAGCTGCTTCTGCAGCAGCGCCGCCGTTTCCTCTGCTACAACGCTGATTTGCAGTTCGCGCTGCTTGTCTGTCAGTCTGTGAGTGTGTGTGTGTGTGTGTGTGTACGTGCACATGTGTTGCACGCATGTGTGTTTACCTCCACATAGAGAATGGGAAAGATGCCAATCTTGTCTCCCAGCATGCCCTCTGCCCAGTTCTCGTCCACTCGTCTGATTACGGTCAGTACCTCATCCTAGACAGAGAGGAAATGAGTGAGACAGGGCCGACACACACACACACACACACACACACACACACACACACACACACACACACGCGCGCACACACACACACACACACACACACAAACGGTCTTTGCACTACTTGTGGTCTGATAGCTGGTGGTAATGACCCTGATAATAACGGGTGTGAGCTGACAGAGAAGAAAACTCATTCTTCATTTCTCATCATCCACTGAGCAAGACTGGGTCACATCAAAAAAAAAAAAAAAGGAAAAAGGAAAATAAATGTTTTTCCTTTCTGCATTGCTTGAATTAAATCTAAATTTGCAGATTAAAATCTTTACACAGAAAGAGTGTGAACAAATACACATACTAATGTCACAAACTGCAACAAACCTCCAGTGGAGCAGCAAGGCAGCCTTAACAGTATTTTTTAGCCCTGTGTTTACAGCCTCCCTTCAAAACATTTCCTGTGGAAACCGATTTCTTGGGGACGGGGACAAAAAAACAAGGCGGCAGAAACAAAACATGGAAGTGTTAAATAATATGTTTATCTGTTTATCCCCATGAGGCTCATTGTCATTATTATCATCTTTTTCTTTATATTTCAAATTTTGCTGCAGTTCCTGCTTCCCGCACGGCGGCCGTCTGGAGGTCTCCGACAGCCAATCACATCAGGTCTTCAACCGCCGAGAGCCGGGAGAGACTCCCGAACCTCTATATAAAACTGAATGAAATATTATGATGAAGCTTTCTTTTTTTCAGAGAAACATAAATGACTGAGGCACGATCGGCTCGATGGAACGTTACGACGTTAAGTGCAGCGGCCCGGGTGCAAAGTCCACTAACGAGCTCATCCATCACCGATTTATGTGTCACAACGTAAAAAAAGAAGAAAAAAAAAGAAAAGGGGAACACGCTGCAGGAGATATTAGTTACGTTCCGAATCATTACATCATCGTTATCGTGGGCTTGAGGGGCACGATGGGCCGACCGTGTCGAGCACAATATGAAAATTAACTTCCCCCATTGTGTGATATTGTCAGAGGAATCATTTTCAGCGACCACCGCCAACACACACACACACACACACACACACACACACACGCACGCACACGTTAATACAAAAGGTCACGGCGGGACCATTAGGGACGGAAGTGATAATGTTGCTAAATGACTGTGTATTAGTCACACTGAGTAATTACCTCTCGCACCGGGAGAACAATATCACACACACACACAGACACACACACACACACACACACACACACACACACACACATTATACACACTGGCTGTGCATGACATCTACGCACACCGCAAACACAACAAGAACAACGACGACAAAGAGCCGCTGGGGTTGCCAGGTCCTGCGCTGCCGTTTGGCTCGGCGCTCTTTTCAATCTGCCGCCTGCTGATCGGCGTGAAAGAAGGGAAAAAAGAGAACTCCGACTGGCTCGGCCCCGTGTGCTAATCTGCAGCTGTTTGCAGGATGAGAGAGGCGTGCGTCGCCTTGACGTGGCGCTGGGCGGTCACGCTCTAATTCAATCATCCGCCGGCGACTTCAGACAAAGGCGGGCAGTGGCGAGACACACGCGTCAGCACTCGGCCCGCAACTCCAACCAGGCTGCTTGGCAGCGGCGGGAACAAGAACGATCATCTTTGAAGGAGCAGTGGAGCACGGGGAATGCAGATGGACGTTTACATCAAAAGACGCACGATCTACAGGCCCTTTTTTTTTGTTTTTATCTGAGAGGGCTTTGAGAGACAGAGAGAACAATCTTTGCCTTAAGATGATTCTGATCTCGTACCATCAGAGGCGAGTTCCCCCTCAGATCCTACGCAGCGTTCACTGTTGTCCGTGAGCGAGCTCGTGACTCGCATCAGTCGATCCGAGATTCACGCCGTGAGGTTGGAAGGCTAAAACTTCGCAGAGCAACACAGATAAATATTTTACCGCTCGCCGAGGATGAACGCTGGGAACATTAGCACAGCAAAAAAAATGGAAATTTGTTCAAGGAGGGAATTTACAGGTTGCTGTGAATTAAGTCGTTGCTAAGGAACCGATGTCCAGGACTCTCGACGTCAACTTTGGACTCAGAAAACTGGAAAGAAATGCCTTCAAGTTGTTGAGCGTCAAGAATCTGTCGGCGGCTCGCCGCCGGTTCAAGGTAAACACTCCAGATTCTTTGTGAAGGCAATATTGACGCATCAAATGGAACGTTTAACATCTACGACATAAGGTCCACGTGTCCACCTGGGAAAGAGCTCAGGGAGGTTTTGGAAAAAGGTGGATTTTTCCCAGGTGACTGGATGAAAAGTCTTCTGCAAGCAAGGCAAAGCCAACAAAATAACTGTTTTTTCTCTCCTAAATTCTGTTTTCTTTCATTTTGATTTATTGGAATTCTTTTTTTTCAACCTATTGTTGTTTTTTCCACATGGAGGAGGCCTTTGCAGGTGGCTAAACGTTCCCGATCAACATTATTTCGACACGAAACAGGATCCCAGCCTCTTGGAAGCCGCTCGGCTCTGCGTCTTGGTGATGGAGCCCATCTGTCTTTTTTTTCTTTTCTGGCCGAGTCTACTGGCGTCTCAGGTGGCAGCTCCACACTTCTATTGTTTGAGAGGCAAACAGGAATATATGTGAGATGACGTGATGGTTGGTCCTTTGCCCAGAAAAACCTTCCCTTTTTAAACCGGGAACCTGATTTAGATCAGATAACGGTCGCTCCCATGATATTCCACTTTTAACTATCAGTTCTGTTCTCATGGTCTGCAGACGCCCCCCGGTTCTGTTCGCGATTCCAAAACAGGCTCATAGAGCGGAACTTTTTGCGGTCCTTTGCTCTCCTTTGAACAATCAAACGAAACTGATAAAGCAGCGGGGACAGAAACTGCAGCATTCACACAGAATTTTCTCTCCCTGGCAGCTGTTGTTGTTTAAAGGTTTCATTTCCCACCTACTTCACCACCACCACCACCACCACCGCAGCCGCCTTTTCATCCCTGGAACACGAATGTCTGGTTTGGCCTTATTCCAGTAAGTATTTCAGATATCAATGCAAAAAAACTTCACTCTTGAAGTCTGAACAATCCTGCTGCGTTCACAAGCTTATGGGACAGGAAGGTAAATCATTTACCTTAACTTTGTCATTGACAATATCAAAAGCCCACACGCGTGTGTGTGTGTGTGTGTGTGTGTTCACACCGTTACCTTGCTGAAGGCCAGACAATCCTTATCCTGGTCCTTGTCTTTGACCTCAAAGTCGTACAGCGCTTTGCCCTGCGGTGGCGTCTGGCTCAGAGGACGCAGCAGCTGGATGTAGCTGGCGGGCAGGAAGCCGTGGCAGCCGTTGAGCTCGCCGTGGTACCAGTTGTCGTCCACTTTGCGTCGCAGGATGATGATGTCACCCTTGGAGAACTGGAGGTCGCCCGGCTCTTTGCCTTCGTACGAGTAGAGGGCTTTGCCGCAGGGCAGCGCCGGGATGTTCTGGAGGGAGGTGGGGAGACATTGCAGCGCTTATCAACATTTTTTCTTTTTCTGTTTTCTTTTTTTTTAAGCACACTTAGTTATTGTGCAACCTCCATCACTTGGAGGAAGGCTGCTCATTAAACTTGATAACGACTAGTTTAGTCGAATAGAATGGAACAGAAGAGAATAGAATGCATTTAGTAATCCCACAGTGGGGAAATTTTCAGAATTACAGCAACAGTATAGTACAAAAAAGATGGAAAATTATATTAATTAAAAAGAAATGAGGCAATAAAAATTCAAATATTTGAAGGATATAATAGAAAAAACTAGATATTTACATCTTATGAACAGTAACAGTATTTACAGCTATCACAAGACTTTGTTTAAGTCGTGTTGAACACGACAAACTCAACAACCAGAGAACGAACCGAAGGCAATGAACAAGAAGCTGCAGTCAAAGGTGAAAATAAACAACATATTATTCCATTTCGTGGGCTAACTACATGGTTAGCATAAAGCGTATAGGTGCATAGGGTGCTATTTAAATTCAAAACACTTTGCCTGGAGAAGAGCTCGGTGGACTTCTGCGAAGGATGAAAAGCACGGCCGTCGAGTGTTTGCACAACAGAAGGAAGAAAAAAATGATGCCAAAAACTGCCAGCAGGGGAAATAATAATAAAAAAAAACCATTCCAAGTGTGCACGGACTTATTATACTCTGCCTGTGAAGGAGTGATATTTACCTTCTGTGCCGTGTCTGGAACAAATTGGTTTCTATTGGAAACAATAGCAACGTTTGTTGTATTTTCGTATTTGCACTGTTTTGTTCTCTTCTTTGTTATCGCATTTGTTGTGCCTCAGGTTTGAAGAACAGGTATAAATGAGGCAGTTACGCTTCTAGTAGTCAAGAAATTAATTTGGGTGAGGGGGAAAAAAAGGCTCCAGGGGGAGACACTTCACTTAAGACGCAGAAAGAAAACCGTTCGGAAAACAGGAAAACAAAAAAGGTTGCTCGCCGTTGGCCCAGCGGACCATTCTGTCGGCCTTGGTTGCATGTTGGGTCTCATTCCGCCCATGCAGTGTGTGAGAGGTGATTGTTGTTTAAATGTTTGCAGCATAATTGCTGCTCCCACCTCAGGCCAAAAAAACAACAACACTAGTTTTGAAGATGACAGGTTGGTTATAATTTGCAACTTCATGAAGCAAAGTAAAAATCAGGTGCGCGCTCTCCATTCTGTTGTATCTCATCATGTGTGTGGGACCGACCCGTTCACACTAGATAGACGTTTTAAGGGGAAACTGGCAGGTATGGGAAGTTCTTTGACGGGGTTTTGCCTTGCAGAGATGAGATGAGATGGAAGTAAAACTCCCCAATTTCCTTCCAAAGACAACGTTCGATACTTATTCTGACCTTTTCAAGTCATCTGGCACTCCCGGTATTCCGCTCTAAGTAGAAAAAGACGAGAGAACTAGATTTCTAATCAAAAATAATAATTACTACAATCAGACCAGCTCTGAATCTAATTGAAACTGGCTTTCGCTGAAATTAACACCACACAACAAAATAAAAAAAAATGTTACCAATGAGAATTCCACAACACGACTGAAGAACTTTGCTACGAAGGGGGCGGGGGGGCAGTCCATAAAAGACAAGTTAATAAAGCTTTTAATCTTCAGGTGAGGCAGAAACTGCATCTTCATCCCAGCAGTCACACACTCGCACACACACAAATTCATCTTCGGCGGCCATATTCACAAACACATACACCCCCCCACACACACACAGCGGAAGCGTTGGGCTCCCTCCTCCTCCCTGCAGGATCTTGAGGGAGACAAATAGGCTATTAAAAGAGGGCGACTATCTTAAAGGAGATCCGGGTAAACAAACCGCGGCGTGGAGGAAAGAGAGAGAAAACGCATGAAAGAAAAACAACTTTTCCGTGGCAGAGAACGTGTCTGCTACAAAGCTAACACATACCCCCCCTCACACACACACACAGTTTCTTTCAATCTTTTTTGTACATCTCTACAAACTGATTCTCCCCAGACGCCGCGCTGCGGAGAACAGCCAGAGGGCTGCGCTGAGATTAGCGGTGACGCAACAGCAAGAAAGACACGCACCCCGGCTACTGAAGATACTTTTCAACTTTTTACGTCTGTTTCTATAACGCGACCGACGTGTTAACCTCTTAATAAACCTTGGCACGGCACACACGGAGGCATAGCAGGAGCGTTGCCGCGAGTCCCTGAAAGAAAAAAAAAACCCTCCACAAGTTGTTGAGGGAGAAAAAAAAAAAGTGCTTAGATTTATATATTCCTTGCACAAAATGTGTAACTTTTTCAAAACCACGCTGCTACATTATTTCTTTCGATCTGTCTGTCAGGCTCTTTGTTATTGTGGAGGATTGTTTTTTTTCTTCTCTCCACTAGATGACATTTTCAACTCTACAATGTTGCTGTCAAGCTCCAATCTCTGATATTTTCAGTTGGAGCAAAGTGTCTCAAACCCCACTAATGTTCTCAATTGTGGCCATAAAAGTGAAAGAAGAAGACAAAAACACACAGGAAGTAACTGTGAGCCTAGCTAGCCTAGCAAGATTAGCGTGGAGGCTGCTGTAGGTAGCAGCTTTTTATTTATAGAAGAGTTTATAGAACAGGAAGAGCAGAAGAAGGGCACTGGGAAGACGTTCCTACGTGGAAAATTGTTTTTTTTGCTTCAATGCCGACTGGATTTGGCAAGAATTCAGCTGAACACACCTAACAGTGACCCAAGCACAAACAGGAAGCCTGGAGCTGTTGCTGAACAAATCAATCTTTCAAAGATGATAGTCAGGTTTGTCCAATCATCAAATTGGATTTTTCTTTTTCTTTTAATTTTCTATTCTCAATAATTCTCTTTTGCCATCTATTCCCAGATAGGTATGTGACATTGATTGGAAATTCAAGATTTATGAAATGTGCTGTGCCATATCACATGGCACCGCTAGACTAGAGCGAATGCTATAAGACTTGGAGAGACCGGAGAGCAGCAGGCATCAATCTACTTTAATATTCCACGGATGAGCAGGGCAATTTAACTCGACAGCTTCATTGGACAAAAAAAAAAAAAAAAAGAGCAGCGAAAGTGGGAGTGGAGATAAGATGGAGGCAGGGCAGAGGGAGCAAAACACAACCTTTCTTTCCACCCGCCGTCCTCATAGATCTTCCTCCCCCTCTTACTCTTTATTCCCTTCATGCTCCTCTCCGCTGAGGTGACCTCCCAAACACTGCTGCCGGGCCTAATCAGGGAGCTGCTGGGTTCGAGGCTGGAAGCCAGGAGGAGGAGGAGGAGGAGGAGGAAGGTGGGTGAGCGCTCTCAGCCCAGGGCTGGCCAGGCCTGGGGGCGGACGGTCGGAGCTCCATGAGGTTGGCCAACCGGTTTCAAACGGAAAAGGGAAGAGACCTCAACTGAACGTTAAGCACTGCTAAAAAAAAATACACTTCTTTTTGGTTTCTCTCCTCTAGTTTTTCCTGTGGAGTCCTGATCGGACAAGCATATAAAATTTGATGATGTTGGAAAGCTTCAGCAGAAGTGCCAGAAATGCTTCATGATATATATATATATGCTTCATAAACTTCTCCACTGTGCATTTTTTTTTAAGAGACTTTAGTAACTTGCTGCGTTTAACACATGCACCGCACTGGATAAGTCAACTTTTTCAGCTCCACAGATCTGCTTTACAGGCTTTTATTCATTTGTCCGGCACTCGTGAAGTGTCTCTACCACTGACTCATGAAAAATAAGTGGCAGCAGCATTACTGGATAAAAGCCGCAATTGTCTACAAAGGTCTCAAAAGTGTCCTTGGTTGAGCTTAAAAAAATAAATTGATACTAAATTGATGAGGTTGTGCTGTGCACACTTTCCAAGGGCAACACATAAATACTACTACAGAAGTATATCAAATTCAGCAATGATATGGTTAAAACATTTCTGAGATATTTTGTTTGGAGTGTGTTTTGTTTTCTTTTTTCTCCAGCAGAAAAAAAAAAAAAATCCAAATTGCAGCACAAACATTGCTAAAATGACGTCCGAGCGAAACGTTTTCATCTGAGAGTTGACATCATGTGACAGAGCAACCAAGAAAAACTGCCTCCATTCGTAGGAAAAGAAAAACAACAAAAAAAACATCTTGGACGTATTTTGGGGAATCAAATAACAGGCCAAAGTTTCCTCTCATGCCTTTATAATTTCCAGCGCGGTGGTTTGCCAGGAAGCGTCCGCAGGGAACATGGACAGATGACCCGCTGATTCGACGCGGTGACAAGCGGCCGCTCGATCGGATCAATTGAGCTTTAATTTGTCACGTGCGCCGCAGAGCAACGGCACGGAGCGACCGCGATAGCAAAGCAACAACAGGCCAAAGTTCTCAACACGGCACGAAGCTGCCAAAGACAAAAAAAAAAAAAGGGTGATTGAGTTTGACTCAATCAGGGCAGAGAATCACTGCAGTCAACAAACATCCACTTCCACGAACGGCAAAGAGAATTTCTGAAACTCATCTGCAGCATTTGAAGACGAGTTAAAGGAGTGACTTGAAAAAAAATCATTGACTTTTCAAACTGTCTAGACCAAGAAAAAAAGAACCACAGTTTTGTTCTGCTGTTGACAAAAAATTAAAGAGCAGCCAACTTGCAGCCGATACGGCCGCTGATGACGGGGGTTTTGAAGGCGTTTGGTGGGTAGAGTGGAAGCGGGTGCTCGGCCACTCGCCTGCTAGTTTGACATCCACTCACAGAGGGGGGCCGCCGGGCTCTAACTGAAAACGCTGCACCGCGCCGGAGTCATTACACTCAAAGGCGGCAGCGTTTCGCCCCCCCCCCCCCGCTGTGCCACCGACAAGGCAGGAGAGAGTCAACGGTCCCGAACACACTCACTTCCTGCGAGTGCATCGAGTGAAAAGGCAGGAGGACTGTTGCAGTGAACGCCCAGACCAGGGAGGTTTTCCTTTGTGTCGTACCTGTGTCACACACACACACACACACACACACACACACTGAGGGACTTGAACAGATGGGAGTCTCAGTGGTGGTTGATGGAGGCACTCCTGTGTTTGTGTGTCTATTTCCCCAAAGGAAACACACACACACACACACACACACACACACACACACACACACACACACACACACACACACGCTCGAACCAACACTAATTACTGCACCACAGGGGTGAGATAGCATTCCCTGTGTGTGTGCGTTTGTGTGTGTGTGTGTGTGTGTGTGTGTGTGTGTGTGTGTGTGTGTGTGTTAAGCCATTAGACACTTGGAGGTCCAACGTGGGACTGACTATCCAGCACCCCCACCAAGACAGACAGACAAACCGACAGACATGCAGCAAGGACTAAAAATAGAATAAATAGGGATTCATAAGACGGAACTCAAACCCAACTGCAAAAAAGGAAATTCAGAAACTACATCACAATATATTCATAAACTACAATAAGATTGCAACGCTGCAAGACTTGCATGTGATCTTGGTTTAAATTTGGCCCAATGTAGTGGCCGGGTGGCAGCTGCACAACCATTTAGCCATCGGGGGAATAAAACAGCCACTTGTCTCTGCTCTTCACTTGGAGCTGGACTTCACCTGTTCCTAAGCAGCTTCCAACTGGCCTGCACGCCGATAGCAAATGAAACCGGTGCAGCGCTGGAAACAAAGCGGCGCTCGCTGCAGCACAGTCGAAATGTATTACCGCGCGCCTGCAGGTGCACAGTGCAGTTGACTACTTCTCCTTCCAGACACTCTTATGATTTCCCCACCGCCCCCCCCCCCCTCCTCGCTCCCTCATAAGAAAAAATGTAATTATCGCGGCCTATTTAAATAAATAAACCGTAGAGAAATATTAATTTTGAATTCAACACGCCGCCCGGGCATTACGGTAATGCGCAGAGCTTGTCTGTCGAGGGCCCGAGACTCAATTTGCGCGGTTTCACTTCAAAGGTAACATTTGCATAGCGGCGAGACGACGTGTTGCAGCGGCGGCGGCGGCGGCGGCGGCGGAGGCAGGTTGACTGAAGCGGCGGAGGAAGCGGCCAATTAAAAGCGGCCTAAACGCTTATAATCGAGGTCCCGGAGCTCGGCCGCTGTCCCGGGGTTCACTCGTCTGTTGACTCCAGCGCCCGGCGACACTCGCACTCAGCCTGTGTGTGTGTGTGTGTGTGTTAGACAGAGAGAGAGTGTGTGCCAGCATGAAGGATGGTAGATGGGACAGGACGTTCCACTCTGCTCATGTTCCCATCCATTTCTCCAGAACCAAAACCATTTTCTGTCCCCGCAGTCCATCTCTCCCGTCCGCCGCCGCCGCACACGTGCACAGACGTGCGCGCCCATTCACGCTCACGCCCTGTAACTTTGATTACTCGACCTCTCTGCAGCTCGCCCGTCCTTGGTGAGGCACTAGCCCTTTACTCAGTGCGTGTGTGTGTGTGTGTGTGCGTTAACGGCACAGTAAATCTGCAGAGCTCTTTTTCCACTCTGCTGTGAGAGCAGCATTTTATCACACGGCGCTGTTTTTTTTGTTGTTTTTTTTGTTTAAATAGGGCAGACTCCCAAGCACTACACAAACACACATTTGTGCACAGATTATGCTAATTAAACGATTAACCCAGCCAAAAGATGACGATAAGTTTCCAAGTGCAAACACGCTAACGCACGTCGCTAATCATGTTTGGAAGCAAGTAAACAACAGCAATCAGCGATTAAATGAAGCATTAAGAAGGCCAAGGAAGAAAAAAAAAACTGGCAGAGCACAATCAAGTTCACGCAAAGATCAGCACATTGACACAGACACGCACACATGCTCGCACACACACACACACGGGCGCGCTCACACACAGTCTGTCTGGCAGTAATTCAGTGCACTATTGATTCACTTTCCATCTATAATTCATGATACAACACACACCTCAGGTGAAGTGGAGACACACACACACACACACACACACACACACACACACACACACACACAGAGTGGCAGTTTCTGAGAAGTAGAAAGCGAGGTAACACAACACCACTTGGCCTGTGTGAAGTCAGACACGCACGCAGACAGACAGACAGGCAGACACACACACACACACACACACACACACACACACACACAGGAGTCCATTTATCTTATCTTGAATACATTTTTATAAACTTTAATTTAAGCTGATACACGAGAAACTTGCTGATTCCTGCTTTAACTTTTGACACAGCATCTACACACCCCACACCGCACCCCATCCTCCTTGTCTACCATATGTTTTTAAATCCAGAGGCCATCACGGTATGTTCAATATTAATATTTTTTATTAATTCATTGTTTTTTGATGATTGTGTATTACCATTGTGCTGTACTGTAATATGAACTGCTTATTGCTGTTGCTCTTTACCGCTGTTGTTGATCTCCTTTCAAAGGTGCTGTGCCCATAGCAACTGGCAGGGGGACCACCAATGTAAACCACATTACATCCCTGCAAAATGGGGTGCTGTACACTGTGAACACCGTCCTCTTGAAAAATAAATACATTGAAATTGAATTGGCGGAGACTATTACGAAGCTGCACTGGCTTCGCATCGTCGCTCAGGCAATGCAGTGCAGTGTTTGAAACGTCCCATATGGACTCGTCTGATATTTATTTGAATTCAACTTAATCGTTATTGCCCACTGATGAAAAACGTCATCACCAGTGACGAAAACTTGTCAGGTGTAGATAGATGACCACTCGGAGTTTGAAGCCTGTGTGGAATAAGTAGAAACTCTGATATGGTAAAAACAAATGAAATGAAAGGCTAAAAAAAACCCCACGTAGAGTTCTCATTATAATGCAACGAGAGGATGCAAATGAAATGAAAAAGAAAAAAAACACAACTTTAAAAAACAGATCTCACAGGACCCGACATGATCGCGATTACATAACCGGGTGTGTTTGCGAATTCTAATAACGCAAGAGTGACTCTACAAAGGACGGCACAGCAACAGAGTAGCTGTCACAATCTTAGACAAGCTGTCAACCTGAATTACACTTGTAATATATATGCAGACGGCTCGCAGACACACACACACACACACACACACACACACACACACACACACACACACACACACACACACACACACAGTCTTTCATCTGTCCTCAGACTTTTGTACAATGTCATACAAACTTTCATCCTCCCATTGAATATTCCTCGCGAGTATCACCCATGAGGTACTTCTGTATCATAATGTCAGGCTCCCAGTGTGCAGAGCGGCAGAGAGAGACAGAGAACGGCGAGACGGAGACGGAGAGGAACAGCGACAGCCCGAAAGCTCAGGGACTTCATGCATATTCATAGCAGTCGTTTCCATCTGAGCTGCGAGCCAAAATGTGGAGACGTCAAAAGGAAAGAAATATGTACACGAGCACACACACACGGCGGGCGGGCGGGTTTTTTTTTTTTTCCTCCTTTTTTCTGTGCCTCTAGTGGAGAAGTGAAAAGAATGAATGTCTTACCTGATGGAGCATCCGAGGGGTGTGGAAGCGGGAGTTGTTGAAGAGGGCGGGGGGGGGGCGGGGGAGAAAACAGAGACGGGGCGTTAGAGCTTAATGGGAGAATGAATTCTTAATCAATCTCAAACTACAACTAATGCATGACGTCGTGGACGCCGCATGCATCAAAATGGCAGGGATATCAACGTGAAGCGCCGCACGTGGAGAAACCCTGCAGGCGACCAGAGTCTCATCTCGCAAAAAACAGCTGCTGGAAGTTTTTCTTCCCGACGCGACGCACATCCGTCTTGGCTAAATCTAAACCTGAAGCGCTTTCACTCGATCGCTGTATACTCTGCAGACAGGCGGCTTCCTCAGAAGGAGGAAGCAGCGGGCTGCAAGTTGGTGTAGAGGAGCAAACAGGGAGAGGAAGGTAAAGTAGAAGAAGAGGAAAAGCAGCGACTGGACTGCTAACGATGTTAGCGTGGAGGCTTCGACTTCCACTGGCCGACCTTAAGTCAAGTGTACATATATTTTCCTCGACAATAGATGTTTTTCATCCATGACTGGGTTCGCCAAGGCAGCAAACGCAGGCCACTTCTGCGCCAACTGGAGCTGGTTCCAATATGTTTTCAAAGGGCTCTTTTCCAGATGGATGTGTGAAATAGCGCCGCCAGGTTAAAGTTTGCGTGTCACTGCTGGCAAACAGGAAACAGGATGCAGTCGTGTCACATGTCACTTGCGAAACAACACAAGTCAGCACCTGATCTTTGCGCCGTCATAATTCATCTTGTCTCCGATGAACTTTGCAGCTGTTTGAAACAGTAAATTTTATACTTTTGAGATGATTTTCTTTTGGCCCTGAGGTATTTCTTTGAAACGCAGACGACCTGATTCAATATATCAAGCCAGAAAGACGACATAATGATGAAAGAGAAGAAATAATGATGTTCTCCCCCCACCCCCAGAGAACAGGCACATTTCATAAATAATGAGGGACCTGTCACACTGAAGTCAGAAATTGTGAGATTTCCCCTCGAATACAGAAGACCGATAGAATAACAGAGTGACAACGTTTTCCACTATTTTCTGAGATCACTTATAAACACAAAACATGAGCTTTCAGGTGAGGGCTAGTTCATTTGTTTTTTGAAGCAAGACTTCTATTCCTGATAAAAGACTCCAGTTATGTAACAGCTGTGCCAAAATGAACTTTATTGGCTGCTGACAGCTGGATCCAGCACAGATCATAACCCCCTTCTGATCTGAGGGGCCAATAAGGTTTCATGACCTTGGAGGAGTGTTGGGGGATAAAAAATAAAATCCATTTCAGGCATTTGTTCTTGTAAATCTGGACTTTGAGGATATACGGAAACTTGTTGATGGAGCGGATTCCTGGAAGTGGAATCCTGAAGCCAAGTGAGTCAGCTGGGAGACAAATGAGTCCTGTGTGTATTTCAGCTCAGCCGAGCCAAACTTGGGACGGCTCAACACACGTTGCACAGGAAAAAGGTTCTCAGCCAAAATAAAGGAGTCCGGTAACCAAACAAGACTGCGGTTTAAGCGGGTGAGACGTGGTCACCTTGTTATACCAGGTGCTCAAACACCTCCCACCCCGGCTGAGCCTTCTTTTCCTCTCGCCGGGATTCCAGTAACCGGCCTCATCGCTCCAGAACTGCTCCGGAGTTTAAATGAGCAGCGTGTGACTTTTCACACTTTTTTTCTTTTAATCGCACAGCTCAGGGCAGCCTTCATCCAGCCCGGAGAGCGATAAAGGAATATGAACTATGAGGAGATGAGAAGAGGGGGGAGGGGGGAGGGACGGAGGGAGGAAGGGCAGGTGAGGCTGCAGAGTGACAGGCCCCTGTCATTGACGTGCCCTTTCCATTGGTCCACTCACCTCTCAGGACCGCGTCACTGTGGCGATAGAGGCCCATGAGTGACAGATGGCTGCTGAGGCACAGCGGCGGTCGTTAACGGCGCTTAATGTGTCAATCACGGGCACCTATATGAAGAGCTTAAAGGATAAACGCATGGCGGAGAGAAACACGAAACCGCGGAGGGTTCAAGGGCGTAAATAAACAAATGCTGAAATGACGTAAAAAAGAAATAAAAATAATAACTATGGGCACATTTCTGCGTTCATGAATGAGCATGCAAGGCTGCGTGGTGGGATTCGTGACTTGGCTGCGCTGCCTTTTTAATGAGTGCGCCGAATGCAAACATGCACACAGACGTAAACAAACAAAAGCAAACATAATTCTCGTAAAATCACTCAAGACTTAACGAGAATTGCGGCTTGTGCGCTTCGCACCATTCAATGGAAACACCTGCAAATTGCAGTTGTTCTTTGTCGAAATGTTAGAAATATCGTTTTTATTTTGCGAAAAACTATAATGGAAATGTGGCTACTGTGACGTATTGTGTTCTCGCTTTGTTTCAAATGAGGCAGATTTTCTCCTCACATGCTGCCACGAGACTTCAGCCTCATCTGAAATCTAATTAAAAAAAAAACCAAACTGCACCGAGTGTATCTACGTGATCACACGTCAGCAATCTCTATTGGCCGAATGTTTCAACCACGTCGGAATGTCGAGCGTCTGCAAAAACCCAACGGCGCTGGGACAAACGCGGGACGTCCAATCCAGAGGGCTGAATGAATCCCAGCGTAAACACGGCGGAGAAGCAGCAGGAATGTCGCGCTGCAGGGCCGCGGGGGAGAGACAAACATGCACAGCTACACACACCGGCGGGGGCAAGTGCACACATGCAGCAGCGCAGAAGTCAAAGGCAACACAAACTGAGGATCACCCAGCCCAGGGACCCCCTCCTCTGAGTGGACGGAGCCAGTCCTTCACGCCACCGGAGAGGAAATTGGCCAATCAGGTTTCAGCTCTGGTGCGATGACAACGTTGTCTATGTCCACTACTGTTGTCCAACACGTCCTCCCCGTGCGAGACCATCTTCTGGTCCACCTGGCAGGCTTCCCTCGCCGTCACATGCTTCCTGTCTCTCCGTCTTCCTCTGTCTGTTTTTCTTCCTGCTCCGTCGCTCCGGGGTGTTGTGCCCCCCCCCCCCCCCCATCCGACTCCTCTCGGTCTGCTCTTCAATTTCCCCGTTTGTCTCCAGGGAGGGGAAAAAAAAGTCGGGCTGTGCAACAAATGCAACCGGTGGCACGACAAAGGTCGTGACAAACGTCGTGAACTGGCATCGGTGGTGTGTTTATCACAATTCAACCGCGCTCACATGAGCCCTTTTTCATCCGTGACATGATGGATGCGATGCTTTTGATGTTAATCTAGAACAAATCACGAGCGCGCACGGAAAAACCCCTCCGGGCTGCACTTTTTTGATCAAAGTGCAAAAGGGTACACATCTTTTTTTTTATATGATTGTTTCATCATGGTTTTCACTACTGCGCCGATTGCTTCATTGCAGGGGAGAAAAAAAAAACACATTTCCACTGAAGCAAAAGCTCGGGGAGTGAACTTGAAACTACAAATGTTTTTTTTTTCTTCCTCCTTTTTTGATAATTGCGATGTGCCTGATTGGAGCTGGTGAAGCCTTTCAGAGGTCACGGACTAAAAAGGCTGCACGCGGTGAAGGAATAAATGAGCGGCGCTTTGGCACTGATTGTAATTCAGATTCAACTGGAGGTTTTGTGGTGTTCCGTCTCATTCTATAATAATAACAATGATAATAAAGGTTATTATATAGCGCTTCTCTAGGCACTCAAAGCACTTTACATTGGACCCATTATTCATTCACACCACATTCCCACTGGTGGTGGTAAACTCCGTGTGTAGCCACAGCTGCCCTGGGACAGACTGACGAAAGTGTGGCAGCCAAACTGCACCAACCGACGCCTCCGACCACCGCCAAACATCCACTCACATTCACACGAGGCAACGTGGATTAAGTGTTTGGCACAAGGACACAATGAGAGACTGGGACTGAGTGGGATTTCAACCGCCAACCTTTCGGTCATTGGACAACCCGCTGTACCTCCATTCCTTATTGCCAGATTGTATCTTTTTTGAGACAGGGGAGGCAGAGGTGCACAATTCCTCACATGAGCCCAACTGTCAGTGAGTCGTGCCAGACGACACGTGAGTCGTGCTCCAGATCACCGTCACTTTATGCAGATCGTGGCACAGTTCAACCCAAGTACAGGTCAAGTGTGTTCGCACTAATTAGGTGAAGTAGGCTTTGGGGATGCAGGTGGGACCAGGTGCAGGTGCATAGAGCGGCCATCTGGCAAATCGGGGGCACCGTCCCGGTAGGTTGCTGCCTAATGTGGGTCTGTTAGCAGGATGGATTTGGTTCAGAACGGGCCAACCAATCAGAAACCAGGAAATCATTCAATGAAAGCGGTTCACCTGTGGAACGATCTACAAACACACACGAAACTAATAACTGAAACAAATGCTTTCACCAGAGCGCTAAAAGCAAGACAGCAGTGCTCCCATGTATAAATATGGACTTTTAACTTTATTGTCTTCCTGGTTGTTTTTTGTTTTTATTTATTGTTATTAATAATTCTGCTACATTCACACATCTTATCTATTTCCTCTCATATTGTTGTTTAATCTATGTTTTTAGAAAAGCCGCCATTGGACCGGTGTAAAAAAAAAAAAAATAAGCACGTATGCTAAAAACACTAAAGCAAAACATCTGATCTGTCCACTGCGACATTGTTATTATATTTCTGATGTCCATATCAAATAAAGCAAACTGGCCAATCTGCAGGGGTCCCCGACTCATCCCTCTGGTTTACACAATCGTCATTCAGTCCCTCGATTACTGACTGAGCCGCTCCAGTCAGGACAGGAAACAGCTCACAAGCGACTGATTAAGATTTGGAATTCTGCGAAGCAGAAGACATTCAGGGGCAACAGATTTTTCTGATGCAGCGGCTCTGCCAGTACGAGTAGGTGGTATCAGGAGGCTTGATTGAACAGCTGATTCCTAAAGTGCACCTCCAGCCCTCACCAGGACCTCTAATGTGAAGCAACTCACATCTGCAGGAAAGAGGAACAAGCCGAGAGACCAAATGCCAACATGTTCCATTTCTCCTGCTCATCACTCCTCCTCCTCCTCCTCCTCCTCCTCTTCCTCTCTCGCCGCACTTCACAGTCGCTTTTGTTGCGCTCACCCTTTTCAGACCTCGACCACATAATTCCCTTAATACCTTATTCAGACGTGTTAAACGGCCATCGCAGCGGTTAAAGAGGAGCCAAATTGATGCAGTCACAAGCGCGCAGGGAGAGTTCGCTTATGGAAATTTATGCAAGGGAAGGGGGAGTCAAGCGCCGCTGCTCGAATCACGTGCCGCCGATAAGCCGCCCTTGACTGACACGCACACGGACGGCCTAAAGGTACGAGCGCAGCCGAAATCAAAGGGAACCTGGAGAGTAAGACGCTGGAGCAGTTAAATGAAGATGACAATCAAAAAAAGCCCTCTCTCCTCGCGTCACTCTTTATTTAACGCAGAGAATTCCAGAACGCTGGATAGCGCGGCAGTCGAAACCTCGTCCAACACCATCTCGAGCTCAGCGAGTAAACATGTGACCACGTGCAGGCGGCAGCCGGACCTTTATTTCGAACTCATCCTTGTCAGGCTCGAAGCTGACGTCACCTTTGAAAGTCGCCCCAAAAAGTTTCTGCTGTTGCTTCACTTCATTGTTGATGACGAATGGCTCTGAGGCGAGAATATTTGCGCTTTCGTACGCACAAAAACACAACGACGCCGCGGACTGCGGAGAGCACATCAGGTGCTAAATGTAGTGGAGAGAAAAACCTGACGAGACTGGGAGCGATTGACAATCCCGCTAAGTAGACTTCACGCCATTAACTGCTCTTTGTCAGCTGTAGCGTCGGTTGTAAGCTGCCAAGCTACATTAGCTCGCTAATGAACCCGGAATTGTTCTGTTTTTATGAGCAGGGAGGCAATCTTCATCAAACCATCTAGTCATTTTCTTAGAGTGATCCCCCCCCCCCGCCCACCCCCACCCCCACCCCCACCCCCACCACCACCACCACCACCAAAAAAACTTGTGTTGCGGCAACATTGGCAAATGATACGACGAGAGACGAGCTGTAAGCGGAATGTCAACGTGAGCGCCAGAATCCAAACTTCAATCAAACGATGATGTCGTGTTTTTTAATGTTCTCCATTTTCAACTGGCTGGGATTTTAATGTTCAGACTCAACTGTGCCGCGCTTTCTCTTCTTTTTGATCTGAAACATCAATGTAGAAAAATCTGAAGAGAATTTTTTTTTTCCTCCACCACTAGAATCATTCATCCAAGCGTCAAAGGTTCCATTCCATGTTGCCAGCTGACAGACCCGCTTGTTGGTTTCTCTATGATCACGATTGAAACTGGAGGAACATGTTTGCACTGCGGTTGTGTCTTGACTTGACTTCACACATTCAGTGTGGTCCATCTGATCAAAACGAGCATATATACACTACCAGTCAAACGTTTGCACACATCTTCTCATGCAAAAAAATAAGTCTAAATTTAAATATAAAACTTGTTTGAGTTATTTTACACTTTTATTGTTTCCAACATAAATCCATGTCTGTTCATATGTCGGTTTGATGCCTTCAGTGAGAAACTGCAATGTCAATTGTCAGGAGAATGAAAGAAAAGACCTTAAATTCATAGGCTGTGTCCGTTTAGTAGTAGTAGTAGTAGTAGCAGTATAGTAATAGCAGCCTAATGTTGAACAAACTGAGAATAATGCTGAGCTGAATTCTAACATCTCTGACATTTCAATGTGTTAAAACAACAGCTCTGAAAGTGAAGCTGCGGCAGAGTCCACGCCGGCTCGTTAGATCATGTAGCGCCTGCGAGACACTGAGCCACTATCCGCTGTGGTCTGGCTGTAGGGGCGTATAATAATAATAATAATAATAATAATAATAATAATAATAATAATAATAATAATAATAATAAAGAGATGCCCGCTTCCTATCTTGCACAAACACACACCTCTTTGTGTACGATTAATTGATGGCGGTAAGCGCATGGGTTGCCTGCAGCCATCAATTTAACACTTCATTAAGGCTCATTTGTACTACACGGGAGGAAGTGACAGCTGAAAGAATCTGCTAATTATTGCACATTTACACTGTTTATTTTTACGTAACGTTTTGTTTGGAGCGCGGTGTTATGCAATACTGTGATGTTTCAGATGTTTTGGAGATAAAAAAAACAAAAAACATTAAAGAGGCACAAAGGGAACCTCTGTGAGATGATTAACACATCTCTCACGATGCATATTCGACATTCTTTTAATTTGCCGTCAGCTGTGAATATCCTGTTGATTCTGATAAAGTCAGTATTTAAAAAAAAAAAAGTATGAAAAGATGTTCCAGGATAAATAAATTCATAAAATCCTGCCTTGAGCCTTCAAATACCCATAGAGAGAATGTGAGAAAAGGTCGGAGCGTGACATCTTAGAAATCTCGATAGAATGTTCGCGGTTTTGTTACTCGGCTCAAATGATTCGTTCAACCTCGGCGACGCAGCGAAAGCGTTGCAATGTTCGCGCGAGCGGGAATGTGAACCACATGACAACGCTCTCAGTCCTCCGACGCTGAGGGAGACGGCGCGCGTCTGCGCCGCAGATACACAGGAAATAAACGGGATCATTTTCGATCCCCTCTTTGGGAAAGGTAAACACTATTTTTCTGGTCTTTAGGCAAATCTCCATTTCAAAGTGCACAAAATGCATAATTTTGTGCCCCCCTCCCTGCACCTCGTTACTTTGAAATGCAAATGGTGATTCATGCTTGTTAGGTGTGTGTGTGTGTGTCTCTCTGTGTGTGTGTGTAAGAGAGAGAAGGAGAGAGTGAGACGAGATCGACTTGTTTGAGTATCCTGGCTTTTCATTGTGTGAATGATGTCTCCAGCTCTCATTTGTCCAATTTGCTCTCATTTGTCACACAATCACAAGCTTGCTTGTTCTTTCTTCTGTCTTGTGTTCACTTCCATTCATTTTCCACTCTTTTGTAACTAACCTAATTTAACCTCACTCTATACTTTATACACATTGTTAAGTGTTCACCTTAAAATGTCAAACAATTGAAAAACTGTAAAAGGTGAAAATGCTCTGCGGGTTTGAAATGTATTATAGTCCTGACAATGCGTAAAATAAAAACTCACACACATCTCTCTCTCTCTCTCTCCCACAGACAGACGCACACGCTCACGTGCACAGTATCTATCTTGATGTAGCGGCAAGGTGAGAGCTCCTCCAGCCGTAACTCCTCATACATCCAGTCCTGCGTGGACGAAGCCGCCACCTCCGAGACCATCACAGCCAATCCATCTCGCACACCCACACTGCTCTTATCTTCACGGTTACATGCGGGAAGGTCGGGACCTATGCGGGCCTCCTTAATCATTTGGGCAACAAAAAAAAAAAAAAATCAGACACAAAAACAAAACAGTACGCTGGTGCTTAACAAGAGGCAGGGACTGACCTTTGAAAACAGCAAAAACAGCAGTTGCGAAGACACAAGTTCATTATGCTTGTTTTGGGGGTGTTGATGAAAAATGAAAAATAAACAGTTTAATTACTTGTAGTCCCAACGTGCATGCTGCACTTTAAGTCATTAGAATCCACTTTCCATGTGTCAAATCTGAGCCAGATGGAACCTTTCCCAAGACCTTCACACTTATATCCAGCGTCCATCTGTGAAAGAGCCCGTCGAAAGAACTTGACGGTGCCAACCTTGTGTCAAGTGACCTCCGGGTGCATCGATAAGAAGCGTTTCCTGCTGACGTGTGCGGCAATATTCAGTCGCGGTGCACCGCTGTGTTTTAATTCAACTCCTTCCAAAAGCCCGTCAGGAGTCGAGCGGGACAAGGTTGTCCAAAAAAAAAAAAAAAAAAAAAGGATTTTATTTATTCTTCTTTTCATGTGAAAATAAGATCATGTTCCCATAGCAGCATCCTCGCTCTTATTAGCAGCAGATACTGTTTTCAACCTCTCCTTCGGGGTCTTCTTCCACAGTTTCTCAGAGCTTCTTGCTCTCTGACCTCCTGCCTCTTCATCCACCAGGACGGCCGAATGTTCCTGAAAAATTCCACGCAGGACGGGGCAGGGGGGGACGGATGAGTGAGATTTTCAAAGTCAAGGAATTTGAGCCATCCGGCGGCGACGGCAGGTTGCGGCGCGGCTGGACCGATCTTTCAAATTTCAGAGGAATACTTTGCGCTCTTCCCTCCTCTCATTCATCTCTCCAAGGATTATTAACATTAATATCTTTGGTCTGCAGTCTGTTCAGGGCCACGAGTGGGCATGCACGCATGCTCGTGTGAGAGATTCCTCCCGGCAGCCGCATGAGGAGGCGGCTCCTTGGGAGATGACAGTGAATAGTAAAGAGCGGTGTTGGGGATGTAGGGACGGCGGCGGCGGCAGCGGCGGAGAAAAACACAGTGGGTTTTTCCCGCAGAATATCTGTCAGTGAGCGGGGCAGAGTGAGACGACACTCTGACGAAATCTGATTCGCCGCGGCGGTGCAAGTGATCCACGCCGCGGAGGAGATACACGGTGTGTTACACAGCAGGGTGGCGGCCGATTTCTCCGCAGTCAAGCTGTGTGATTTTAAGATGAGCCGCTTCACACGCGGCCGGCGTTTTGAAATAATTTGGAGGAAGCAGCACAAAGGGGCTGCTGCGAGTTCACAAGAAAAAACAGCGAGGAAGGGAGTGTCTGAGCGAGCCTTCTCAAACGACTCCGTCTGAATTGCTTCTGCCTAAGTCGAATATTTATATCCTGCCAAGAGTCGGCGCTGCTTCTATTGTTTTTCCCGCAACGTGACGTGAAAAGACGCGTCGCTAATGAAGTGCGACAAGTTTCAATTGACTTCTTGACAATGAGGAGCATCCGCAAAAACAAAGAAAAAACAAAACAAAAACTGACCTTGCATTGTGAAGACATGGAAGGAAAAAAGAATCGTAATAATCAGACGGACTGTTAAGCGAAAAACAAATAAATGGAATTGGGTTTACACAAACAAAGTGAAAACAAGAGCAAGATGTAGCTCAGCGCTGTGTGACTCATTGAAATGCACTCAGAATAGACGGTCAGTATCTGCCCAGATACAAAATCAGACTGAATTAACTAGTTGCATGCTGTGGAAACGTTACAGGCTGACCCAGTTTGACCCACGTTAGTTTTACAACCCATAAAAATCTACATTTTAACACAAACTCATTCCACTGGTGCCTCTGAAACAACAATACGTGCCTCTCCTCTGTCAATCAGCTCCCCATGAAGGTCACGCTGACGCTTCTTTTGCTTGTTCCCCTTTTCAGAAGAGATTCCTAGGCATCACCCCTTTCTGATGTCATAAAGGGCATTCATACCTCTCTGATACCCCCCCCCCCCTCCCAACCTCCTTTGATCCAGGAGGCTGTAAAAAGGCTCAATATGCTGCTAGATGGATGGTGTGCACGAGGCCGCGCCGCTGCAGTGCAGGATGAAAAATAAAGGGGGTCTGCGCGTGAGTCATATTTTATTTATAGTCGTCAACGTGGACACGGTTGGTCTGAAGGCTGACGGATGAGTTGTTTTTTTTTGGTTGTTGTTGTTGCTGCTGTTTGAAATCTCAACACAAAGAATATTTCCAGAAGATGTGAACCTTTTAATTGAAACCCCAAAAGCATCTGCAACATGACTGGTGTTAATAATAATGACGCAGGTTGTCGTGCGTGTGAGTGTGTGTGTGTGTGTGTGTGTGTGTGTGTGTGTGTGTGTGTGTGTGCGTGCGTAGGGGGCCTTTGACAATAACAGCTGCCTAATAACTGACTTGACGTGTGTGTGTGTGTGTGTGTGTGTGTGTGTGTGTGGCCCCTTCTGTCACGTGTGTCCTCGACACCCCCCCCCCCCACCCCCTACCCCCGCCGCTAAGGGCAGGGGTGGGGGGGTTGGAGGGGTATTCGGTAGCAGCATGTAATGACTTCGGGGGAGGGGGGAGGCGTCGGGGGTGGTGTTCCTGTTCTGGATCAGGTGGCACATTAGACGGGCGGACGGCCGGTCGGCCTCACAAAAGGCTGGCGAGCGCTCGGCAACATACAATATGCAGCATTGTTCGCCGACTGACAGGGGGAGGGAGACACGTGACGGTCACGCAGACACACGCGCGCGTGCCGCACGTACAGTAATCTCTCGCAAAACAAAAATGACTCACCGACCCTGAACACCCCCACCCCCCTCTGCCCCCCGACTCATCTTGACCTGTGAATAACCCCGAACCATTAGCAGACTGTACGCTCGGATCTATGTGTGTGTGTGTGTGTGTCTCTCTCAGCTGTTGGGCTCCCTCAGTACTCCCCGGTGCTCAGCTGCTTCACTGAGCTGATTTCTCGACTGTGTCTTCACAGCTCTATCACATCCCGTCACTTCAGATCTCCGCGGGGTATGTTTTTCTCTTTTTTTTTTGTTCCCGCCCACTTCCTCTATCTTCTCCACCAGTGCAGTGTTTTTTTTATTTTTATTTTTTATTAAAGCGCCGGCGTCGACTACGACCCTCCTCGCCGCAAGAACAAAAAGCATGGAGCCCGAAACCCGAATTAAATCACAGGACAGAGGACTGAAGCTCTTGCGCTCGTGCGTTGGTGCTTCACCCCTCTGTGGTCAAAGAACAAATCAATTAACCTCCATGAATTGGATTTTGTGATCCCTCACTCGGGAGAAAATGGGCTCTGTGATATAAAAAGATTAAATAAAGTGGACGGAAACACAAAACAGACATAATTAGAAGTGGATTTCCTTATCATTTATTTTTTAACACGAATGTCTTCTTGTATAAATACAAATTGCTGCTCTCAGGAAGTCACCAGTAATTCTATTACTTTATGGATGGGCGCCGGGTTCTTACGCCCGTATTCTGTTTGTAGCCGATGTTATTTTATCATTTCCTCCCGGCGCACACGGACGCAGGAAGTGGTGCGGCAGCTGGATACGGGTAGCGCTATCAGTAACAAAGACAAATATTCATCAAATCCCACCAGACGATGCATATTTCATCACATGGGGAGTTAAATTATATATGTCCATCGTCAAATATTTATGGTATTTGCCTATTTTTTTCCCCCACTTCTTTTTACCAGAGCCGGCCTCAGAATCACATCACATCACTGCATTGAATCAGATCAATGTGACAGAGGGGAGCAAAGGGGGGGAAAAAAACATTTTGGTTGTGCAGGTTTTATGGAAACTTTTTCCCCATTTTATTCTCCAAGCAAATTGACTTTTTCCTGGATTTTTATACGGGAACAAAAGAGGATGAGCAAGATTGAGGATGAAGGTTAAACCAATGTAAGCTGCTATGCAGAGAGACACACACACACACACAACACACACACACACACACACACACACACACACACACACACACACGCGTGCGCGCTCAGGCCAGTCATCCAAACCCAGCCTGACCTATGACCTCTCTAGATCTAATGAAGCCACGACCTGCAGGTTGGAAACACACTTTGACGACACTCCTCAGATCTGCTCCAACTGACCCGAAAAGGACTTTGTGACGACTGCAACACCTCACGAGGCGCTGCTGTTGAAGTCGTCCATCAGCCCTGTTAAAATCTCTCCCACCCCGCCAATGAATGTTGGGTTTCTGCCTCCTAAAATAGATGGATTTGGTGGAGACAAGAAGCGGATTAACTCGGCGTATGTGTGTGCAGCGCATAGGTTTTAATTCTTTGCAAAGGAGATTAAACCTTTATTTTGGCAAACACCGAACATGGAAATGATCCTTCTTAAATACACACACGCACGCACGCACGCACGCACGCACGCACGCACGCACGCACGCACGCACGCACGCACGCACGCGCGCCCGCACACACGCCGTAGAGGAGTGCGACTGGGATGTGGGCCAAATGAGCGGCAGAAAGAGAGATGCGAGGGGGAGGGGGGTGTGGGGGGGAGTCGTGAGCAAATGAACGGGGGGGGGAGCGACGGCGGCGGCCAAGACGCGGAGGCAAGCAGCACAGATGTAGCGGGCCGCGGCGGGTCAGATCTCACTGATGGAGGGAGACGGAGAGAGAAATCTGATCCTCCGACACTCTCCCTCGCTCGTCCCCGTGTGCAGCTGTCAGCGGCTCGTCCCCCCCTACCCCCACCCCCCAAACCCCACTCCCCCGAAGCCCTCCGTCTTTGAGAGGCTGAACCACTCTCACAAACCGTTGCGTCTCTCATCTGATCTGCAGAGTGACGGCGGTCTGAGGCTGAGCTTCTGTACCATTTCACCCTCCCACCCCACCTCCATCCCCCCACAGTCCCGATCGTGCCCTGATTGGTGATAAAGAGACGCTGAAAACCAGAGACTGTCCTCGGACGCTCCTCGCAAACACGGGGTCGTTTCCCTGGAAGTGCCGGCTAACCTGCGGCTTCACCCGCGGCTAACGGGCAAATCAATTCAACCGACAAAACACTATTTCTGGACCAAGTCTGTCCTGTTGATACGAAGCAGCGTGATTCTCCGCGGTTTACACACTTCCTGAAAAGAAAAAAAACAAAAAAAAAAAACACCTTGCCGCTGGAGAGGCAGTGTAACCCAGCGAAGGCATTCCCTCTCTGGGGCTTTGAAAAACTCCATCTCGCCGTGCTAACGCAGCCTCGGCAAAGGAAGCGCTTTGACTGACACGGCAATCCACTTCAAGCGCGGCTAATTGCCGCCTATTAGGGACGAGTGCAGGCTGGTAAAAATAAACTGTGTTATGAAAAAAAATTAGGGGCCCCGCAGTGGATTGGAGGCACCGCGTGTCAAGTTGAGCTCGTCGGTAGCCAGTTAACCCCGGCTTCTGCTCTATTTTAAATTTTTACACAGTCAGGTAGTGTGGCCCGCAGCTCTGTGGTGCGAGTGAGTCGGCCGGTGCGCAGGACGGCCCTCCGTCGACCGCAGGCCGTTCCGGCTCGTGCACGCGGCAGGGATTATTACAGCAGGACTCATCGCAGCAAAAAGCGCTAAAGGCATCAACTCCGCGAATGAAATTTATCTTTCGAGAGACGCGGAGCTCGATAAGTGTCCTGGTTAATTGGAGGAATCTGATAAGGGGGTCGGAGCAACGGAGCTTAAGTAGGTGTAAAGAAGGGACAAATTAATTTGATAGGAGGCGGAATTTAAAAGGGAGGAGATAGGAGGCGTCCGTGAATGGAAAAGAAGACATGATTAAAGCACACGTGATTAAAGCGGTGATACTGAGCTACTTTCGAATATTAATCAGGGTAACTGTTAAGTGTGAAGGAAGGCCGGAGCAAAACAGAAACCCTGATGAGATTTTGTTTATGTGTGCACACAGCAAAGAGGAGAAGGAAGTGTGTTTTCTTTATTGCCACGAACCATTAATCATTAATTTAAGAATTAATATTTACAAAATATGCATGTGAAGATACATGGACGAGATTTTTTGATGCAGACGTTCTTTGTTGGCTCAAAGCGGGCTTATTTTCACATCATTTTCACTCTTCTTGTTAAATGTGTTGACATTTCCTTTTCCGGATGAAAGTTTGCCAAAAAAGAACTTTGCAGATATTTTATACAAAATGCTCTTCTGCAAGAAAGCGCCAAGGACTACTCGTCTGAATTTGGGTGAAGCCAGTGCTTTTAAATATCCTCGATGGTTACAGAAAACAACACAAGTAGAATGAGATTCATTCAAGTTTGAATGGTTAATTCACGCATCCGCGGATTGAAAAGAAAGAAAAAACAGTCGGAAAAATAAGGAGAAACACGGCGAGAAGGTCGTGTTCTGAAAGCGCTTCTCTTCATGTTCACGCAGCAAGGACAGAAATCCCTCCTGATCTCTTTCCACCGCTCTCAGTCACGCTCACAACGGCGCCAAAAGTGAAAATCCGAAGCCTTTCTGCAAAGTTAGTCTGGGCTGGGGGCCAAATCAAACACACTGCATCCATACTGTAACGGAGGTGCAGCAGTGTGTGCACACATCCTATGGAAAAAAGGAGAAAAAAAATTAGAGGCGTAAAGGGAACATTTCCTGGAGAAAGTGTGAAGGGGGTTGAAGTGACGCACGAGCCCAGAGTGTAGAAAAGAGAGAGGGAAGGAGCAGGCTGGGTTGTCAGCTGGCGGCGGGCAGATGGTTGAAGGAAGGATGCCTTTCCAATCAGCTCCCGTGATGCGGGTTCACCCGCACACACTCAATCCAGAGAAAAAGCTTGGAATTAAAACGCAGCCTCCTGACCGGAGATCAGCGGGGCAGCCAGAGGATCTCATGACTGCTGCTTCCTTTTCTTTTTATTTATCTTTTTTTTTTTTTACCCCCAAACACATCTAACAAGGCGGTGAGAAAAGTTCACCTCCCTAATTATCTCGTAGCCGTGGCCGGCGCTGAGGCGCCCGCCTTTGTTGCAGTGCAGTGCAGTGCAGGGTAGTGTCACTAATTAAGACTACAGGAAGCGCTGTGTGCACCACTCGCGAGGGATTGCTGAGAAATGCACGGCTGCAAGTGTGATTTGTGAGTTAGTCCTCAATGTTGTCGTGCCGCTGAGCACTCGAGCAATTTCTTTGGACTCCGGTTAAATCTGCCCCAGCAAGAAAAAAAACAGGACGTGGAAATTGAAATGGATGAACGGTGGGAAAAACTGCGTCTACGATGCTGAAGGGGATAAGGTTCCTCAATGCGCCGCCACTCGGGTAACAACCCCGACACGAGACGGCCAATTAGGTTGTCAGCAGTCTTGGAGGGTAACATCAGCTCAGCTGGACGCCGTCCTCAGTGTCGACAATTGAAATATAAAAAAAACAAACTTGGTGGATATTTAACTGCATAGAAGAAGAAGAAGAACCGAACACAGGCCCGGAGTGATGGTGGTTTTAGAGTGCGAAAAGAGTCCTGTGGATGAAGGTCCAGGACTTAAATCTCGCACTTATTTGCTTAACCAAGAGCTCTTTGGAAAATAAAAATGGAAAGATGCCTGCAACTGGTTGACGTAACAGACAAGAGGGACTATTCTGAAACGGACCCAAAGTTCATTCAATTCATCAAACGCACTGACGTCAAATTCTCTCTAGCGTCCTCTCGGATGTCTGATTGACCGATGACACTCCTTCACATCACATCACTCACAGCTGGAATCCGCCAGACCTGTGAGGACCAGACTCTCTGTTCCTGATGCGACGCTAACCTGAGCCCAGGCCGTGCGGGGATCGCGTCGTCTCGTCTCTTCTCTTCCAACCTCTAAATCCCCGCTTGTTGTTGTTTCCAACTGCAGGCTTGTTGTTTGTGGGGACTGGAGGCGACCGAGTTTAGCGGCTCAAGTGGGGCGTCAGATGTGAGGAAATGAGCACGCTCCGCCAGCGCGAGTCAACCCGGAGACCGAAATAGCAACGGGAAGGGTGACAGAAGCGCACAGCTGCATTGTGCCGCTCGCTTTTTGTTAGTTTCGCTCCCCTCGCTCATTGTGTTGAGTCTTTTGTCTCCGTTTGTCATCATTTTCTGTTGTTTCGAAGGCGTCTTGAAGACCGATGACAGGAGGTGGTTTCAAACAAAACAGAAAAAACATCCCCAAAGCAGCGGCAAACAGCTCTTCTGTCATTATCATTTCACATTTGCAAGGACAAGACATGGAAAAACCAGACATATAAAAGAGAAGAGCTTGTGATGTACCGTGAAAATAAGTAGCCGTAAGACTGAGGGTGCAGGTAAATACCAGCGTGCGTGTGTGTGTATATCTGAGGTCGCTGCCATGTGTGTGTCTGTCAGGTGGGGAGCCATGGGTGGCATGTTGATGTCATCACTATGCTGCAGCTGCTTGTCGACATCAGGGCCTCAGGACGGCTGCGAGCAGCTGCGAGGCTCCAGAAGGAGAGAGAGAGAGGGAGAGAGAGAGAGAGAGAGAGAGAGAGAGAGAGAGAGAGAGAGAGAGAGAGAGAGAGACGAGCGGGGCGAGTTCAGGTCACGGATTCCCAACCTTAAAGGAACCCTGCCTCTCGTTTCGCACCTGCACTGGTTTAAAACGTGGGCTGTTCAGAGCAGCGCGAAGGCAAGACGCCAACACCAAGGTTTCGCTCAATGACTGAGAGCCTCAAACTCAGATTCCAGATCTTTCCTCTCCACCCACTGGAGTATTGGAGAAGAGCCACCAAAAGGAGTGCACAGACGCGGTCGCGTGCAAAACAAACCAAAACAAAACACATATTTGCACTATGACGTGGTTTATGCTTTTATATTTTAAGTACTTTTTTACTCTATCCTTACACCGTGGGCTGCTTAGTAAAAAAAAAATGCTCTGTATATTGTAGTATTGACAATAAAGCTACCTTGAACCTTGAGCAAACAATATGTGATGTGATGTATGATATGACGAGATGTCATTTATATCACATAGAAGACAAACTTTCAGAAACCAGAGGATGAAAAAGTAGAATTTGTCCCAAAGAGACGAGTGTTGGATGTCGTCGGGTGGATTTTTTCCAATATGGATGGAACATCTATTGACTCCAGATGTTCACTAGCTAAAGTTTTTGCCTGTAGAAGTCTATTCAGTGTGCACAGAAGTATTTTGGCCAACACACTTTTGCACTGTCCTCTGAAATCAAGGGTTCATTGTTTGTGTTACATCTGTTGAATAATTGATCAGTGAAGTTCAGAAATTCACTGTCTCATTTCCTGCTGATTCTTGCGTTTTACAAAGTGTAAATAAAGGGATGCTACGCTGTTCACCGACTATCAACTAACTTCCTTTCTGAACACTGGCACTGTTGAGCAGTAAAATTAATCAAACACCATTAACAAACGGCTAACAAAGCCTGTCGCATGTGACATCACGCAAGTTCTCTCTGCACATGGTTAGATCACGGCTGGCGCCATGTGACACCCTGGTCGCGTCCTCAGAAGACAGACCGCGGACAGACGGGGAAAAAAAATAAAGTGTGAAAGCAGTCTGAGAGTTCTAAATAGAGCGAGGGGGTAAAACTTGAAGCCAAACCAACGAACCAGTGAAGCAAGTCAAGTCTACTGCTGGTCCAGACGGACACACGCTGGGCGTGCGCATGCACACAGACACACACCTTCATCCATCTGTCTACTTGGCGGTGCAATCATAAGATCATTCACGCAGAGATAGAGAGAGGAAGCGAGAGACAAGAGAGAGAGGATATGTGACCCACTGGGACTGAGAACACATTCACATCCTCCCGGTGCGAACTGCGTCGCTCGGAAACCAGATTATACCGGATTGAAGCGGGATTATAGCAAACAAAAATGAACGATTCTCCCCTGAAACTGATTTTTATTGAATTAGTGAGTTATACCGAACCGGATTACACTCGACTTGTCGTCTCGACTGTGGCGAAGTGCGTAAGAACACACGTGGCAGCAACGAAGCAAATCTGAGTCAGATTAAGTAGAAGTAAACTCGGCTTTGCTGCCACGGCAAGACTTGAAATGTGCCTCTTTTCTCTCTCCAGTTACCTACATTGCACTCTGTGTACCACTGCATCCCAGAATAATTATACAAATGACTGAATGGATGTAGACAAGCGGCAGATTTGTTTAAAAATTTTTGTTATTAAGTTTTGAGGACTTCTGTTTAATACAATTGTTATCTGTACACCAGGGCTGTTAAAGCAAAATTAATTTGCTAACTTGAAAAGAAAAACATTAAATGCATCCATTAACTATATTCCAATAACTCTTGGAGTGAATTCGTTTTTAAAAAAATTTCACCTTTGGCCAGAAAAATATGTTCGTTCATCACTTTTACAGGGCTGCCACAAAGGAACGTTTCCAAAACATTCAATTATTTTAAAGACAAATGCATCTTAAATCTTCTTTAGTTGAACATTTACAAATATTTCTAACTGATTCCTTTCATTTTTGTCATCATTATTTAAAGCCCTGACTAAACACTGATTATCCAGCCAGAGCCAGACAAAGTGGACACTGATAGGCGGGGAGTTTGCAGACATACAAAACTGACACTGGAGCGTGACTGAACTGTGTCTGGACAATAAATTCCCAAGACATGCTCTGTTTCTGACCAGCAGAAAATCCAAACTCTGTCAAAGCAGCCCCGACAGAGCCAGGATAGTTCGCAGTTCACAACTGCGATCCATGTCGGCTGGCGGCGCAGACAGACATCGACATAACCGCCTCTGCAAACAAGTGGATAAACACGCAACCAATTAGGCGAACGGAACGTGACGGCCTGAATTCCCCCCCTGACATGAACTGATTCTTCTTCTGCACCGCCGTGGAGGATCGGGTCCCAGTGAAAGATGTTCAGGGCTTTTCGGCCGCTGCTCCTCTTTTAAAAGCTGCATGTTATTTTCCGGGCAGCTCGAAACAGAAATCTTGACTGTTATGGAAGCAGCGGCTGCTCGCCGCTCCTCGATGAGTCATCTCTACACGCCCACCGTGGAGATACGCAGAGATTAGCAAACGACATCGTGAATGGACTTAATTGCGGACCCGTGTGCAATCTGAATTCACAAAGTGAATCACTGGGTTCTGGCTCACCAGGGTTAAGTCAAAGTGGATAAAGACAGAAATGGGTCTGGTTTCATTATATTTCACCAAGCTTTTTCTCAGGCAGCCCTGTGAAATATCTCAGACGGCAGGTCAAACACATACACACACACACACACACACACACACACACACACACACACACACACACACACACACACACATTGGCAGCTCAGATACCACATAGAGAGAAGCATCAACCCTGAAAGCGTAAACCAGTCTGGCTCCGAATGTCTCATGGACAGACACACACAACCGTGTCTGAGAGGAAGCAGTGGGATGCCAGACCGGCCCACCTGTCTACTTACGGATCACTGGTGGCCAATAGATCACCATGTGAAAGGAAAAGAAAAAAGAGGTGATATTAGCAGACAACAGGGACGACCGACAGGACAACGTGTGAGAGTTGTGTGTAGCTGCGGATCATGAGATTGCAGTCATAAGATTCAATTATGAGAAACAGGAGATCTTTATTCACGATTGACAAGAGCAGCGCACACAAACATCTGCAGGGTTCACAGCCATCTGTTGTTACAGACTGCTCAATCAGCCCTGTGTGTGTGCGTGTGTGTATGCCAGATATCCTCCTGCGAGACATAAACCATTGTCTAGGGTGTGTGTGTGTGTGTGTGTGTGCGCGTGTGTGTGAGAGGGCGAGAGAGAGAGAGAGAGAGGGAGAGTGCGAGAGAGCGAGAGGGAAGCGAAGATTTCCGAGGGCATGTGCAGCTTGCGGCTGGGAATGTAGCCTGTCTGCAAGCAGGAATGTCAGTCAGCAGAAATTCTTTGCTTTATCATTGCGAGACTATGCAGCCAAAGTGCCTTCGCCATATGCTAAAAAGAAATAAAATCCAGAGGAGGGAAAACACAAAGTCATAAAAAAGACAGATGTACAATCTGGGTTTCAGGGGAAAAAAAAATCCTGAGAGGATTTTGAGACGGCGACGAGGAGGTGATAACAGCCGACATTTACTAGTATTATCGGCTGTTTTACACCCCAAGACATTCCACCATAATCACCCTGTTTATACTGACTCTGCTCTTGTTTGCGAAACCTGCCGGATCATTGGACAGCTGAGATTCTGAGCCTAAAACCTCTTGGAGCTATCATGTGGTGCCCCATTCTGTCCGTTGGCGCACCCATCAGCAGGCAAATGTTTGGGATCTCCAGCTGGGGTTCAGTTGGGGCGGAACCCTGGAAGCTGGAAATGCAGATTCCCCAGAGCTAAACCTTGTGTGCTAACAGAAACACGTTGGCACTTTCTGTCCCACAAGTGACATTAGGAACCTATGACTCTGACCTTTGAATCTCTGAAGAACTCTGTCAAGTGTGTCGGGTTACTTGCCAAGCAGCGTCCCCGCACTGTATCCTTTTTCATTGAGCTCCAGGTCTGTGGTCTCCGGACGCACGGTCACGTGATCCAGCAAGGCATGCATCTTGCTTGGCAAGTGACGTGTACGCTTGTCCGCTGTGCATCCCAGCGGCTTTTCTAATCAAAAGCACATCCTTCGTACCAGGTGGGCTCTTGGACCAGAGGTAGTGCCGCGAGGTCGCCGCCGACCTCTTTGTCTCCCGAGTTCGCAGTTGACATTCATTCTTGTTTTTGCCCGGGCGCAATTACTTTCTTTGTCTGCTTCTCCTGCTTTTGTTCAGCGTGCCGCGCCACGGCATCTAAATGTCACGCCACCGATTCACACAACAGCAAAAGTAAAAAATTACAATTGCGCCGTTGTTAGAACCTTGCACGGCGGCTTGAAGGCATACCGTCGATACACCGGCAATCAAGTGTAAATTCAGCAGCAACGGCAGCAGCAGAACTCTGTACGATGCTTCATCACGGGACCTCTGATCCGCTGCAGCACACACACAGTCGTGTGGGTTCCCTTCGGGTAATGAGATGACCAGTGACATATTTTCTTTTTCCTGTCCTAGTTTCACACAAACCACTAGGAGAGTCAAGGTTATGTAATAACTGTATGCAGCGGAACAGCTGAATGCCAGAGGCAGAGCAGAGTCTGACTGTAGTATCACAGGTTGCGGTGGCGCAGGGCGACAATCGTCCAGCTGCGTTTTGCACACACACACACACACACACACACACACACACACACACACACACACACACACACACACACACACACACACAAGACCTAGACAATGAATTCAGCACTGAGCGATTCTTCTTAATAACTTTTGACATCCTGGTCTCATGCAGACACAGGCAGCTGCTACAATTAATGCCTTCTCCCTCTCAGCCAATGGGTTGCAGAGACGACTGCCAGCATGGCCGTGATGACTGAGATCATGAATCTGACTTCCGGTCTAAACTCATGTCCTGCATTTCAGTTCATGCAAGATGATTAAATCCATGACAAAGCAAAGCACGTGCAAGTGTAATTTTTTCTATGAAGCAAAGAGGTTCTGGATTTCACCTCAGAAACCCTGCTTGTCCATCTTGACAAACTTTGAAAAAATGTTCATCTCTAAATTGAAGACAGAACCAATCGGCTTTGCGAAGCAGGAATCAACGGCAGCAAGATGCTTTTAAAAGCCCCAGAAGAGGAGGAATAAAATCGAGAAGTAACAGCAAATCATCCTGCTAACGACACTAGCGTGGATGCCGCAGCTGGGGGGAGTTTCTATCACAGCTGCACGGCAAGAAAAACAAAAACACAGCATTCAAGATTTTTCTTGGTATGTCAGATGTTTTCACTCTATTCCCGAATGAATTTGGCGAGAGTTTAGTCGAAAACTTTCAGAGCGAACTGTCGCTTGCTGGGGGGCGCCGACGTGCAGCTCTCGCGTTGCCCCTCACGCCAACAGAAAGCCTCTGGGCTGTAGCTACCTAGGCTACAGTGGCAGCGTCACATCTGACTGGTCTGCTATGAATGCGATGCATAGAAAGTTCATCCAAATCACCTTCCAAGTCTTGCCTCACAAACACTTTCTAAGGGCTCTGTAAAGAATGGATACCTAAAATAACTTAGGGATTTAGGGAACTTTCAATTCTGGTGCCAATATCAGGATTATTAGCCGGTGTAAACAACACAACAGTGTAGGCTTCCCAAAATCCCCCATGAGCTGGGAACTACTGCTTATGTGCGTGCAAAAGTTTGTGTGCATCCACATGCACAGAGGGACATGAGTGACTTATCTGGGACGGGGACATCACAGAGAACAACAGTGGGAGAAATTCAATTTTCTGGTGGCGATAGAAGAGCGAGCGGGAGCGTGACTGAATAGGTGTGACTGCAAAGGTTTTTTTCTCCCCCCCTCACTCCCTTTTAATACAGCCGAGATTATACAACGCAGGGAAGAGCGGGCCGCCAGAAGGAGTCTTCCCGCTGACATTGTTTTATGTGCGCGCGCGCGCGCGTGTGTGTCCAAAGCTGCAGCAGCTGAATTCAGCAGATATAAAAAGAGCACCGTAGTGTCACTCAAAAATCAGAGGGAGAGGAAAGGAAGAGAATGAGTTCAGGGAACAAAGAGGAAATAAAACAATGAGGCAAACAGGGAGAGGAGGATTTAGTCAATTAAAGAGGACAGCTGCTATTGTAGCCTGTTAAACTTTAATTTCTTTTGTATTGCTCTTTAAAAGAGTATTATATTCATTTTTTTTTTTCATCCCCTTTTCATCATGTTGACATGTAGCTAAAATGATAAAGGCTCCTACAGTCCCGCTGGGATTCAGCTAAAAAGACTGATGCAGGAGAAGGTCAATTTAGGACTGAGTGGAAGGCACCGCTAGCTAATTACTGATGAAATGTACTGTACCGTCACTGCCAAGTCTGCCAGGAAAGGTTGGTGGTGAGGAACGTCCTCCAAATATTCTTTAAACTTTGCTGCTGTGCTGCATCACACCTTAAATATAGGCCACAGTGGCAAGAAAGCTTACACTTCCAAAATGCAAATGCAGGGGGAAAAAAGCAACAAAAAAAAGTGCCATGGAGAGACAAAGTGGGTGTTTTTGCTCGCGAGACACATTCCAATGTGCCACCTTCACAGGGCTCCGTAAACACAGGAGGCTCCAAGAACTACACTGTCAAATCTCCAAAAGTATTGTTGTCTTTTTTTGTCTCGCCTGCCTCTTTTTAACCCGCGATACCGTGAATAACCATGAGGAGTGCTAGGAAAAGTGCAAGAAAATGCAGATTATTTTTTTTCCCCCCCTTTCTTTTTTGGCAAGGTCCCTTGCGTGGGTACAGCAGCACTTACAAAAGCTATTTCATGCTTTTGCAGAAGCTTGCAGCACAACTCGGGTTTCCAGGCAAAGAAATGGAGCAATTAGACATGCGGCACTTCCAGGTTTATTTTTGTCAGATTCGCTGCGTGGAGATAATGGCATAAGTGCGGACGAAAAGGTGGGAAAAGTTGAGGTTTTTTTCCCCAGAGCGGGAGAAATGTGAAGAGACTGCGGGTGAACCTGGAGGGGACGGCAGTGGCGTCACTGCTATTTATACCGTCTCATCCACAGGTGCGAACGATGTGGAACGCAGCGGGATTGTTGTCACACCGCCGGCGTTAGGTAATCACCGCCGCATCGGCTCTGCTTGTTAAAGCAGCACTCTCGCTCTCTCACACCACTGGCAATTTGGTAAAACAGAGTGAGAGGGAAAGAGGGGGAGTGTGGAGGGTGAGTGCTCTTGAAAAGGAAATTTCCCTGGTAGGTGCCGACGCTGAAATGCAGAACAGTGCAAAGTGTTCTGCCAAAGATGTCGTCTGCTTTCGCTCACACTCGAACGCGGCGCTGCTGCCAGTTTGAGCTGGAATCGACGCACTGCTGCTGCAAACACTTTTGCTCCGACGCATACAAAAAGATATGAAAGACGGGGAAGTGGGTTTCGTGTTCGGAGGTTGTTGTTGCTTTCCCCCCACTTGTGATGTTGAATTTAGTGAAATCTGACTGCATCTGCAGGCGCTGTTACACAAGAGCAGCCAGAACTGGAACAAAACATTGGACTCCCATCGCCGTAACAATAATGAGTTGCTGCTGAATTAATGATGCATTCTTATTAGGCGGTCCTTACTTTCCAACCGGGTTGCAATCGTGAATATGAAGCTGAAAAAACTCGTTGGAATGAAATGAGATGAGAAATCACCAACACCTAAGGCAACATGTAACATGTAAAGAAAACTTTGTGTAGTTTTTCTTCCGTCAAATGATCAAAATCTTTTACATTTTCCTTTACATACATCCTTGTACATTTACATTTGTGTTAACTCCCCACAAAAGCCAATGTTGTTCTGCATTAATTAATGCATTCACATGCACCTGCTGCAATATATATATATATATATATATACGGTAGATAAAAAATATACATATATGGGGTCAATTTGGAAGTACTATATATATAAAACTTTGGCTTCCTGGCACCCTCCTGTGGAATCATGCCAGCACTGGGTGCCGAAGGAAAACGATGCAGAGGGCGGGCAAAGACAAAAGGGCGGAGCATGCAGATGAAGAGAGAAATGGGGTTAATGTATGAAAGAATGCTGTTTTCATGGAGAAAAAGGGAAAGCCATGGCTGCAGGGTCTGACACTGTCCCAGTTTTATGACTGTGCCAGGATCTCCGGTGGCACTCCAACACACTTCCACCCAGTTGATTAATGCTGCCGTCACAACCATTTCCAGCCCCTTTGAAGAGGTGGGTGGGGTGGTAAAAAAAAAAAAAAAATCATACTGTGATGATCCATGGACATAAAAATGTTCTGTTTGCACCCAGTTTTTGACTAGTTTGATCCTTGACGGGGGAGACGAACTGTTCTGGGACATGTTGGCATGATGGTGGAAGAAGTAGGCCACGACAGAACACTCCAGCTCAGGACGGCTGTGACAAATTAAAATTAGCACTGCAGATGGAGCAGAGATTGAACAAAATGAGTTTCTTTCCTGGTGGTGGATTTGCAGAATTTTCCGCCGGCAGTTTTATCTCTTGCAGACTAATGTCTACACAACTTGGCAACGTTAACGTGTAAATTCCTTGTTTAGATTGATGGATGGATGATCCAACTGGTTTTTGGTAACTGAGCTGGCAATCTAAAAGATCCTGCAATCTCAGTTTGCATTCGCGGCCACCAGGCTGCTTGATCGATGTGCACTCATATGATCAGGTACATTGCTATATGTTGCACTTCACATCTACAACAGCCAACCAATGGTCCGACAGTGGTCCACTGGATGTATGCAAGCATCTCACTTGTGCCTGCTGAGTAATCTCACTCCCATCTTCAGTTTCCTTGGATCGCGTGACAGAAAGACTCGGTCAAGTGCTATCATAACAATAAACTAGCTCGTAAAAAGAGCCTCACCGGGAAACTGCTTTAATCCATTTCATTCCTGAGTTGCCCGAATAAGCCTCCACACTCTTCAGCTCCAAAACAACAATGGATGGGGGTGATTTGAGCTGCCAGCAAGGCCTAATGACAAAATATGAGAAAAGATCAATACACAACCTTCAAAAGACAAGACACTCGAGCTACAAGGCCATTTTCAATGTTCTCAACAAAAGACGGAGATGCTCGGTGGTGGCAGGGAGGCAACAGCCGGCCGGCGCCAGACAACAGCGCGATGACCCGTTGTGTTGGTGACAGTGGCCGGCGGAGAAGCCTTGAGAAGAATGTGGATGGCGGTCGGCCGTCTGACGAAGAGCGGAGGCAGCGGCGGACAGAGAGACGAGCCGAGAGGCGGCTGCAGTCATTCCCTGAAAAGTCTCTGCCGCTGCCGCCGACAAACATCACTCAGAGGCAGAGATGAGAGTCGGGGAGCAGAGCGAGGCGAGAAAATAAAAGAGCCAAGAGATGACAGGGATTCACGGCGGCGGAGCGGGACACCAGGGGCCTGGGTATTCCGAGAGGAGAGGCTAACTGGGAGTTTGAGCACTGTCAGCATTTGTGATGGTTAAAGTCGAGACAACGCGAGATCAGAGCAGCTGCAATCACACAGACGCTCTTTTTTTTGGGGGGGATGCGACGTTGCTTTTAATTATCAATTAACTAAGAGTTTCCGTTATGTTCAGGCCTTTTACACCAACTTAACACTTTTGAATTGCATAAATTGTCTTCAACACGTTTCTTAGAACTATTTGATTGGGCTACCCTGCTGCTGGGTCGCAGAGGTTTCCACATCCATCCTGTTTTTCCATGTCTAATGGTGCCTTTTTCCTTTCAAAGGGCAGCCTTGAGCTGCTGCCTCACTCAGCTGGTGGCGGAAAAAAATCTGAATGGTTCTACTTCGGATGAGACAGACGGAAGGAGTTTTGCTGCCTCCTTTCTGCGGGCTCTTTTCCAGCTGGACACTTAAGATACATCCAACAGTTTTGGGACACTCTCCATCTGGAGTGTCAGTTTATATGCCATGTGACATTCACACTGATGTAATATAACAGGAGTATAATTGATAATTAATTTTTCTGCGAAATATTGTGCAATACGATGACTTGAAACAATGGCTTCACAGTTACCGTCAAAGGGACATTATGAAAATGGGGCAGTACAAAAGTCTCTTCAATCAATAGATTACTAATCTCATATTTGCAAAATCAAGTGCAGTTTTGCAATTCGTGCACTCAGATTTTTGCCAATTGGACCTCGAGAAAAAGAAACAATGCATCAACCCCAGAGGCGCGCAGGTAGCAAATGAGCTCAAACTAATTTGTAACTAACGATACAGGGACATAGATCTCATCGTGAACGCCTGTCTGGGTACAGTTTCCGAGTGCTTCATCAGAAATACCATTGTTTCCTTTCGAGGCGCTGATGATGTCACATTGTCCTAGCGACAAACATACTACTATGGAATGTCTAAAAAGAGGATCAGTCTTGCCACTCTCAACAGTTGTTGATCCGGTTGAACATCTGAATATATGAACTGGGTTATTTTTTTAAATCTGGTTACTTTCCAGTTTTATGATGTGTTCTACATGCCTGGTGATCAAAATATTCTTCTCAATATTTGAGATTTAAGCATCAAAGAAACAAAACAGTCTAAAACTGAGTTTATCTTGGACTTCACATCTCTGGATCTCTCCCACAGTTTTGCTGTGGGGGTGATCAACTTTATGTGAAGTTTCACCACCGGTTCATGGACACGCAAACAAAAACAAGCGTAAAGCATATTAGTCACACACGGTAAAAAGCTAGAGCCGCCCACGCAAACATTTCCACAGGCCACTTGACTACGCACATCAGCCAGAGCTGATGTTTTTCTCCTCTCTTTGATTGGGTCATTGGAATCAGGGACATGTCATAACACCTCGTACGTTTGACACAAACCTTGTTATGCAAAAATGAGCGACTGAATGAAGTGAGGTGAGCCGAAATCCATGAGAAGCCTTTTTGAAACAACAAATGACTTTGCTCGCAGCAATTAGGAGCCCCAGTGAGGGAAGCATTTCCAAGCCCTGTAACTGGGCCACCAGGGCACCCTGACAGGAGTTAGACTGTTGTAACCTGCCATCTTGTATCTCGTGCAGCCATGTACATGCGGCGGCACGTCACAATGGTAAATCATCACCCGCCACAAACAGATTCATCTATTTTTGGCGGTGCCCGTTCGACCTCGAAGCTGAGGCAAGGTAAAAGTTGCCAGCTGCACCATTCGTTTTTAACACAAAAATGTTGGAAGTGGAAGCTGTCGCCATGCATTGCAGTCAGGATGGGGAGCCTCCAGCCCTGCAACCCGCAATTCTAATAGCCAGCTACTTCAAAATACATTAATAAGGAGACTGATGTTTAAAGATGTGCTTTAAGCTTAAATCATTTACCTCACTAGTTGAGTTGATGACGTTTAACCTCCTCCACACAACCCTCTGCCAATTACAGCCACTATTACAGGCTGCACAAACGGCAAGAACAGCCGGGTCAGATGTCGGCCCTTTTGGAGGCTGTAAAAAGATCTACTACCTGAGAAAATGACATGAAATGTCAGCTTATTGTCGCCGGTGCGAGAGCAGCTCTGACATTTAAGAGCGGAGGAGTTCGACCGTGCCAGTGTTTCCATTGTTCCCAGTCTAAACAGAACACGGCTGTGCGGAGAGGGTGGTATTTGACCCCACTTCTCCACGCTCGCATAATTTCAGTAGTGAAGGATGAAAACTGCCAGATCCCTCCAACTGTACGCACGCACGCACACACACACACACACGCACACAAACACACACACACATACGCCAGAGGCCCAAAAACCATGAAGGCAGTACACTACTGCCACTAGACATTTAGCCTTTTCCCGGCCAACATTTCCCTGCACACTCCCGCCCCCCCCTTTCCTTTACGCACGACCACGGGCAACAACACACCCTCTAAACAGACACACGCAGACACACTGACTGCAGCCACAAGTCCGGCGCCATAAAAGGTTGAGAAATCTTGCTCAAAAAAAAAAATAAATAAAAAAATTTGCAAAAGCAAAACACACACACACACACACACACACACACACACACACACACAAAGCCGCCAACGCGAGCAAAACAAACAGGCGGCTTTTCGAAGAGCACATGCGCAGATGCCACCAAGCCTCCGCACTGACATGCGCAAATGCCAATTAAAATGTGCACACATGGTATTTATGCACGCACGCACACACACACAAGCGCACCACAGGCACACACTTGTGCGCGGCGGGAGCCAAGGCCTGGATGTTTGGACGTGGACGTCAGAGTGGAAAGCTGATCACAGTTGTACTGTGGCCATGAGGAGGTGGATCGCAGCGAGTCTCAGAATAACCTGAAGCATTTTCATCTGACATCCCCCCCCACCCCTCAAATGAATGAATGAATAAATAGATACATAAATAAATAAATATGTAAAGATGTGTCAGAGGCAAATTACACAGAAGTCATGCAGTCTGATGCGGCTAATACTCACTAATGAGTCCGCTGCGAACATATGGCCGACCGCTGTTACCGCAGTAATGCTTTCATGCTCGTGTTGCTCTAATCCTTTATATCCTGACCTCATTATACTTAAGTGCGCTCATCCTATTACAGCAGATACCCGCGATTCGGACATGATCTGCTGATATCATAATAAGGCTTTGACTCGGGGAAAAAGTCAGACTGAGGGACTCGGTTTGGTGAATTTTGGGGGAGCCACGTTTCAGATAATCCACGCGATTTGCACGTTTTAAAGCAACGACTCGGGTGCCCGGCACCATGGGAGCGCTGCTGCCGCCTCAAACATGAAGGTCTACTGAAAGTGGGTCACCAGTGCAGCGGAGACGTGAAGTTATTCTTGAAATCAGCACTTTCTGGTGCGAGAACGCTGCAGCAGCAGGGGGGCATTAATGCCTCGACACAAGAAAACCTACAACGACCACAATGCTTTGCACTTGCCAACTTCCCAGGGCGGGCGCCCGCTGCTTTCCAGCTGGAACTGCAAAAGAAAAAAACTAAAGAAATGCCTCTGATACTTCTTTCACCATTTTCAGAAACTTTGTAAACTTCTTATGGCGGTTTGGTTGACGGTCGTCTTTATCTCGCATCGTTCTCAGTTTCTCCACATCATCGGCGACTGGCTGCAAATTTCTTGGCTGCAGCAGCTTCAGCCGCCTCCTCTGCCTCCTCTTTCTCCTCCTTCTCCTCCTCCTCTCTAATCTTCAGGTGCTCCTTGCTGCATTCAGTTTCCACTGCGATCCACTTTCAAAAAAATTCTTGTCAATCAGCTTGAAAACTGCTCTCTGTTGTGTTTGTGCATTTTTAACAACCTCACAGCGTTGAAGGAATTCTTTGATTTTACATTCTGGAGTGCGAGGTCCTGTCAAATCTTTTTTATTCATTTGTGGGCATGAAAAGTGACTGATAATTGGTAATTGCCAACAATTCTAGCAGGCGTGCCAAACTCTCTTCTCCTCTAGGGTCAGGGATGACTGAGTGGAGAAAAAAAACAAACACATTCATCATCATTAAACTGCCATTTCTGTCAGGAATCAGAGCCGGTTGCTAATCGGTGAGGTTGATAGAAAAACGGTTGTGAATTACACCGCAGCACCTTCACTTCAGGAAGTACTCCGGCCGCAGCCAAAAGAGTGATTCTAGCAAAATCCATAAACAGAGCCGTTGATGCACTGAAGCCGAGAGCTGCGAGAATGAACAGCAGGTCGATGAAGAGGAAGACCTGCACTGGCTGCTATGTTTCCAAATTCTGCTCAGATGAGTGTGTGCGTGCATCACTCTCAGTGTGTGCGAGTGTGCGTGCGTGCGCGCGCGAGAGTGCACCGATGTCTCTTCTGCAGCCAAGACTGCTTCCTGCCAAGTCTAAAGTGGGTGGTGGGTGCATTTCAACATCTCTCCATAACAGAGAGAGACGAGGACGAGGAAGAGGAGGAGGAGGAGGAGGGTTGTTTCATTCCCCCCCCCCCCCCCCCCCCTTGCCCCCCGACGAGACAGGAAGGAACCGCGGCGGTATTAGCACAGAGACAATCACACGACGCAACGCCGTCTGACACCTGAGGAAACCACAGCCTGCGTCTCCAGGATCCCTCGCACCCCAAGAGAGCCGCCTCGCGTCTTCAAGCGCGTTACCAGCCGAGCATCGTCGCTGGTTACAACAGAGGCCACGGAGCTCCTCGGGAGGAGGCGCTCAGAAGACGGAGCCACAAAGCCAAAAACCTGGAGTCACACAACTTTCTCCGCTCAAGCTGCTGGAGGCAAATCGACGCGGAGGCACCAGCAGCCCAGGCTGGTAGCGGAGAGCAGCTCTCTGCAAAACACGCCTCGTTTAAATGCGTTCAGTTTCACTACTTAGCTGAATTAATTTTTTTTAAAAAGAAAAAAAAAAACGCATCCCATCCAACGTGTAGCGGTTTGTTCAGTGGCCAGTGACATGTCACGCTCATCTCCATCGTAACAATAGGAACAAAACTGAGGGGGTTGACCCTTGACCCCTTGTGTGCATCTGTGTGTTTGTGTGTGTGGCGGGGGATGGGATTGATGAGATTCCACCCGAACACCCGTGGGAATGGCAGTCAAGCTCCAAAGCTTGTTTAGGCCTTAACATCCATTAGGAGTCACATCCACCCCCAAACCCCAGTCAACACACACACACGCACACACACACACACACACACACACACACACACACACACACACACACACACACAGCCACACACCATCCTTTAGCACTGGTGGCCGAGTTACACTGTGTCCCTCCCTTATTACCACCCTGCCTTTATTCTTTATGCATCCATCCATCCATCCATTCATCCATCCATCCATCCATCATCTGAGTCAGCTCAATCAACCTCCATCCACATCTGCGAGGGCTGACAGCCGAGCCAAGAAAGATGCTGATAGAAGGTGACATCACCCACTTTCAGTACTGCGAGCAGTCTGGCCTACGGTGTCGTGTGGAGAAAATACAAAACAGGGTTATTACATTTTGACATGACTGGATGGGATTGATCTGCTATCAAAGCAAAGGCGGCTCACTCTATTCTCTTCTTTCTGGCGCTGTCTTATCTGCACGGTAATTAAACTGTGCTTGCCAGTGGCTATATTGGGGAGAAAAAAAAACAGTCCTTGTTTTTAAAAGACCAAAAAAGATAAATCGTACTGGAAGAAAAGAGGAAAATTCTTCAGGAAATATTGTTGCAACGTGGTAAATCTCGGCATACTGCATTCGGAATTCTACAGCTTCTTCTTTACATGTATGAGAAAAAAAACAATATATTTATGTATATATCTGTGTATATACATATCTGTGTGTGTATACACACACATATATATACATATATATATATATATGCATATATATACATATACATATACATATATATACATATACATATACATATGTATATATATATATATATATATATATATATATATATATATATATATATATATATATATATATATATATACATATATGTATATGTATATACATATACATATATATATATATAAATATGGATTGAAATACACTAATTGCATGCACACATTTGCGCAGCAGTGTGTGCATCTGCACGCCCACCATGGACAAGGCTGCAGCGATTCCCAAGAGGATCGGCACAGGGCACAAGCAACTAGTTAAATGGCACCGTGCACGTGTGTGTGTGTGTGTGTGTGTGTGTGTGTGTGTGTGTGTGTGTGTGTGTGTGTGTGTGTGTGTGTGTGTGCGTGCGTGCGTGTGCGTGCGCATGGAGGGAAGCTTGGTGATGTGGTTACACTAAAATTAATTAGGTTCTCCTCACACGGGCATCAGAGGAAAAGCAAGAGGGAGATGAGAAAGAATGAGTAAAGAGCAAAGGCACGGAGAGAGACGCGTGTGAGTAAGAGAGGGGCATGTGCACCCGCGCGCACACACACACACACACACACACACACACACACACACACACACACACACGTGTGTGCACACTCACAGAAGTGCGTCCAGACAGTTCTAATCAGATGACTGCGGGTGAATTGTGTTTACCGCGTGCGCGCGCACGGCGCCAGTCCTTCGTTCCGTATTTATGAGGTGAGGGGGTGTTGTGGAGGTAATGACTGAGAGCGCGTTGTTTACCCTCAGAAATCCTCACTTTATTACTCTAATGAATGCAAATGGGGTGAGCGCGCACGGCCGGGTGTGACGGTATAAATGGCAGAATAAGGAGGCGCTCTCACTGCTCTCACTCGTCCAGGTGAGAGACAGAACGCAGTGATGAGATCACTCCGTGAACGGGAGGCGCTGCGACTGCGACTGCGGCTGCAGCTGCGACGACAGAGTGCGCTCGCTCATGTTTCAGACACTGGCCAGAATAAAGTCGGGGGACAGTTTGCTTCAATAGCCTTCCTCCCACAGACCGACTTTCCCGTGAGACTTTGTTTAGTTGTTTATTTTCGACTTTGGGTAAAGCTAAGCTTGTTGGTGTGTGTGTGTGTGTGTTCTTTGCCAGTGCAAAGGATCACAAAGGGATTTTGGTGGCGGTAGAGCATTTCCTCTTTGGTGCTCCCACCTAATCCGTCTGCAGGAATGACAGGGCAAAAGCCATGTCTCATTCCACAGATGAAAGGAGGCGGGGGTCCGTCCCTGGGCGCGTTGCCGGGGCAACCCTGGGCGTCGGCGCGGGTAAATACAGGTAAGGGAGAGGATCAAGGGTCGGGGTCATTGTGGCACAATGCTTTGATGGGAAGTGTAGAGAGCTGTCTTGGAAATCCAAATATCTAAAAGAAACCCCCGACCTGCACTGTGCTGAACCTCTATCAATCAGCACAGGAAGTTATAGCAGGAAGAACCACGACCGTCACCATTTTGAGGACAATTTCAAGACACAAAGGAAGTAGATCGCTTGGGAGGTGGAGGTCTTGGAATTTCTTCTGCATCGTTTTGGTGTCAGGAGGCAGACGGGCCAAGGTTTGGTAGGAAGGAAGGGAAGAGTCACATGCAAGCTGGTCTGGCCAGTGAAGAGAAGCTGTAGAACAACACACACACAGAGGGTGTGTGATGGATGTATTGGCATCACTAGTTTCTCTGCATGTGAAAAATTGGTTTGGGTCTAATGGGTTGAATTACTCAGGGATCTGCTTGAACAGATGAATGTGTGACTGAAACCCAATGGACTCAAAGAAATGTTCCATCTCGCGTCACTTTATCAATACTATACCATTCCCTGTTCGTGCGGCGTCACTGAACTGGCTCAAAATGATTTTTTGACACTCACGACACACGAATGCCGTGATGGCAAGAATTGTGCGATGTGTTCTTTCTGGTGAAGCAGATTAAAATCGCATTGTAGTGACCAAAGTGCAGAGAAGGCAATTTCTCCTTTGGCAATCTCTTCTTGCCACGTCCGCCAGGAAGTCACAAAGGTGAGAAACGAGCTGTAGGCTTTTGAAGCTGCCAAGGCTGAGAAAGTTGACGACAGTCCACCTTCACGGCAGAGCTGACGGTATTTACGCCTCCGTTGTGGATGGAATCTGTTGTCAGACTTCACCACTTGACTAAGTGAAGGCCTGCCGTCCTGCCCGTTGGAAAGGTTCAGTCGACAGATCTTCTGTCTGTCCCAGAAAAGCTAATTTGTTTCAAGGCTCAGTCAATTCATACATAGTGTAATGCTGAGGTGTTGCCAAAAGTACATGATATTGACCTCAGTGCTCTACACTTGAATGAGTTTGTTGAATGTGTGATTCACATGTCCAAGGCCAGCAATGTGTTAGGAAATATGCTGAATGACAAACGGTGAAAAGCGACCAACCTTTTCTTTTCTGTAAGCACAGGGAGAAATGTCTGAAACTGGGGGAAGCAAAGAGAGAAATGCACGCAGTCACCAAAAATGTTTCGAAAATGCATTAGACTGAAGTGTCCTCGCAGCAGATACATGTGAGGGTTCTAATAAAGCTTTTGATGCCTTTACAATCAGTGTCTTTGTAACAGGCACTGTATTGAGGCACTTTGTTAGGGTCAGTAAGGAACAGTAATGATTGGATCAGGACCAAGACTGTAGTGTAGATCTTAAATATAAGAAGAAAAAAGAAGAAGGAACAACCGAGATAAAGATAATTAATCAGAATGTTGAACCGCTTCATTTCCTTCATTTCAGCGTGAAGGAAAAGATGAACTCTGTTCAAGGCGCCCAACTGGAAGCAGAGGCTAGAAGAGTGCAAACACCGGGGGACACGAGGAGAGAGGGGTTGGGGTGTGTGTGTGTGTGTGTGGGGGGGGGGGTTCTCGCTGCCGCTCCTGCTGCTGACTCAGCATGTCTGCGTCTTCTCCCACCTCCACGGCCACATTCATCCTCATCTGTCTGCGACCCTCCCCGCCTGACGTGGGCCGCTCGCTTTGACCCGACTGACTCCCTCAATGACTGCGTGTGCGCCAGTGCATTAGAGTGTCACTCAAAGACAGATTTAACTTGCTTTGCAAGACCCCTCTCCGTGTGCACACACGCGCACACACACACACGCGCGCGCGCGCCACTGCTGGGAGAGATTAATTCACACTTTCATCACCGAGCTGCGCTCCCCAGAGAGCCTGAAGGGGCCACGGGCAAAGTGGCTGCAGGGGATTGAAGAGGGTAATGGGTGGGTGCGTGCGCGCTTTGTGCGTGCGTGTGTGTGTGTGTGTGTGTGTGTGTGTTCTCTGGCAATAACGGTTCCGTCGACGGTGGAGCGCTTTCCCCCACGGACTCCTAAAACAAACACAGACTGGCCACCGCTGAGAGGTGAGCGGCGGTCAGTCAGTGTCGCATTCAGTTAGCCACTGGAAAGTGCCTCCAATTCCTTGGCGGTAAGATAGTGAGAAAAAAAAAAGAATTAAAAAATATTAAAAGTCCCAGCGAGAGCTCTTTTTTTTTTTTTTTCTCCCGCGGCGCTCTGCTAGCCGATTCCCTCCTGATTTTAAACCCTTTTGTTCGCACGGCAAGTTAATTTGAGACATTCCTTAGGCCCTAAATTACGTTACGCTAAGCACTTGTCCAACAACACACACACACACACACACACGCAAACAGCAAAATATGACTAGGGCTTCAGTCTCAACCCAAGCGCATTGCTATTGTTAGAACCCTGTATTTTGCTACGCGTTTGCCTTTCCCCCCCCTTTTCATTGCGTACAAGGCACCGTAATTGGTCTGCGGAGACCCGAGTTTATTGTTTATCGAGTTTATTCAACTCTACTGAGCGAAATGAAACGGGGGACTTAAGTGCCGGTGGAAGTGTCGGCAAGGATTTGGATTCCCCTCCTTCACCTTTTCCAGAGTGACAGCCGGCCAGCCGCTGCCGCTGCACTTCATCACACCTAAGCGCTCGGCTGCGTCGATCGATTGCTTGCTGATGCCCGATATACAGTAGGCCTGGCGCTAATGAGCGCCGCGCGGAGGTGTGAACGCTGCAGAAAGCGCCTCTTGTCAACCTGATAATTCACTGCCGCCTCGCGTGGCTGCCACGAACGCACCTGCAAAACCCCCCGACACGACGACCGCCCTCCTGCACTCCAGCTCGAGGAAGAACAACGACACAAGGAGCTATTATAGCTCGCAAGTACGAGTCCAACGCAAGCAAACGCAGTGTGTCCATCTTTGCAGAGGCGCTGTATGAACATGACCTGGAAGTATCTGATGGAAGAGCGGGAAAAAAATGAGCGCCGTGTGAGGCAGGTTGTTTGTTTTGTGCAGCAATCGCAGTGTTTGTCACCACTCCGGCCTTCTCTTCACGGGAAACAAGGCATGTCAAGTCTCACCACGACAGCCACGGGCTGTTATTGACTTTCTGCGTGGAGCCCTCAGATTCCAGTCGGAGGAGGGTGGCGGGGGGGGGGGAAGGAAAGCCAACATTATTTTTGCAACCGACTTCTTGGGAGATTGCATTTTTTCGGGGCGGGGGGACTGTCACATTGCAACCGCACCGTTAAACACATTTTCCCGTCTCGGACGCAAAGCCCATCCATCTGGTTGCACGCCGGAGCGAGTAAACAAGGAGCCCTTTAACCCTTGAGCTCTGGAAACGCTGCAGCCCAGAGCCTACACTGAACCACGGTGCTGCACACAGCCAAGGAATACCTGCTCTCTCATCGCAGAGCGTCCATCACTGACACCTCAACGGCATAACAGTGAATGCAGAATCTGAGAAACAAAACATTTGACGGCCGCCGTCGTCCCCAACAACGTGGCAACGCACACGGACACATGATATGACCCAATGCTCTCCTCACCTGCAGCCCCTGTTTCATAACTGAATTAAAAGTTCAACCTCCACCTTGAAGCGGCAATCAAGACTCGCTGAACATACATCTCCAGAACCACATGCACCTGGGTGTGCGCGTGCAGGCGTCAGACGAAACGCAACTTTAAACTCTTCCTGCAAACGTCACACACCAACTTGGAGATATCGGCTGCACGAATGCCGTCAGAACTGCCCTGAAACAACGTGCTGCCGCGCTTGGAACCGGGAGGCAGTGGGGGAACTTAACTTGCTGCGTTCTGTGCGTGCACAAAAACAGAAAGGGGGGGGCGATTGGAGCCGCATTTGCGTGATGAAAACAAGGACTCCCGAGACATTTCAACATCATGTTTGAGCCAAAGCCCGCTTTGACACGGACTCACAAGTGCTCGGAAAGTGACCAACCTTGACGGGGGAGCTCCTGACGGCCACGGGCAGCTCTCTGATCGCGGTGCCCGGCGGAGACGCGGATATCCCGGCCGCGTAGCCCTGCAGAGAGACGGCGGTCAGGGACTGCCTGCCGCCCGCTCCCACTCCTCCGTTCCCTCGCTGGGGCCGCTGCTTGATGCCGTCGAGGAGCCGCACCAGGAGGATGTTGGCCGGCAGGTCGTCCACGCCGCACTCCACCAGTATGCGGCACTCCGGGCAGCGGAGCTCGTTGCGGGAGCTGACGATGTTCTCCAGGCAGCGGCGGCAGAAGGTGTGCTGGCACGGCAGCACCTTGGCCGTGGTGTCCAGGCGCTCCAGGCACACCGAGCACTCCAGCAGATCCAGCAGCGACGACGACTCGTCCATTTCGGCGGTGAGGGCGAGCATCTGGGCTTGTTCAGTGTCGGTGGGCACGCCGCGGCGACTGGCTGCTGTACCGTGGAGAGGAACCGGGGGCGCAGAACATTCTGGGAGGCAGCCAGCGGAGGAGGAGGTGGGGGGGGGGGGCAGAGGAGAGGGAGGAGGTGGAGGAGGACGCCCCGCGATCGAGTCCCAGCGCGCAGCCGGTCGTGGTTCCGAGTTTCCCACCGTCGCTCTCTCTCCGCTGCTCGGGTCGTCTCTCTCTCTCTCTCTCTCTCTCTCTCTCTCTCTCTCTCTCTCTCTCTCTCTCTCTCTCTCTCTCTCTCTCGCTCTCTCTCTCGCTCCCTCAGCGTGTTTCTGTTTCTCCAGCCCTGCTCTCTCCAGCAGCTGTGCAGTGTGCAGGAAGCAGTGAGGTCACGCTCTCATCATCACCACCACCATCATCATCATCATCATCATCATCATTTGCGCGCCGATCGCAACTGCGGAGCGCGCTCACGCACCGCAGACAGACTGATGGGGGCAGACGGGGGAAGAGAGAGGGAGAGCGAGAGAGAGAGAAAGAGAGAGAGAGAAAGAGAGAGGCGCGCGTGCATGTGTTTGAGAGATGAGGGAAGACGGTCAACAACAGTCGAGGTCTCTCTTTTCCTGCAAACCTGCGCAAAAACAACCTGCTCGGCGATGAGCTCATGCAGGTTGTCGTCACGCCTGCACTGCCTCCGCAAATCGGGCTCGGTTCCCAGCATAAAACACTCTTTGGTTGAAGAAGTCCACCTGCTCTTGTGGCACGTTGTTTTCACAGCAAAAAAAAAAGAACACTCGTTTTCACTGACTTTTTTTTTTCTTGGTTCGCATTCGCGTTGCTTCAAATGTTCAAGCCCCTCCAGGATGACATTGTGGTTTATTAGGCTGCTTCATCCAGCTGGAAGATTTCTTTTTCTTTTTCTTTTTTAGGGGAAAACTGTTTTGTGGCGACGCCTGGTGGTTATGAGTTAGTGAAGGTTGGGGTTTTTTTGGGGTCTTCCTTTCAAGGCTTAGAAGAAGTCCAAAATAATTATCTTTTTTTCTCTCCTTCAGCAAAATTATTTGCTTGCTAAATCCCTGAATATAGAACACAAACTAAATGGCACGGCTGCGGTGTAAATGATAGGCTGCCTAAACAATCGGATAAACCTCCGAGATATTCTTGCACTCAAAGGGGATAATTATGTAGTCAAGCTCGATGATAAACCGAGGAGTATATGCTCTCATAGCAATGCTGTGGGTATTGCAAAAAAATAAAAACTAAAAGTGCTCTTGTTTTAAATGCAATGAAGGTACACACGCGTATACATTCGTTCCATGATGTGTGTGTGTATGTGTGTCAAGACAACACAACACACTCATGGGAAAGTGTGTGTTTGCATTGTTTCTCAGCTGCTGCTGCCTGCTCGCAACATATTGTTCACCTGTTCAGACCTGCACGCTGCTCATTCTCAGCCCTGAGAGCAGTGATTTTACCCGTGTGTGTGTGTGTGTGTGTGTGTGTGTGTGTGTGTGCATGCACCAGACACACGGCAATGGCTTCCTGAGTGAAGGGGTGGGCCTGCTAGTTACCACCCACGATGGAACGCACAGGGTGGACTGTTTAGCGTGTGTGTGTGTGTGTGTGTGTGTGTGTGTGTGTGTGTGTGTGTGTGTGTGTGTGTGTCAGACGGTATTTACACAGATTAATCTGAAACTGTAAGTTTCATGTATTCCCCTGCACACGCCTCACTTGCAAGGCTGCTGAGGACTATTTACATCACTCATTAAGACTGAGTGATGGTTCAGATGATGACGGCTCTTTGTTGTCCACATAAAGCTGAAACTCCAAGTCAATGATCTGGCCTCTTTGTACTCCGACTAATTTCCTCCGACCGTTGTAAGTGCTGCGCGGCTTCACAAATCAAAGCGGCGGGAATTGAATCTCTTCCAAAAAAAGGCAACATTAAAGGTCACCGGAGGCGCCCCACTTAATAAAAGCTAGACAGAAGGAGCCTTTGTTCTGAAAGCGGGAGCCATAAAAAAGGGGAAGTGTTTAGCAGTCGTAATTGAGAAACGTGAAGATGTGTTGTTTCAAGAGCTCAATTTTCGCGGCCGGCGTCACTTTGTGTAGTGGCCAACAAGTGTTGGCATCGAGCCCGAACTCACGGTCCCTTCCTCTTTCACACTCTATCGCGCACACACCCGTGTCTCATGGCGCGTAGCGCATTTCTACTGCTTAATACAATTCTCCACAGCGGGTTGAGTGGGAATTACAGGGGAGCCACGGGGAGAGGCCAACAAAAATGATTATTGGCTGAAAATCCCCTCAATCCAGTTAAGCAGCGTGGCCAGGGCTCCCAGTGGAGCGCCCCGCTGTCAATAACGGACAAAAGGCAAACACCGCTCCAATGGGAGGAGGGGGAGGGGGTCAATTTGGCTTGAGCACATGTGTGAGGTGCCATTAAGACTGAAGAGGTCACATGTAACTAAATGCATGGGGTCAAAACATCCTGCAGTAAGAGATGTTGCACAAAGTGGAGGTAACCGCACAAGTTTAGTGGTGACTTAAATATGGAATTCATTTTATTGTGTCTCACTGTAACATATTACAGCAGTGAAATAGTCACTGGCCACACAGTTGGCTGGTTTTAATGCATTTTCTTTTGGCAAACGCGACACTACATTTGCTCTCATAAGAAAGTCTTTTAGTTTCCACCACTGAATGCTCTGCATCAGGGAAGCTGGGGATCATGACTTGTGCCAAAGCTTAAACTGACATTGAAGCTCTCTTACTGGTTATTTTCCAACCAATAAAAGTGACATTGAGTCGCGTTTTTCTTCACCTTTACATCTGTAATATAATTTCTCTGTAAAGCCCCCCTACGTTCTCTCTTTGACGGTGTAAGCCAAGATCAAATCATGTTTACCTGAGACAATCCATTATCAGGAACATGTAGAAGGGCTCAGAGTGTGTGTGTGTGGGTGTGAGCGCGCACACGTGTGTGTGTACCTATACGTATCGTGCACCTCTCTCCCTTCCACCAATGTCCTTCGTTCATGCAAAAGTAGGTTAGCTGACGCGGCAGTTACCATGGCAACCGGGCTCTCTGCTTCCTTGTTGAGAAGTAGTTAGAGAATGAGCGTACACGCTCTCTAAGACAAGAACGGCATCAAACGACCGGCAACAAGGTCAGCTGGTCCGCAGCAGGTTCGCCCCTGTGACGCCAAATTGCTCCACGAGAGGAGGAAGGAGTTTAAACTGTAGGTGTTTTGTGAATCAGCCTTGCTTGAATTACATGGATTAAATATCATCAAACAAAGTACAGTAATGACGTCTGTAATGACATCTATAGAGGAAAGTGATATCAGGCGCCTCCGCTTGCAATATTAAGCGCTTACTTCGTCACTTGTCACTGTTCACAGTACAGTGACGGTCACGGTGCATCCTTGTTTGCTCAGTAGACACTTGCTACAGCAGAGGCCAATAATTGATCATTGATGTGTACATTTGTCTCTTCAGCTTTGAATTTTTTTTAAACATTAGTGCCCTTAAATTTCATGGGAAAATACTGTACATTGAAGGTTAATTTATACAGCATTTCTCTTATTTTGAAAGTAACGGGGGGGGGGGGTTACATATCTTATTTTTCTATTCAGAAGCCTGAGTTTGTGTGTCCTTGAGTTGACTGAAAAGCAAGAGGAAGTGCGCTCTCAAAGATTTAGCAGCAAATCAAAGACGCTCTATAACTTCATTACAGAAAGAAGTAAATTAGGCCTCCGCTGACTGTCGTCCTCTCCCGGCTACAGTACTTTGAAGTAGGCTGTGGAGGGTTGCCGCCGCTGCTGCTGCTGCTGCTGCTGCTGCTGCTGCTGCTGCTGTTAAAACGACAGCTGCTGCATAATAGGGAATCTATGAAACATGCATCTCCATGATTAGTTGATGCTGAACTTGAGACTTTGCAGAGGCTCAGAGTCTAATCCCCAAATGATTAAATTTATTCATGGACAAAGAAAGCATAAGTCCAAAACCTTGTTTGTACAGTGCAGTTCAATTTTAAGAGCCAAATGCTAAAATAAACACGGCCAAAACCCCCAAAACAAAACATAAAGCCTGCGTGTGCTTGAAATTCAAAAGGTACAGTAAGGCAAGTCCCACCATAAAAAAAACTGATACGAACAAGAAATGTCCTTTGTTTACAAAGAGGGTCTTCCAAATATTCCCTCAATGACTTATTATAACTTACATTATGTGAAAATGGCAAACCATTGCCAACATGTACATTTCCGATTACATTAAAATGAAATAAAGAATATAAACATTTCACTCGACTTCTAAATTCAACTTGTGTTGCAACATTAAATCGCCGGCAACGTTGACGTCTTCACATCAGTCTTTCATGGTTTATCAAACAAAAAGACGAGAACATTTCATGATGCAGAAATACATCCCGAGCATGTCCCTTTACTCCCCATTTTATCTCTTGCGGAGACAGCGGCATGTGTTTCTGCGCGCCAGCATTAATCACAGTAAACACAGGCTGTGCCTGATTTGTGTTTTGTATCAGTTGCGACGGAGAAGCTATCATTCTCCTGACAGAAGCCTTTGCCCTGGTTATCCTCTCCACATCCCCTCATCTCATCCCAGATCTCCCCCTCTCATCCTTCTTCCCAGACAGGAAGCCCCTGAATCGGCAATCCCCTACGAGAAGGAGCGGGACGGAGAGACGGTGAGAGGAAAAACATAAGAGGAGGACTGCGAGACTGGAGACCTTTAGCGTCATGATGTGGGGACGGAGGAGAGTGGGAAAGAGCGAGAGAACCGGAAATTGATAGAGGGCGGGGAAAGCAGATGAAGAAAACAGGTTCGAGGGCCAGACAGACAGAGAGACAGACAGAACGGGGGGGGAGAGCTAATAATTACAGGCCTCCCAGTGTTTTCAAAGCCCCTCTTTTATCTCACCCTTCCTGTGACTGAGAGGAGGAGACACAGCGGAAAGAGGGAGGAGAGGGAGAGGAGGACTGAAGTCCAAGCTTTGGTCCACAGTCATCCACATCACACAAACGCAAAATAAGAAAAGAAAAAAAAAACTTCACATAATTTATAGCCACTGTTTCAAAGCTTTAGGTAAAATGCTTTTCTAGCGATAGTTGAAGTATTTTGCGTCCCTTCTGCCACCGTCTATAGATGTATGTAATTATTGTTTTGATGTCTGGCTGGCTGTGTTTCGTGTTTACACACCAACAGTTTTCACCCCACTGCTCAAAACACACCCAGACAGCTCTGACTCTGACTGGGTGTGTTTTGAATAAAAGGCAACGGTAAAACTAGACACACTCTGCAAGTATAGCTGGAGCATTGGCAGTAGTGTAAATCAGGTGTTATATATTTTCATCTATACTTGCCAGTGTGACATCGCAGCTTGCTGCGTGCGGTAACTGAACTCCGGCAAAACCAGTCGGGAGTAAAGAAAAACATATTCTAGAGTTTTCATTGCTGTTCTTTGTTCTACTTTTGATTTTGAAAATGCCGTATGGTTCTGATAAAAGACAGGGAGTCACAACTTCTAGAATTGTGTAGTGTATTATTTTAAATTGTAAAAGTTGCAGATCTATGACGCTCACAACATCCCTAAAAAGGATAATCACAAAGTACAACAGTTCATATTGAAAAAGTAAAATTTTCAGCTATTTCTGATTTTAAAAGACTCGGATGCCACAACATCTCTGCTGAAACATGGAGGGAAAAAAAACCCCTGCAATGCCGATCAAGTTTTATTCAAAGCACTACATACAATCAAGGCAGAATTGTGTGTGTGTGGTATAGTTACATCATATCTCTGGTATTATGGGTTACCTTTACTCTGGGGGAGTGGTGGCATTTCACTGCAACAGACAGTATTGTTTGTATCATCGTATTAATTCAGCCCTTGGCGTGAACTTGTTACACAACATGTTATCCCCCCCCCCCTCCCCAAGTTCTATACCAATAACGTTTAATGGCATAACTGTTCAGTTTACAGTAAGCAAATTTGGAGTTTGGTGAGAGAAAAAAGTTCATAAGAGGCTAGCAGGATGAAAACACATTATAAATTGTGCTTAATAAAAGAAATGTGCATGCCAATATATATGGTCGAGTTGTATTGCTCACTTGTGAAATGCACACGCAATCAAAGGGTCAAACTTATTTTGCAGGCACCACTGACACCATCCACACCCATGATATAGAATCCAACTGCAGCGATCAAGAGGATGCAATATCCAGTCTGTGGCCACTAGATAGCGGAGTTGAGTCGTAGCCCAACGGCCTGCTAATTGCTCCCGCAGCCCGTCTACCTGGGCCACTTTAATGTGTTTCTGCTTCAGGGCGGAGGGAGCTTGTCACTCCTATTTTTTCCACCCTCTCTCCTCCCCTCCCTCGTCAGGGAGGAGCCTCGCAAAAACTTACCGACGTGCGGCCAAAGTGGACGCTGGCACACCAGTCGGAGCGCGCACGGAGGAGAAAGCTCACCAGACAACACTTTTGGCCGGGCGATGCGCACGGCACACCAGGCCAGAGACTGATCGCCAGTCACTTCGGACTTTGATTAGCAGAATCCCCGCGCGGAGAGCAGCGACCTCCTCCCCACCTCCCTCCCTCCACCTTGGCTGCCTGAGCTCCAGGTAAGACGCCCGAGCAGCGCCGCTCTCTCAGGAATGTGAGGACGGTTTGCTGCAAGACTTCAGGGAAATTCCTTGGCAAAAAAAAAAAACAAAAAAACCCGCTCATTATGCCAAACATGTGCATTGATGCGGGGGTTTTTCACCTCCTCCGCTTCCAAGAAACGTTCATTTGTTTTCTTCATCTAAACAGGGCTGCTGATGCATATCTTCTGATATGCATCAGCGCAAGTTACACTGAGATATGTAACTTGCGCTAGTTTTTGGGTTTAAAAAAATAATAATAATAAAAAAAATAATAATCTGAATTCGATGACATGCTGAGGGATGACTGGCATCCCATCTCCTCACTGTGGCAGGATCCAACTTTTAAATCGAATCGCTGCCTTGTTTGTTTAAGGCAGCAGAAATGTGTTTACAGCGTTGCCTCTTTTTTCCATCTGTGCAAAATACATATTTTCAGCATGGTCTAGCCTAGCGTTGCAAGAGTACAGTAACAGTGATATCAAGTATGTAAAAGGTACGTGTCAGTGCAGAGGTCATAGCCCAAGGTGGAAGAAAAACTATGAGAATTTTTTTTTTCTCCTCTTTAAGCCCAAATTGCTTTTTGACACGACTGGGGTGTTTTTCTTTTCTTTTGGAACCGTAACAGCCACAAATAAACAGGCTGTGCAGAACTAAACAAACAAACAAACAACAGCGGTTGGGATAAACAGTTGTTTGGCAGAAACTTCACCTTTTACACTTTCTCTCTTTCCTATGCCACATGTCTGTGACCTTGCACACTTCTCTCTTCTAACTGAATAATTGTTTTCCTTTGGTGCCGCCTGGCTGTCCCGGGGCCCGCAGGGGAAGTCCTGCCCGCAGACAGGCAGCCGGGCCCGGGCTGGGGACATGCCGGGTCCTGCCGAGCCTCTGAACTGCACGCTGGCTTTGAACTGTAGCTGCTGGAGGTGGAAATCAATCCCCCTCCCTTCAATCTCTGCCTCTCTTTTCTACCTCCCTATCCATGCCTGTCTTCCCCTCCCTGCAGCCTCCAGCGGCGTGCGTCCCCACAGCAGTGGGACCTTTCATGTCTCACCTGTAGACAGCGCGGCAGACGCAAGAAGAAACACGGGGGGGGGCGAGGGGAGTTGGGGTGGGCAAGTGTAAGTCGTCTTCAAACGGAGTGCGATGGCTTCGGAGGATTAAAGGGATGAAGGCAGAAAAAACTAACAAAGCCGGCGCCTGTAGTCATGATCATCCTATACTTTACTGGAGTGAATAGGAACGTGTTTGCTCACTTGTTGCTCTGTCGCCAGGCTAGAATTCACACAATCACCCTATTTATTTAGTGGAGATATCGCTGCACATCTTCTTCCTTTTACATTTGGATCATATCATTGCCATTTACGTCACAGCTGATTCCAATCCGTGCAGCATATCCGCCTCCCCTCGCTTGACAAATTTAGAGCTTTTATAGGATCCCTTTGGGGGTTGAATGTTTCATAATGCCTCACACATCTGACACGGAATTCTAACAAATGCTTTGCAAGAGAATTGGCAGGCGTATCGGTGTCATTTCACTTCATTGGATTACAGACTTTGGTGCACACTATACAGTATCTTGCAGAAATCATGCACTGGCTGGGAATTTTTGATTAGTTCAGTTAAATATTGTATTCCTTTATATATCTTCTGAGGAAGATATATAAAGGAGTTTCCTTCCTGGAAGGCCTGCTGCCATCCGGAAGGAAACTGACTGAATGAGAGATAGAACTTTGTTTCATTACTTTTTAATTTGCATGCCAGCTCAGTGGAATGCAGCATTAAAAAGAAAAGGGGGGAAAAAAAACCTTTACTAATCACAGGTTTCACTGTAGCCACTGTTGTTTTCCCACGCATCACACACAGTTCGCTAACCTATATTAAATCAGCGGATGAAAACCTTTCATTTGGGCCCCAGGGAGCAAGTTTACTCAGTTGAGGTTAGTGGTCTAATCTGTGTCTTCTTAAGGAACCCGGCAGCCCACTTTGGTTGGTCATCAACTTCTGAGCAATCAAGAGTCGTAGGATTGTAGGATCGTACATTTGTAAGGGGGAAAAAGTATTGCGTAACGTGATGTTTGAGTTCGACCCTTTAATCAGTTAAAACATTAGAACATTTGATGGAGCTGGAGTTGATTGAGTGCTGGCGGCAGCCGCAACTTAAGAAAACAGATCATTAACATCACGGCTGCTCTGATGATGTGGTGCTTCTTGCTTGTTTGGCCATTAAATTGGCAACTGTGGATCTGCTGGAGGGTCCATGTTTTTTGGGAAGCTTGAGCAGATGGTTTTTGGAAGGTGGCAAGTGAAATGTCCATGGTTTTTTGTGTTATTGAGGGCTTCATTTATTTCTACTTATCAGCTTTTTTTTATTTTTATTATTTTGGGTGAAAGGTGATTGCGTAAAGGGGCAGAAAGGTAACGGAGATGTTGAGGAGGATGATGTCAGCCTCGTTTTATGTCCTGCTACAGTTTCGCATTTCAGTTTTTGGTTACCCAGTCATACCGCGTCATCGCAATGGAATCGTCTATGGGAGGAAACACCGCGAGTCCAAAACAACATAATGTAGCAAAGTTTCTGGTAATGAGGACGACACTGTAACTGCAACTCCTACATCGTGGGCTACTTGGGCGGGGGGATTATAACGCGCATAGATGATGGCTGGTTGCGGATTAGGCTTCCCCACCTACCGCCACTACAGAGTAAACAGAGACGGAGACGGGGGAGATTTTCTGCCCCAGCAGAGCTCAAGAAAGGAACAAGGGATCAGGGAGAGGAGACGATGAAAGACGGATCACCGGCAGGCAGATAATCAAAGAGCAGACTGAACGGAGCTGAGATAAGTGTGTTCGGCGACTGTGTGTGTGTGTGTGTGTGTGTGTGTGTGTGTGTGTGTGTGTGTGTGTGTGTGTGTGTGTGTGTGTGTGTGTGTGTGTGTGTGTGTGTGCGCGCGCGCGCGCGCATCTTCTTTTCATATGCTCAGAGAGTTTGTTTTTCGCTGCACACCGAGTGGGAAGCTGACGGTAAGTCTGTAATTAAAGCAATCAAAAGATGAAGTGCTCCGAAGAAACATCACACACATGCATGCAAAAAAAAGGAGCTCCCTGTTAGTTGGACCATGGATTTAATTCAAGCTTAATATTTTTTGGGGTGGTACAAGATGACACCCAGGCTGTCAACTGTGTGCCCCACATCAAAACAGTTTTTGGCTGTGACTTGCAGGTGGAAAAATCACTTTTTTCCCCTCAAAGTTCTTGTAAAAGCAGCTCACGCCGATAAACCGTGTCGCCACGGTCGGATGGGATTGGAGTAAATGGATTTTTAGTCAGCGGATAAGAGCTTGCAGCTTTCAGGCATTTGTGTCTATCCCCGAAGTTGGAAACCACTTTAATCACGGGTACGTTGTCGCATCAAACTTAGAGGATAATTACACTGCGAATTAGGCCCTTTCAGACTCATTTAGCCTCTGATTTCCAGGCCTCGATGGCTTTTTTTGCTTCAGCCAGTATCACTCTGTTTGGTGCGGATTAAAAGTAAAGTTGGGAAAGTGCAGGGGAACAGGGCTAAACATTTGCAAACATAACACTCTAACATGCACGACTGAATTGCATAAATGCAATAATTCTGACTGATGTGCATTGTGGCTCGCTCTGCTTTTCCATCCCGGAGTTCTGCTTCCAAAACTTGAGAGACCCGTCCCCCAATTCTGCCGAAAGAAATCGGGCTGACTGACAGCTCTCCTACCTCCCCTCTATTTGCTCCTCCGATTGTACCAAAAATCATTACAGTTAAACCTGAAGCCAGAGGCAATTTTTTCCTTAAAATTTAAAGTGGCACCAGGATTACCGTGGCGGCTCACCAATCGAAAATGGTTTGCAATCCAATGAAATTCAGTCAAATGTGAATTGAACCCCATGATTTAAAGCACAGGCTTTACCAGCAGGATTCATGAAATAAGTCAAGCTCATTCAGGAAACACTCCACCTGCTGTGCTAGCTGAAGAAATCCTTCCGAGACGATAAAGTCTTTCCTCCTTCTTGATTCATACACAAATCGCACATGATCGAAGTTTCACCACAGATCATTTATCTTTTATACCATGTTTGGTGTGCCATATTTTTGAAGGCCCTATGTCTCTTTACAAGTGTCCCTGCTCGTTTTTATGGCGAGATGCGCCTTTAGTGTTGACATGTGCCTGTGGTGAAAGAGGAAGTCAATTAAAAATGTACAGCCTTCAGGTTGGGAGAAATGATTTACATTCTGGCACACGTGACTCATGAACATCTGCCTCATATGAAGAACAGGCGATAATTGGAATCTTCTGGGATCTTCAAGGATGTTGAGTGTGTCTCGCTCAAAGGCTTCCGGCTGCTTTTTGGGGGAAACAGCAACATTTTAGCTGTTTTTAAAGACAACCTTATCGTTTTTGGCATGCAAGCACAGAGATTGTGTTGCCACAATTTGTGTGTATGATCATCTAAAGGCAAAATGTGTTCCTTATCAAATGTATGGGGGTTATAATATGTTTCATTCAAAGTAAAAACAGCTTAGTAATGATGTCAGTGGCAACTGTCTCCTCCAACCAGTTGAACTAAACACTGAATATAGTCCATTGTTTATCGAGCAAATATCCATAGATCTTTAAAATGAAAACATATCACACTCATGCAAGAGAGAGGAACTTGTCTGGGAGAAAGTAAGATAACGAAGCAAACTGTTCAAATAGAAAACAGATTTTCTAAATTCAGGATGACACAGACTCGTGGTGCCACATGCTGCTTATTTAATTGCCAAAGGAAATTAATATGGAAGAACCCACAAACCATTGTCTAACCGCTTCTTTTTCATCTCCTTCGCCGCTTGGCTTCTTGGCCCAAGTTCCCGTGCCACTGATTGGCCCATTACTTAATTGTCCAGGAAGTCATTATCAACCAGCATAATGATACACAGAGTTGAACACAGATGGCGAAAAGGATGCTTAGGAAAGTTTTTCCAACTGCAATGAAAGTATGCAATAACTCACCTGAGTCAACAGATACGACATTTCCAAAATCCTTCAGATGTGTCACACCTGTCCGCCTTGAAAGAGCCCCAGAGAAAGAGTTTGGAAAGGAGAGACATAAGGAGTTTCCAGAACCCGCATTGAAGCTGATCGGTTTTGAAATCCATGAATGACTGACGGCATTTGAAAGAGTTTTGCGTTGAAATGCGTCACGGTCGAATCTGCTGCCTTACGCTGCTTTACGTGGTTTTACACAGTTTGCCAGCATTTTGGCGCATTTTGTTGCAACAACTCGGCGAAACCTTCTCATCTCCTTGAGGACAGATGGCTTTGTGGAAACAAGGTTTTTAATGCAACCATTGTTTTTTTTTCGCGTTTGCCTCAATTAACATGTGTTGACACCGCAGAAGGATTGTCACAAAGAAAGCTGCAAATATACAACAAGAGGCTGGATGACAGTCAAAGCACTGAAACTGACTGGGAGTTCACAAAGATTAGTCTCGTCTGCATGATGAACATATGTTTGTTTGATGGGGATTTCCACATGGAAAACCCTTCTTTCTCTATTAGGGATCAAACCCCTTTAAGATGGTATTTGTATGAGTCCAAAGGAACCACTTGATACACTGTATCCTACACCAAAGGGGGTCTTACATATGAGGGCAAAAAAAAAACAAACAAACAAAGACTGACTTCTGAGGGGCATGTGTGTTAAATCATGGTTTCATTGTTGAATTGATTAATTGTATTGATTTATGGGATGTGCAATGACAATGTTAACACTCCCAAGTGTTCCTAACAGGACCAGCTTCCCATTCATGCCATCTAATTGAAGCTACGCAGGGAAGTTGCTGACTTCTACTGGTGACGATAAAAAGTGCACCGACTTTGACAGTACAGCTGAAGTCACAGGAGTGTCAGAATTTTTGAAACACCTGTGCGCGTGTGTGTGTGTGTGTGTGTGTGTGTGTGTGTGTGTGTGTGTGTGTGTGTGTGTGTGTGTGTGTGTGTGTGTGTGTGTGTGTGTGTGTGTGTTCATCACTGTAACACCATAATGAGTAGCCTTAAGGGATGCACACCCATTTGGCAGTTCCTTCCTTTCCAAAAAGTGTCATCTTCTCTTTTATCTCTAACACACACACACGCGTGCACGCACACGCAAACACGCACACACACACACACACACACACACACACACGGATGTTAAACCCATTCTGCCCTTTAAAGTCAACTCTGCTGTATTGCATCGTCCAAGGTCGTCTCAGACGTGTGTGTGTGTGTGTGTGTGTGTGTGTGTGTGTGTGTGTGTGTGTGTGTGTGTGCGCGAGTGTGCGTGTGTGTGTGTGTGTGTGTGTGTGTGAGAGAGAGAGAGATTGTTTGTGTGGAAGCTTTGATTAAAAAAGATCAAACCCTCAAGGTTGTGAAAGTAACCATCGGAGCAGATCAGAGGATGTTGTTTTTTATCTCATCCTTTTTCGGTGAAGATGGAAGAGTGGTTTAGAACCACAGAATTATTATATAATGAAGGGGGTAGGAGAAAATAAGTATTTACTTCTAGCTACTTCTTTTTGAGAGGTTTTTATTTTTGTTTTATATACTGTGGCTTTCAGAAGCAGACAGACAGATTCTGACCTGAGATAGTTGCAGCTTCTTGCTCTCTCTCTATCTGCCTGTGTTTGCCTCGCATTGTTTTATCAACATATAGACGTGTTAGTTGTGTGTCCTTGAAGCCATTTTTGTTTTTTTTTTTGTTTTTTTTGTTGTTTTTTTTTGAAGATCGCATTAGCAAATTAATGGAAACAACAAACTTCCTTTTTTTATATGGCCCTGCGGTGAACTTACGACCAGGGTTGTGGTGACTTCTCAGATGATGGCCTTCTTGCTGACTGGGACCACCAAGAAAGCTGTCCAATTGAGCTCTCGCTGTGTTACAGTACAGCCGAGTGTAGCACTTCCGCCATACTTCCACAGCTGCATTTGGATGTTTTGGACACAAATGACCTCACAACAAAAAAAAGCGATTTATTAGGCTGTCATGTGCTGATAAATAGAGTGTGTTTAACATGCCAGTTTGGCAATAATCAGGCCCAGCAGATTCCGCCCACTACAAAGTGACTGAAACACTATGAACTGAGTGATGAATGGAAACCTTTCATCGCTGTTCTGTGGTGTCACTCTGACAAGTTTCCTGCAGGCTCGCACAGTTTTATTATCTCAGAATTATCGATTTATAATGCACAAACTGTTGCAGTAGTTTGAAACACGTCATGGTATGTTAATAAAACAATATTTGTATCAAATTACCAAGGTTTTCTGTTTGGCATTATTGTGTAAACTGAATTAAATGTATGCATGAAATCTTATTAACAGGGCCATAAAAACCACATAGTGAATCAGGCCTTTGGTGGGAGGTTTCAGCTCTTGGACTGGATGTGTTGTCAGAAGGGTTTGAGGGTATAATATTTGTGGGAATGTTTTTAATAACAGTAATTAAAACATGTTTATGCAATTCTGAGTGTGTGCTCCGATACCAACTAATGTTCAGGCTTGTCTTTACTATTAAGCGTTTGATCTCATTCAGTTGTGGAAAAAAAAAGAGGAATGTTTGGTTGTCAAAGAACGGTTGCAACTTCACGAAATACTTCCTTGCCTCGATAAACTTGCTGGGATGGCGACTTCAAGGGGCTTGGTGTAATATATTGACTTTAAAACAAATCATTTCATATGATTCATTGACCCCTGCCATTGACCCCTGCCATAGATGCAGTTCACCAAGTTGCTGCTCTGGTTCGGTGTCCTGTCCTGTGTACACAGACAGGACAGGCCTCTTCTTGCTAGAGGAGGCTGGGCAGGCAACCAAAGTATGAAAGTCCAACACCACGCCAGCAGGGTGCGCTGTGTCAGTGGCGGGGTCGTCGCCTCCCGTTTACATGTCAGTGAGTGAGGTTTTCTTTTTGACCCCTCATGCCCACAGAAATATTAGACTACACACACACACACACACACACACACACACACACACACACACGGACAGAGGACACATTGACAAATTGTACCGAGCTTTTCCACAAGTGTTTCTGGGCTCATCGCCCCGACTCGAACACAGCCTAGGACAAGACTGTCGCAGGGAACTCTTGCCAACACATAGCTTTCTAATTACAACACAACACTGTTTACCACACAAGCACACAGACTCACACGAACACACCAGTGTTTAATTTATGCCTCGCTGAGAGAAATACGCACAAGTCTTATGTAGCGATGCTATCAGCGGCAATAAAAGTTCAGCCAACCACCAACCAAGTCGAGCCGTGTTGCTTCTTAGGCTTTACACCTTACGACATGAGGTTGTTTTTTTTCTTTCCTTTTTTGTTGGCCTGAGTGGTCAGGCATCTTTCAGCAGCAGGAAAATATCCCAGCACTTGTTGCTAAAACAAACGTAAACTCTGCAAATGACTGTTTACCCGGCGTCCACTTCAATACCGCGGCCGGTGTGCGTGGTATCCCACCGTCTTGGCTCAGAGTTGTGCAAGTTTTTCCAATTAGAAGCAGCAGAGCAGAAACTGGACAAGCAGCCAGAATCACAACATTGTGCTGGGTCGACATGGTACCATCGCAAGGACTTGACATCAAAAACATCCAGTGATTTTACCATCTGTAAGCTGTAAATCCAGACACTGCGATCAAGTGGATGTTTGGTTTGTCTAAATAAAAAGCATAAAATACAAAAGAGGACTATTGCTAAAGGAACCTGACAAAGAACAGGTGGGATAATCAGGTGTTGCTTCAGTCAAACCAATATCCCCATATCGACGCAGGAGTGACTCCACTGCGCTGCCTGCCTGCAGCTCTGAGCCAGTGGAGCGCCACAGGCTCTGCACTTTCACCGCGTTTACGAGCGGTGACGTGATGGCAACGGGACAGTGAACTCATCGGGGCCACACACACACACACACACACACATGCACTCGCACTCACAAACTGACAGTACTACCATTGGCAGGAGTGATGCTCGACTTTGCCATTTTGTGAATGAGGCTTTGACGCAGACGTGCAATTGTGTGGTGGTAAGGTGACTGTTTCTGTCTAACTTTTCTCTCTCCTTGGTTTCTAGGAAGAAGACACAATGATGTCCATGAGGAGAGGTCAGAGGAAGTCCATGTTTCTCTGCTTACTAGTAAGTTTTCCTTTAATCATTAACTCTCTACCACCAACATGGAAATAATCTTGGTGATTAATTAGCCAGCGTCTCTTTTCTCATTTAGCAGCGACCCTGAAGGCTTATGACTCTGTTCCATTTTTCCTCCTTTGATCCCACTTGCACTCCATTTTTCATTTCACCGTGGTTCCTTTTCCATCTAAAATCCAAACAAAAGCCGGAGCACAACCCTGAAAATCAGATTTATTATCACCTTTCTGATGTCCTGCTTCACCCACACTTTGGTGCCAGCAGCTTGCGCAACTCTGCTGAACTTGTACCAATTAGTCAACTTTTTCTTTGAGCAGATACTGTACGTCCTTAATCTGACCAGGAATCTGGCGTTTGAAAGCCGCTGGCAGGCTTCCCAACAGCTTGGTCTGCTCGACCTCACCTTTTCTTCTCGCCGTGTTTACCTTCCGACCTGTAACTATGCACACATGCAGGCCAACACAAGTCGAGACAGCAGAGATAATTGGACTGCGGCAGCGTTAACAGCTGACTGCACGCCCAAGTCGGGGCATTGGGATCGCATGTGCAGGCTAATTATGTAGTTGCAGTAAATACGAAATAAACAATCATGCTTAATGCACTAAATCCAGTTCTTATTACTTTAAAACGACATATTGGAAAAGGCCACTTGAATCTGAGGTAGTTTTGACAGATTTGGAGATTTGATTCAGCCCTGCACATTTCTTGAAAGATTATCATTCAGCAGAAAAAATAAGCAGAAATGGTTTATTCCAGAGATCTCAGGGTAACTTTGCTTCAAGGTTACACAACAGAAACACTGCCTGCCTCACTAACTATGGAAAAGCTGTGCAGCTCTGCCTCCCCAGCATCGAAGCATATTGGACTGGATTGCATATTGTATTTTTTGCTTTTGGTTTGACATAAAGTTTATTTTTTCAGCTGTGGGGCGCATGTGCTGAGGATGATAATTATTTCATTCAGTTTCCTTCTCACAGTCACGATGCACTTCAGTCAGGAGCTGTGCCCGGAGGAAGAGAACGTCAAAAATACAGATACAGAATATGAGGAAAAGTTCAATTTAATCAGTAATTTTCACGCATTAGATTAAAATTATTTTTGTTAGTTTTCTTCCTAGAATTTATTTTGACTAATGTATCTCACCCCTTCATCTTTTTAGGCTTATTGTGAGGCGGCATTTGAAAGTATAAAATAATATTTATAATTCATCGTGCCCGCCGTCATATTTTAACCCGACATTAAAGTAAAAAGAAGCCAAAACAAACTTTAGGACCTGAAGCCTGTAGTAAACACATATTAACACTAACAGTGTCATTCTGATGATAATTGCTGTTATTAAACAGATTTTTTTTTCTCCCTTGATAAAATATAGATGGGTAGCGGCTAACCTTAATGATGTACCACTACTTACTTTGCCCCTGCAGGTGTGCTGCATGTTTGCCAGAGCCGAGTATTCCACCTGCGGCGAGTATGAGTTCTTCAACCAGACCAGCAACAGTTGCCAGGCCTGCCCTCAATGCCAGCCAGGACAGGAGCCTCACATGGTGAGAGACACACACACACACACAAACACACACACACACACACACACACACACACACACACACACACACACACACACGTCTAAATTAAAGCTTTGATCTCATTTGTGACAACACAACTTGTGCATAAATCCAGCTCATCTTTCTCAACCTATGCTTTTGTGCGCAATGCAACCTCAGTCCTTTCCTTGATTTAGTTCGTGCCAATAGCACTGGCAGTTCATTTCTGTCACCATCAAAATGATGGACAGGTGACCTTATGAACCATCAGGTTTTTTTCGAGACCACCCAAAGCTAAGCGGCGAGGCGTGTCAAAATTCAAATGAGCAATATCCTTCTGCTTTATGGCTCCCGCTGACGTCGCCAACAGGGCCACTATTACACAGACTGACTCGCAGTAGTCAACTTGAGATTCAGCCCTTTGTCAATCACTCTGCAGCCAAAGCAAACAGAGCAGCGGGAAACGCTTCACTCGGCACCCCCGGGGTGCCACTCCCACTGGAGAGGGAGGCACCTGCACCTGGTGGTGAATACTGTGACTTGTGCTCAACTGATTTCTTATTTAGAAGGCTTCGGGTTTTGGCATCACAGCATACAAACCTAAAGGCGGTGAATAACGTAAAACCCTCTTGTCCTCACGGCCCTATGCAACGTGCTCACAGAACTATCACGATAACTGTACCAGCAAAGCTCCTGCAAGTTGAATTCTGAAATCAAACACGCTTGAGATAACTTGAGAAGTTTCCAGATTTTATAGTGACACAGCAGTGCCACTAGGGGGTGTGGTTGCTCTCCTCAGCTGGCAATCCTTAGTGTTTCAAAAATAATCTTAGGGCGGCAGTATATTATCTTAGAACGCATGCTATTAATTTCAAGGTGTCACATATGTCTCACTCTGCAAACTGGCTATCTAGGTCTGTTGCCTGTTTTACTGTCCACAAAACATGCTCCCAAATACGCTAACTATCCTGCGAATCCCTGCAACACCTGCCAATAATAGTGTGATCCCGGGGTGGTTGAGAGGTTGAAAGTGGTGACCTGGGGATTTCCGTTATCAGTCAGCATTATCAGAGGCTCATAAACATTATTGCATTTCCATTTAATCCCACATATGAATCCACTAATTGTACCTGACTGTGTTTATTCCTTCCGCTCCCTTTCTTCCTCCCTTGCTGTCACGTTGCGTTATTTTGTGCTATTTGCAGACACCAGTGGCGTTGCGCAGTGTTGAAACTTGTAAAATAAAAACAAAGTGATCCGCTGGCCGTGACGACAAACAGCAGCGAGGCTGTCAGTCTGATGAGAGCATGGCTCTGTCATTAGTACGCTTTATACCTTCGCTTGTGAGCAATAAAAACATGAGCGAGCAGAGGGTTTTTTTTCGGTGAGACTTTCCGCAGCATGAATATACTGTAGATTCTTCTATTGCTAGCCATGACTGATTAACCATGGTGCTCCTCCTGGGTCTGACTATAAATATCCCAAAGTTATATGCATGCACATGCCGTGAAGTCAACAGGGAATCTTTTGTGTGAAATAAGTTGGCTGTATTCTGATCCTGAAAGAACAAAGTCAGCGACGGGGTTGTCTGGTCTCTGCTTTTGTGACCAAGAGCTCCCTTACTTTACGTAAAAAGAAACAGCTCTTTGTTTTAAGCTCTAACTTCCCAACTTCCCCTGAAAATCAAAGAGAATCAAAGAGGCAAGTGATTTGCTTTGTTAAGAAAATACGCTCTCAGCCCGAGCAGCTTTGCAGTTGGACGGACAGGAGCGCAGGCGGGGGCGATGGGGCGCGCCAAAGATTCAAAGCGAGCTTTAATGCAGAGTGACAAGATGTTGTCAATAGCCCAGCAAAGTTTTATATCAAACAATCACCCTCAAAGCGACAGAAAGTTCTGAAGTACCGGATTCCTCTCAGAGGAGTCCCACTTTAGCCCAAAGCTAAGAAAGCCACCGGCTTATTTCAATAAACAGATGAAAGGATGGAAATGAAAGAGAGGCAACAAAAGAGAGGGACTTTTTTTTTCTTCTTCTGTTTGTGTGTGTGCGAAGCTATTGTTCATCCAGACCACTGGGAAGCAGAAGACAGGGGCAAGATTGAGAGTCGGAACTGGAGAGAGGAGTTGGTCATCTTAAACACTGCCAGGCACCACGCACACAAACACACACAAACACACACAGGCCTCTGTGACCAATCAGACTTGTATTTTGTCATCTTCAAAACCTGGATTCAACAAATGTGTCGATGCACATGTTCAGTGTGATTCTCACTCTTGTGCGCATCGACAGCTGAGCGCTCCTTCCGTGTTTATTGTGTTTTCCGAGGACATGTGCAGAGAAGATGTGTGCATTTATCTGTATTCATGCCTTTCTTCTCCTTTTTTTTTCTTCCTTAAAACAGATTTGCGGCTACGGCGTGAAAAACGACGACTTCGCCTGTGTGCCGTGCCCACAGGGGAAATATTCCAAAGGGAAATACGAGCTCTGCAGACGGCATAAAGACTGCGACGCCCTCTTCAAAGCCACTGTGAAGGTGGCTGGAACGGCGGAGAGAGATGCAGAGTGTGGACCCTGTTTGCCAGGGTAAAAACCAAACACCATCTGTCTTCATTTAACCTTAGAATATTCTGCAGCCGAAAGACAATTAAAAAGTCTGTTTTTAATAACAACAGTTGAGACTGTAGAGATAATTGCAACACATTTAAACCAATTAAAAGCCATTTCACAGTCCAGTAGAACTCCACATGCGCGTGGCACACTAACTTCACAAGGTTTTCCCACATTCAGAGAGATCTTATTTTGAAAACTTTTGCACACGCCCGTTGATTCGGAGCCGTTTCCCTCAAAAAGGTACAGGAGCTGCAAATGGACGGTCTGAGTTGGACTCATTCTCTTAACACATTGATTAGCCCGCTGTTTACATCCTTCTGCAGACGTTTTTGAAGATTTGTTGCTTTGCCACATCTCCCACGTTTGGAAAGGGGGTAAAAGGAGTAGAGGTAGTATAAGAGCATGGAACTAATGCTGCTATTGTGGAAGAGGAACCAGTGGTGTATGGGTACGCTTGGCGAGATCACCAAGGGCAGATTTCCAGAATTGGCTGTGTCAGCGCACTCGGGCTGTCTTGGATCTCCTGCCGTAATGGCTGTGCATGATTGTTTCTCCTGAATAATGTTTGATGTGTACAGCAAACCACAAGTCACATGGTGCAGGGTCACACTGACAGAGAGGGTTGAACTTTGCCTTAAGGATCAGATTTGCGCGCCGATCTTTGGCCCCCTGATGTTTCTTGGCTGTGGCTGCGCTCACAGGATGTTTTTTTCTTCTTCTTTTGATGGTGTAAGCGCTACAGGAACTGGTTTGCCAGGAACTTATGGATTTGATCAGGTCCATGTATGTACCTCCGCTGGAAAATGCCAGAAGATGTAGGTCTTTGTGCATCGCAGCAAGAGTCCACACATGTTGTGCTGCCGAGCAGAACAGGCCCAAACAGCGGTGGTTGGAAAAAAAACTAAAAAAAAACATGTGTTTGAGTCTGTATCTCAATACAGGAAGAGACCTGAAGCAGAGTGAATGTTTTGTGACAGACGTGTTTATCTCTTGTTTTCCGTGTCAGCGACCTCAGTAGCGCTTCAGAGTTATTAATGTTTTGCAGGCAATGCAAGGTGATCGTTTCATGTAGTCTTGTCGTCCGTCAGAAAACTGCATCCATCCGCTAGCTTTCACTTTGCAATGTCACAACTACCTCAAATATATAAATACCAGGTGCCTTTTGAGTCTGCCTCACAACTGCCTCTCTTTTTTTTTTTTTATCCCATTCCAAACACGTGGAGGTAAAATCAATCATTAGGTTGAGCGGGAGGCTGTTGAAAGTCTATCTTCTGGAATTTTGAACAATAAATCTGCTCCGCCCGATAGAGAATAAAAGATCTGAAATTATGTATAAGAAGGGAGGCTGAAACTACTGCCTACAGTAAAGCCCTTACTGAAAAGTCAACGTGGCGTCTTGGACCATACTTAGACTAGAGTGGGGAACTATGAGTGTACTTGAAGGGATAACTAGGCTTACAGTCTAACAGGAGGGTGATGTGCTGTTCATTCAAATTGATGTGAACCTCGTCAAACCCGAGGGTGCGAAAACCATTTAGCTCCTGGCGAGAGTCATTCTTGGGGCACGACTTTGCTCCAGACATATCAGAGTCATCGCATACCATCAGTTTTGCTTGACGCTGCACGCATCAGGAGTCGACGGCGTCATGTCACAGATAAATGGTGTAACGGCACTACACCGCCTGTCCCTCGTCTTACCTCTGACAAGACGCTTTAAGACTCGGGGCGAGAATATACACCAAGCCTGGTTCACTATCACCAGGGCGTTAATGATGGAAATGTCTTCTCTTAGTTTTGCCCAAGGCTGAACTTCCAGCTGCTTCTGCATGCTATGCACGTTTAAAAAAAAAAACTGGTTCAATTCATGTCAGATCCTCTCAAGCAGCTTGAGCACAACTTTGAGTACTTTGAGCAATGCAGAAGAAGAAACATGGAACAAAAATAAATGCTTGTATTTTTTCTGTTGCCCAGGTATTACATGCTGGAAACTAGACCCAGGAACCTCTATGGCTTGGTGTGCCACTCTTGCCAGAATGCACCGCGCAACACAAAAGAATGTAAGAGCAAAACACTTTCTTTCACCTCTCTTGCAACCTCTTCCTGTGTTTTTGTCATCTCATTTCCAAAGTTCCTCTCACCACTTCCCCCTCCCCCATTCCGGCACTTCCCTGATCATTGTTGGATTAAAGCGAAAAACATTTCGCGTTTCTCATTCATGCTTCTCGGAAACAGATGTTGAAAGCCTGGCAGTAGTTTGAGGGAACGCTGAGAGGTCAGGGGTTGTGCAGAGTTCTTGCAGAAACCTCTGGTCATGGTCCTTCCTCTGTCAGCAAAGTGTGTAGCCTAGTAATGTAGCCTAACCTAAAGTGGTTGAAACGCACACCAGGTGCTGTAGAAAGCTTTGCACAGAAACGTTTTGCACGACCCTATGAGTTAATTTCTGCAGACAGAATGATCTTGTCTTTCCTGAGTCCGTGCATGCCTTTCAAAACTGAAGTAGACGGCACTAGAGAAAAAAGCCAGTTCATCCCATCTCAGCTTCTTTGACTGGCACTTTGCACACACAGTATACGGATTTGTCCCGATAGGTCACGTACAATTGCCTTACAAAAAAAAACCCCAAAAAAAACAGACCGTCCGTGGGCTATGAAAAGGATAAAGGATATTATTGGCCTGTAGGTTTTTCTTTTCTTTCTTTCTTTCTTTCTTTAAAAAAAAAAAAAACTTTTACGTGACGTTGAACCGTCAGAGATGAATGTTAATGTCACTGTGTGACATTTAGTGACTTAGTTTCGAAAGAAGAAAACACCAACAAGCTGTCTGGGCTTGTTAAGGAGAGAATGGAAGGTGTAAGGTGTAAGGTCTAAGGTGTGTGTGTGTGTGTGTGTGTATGTGTGTGCGTGTGCGTGCGTATACATGTGCATATGTGTGGGTGTGTGGATGAATAAATACTTTCCTTTCAACACCACTCTAATTGTTTCTTTCAGGTGCGAGTTACTGAATGATGCTGTGAAGTGCAAACAGAGAATTAAAGTGATGAAAAGGGGGAAAAATGTGTTATAAGTTATTAAATTTGTACAGGGATTCATGAGGCTTACTTTAGAATTACTCTTTTGTGTTATGGTAAATAGTTGTATATGTACATGGCAAATATGACCAGCCAAAGTATTATTATACAGCATGTAGTGAAATGTCATTGTTGACTTTTTGTCCATAGAGATAAAGAAAAAGGTTTGTCTTTGTAGTTCAAAAGAAAAGGTGCAGGAAACATTGGGAATAGATATTTTCGGACTTCGGTAAGTGACCCGAGGCAGAAATGGTTCACTCCTGAAATATTTGTTAAAAGGACAGAAAGTCAAAGGCGTGTCATGACTGGCCTGCAACTGTGCAGAAAACAGCTGAAAACCAAAAGCACTTTGACAGGATCCAAAACTCTCAAAAACAAAAAACAAAAAAACGAAGTAACGTTCCAATGAAATAAGACAAAAAGAAAAAGATAAAAAAAAAAAAATTGTTAGGCCATTAGACTTGCCTGACAGACAAACAAATTGAGAAACTTGACACAAAACTTGACACCCAGATGGAACAAAATATATATATATATATATATATATATATATATATTCTCAAGGCTACAAGTCTTGTCTTTAAGACGCAACATGTTGCATGCAGCTAACGAGTACTGGATTTGCACCAACCTAATTCTGATTCTCTTCTAATTGGAAATTTGAGTACACCTTGATCGGTGGTTGACAGATTTCTGTCAGTTACCTTAAAATTTAGCCCATAAACAAATACGAAAGATTAAGTATACCTACTTGTGCGCAACGTTTGTATGTTTGAAACTTGTAGTTCAGCGTTTTCCTACAATTTGCTACTGTCAAAACTTCTCATATACAAGTAACAGCAACAATAATGTTGCTCAAAATGACTCAATTATATGGCCGAAGCACAGACGTATCAAACCGTAAACTGAAACTTCTCACAACAAGCCATCGACACAGTGCGGTTTTCCAGTAATAACCTTTGATTAGTCAGAATAAATATAAATAATCATCACGTGCGCCATCGTCTGTTTCCCATTATATGTTGGGTCAGACTGTGGCGCACTTTAATAACCATGTCTCAAGATGAGGGCTTTGAAATAATGCAGCCGCAACTGGGAATGAAAAAGCTGCAGGATGGGAGATCAACAGGCTTCGGGTGCAGGCAGGCCGAAACTCGCTGCGTAATCTGCAAATTACCTCGGCTTCTGCCTCTCGCTTTGTCTGATAATTAAAACTTCAGCGGGTATGATTGAGAAAAAATATATGTATGATTACCAAGTTAGCACTTGCTCTACTGCTACTTGTTGGGAAGGAGGTGTTACAAAACATTAAGCGTCTTCTGATTTGGACTGTTTGGCTTTTTTTTGTTGTTTTTTTGGACTGTTTTTGCGAAGCTTTTCACTCTCCCAAGTAGCAACAGAGATTAGCAGTGACTCAGATTACAACTTTGTCTGAAGTTTGAGACGCAATTGAGATAATGTTTATATTCTTTACGGTGGTGGAGAGACGCTGGACGTGGGTGGCTTATTATTAAGAAAAGCCTAAAGAGCTGGTTATCAAGTTAACATCCCTACCATTAGTGCATTATTAGGGGCAACAATTCCTTCAAAAGTAAAGATTCTTTGTAGCCTGTAATTATTGCAGTTTGTTTGAACTTGAGTGCCCAGATTGTTCCACAGAATGATCACGTCTGTGTCGATATGTGTGTGTGTGTGTGTGCTCAGCCTGCAAGATGTGATTAAGAGATAAAACCGTGCCACGTCCAAGGCATTCCAGCTCAGGCTCATGCGCTTATCCAGACAGTGTAAACACACTCATCCAGGGTTGATGTCTGCAGCCACGGGTGCTGATGGCAGTTTGAGTGTGTGGGAGTGTTAGTGTTAGATAGCGAGACCACAGGACGTAAAGGGTGCGCATGTCAAAGAGGTCTACAGTTTATCGAGTTGACAAAATAAAAGACTGATTAAAGGAGGTGATTTATGTGCCTGCGCTTCAGGATTTGGCAGCTCCATTAGGGGAAATTAAAAAAAAGGAAAACTGTTTGAGAGAGAAGTCAGCGAGTAGAAGGAAGTTAAGGAGGTCAGTGATTAAAAGGAATTAAAAGGGAGCAGAAAGAATAACAGGAAGCTTGGAAAGGCCTGTCTGTCTGTATTCACATTTCCTTTTTTGATGAAACTGCCTGGGAGGAGGAGTCGTATAATAAAAAGGTCAAACCAACAAGAGACCGAGCTCAACTCTGCAGGGTTTCTTGTGTGTTCTCTGACAACACTGGGCAATCTCTGGAAGGAAAGGAAGTGTTGCTGAGAACACTTCAGAGTATTTTGGATTAAACATGTGTTGCAGTCTTTTATTTTCCATTGCGGGCAGACTCTCGTTCACACCACTGTAACACATATCTAACAGCGGCTATGAAACAATAAAACATTCAATATGCTACCTATAACATAATTACCATGAATGGCCCGTGGCTGACAGTAATCTGTCTTTGTGATTCACAGGCATGCAGAGCAGCGTTCGCAAAGAGAAGACTTCCATCAGCCCTGGCAGCACCACCGTGTTCCCTCACGCTAAACAAGGTAAACACAAACATTGTCAGACTTCACCTGTGACACTGATGTGTTGTGTTTGTCCTGCCACACAAACACAATCACACAAAAAAAATGGACACCAACATAACAGGAATGCCTCTGCGTTTCAGATGCGGCCGGACAGAGTCACCTGGCCACCGCTCTCATCATTGCCATGTCAACCATCTTCATCATGGCCATCGCCATCGTCCTCATCATCATGTTTTATATACTTAAGGCCAAACCAGGCGGTCACGGTAAGACCCTCAGACACCGACCTCAGTTCAAGGTTTAGTGCCTTCTTTAATATGTACTATTTCTATTATATAACTGCTTTGTTGCCTCTGTACAGCATGTTGTTCTGGACAAGTGGTCAAATCTGTGGAAGCTCAGACCAACAAGCAGGAGGACAAGAAAGACGTCCCTGGTAAGAAATCTCACACACTTCAGTGCTGACTGTTAATAAAAACGGTGCCCAATCTTGTTTCAAGTCGCTTATATTTGAAATTGACAAACAGGCTCACTCACTTTAGATTGTATTGTAGTCAGACCAGAGGACTCACCACTGCATTTCTTTCAGAAAATGTCACATTTCGTACTGAACACTGACTTGGCTTCAATCTGAATGTGAAGAGTGTGGGTCTAGTTTGCACTGAGGTGGACATAATCCGAGGCGCACTGTGCACACATGCAAGTGGGTGCATGAGATTTTATTTTCGCTGCAGCTTTCTTCCTGTGAAGCCTGACCTACCTGCAGTGTGATGAGACCGGCGTGGAATGCGGAGCCAAATCCAAAACTATTGGCTGCTCCAGGCACCGTTTACCTGACAGTGTTGTCTGTCTGTTTAATCCCGCGCAACGTGCACGCGGTTACGCTGAGAACATGCACGCACCTGCTGAATGGGTCGCCGCAGACGTTATTGTGTGGTGCAACAAAAGCCACTAACCTCATTAAGGTTGCTGCTGCTCGACAACAGAAAAATAAAGTATTTTTTTTTCAGGTTTTGCTTTGGAAACAAAGCATAAAGCGCGCGCGTTAAAGTGCGAGGCGAGCCAGTTGCTTGGAGGTCTTCCGGGAGTGAGCTGTCACTCACTTTGACGTCGAGTTAATGAGGCTCCCAGATGAAAGACAGACAGAGACACACTAACGCACACGCACACGCACACGCACACACTGCTTCTCCAGTTTCATTGTCCAAGCGCATCAGCATCAGTGATGAAAGTGTAATTTAACATAATTGTCACTTTAATTATTTCATACATCATTCAGTTTGCAGTTCCTCTAAAAATAAAATAATAATAAAAGTACAATGTGGATTTTTTTCACCTTCAGCTGAATCTAACATCGAGTCAGACATGAACGTTTAATCCATCAAGTTTTGGATTTTGACTTACAGCACCTGACTAGTGCTTGGATTTCATGGCAAACAAATCAAATATCGAGCATCTTGTTTTTACTTCAGCTTTTGTCTGTATTGGGGGGAAAAAAAATGAGTTTCCGCATTTTTTTCTGCTCTTAGACAATGTGGTGATCTACTCGGAAAAAGATGAATATGACAAACTGAAAGCTACTCCTCAGAAGACCGTAAAAAGGTGAGTTGCATTTTTTTCTTTTTAAATTTCATTGTTGCTTTGAGTTGTGGAATAAAAATCCACGCTAATTTACTTTTGGGAGGTAAGCACTATGTATAACATCACATTGTTTAAGATTCAGGTATAGTAAGCACTCTAAGCATATTTTACACCCATAATTTGGATTCAGTATGTGTTTATATTACTGTATGCATGTTCCAACAGCAACTGCATATAACTAGGTCGCTAAAAACAAGTTCCAACAGCAACTGCATATAACTAGGTCGCTAAAAACAAGTCAGCACAGCTGAAATTTCACTGACTTTGCCGACAGGAAGTGTATGGATGCACTTTGTTGGACTTCGTACAGTTTAAGCAAAATATGACAAAATGAAAAAAACCCAACACGTTTCTGTTTACGAAGCTGAGCGCAGTAGCGTGGCTATAGAGCAGGAGTCAGAAGTGACAAAGAAGAGCCCTGTGGCCGAGACACTGACGTGGGTAGGGGTGTTTATCCCCAGCTCGGCCAACACCACCGCCAGGTGAAATCCCGCTCTGGCAGACAACAAAGGCGTAACAGTCCTCTTTACATTCTTCTGGCTGCGTTCGTCTCTTCCGTCATGAGCAGACAATAGAGCTTTGTTTGTCGCTAGCGGCCACGTGAAGAGGGAGAGAAGACACGTCGGCCTCCCGTGCCGCACACTTTCCTACGCTGAGCCATTGTACTTCTGATGTTGCAGCGCCTGCAGTGAGCAGACTTGGATTAAGATGGTGTATTTGGGGTGGAGCCCGCAGCTGTGGTTTTCAACAGTGGGCTTTGGGGACCACCAGGATTTCCTGGCAGAGATCCAGAGGGTCACTCGCTAAAAAGCGACACATTTAGCATCTTTATAATTAAATCCCGACCAAGTAACCAAGAGCTTTCCAGGGGTCAGGAGTCGTTAGAACATTCTAACCCTCATGAGGTTTGAATTTTCAGTTTCAGCGAGCTTCAGCTTCTTTGCAGAAGCTTTTGTTTAAGCTCGTCAACATGCGTGGAAGTTTCCAACAAAGTCCTGATAAATTATTCAGCGGATACTTTTTGATGGGCAAAAGCTTGCAAGTATGGTTACCATTATCTTGTATAGACATTTATTAACATAGATGAGAAGTTAAGCTATGACTTATGTAGCATAACATGAAGGGTAAAAATAGCTGAGCATATGGCAGCCTGAGTTCAGAGGGAGCTGAAGAATACTTCCAAAATTTTTACTAATAAAAGCAAATACATGTAGGAAGTACAGTGAGACACTGTTGAATACTGTGTGAAGATCAGCTGTGGAAGTGTAATGCACCAGTGGTTAGTGCAACCGTTGGAAAAAAAAAAAAAAACATCTGTGTTTTATTGTAGAAGTGACTTCAAATTCCTTGAAAGTTGTGCAACAATAAGAGGATGATCTATTGTGAACGGGCTTCGAATCAACCACTTTAACTTTTAAATTCATAAATGAAATGGAATACATACGAGTTTCCTTTCTGTGCAGCGAAAATGATGCATCGTCGGAAAATGAGCAGCTGTTGAGCCGCAGCATTGACAGCGACGAGGAGCCGGCGTCTGACAAGCAAAGCTCGACCGAGGCAAACAACCCCAGCCAGAACCTCCTCGACGTGGGCAACAAACCCGACCTCTGCCTGCTCTCTCTGGCTCTCATCGACCATGACCGAGGCTGCAACAGAACGCCAGGCGTCACAGCCGGCCAGGACCATAATGCGCTGAGTTCCAACAACGTTGCCAACTCCAACCACATCAGCAACATGAACTCAATCAACAACAACAACAATAAAACCCCCGGGGTAGGCAGATGGAGCTTCTTAAAAGATCTTACAAGAGCAAAAAATGACTGGAAGCTTAACTAAAGTCTGGCTTATCGAGAAATCTCATCGTTAGTGTCTCTGCGCTTTTTCTTCTTCAACGCAGATGCTGCAGAGTCGGCGGAGAAAGATTCTGGATCTGTACACCAGGGCATGCAATGTAACAGACGGTAAGACTCGAAAGGAAAAACACAACCTACCCCTCCATAAAAAGGATCCGCCCCTCCCATCGTCCATGTCATTTTCTTTCTTCTTTCTGAGATGTACATTGTAAGATTAACTACTTCCATCTTCCAACACCAGGCCTGAGCCCCACAGAGCTTCCCTTTGACTGCCTGGAGAAGATGAGCCGCATGCTGAGCTCCTCTTACAGCAGCGAGGCAGCTGTGGTGAAGACCTGGAGGCATCTGGCCGAGAGCTTCGGGCTGAAGCGCGACGAGATCGGCGGAATGAGCGAAGGCCTCCAACTCTTTGAGAGAGTGAGCACGGCGGGATACAGCATCCCGGACCTCCTGACTCGCCTGGTGCAGATCGAAAGGTTGGACGCTGTCGAGTCGCTCTGCGCAGACGTCCTGGGCGCTGGCGAGATAGCCATGAATGGAGGACGACAGGGCATCAGCAGTTTCCACAGCCAGCTGGTCTGCCCATCCTCGTGCTCATCTCCATCCCAGCGCTGTGCCAGTGTCTGAACTGAGGCAGTGGAGCAGAAAACTTTGATGCCATGTGTGTGAGGAGAGCACATACGCAGCGGACACCTTTCCTTTAAGACATGAAGAATCTTAGTTGGACTTCTTCCCTATGCACAAGCTTTGATGTCACAGCTCTTCGCTTTTCAGAAGCTTGTAACCTGAAATACTTTTGTGGACGGTGTTTGTGAACGTGCCTCACTATTTGAGAAGGACAAAAGTTGCAGATGTGCGACTGTACATTTTTTTTTTTTTTTTTTTTGCGCTTCCTCCAACCCCCCAAAAACATTACGTTTAACCAATTGTTGTCGTTCTCTAAATGCTAACAGTTTTGCCAAAAACATAAAATAAATTTCTAATTGTGTGCAGGCGCACCACAGAGAGTCCCTGAAAGTTGGATCTGTCAATGAAACTTGTAATAGGAACCAAACATCTCCTGAAACAACTCTGCGTTTGGGTTTGGAATAAGAAAGCAACATGGCTCCAATGCAGAATCAGTAAACATTTGTGAGTTTTAGCTGGACTGTCTTCACAGGAGATGCAGATGTGTGCTCTGTGCCTGCTGGAAAAAAAACTTTAATCTAAAAACCCTCAACTGGTAAAACTCAGCGTCTCTCTTGATGTCATCAGCATACATTTAAAAGGACTGCAGTGCAGTACTTCGGTAAAATGCATATATTCAAATGTAGAATAATCTCACAGGTTTGCCAAACCTGCAGAATCCAATATCTGGTCCGTTAATCCAGGTTTTCAAGAAAGATGCTTTGTCCCTTACAGTGATCTTTCTCTTTCTCCTTTTGCCTGTTCCTCTTTTCCCCCCAATATTGTGGTCCAGTGCTGCTGCCAGCGCTAATAATTTGGTGTGTGGCTTCCACGGCCTCTAATGGGCTGAAGTGTTGCGGTTTCAGAGCGAGTGCAAAGTGCCTGTGATTTCCAGCACCCATTTAAGTGTTTAGGGCCACTTAACAACTAAAAAGCCCAGTGGAAAAAGCTGTAAAGCCCTGCATAAAATGGAGAAACCCAGAGCTGAGGCATGACTAACTGCCCTTGGGGTTGGCCGCAATGTGAACAATGGCGAAAACGCAGCCAGTTGTGGTGGAAGCAGGGACACGGCCATGCAATAATGTTTGACCTCACTCTGCTTATGTGGTTGGGTCAGTCATGCTCAGACAGGATTAAAGCTCGGCTCTCCCCTACGGGACCAATAAGGCAAATGAGAACAATATGTGCTTGTTCAAGCTGTCCATTTGTGCAAAGTCGCTGGGGCCAAATCGTGAAGGGGCCTGGAATGGTGGTAGCCGTGGTTCTGGAGGAGAGGGGCTCCATTAATATGATCAAGAGTGCCAAACTAAAACTCATCAAACATGTACCACTGTTGAAACGGTCATATGCAGCAGCTTTCTTAACCAAAATTAAGTTAAATGTCTGAGACGATTTTCAGGGTCAATCTTGCAGAGAACATATCAGGATATTAACGCCCGTGCTGATAGGGTGGGTAACCCCCTCTAGGACCACCTACAAGTGTTGGCTTCTTCCTTGCTCTACCATGGTGGTTTTAATGTTGGACTCGTCTTTAAGATACCAAAACCAGTCCAGTCGCCTTAACTTAATCTTCAACTACATATCAGGACTTTACAGATACAATCCAGTCTGGTCAGGTGCTGCTTTACGAACTTCAGACCTGTTTCCACATTTTTTGTATAAACTCTGGAGCAGGACTCCAGCACTTTAACTTAAATGTGTGCATTTTTCTGAACATATTTTCATAATCTCATGCCCCTCTGGACATATTTCTCATGAAAGCCAGTGAAAAGCTACCATTGTATGCAGTAATAATGCCATTGGAGAATAAGTTTGCCTTCTTCTAATTCTAACCAGTATGTTTGTCTTCCAAGTTTCTATTTTTATGCTGTTGGACTTTTGTAAATAGTGTAATTAGTGGACTCGGTTGAAATCGAGCAGACTCAAGCCCCGTTTTTCAACAAGAAAAATCTTGTCTGGCATACATTATGTTGATGAGATGACACACACAGAAGCCAAATGTCAATTCCTTACCTCAGGACACATACTTCAGCTGAACATGTGGAAACACAGCAGATTTCATCAATGAACCAAAGTGTAACTGTATATATAACTTATTACTGTACATAATGTATGCACTATTAAAGATGTATGGCAAAAAAAATTGCTTGGCTTTTTTTTTTTTTTTTTTTTGCCTTAATTGACTTTTAAGTGACATAATGCATATGAATCATGGAAAACATCTGATAAAAATAGAAAATAAAGGCAAAGCCTGTCCTGAGGAAACAACAGTAACCAAACATAGTAGATCATTCACATTTATTACATCCCAGCCGAACCTTTATAGGATTATTTTACAAACAATCCAAGACATCCACAAGACTCAAGAGTTCATCTTTGGGTGAAAGTGAAACGTTTCTGCATCTTTCGATCACATGAAGGATTTGACAAATTGAAATATTGCTTCAAGAAATCCAGATGGAGTTTCTGGGCATGTTTCGAGTTTAAACCATTTTTATTTTTTCAACTATCTACCTATGGATATACTGATGATTTGTGGATATAAAATCAGGTAAAATATGTAAGTATATATATGTTGGCACAGTGATTTGTGACGCCATGAACTGGTCCAGTGATAGCAGCCGCTATGGTGACAGGTTTTAATAACAGTTTAAACACAGTGAATAAAAATAATCACTACCGCAAGCCATATTCTCTTTGCTAATTTTTGGTCAGCAACTGTGGCTTGTTCAGAACACAGCTCATTAAAAAAAAAGAAAAAAGAAATAGTTTTTACTGAGGAAAAGGCCGCAGGCCATCATGAGTAGACTTCCATTTATTCCTGCTGACTTACTATGAGGTCACATTTTTTCTAAGGTTTCAACTTATTTTTTCCATTAGTTAATGTTCGCAATAGCCGATTCTCTTTGTATGAGCAACACTGTGTGGATGCATTTAATTCCAGGATTACTAGCAATGCAATCTGATCTGCACCAGCACAAAAATGCTATTCTCTCCCTGAAGGTATTTCCAGACAGTATTTAAATAAATCAGTGTGCTGCACCCATTCATGCCTCCTTTTCCCCTGCCGAGAAGCCATTAGTTAAGACAGTGCTGTCACCTGTGCACCTATCACCCTCAGACTAGGTGTGTGGGTGGGTGTCAGACCTTGTCTGAGCGATTACGTGTGGCTGTCCTGAAAGGAGATCTTAAATTCAAAAATTCAAAGAGTGTCTTTCTAGAAATATAGTCGATGTGCCAGAGATGCTGCCCCGAGGTGACAGGGACAACACTGAGGTCTCTCTACTATCAGACAGTATTTCTAACACGTATATATCAGCTCGCACACATTTGTGTAGAAGCAAAGTTAGTGTGAGGACTGAATGTGTGTGTGTTTGTGTTACTTAAACACCTGGCTTGAAACGCGACAAATGAAACTGAAGACAGACACTTCAGGGCAAGAAGCAAGGAGAAGCGAGGACTGCCACTATGGGACACTGTGAACCTTCGCTGGCACAGCAACACTCATCGCTGTCAGTCGCCTGATGAGATGACAACACAGCAGAAACCTGCAGTTTATGATTAAACTTCATTTTGGATGCAATAAGCCGCTAGCACTTTTTTAATAATTGCGGTACTTTAAACTTTGTTCAGAAATCCGACGTACAAGATTTGACAATCATTAGGAGCAGAAAGAGCGTAAATTCTAAGCTTAGCAGGACGTTAAGACGCAAGTGGGAACAAACCCGCAATCCATATTGAAATCCTCTTCAAGAAATGCACTTCACAGATACAAACCATGAAAGATAAAAGCCTCAGCAGAAAGAAGCAAATATTGATTTAAGAATGAGTGTAAATTTCGCTTCTCGTCCATACATTACCACCGACAGCTGCTTCCACTCACAACCCCTCAACACACAACTCATTTATAGTCTGCCGCATTACTGCAAGGCACATGTGCTTATATAAGTACTCCAGAAGAATATTTATGCATACTGGGTCTGGTGGAAATCACATACTGTACATTTGGTGGTGTGCCGTGTCCAAATGCTCACTGACCCGACTTTATAGTTGCACTGAAACGGAACCGCTAATGTTTCCCGCTGCCTGTTTGCCCCTCCACAACCCGACAAATAAGATTTTAATGAGGTTTACCCAGTCAGACCAGAGCAGTGCCTCTCTTGGGGAAATTTTTGTCGAGAGAAAAAAAGGAGAGGGTGCAACAATAAATCAAGACTGTTGTGTGACTGATCCTGCGCAGGGCCAGATTGGCATAGTTAAGTGTGACGGCTAACGCTGGCCAGACGCTGTTCCGCTCCAAGCAGAGCGGAATTAACCGAAGTTATGAAAGTAGATAAATCTACCAACAACAGGCCACTGGGTTCAGGGCCAAAGGCAATAGGACCCCAAGTGAAGTTACCGTCACTCCAAACCTCCCTCAAGCGCCAAACAGAATCTACAGTCTTGAAAACAATAAGATTTCCCACGGATGACACAGTGAATTTAAATATAACTTAAAAAGGTTCTTTACACTTTCCAGGGACAGTTGGAGCTGGGTGACGCTGTAGATCAACAAAAGTGATGATTGGCTCCGCCGCATGACACAGTTTTCAATCAACTCGTACTCGAGCTAAAAAAGTGGACTTGGCTCCGGCGCAGAGAAAATAGAAGCGAACGAAACAGTAGATGATCAACAGAGGAAATGGACTGTCAACCACATCGCATCAGCCTCTGCTGGGCAGAGGACGCACAGAGCTGACGGGCCGTTAATGCGTGTGGATAAGTGCTTACAGACTGTGCATTTCTGGTGATCATGAAGTCTGATGTGACTGAGGATATCATTCAGACTGAATTCAAATTAGCAACAGCATGTATGATACTCCCTGTAAGGCAGTGCCGGTGAGAAATGATTTTAGTTTAAATAGACTATGACCCGGTCCGTTTATGACAGTGGACTTCATATGAAAGAGGTGAAACTGAAACAAGAAAGTCAACTCAATTAGCTGGGTGAGACTGAGACCTGACAGCCGAGCAACGATTCGAAGCACGCCACTTATTCCAAGGGGGCAATAAAATGAAATTGCCTCCCAGTCATATAAACTTTTAACATTGTTCCAGCCACACAATAATAAGGAGCGGCTGCAAGCCCAAAGTCATCGGAGTCAAGCCAGTGCCTCATCAGCTGGCGCAGGCTGAACAGTACTAAGAAGGGGCGATGTTCAACTATTATGGGTTATTTTGCCAGAACTATACGTTGACTTTCCATTCGTAAGCACACGGCCGCTGCCTCAGTTTTTATCCAAATGACCTTAAACTTTGACCTGGTGCCTCACCACAAAAACCAAAACAGTCACTTGAGGAGTTTTACAAGTGCTCTTCTTAAAATTCAGACCAGCTAGGCAGTTATCGACAAACACGAACCACGTATCAGCTGCACTTGGTCAACCAATGCCACCAGCCATGAGTCCCATGCTGCAACTATTGCTCACATGTGCGCAATCTTTTGCACACTCTGGAATCAACAACAGGCCTCCGCACAGTCACACAAAACACGTGCACTTTCAGCAGTTTACATGCAGTCCAGCATCCATGAGTTTTTAATTGTTGTTGTTGTTGTTGTTGTTGTCTGTATTGTTGTTATTAAGAAAGCTTCACGGACACACAGGCACAGCTTTCTCATATCAGTCATGTAACAAGGCAGCTTGGAAATTACAATGGAGAAAAAAACAAAACATTTGGCTTCATTGCAGAGGAAAAGCTGCAGATTGGAAAATAACTGGGGGGGTTGTACTTTGAGTGCATGAAATTGTTGTTGTTGTTTGGGCAAGATAATCAGATTTGAGGCTGAAGCAGAAAAGTGTGTGCGCGCTTGAGTCCCTGACAGTCTTCACACATTTCCCTGGTCCTTTCGGGACATAACTGGAAGAAATGAAAGATGCCGTGCTGTCCGCGTGAAGACGTTCACTGAAACGAATCCCCGTGAGTCAGTAACACGCCAGTCCCAGAGCATAATGCTGCCGAACACAGGTGAGCCTTTCGCTGGGTTCGTGTTACTTAGATAATGGTGAACCTGGCGGCTGATTCTCTCATCGTGAGCACATGATGGGACCACCAGCAGTACAATGCTGTCTGTGGGTTTATTCATCTCTCTGGATCTGTCAGCCAGGGAACAGCGTTAACTTCTTTCATGAAGTTGAAAGTGTAAAAAAAAAAAAAAAAAAAAGCCTGGAAACAAAGCGTCTGACTGGATAACAAAAATCTCTCATTGTGATGAAAGACTGCATTTAAAGTGGACTAAATCGAATGTCCTAGGAGTTGTTGAGCCAGCGTAAAAACTTACAAATTCACTCAAAAAGTAGCAATTAACATTCCAGCAGAGGCATAGTGCGGAGAATTGTCTGCTGCACTTAGTTAAGAGATATTGTAATCCTACGCACAGCCTGCAAATGAGTCAAGTAAGTAGGATAGTTGTCAGAACAATTCCTTAATGGCCAACACATTTCCCACCCTGTTGTTTCCACTCTTGAAGAGATTATCAACTTTGTTTCAGCAGCATTTGAGATTTGCATAGAAATGAAAACACGGGCAGCCAAACCCCCCAAAAAATCTGAAAGCTTTATGACGTTCAAACAAAGCTGAAGGGGGGGCAGATGCTGACACACACAAAAACAACTATCCGCATACTGAAAGGGTGCATTCTTTGGGGAAAAGCGAAAGCTGTCCCTATAAAGTCCAGACATTTGCTTGATTTGATTTGCTCGAAGCAGCAATCAGCTTCTTGCAAAGATCAAATCCCAGCTCCTTGATAGACCAGCCCTCTAGGCAATTAGACGACACACGAGGGTAAGAGAGCACAAACTGAGCCAGAGTGGGACATTTCTGGCTCGTCCAGAGGGATCCACTGGCATCAAACCACAACAGAACGCTCAGTGGTAAAGAGCAGGATTGGCGTCGGATGAAAGGAGGAAAGGCGGCGACAACATGATTGTTTGAGCGGGATGGCGAGTACAGAGAACTGAACAATAGAATGAGAGGACTAAAAGTATGAAGTCGGAGAAGATTTGGAGGGTTATTTTGCTGCGTGCGGTGTTCTTAAGTGATTTGTTTTGTCGAGACAACTTGCCAAAACACCAGGAAGTGATGTGAAACAAATAAAAGCAGCCAATACTTGGATTCTGTGGGGAAAACCAGAAAATGTTTCATTAAATAACAATTACTTTTTTATAAGAAAATAATCACTCCACTCACTCCAACAAAGTCTGGGATGAGAAAACACAAATCTGCAAACAAGTTCAATATGGAAACAGTTTTGTTTAAAAAAGAAAAAAAAAAAAGTCAAGGAATATGTAGGCAAACATTTCCAAATACTTTTCTTATGTGTAGCGTGAATCAAATGCGGCGACAAAGAGAAACACGCAGTCTAGGATTAGAGCTGTAAATAATTTCCTTCTGCTGCTATTTGCATTTCACATCGCCTGTTTTTTCTTCCTTCTTTTCTTTTGCAACGACGTGCAGAGTGCAAGCGCCCAGTGTGCGGCTTTATGACCTGTTTTCTTTGGGAACAAATGGAGCTTTTTGTTTTGATTGACTGCAGCATCCAGGTGTAAACCTGTCTCCCCTTCTTCCTCTTCCTCACCTCCTTCTCATTTCCCTCCATCACGGCTTGTAAAACAAAAATAATTAGTAAGTCCACAAGACCTGCAGTCCCTTTGAAATACACCACCGCGCGCACACACACACACACACACACACACACACACACACACACACACACACACACACACACACACACACACACACTGCGTCTCCCGCCGCCTCCTTCCCGTGGCTCTGCTGTATGCGAGCAGGCTGCGCTCTTAAATGATACGGCTCATAACTCTGCTGAACTTGACCTTGCATAGAAACACACTGCAGCTGTTCTCTCCTCCGCTTGTCCAAACAACGGAGTAGGAGGGGATGGAGGTGCACATGTTTACGGGCACAACCTCCCAATCAATGTGCGCCTGATGAGGAGAGATGGCGCAGGAGGAGACCGTATGAGTCAAGGTAGGACGGACCATAAATCTCTCTGCTGGTCTGATTGCGCCAACTTCCAAGGTTTCGTCAACTGCACATGGTTTTTCCCCCCACGAGAGGTCATCACAGTGAGGGTGCTGCAGAACTTGAGAGAATGAACTCTGTATGAAAACGTTTCCATGCTATCCACTTGTGGTCCTTATGCCACAAGTAATGTTTCTCCTAAGAGAGCCTAATATGACACATGTTGAGAAAATAATTCTTTACATTTCATTCAAAAAGTAAATAAGTTGCAGCATAATCTATTCCATTTCCATCCGTTTCCGCACTGACCAAGCTATATTTACCCTCCGTCTCAATCTCCACCAGTGAGCTTTGGATTTAATGGTTGCCATTCTCCTGTATGAAATCCTCCCCCGCCCCCCCAACTCAAACTGACAAATTCAAACAACCGATCTGCGGCCATCTCAGAAGCCGGTGAGAGGAAAATGATTCTCAAATGTCCAGAAGACCTTAGATTTACATCACTTGACATGAGATGAAAGCACCCTCTCTTTTTTTGGGACTGATTCTGGTTAGTTCGTCTCAGAATGGTACCTATTATGTGTAAAATCTCAGCAGGGTCGACGGGGGGGGGGGGGAGCTTTTGTTTATTTGACCCGATCTGCTTTTATTTGAAGGCACACGCAGAAAAAAAAGCTGAAGAACGAACCTGGCGTGCAGATTCAAAGAGTGGTCCATGCGGAGGCACCGTGAGACGGCCTCCAGAGATGGACATGGGTGGATGATGGCGAGCAGATGGACAGTCAGTTCAAAGGAGGGATTATAAAATACTGCAAGTAAACATACTGAAGGTTTCGTTCACTGAGTGCACCAAAGTTGTTGGTGGTCAAGGTGTCACATTTTAAAGATTCATTTAATGTGTTTTGCAGTCGTTTGTACAATTTGGGAACTTTAAACCTGGGCAATTCACGAGTTGCTTAAAAAAAAAAAAATTCACGGAATATGTAGGAAAACATTTGCAAATATTTTTGAACTAAAAGTTGTGTTGAAATATTCTGAGGATTCAATTTCCTTCTTAAGAAAACAAAATGCTCAAATTAAAAGGCCAACGACCAACAATGCAATTTTTCCCCCTTTTTGGGGTTCAGACTGAACCCAATCTGTGCACAAAGTAATGCAGTGGATGATGTAGTTTGTCATTGTGGCTCTCAACTCACTAAAATTAAAATCGAAAAAGTGCTTAAATCAGTTACTTTGTGAGACCAAGATCAAGTTTTTGTGTGAAGCCTGTTAATTCAAAGCTACATTACAGATCTGCAGTCAACACTGATTACAGGAACAGCGTTTAAAACAAAGGCAGGACAGAGAGAGACAAACTAAAACTCAACTGAAAATGTAAGAGACTTGAGAACTTGCTGTGCTATTGAAAATAATGTGTGAGACTGTGTAAATTAGATTAAAAAAAATACAAATAAAAAAAACTTTACATAACGTGTTACAATGGATGAGAAGATGCAGCCCTGGAACTGCAGGGGACAGCTTAAGTTCTGCTGAAAGGGCCGTTTGTTTGAATTCTTTCTCTCCTCTCCAATCTGGTTTTGGAGTGGCAAACAGTGCCACATGCTTTGCCAGCACAAAAAATACACAACCTTGTCTGCATTCCACCCATTTCTGTCATGTATGTCGCCAACATGTGTGAGACAGAGAATGGGGAAGTGCCGTCTTTGGTGAGCTGCATCAAAAATGCCAGGGCAGGAACTTGCAAAGTCAGTCTGACACGGAGCCAGCAGGATCTGATTAAACCAATAAATTCGTACAGAGCAGCCATTACACCAGATTTATGGACTCCCAGTGCAGGGAAAAGCTGTTGGTTTTCAAACTCAATGTGTCCTTCCCTCTATAGGGACCACAGAGTTCAAGTTATCTCTCTGCGTCCATTTAAGCGTCGCAGCTGGGTGGTTTCTGTCTTAAAAGGCAGCAGCACATATTGCAGCAATAAGGCAGAATGCGATTCCAGTTCCACGTCAAAAACGTAAGCAGGCCAGCAGAAGGGGCACGGCCCGAACCCTGTGGCAGGACTGGAGAAAAGGACCGATTCATAAAGGTTGGAGGAAGGGGCGCAGGGAGGAGGCAGAAGTTACTCTCATGATCTGCGCTGAGATTTTGGGAAAATTGCACTTGGCTACTGAAGTCTAGGAGAGGATGAGGAGGCTTATGGCCTTGACCGAGCACAAATTCTTATTAGAGCTACAAAGACCGGTACAGCCTGTTTTGTTTGGGGTTTTTTTTTGCCCCGACATGGTTCCACAGACGCAGACAGGGAGACAGGGAGGAGTTGCCGATAACCACACACCTTGTTTGAACACAAGATGGAACTCGACGGGACCTCGAAACATGAAAGCCCGCTGCGCTGTGCAGGGGAGATGTGGCGATGGAAGTGGATATCCCCTGCTTTAAGAGGATGTGCGCTGCTCTGATGTGTTTGTCTGAGGGGAAAGCTCTCTCTTGTGGTTTATTCCTGGTGCATCCGGAAAGTTGAAGGGCACCGTTTGAAACTGACTTCAGAAAATAAGAAATAACATTAAAAAAAAAATACAAAACAACAAACTAATTTGTATCCTTGCTATGGAGGGGAAATGCTTCTCTAATAGGTAGATGGGTTTAGTACCTGCTAATGAAAACAACCAATTTTGCCAGCACTAACGATCACCTTGAAGGTTTTTTTTTCTTTTGTCTTGTTAGCCATCCTCTGCCTCAAGTCCAGTGGATGGAGCTGAGGATGTTGAAGAGGATTTGGGTTATGGCAAAGAAACATGCTGTTAAGGTATATGTAAATATATATAGACAATATCTTGCATATGAAATCAATTTAAAAAAAAACATAATATCGAAGCAATTTTAACTTTGCTTCTATTCAGCGTTCCACCAAATACGAAAAAGAAACTCAAACGCCATCGAGATGGCTGCTATAATAAAATAACAAAATCACAGTGTGATTCATTTTATGCCACCTGGCACAATGAGTGTGGCTCATGAGGAGAATGGCAAGTGAGCTGTTTCAAGCTCAGATATGAATAGGCAAGTATGATATTATCTCAAAGTATGTTAACCGATGCACACACTGTTTTCTTCTTTGAACACCACACAGCAGCAGAGCAAATACAACATCCAATCACATGGCTGTAATTAGAATCCATCACACTGACTGGGAGAAGATCAACAAACAAAAAATGTATTCCACTGAGAGCGACTGACTCCTTTTATAACGCCTATTTTCTCGTTTATAACAATCTTGACACTGTGTAGATGTTTCATCTACAAAATAAACAGGCTAAAAAAATTCAATAATTTTTGCTTCAAATTTAAATACACAAATGCAAGGATTTCCTCACAAAATGGACTTCTTGATGCTATATTTATGTTAGCCCGGGACATCTGTAGACCAAGGTGACCTGCCCACTCAAAATTAAATCGCTAAATAATAGTTATAATTAGATAAATTATAATAATATTTACACAAGTAATTTCTCTCCCTTGAGTATTCATTATTGTCTGCTTTTGACACCTCCTCGGCGCACTCATTAGTGATGTTCTGTATCCACCACCACTGTTCTGACAGCGATCCTGCTTTGTTTCATTTTGTCACAATAACAATACAACAAGTGCATTGGTTAAAACTTCCTTGACTGTGGGTTTGAAAGTCAGGCTGTCACACTTTCTGATGTGTTTTGATGTTTTCATCATTCAGCTGTTGAATTCAAAGCAGCAAATGTAACTCTGGCAAGCGTCTGACCTGTTGAGAGACAAAGAAAACCTAAAACTAAAAAAAAAAATTACAGCAATCCTTACCACCCCCACAATCTACAACAGATGAGATTAATCGAAACTCGAGACCTGGACCTGCACAACTATGGCGCCCTCATGTGGCTAAATACACGCATGAATTGATCGACACATTTGAAAACGACGACAAATATGTCAGTCACGTAGTCTTCCACAAACATGGGTTCACATGAAGGTATGATTAGTCTATTAACTGTTAAGAAAAGACTGATTAAAGAAGCAATGTCTGCTGACAAGCAACTGAAATGGGGGCAGGAGGAATTATATCCATACAACAAGCTTTATCTTTAATAACTTCGAAATTCTATTTATTATCGTAATGCAGTAGCGTCCTGTGATATATTGCATGTCTAACGTAATAATGTAGTTTTTTGTTTTTTTTGTTTTTTATGGCAGCAGGTTTTGTAGACATTAGCGTAAAAAGGTTAGCTTTGTTTTGCGACGTGCAAGTTTACTATAACTAAATACCTAATAGTGAATTTCAAAACATTATCAGGCTCACAAAAGGGATCTTTTATTATTATTATTATTATTATTATTATTATTATTATTATTATTATTATTATTATTATTATTCTCTTTAATTTCCAATCCGCTTCTTACCCTCCACGAAACCAATTTGTGGCCAAGCCCGACTTCACCGGCAACTTTTCATCCGCTTCAGCTCAGCTGCATTGTTGTCTTATTAGCTTAATGCTACTCCCAAACTGTGACGTAATACGCCTGACAAGAATCTCAGCATGGGTTCTTTCCAAAAACAAGTGCATTAACGTCGAATAAATGTGAGGGTGTGTATTTTCTTAGTAGGCTATGATTTTAATATTGTAATGATTTACGTTCCGGTATCAGGCTATATTAACAAAACAAAGTTAAGCACCCGGCCCCCCCCAAAAAAGGTTTAGGTTTATAGAGAAGGTCATAGGTCATTTACGGTTAAAAAAAAAAAAAAAAAAAAAAAAAAAAAAAAAAACATTGTCATTGTCATTGACATTGTCACATTTAAACACTTCAAATACACCCTTGTTGCAAGGGTTTTTTTGTTGTTGTATTTTACTCATTGTAGGCATGTCATTTTGAAGTAGAGGCCTTAAAGTAAGTTAAGTATTTTATTATGTATGCCAGGCATTCTGACTCTGGGCTGACACACCAGATGGTACATTTCATAATTCCACAAAGAAGAAAGCTGCATTGCTGCAACTTTGTCTGTCACAGATGTAATCAGATAAGTATTTATATAAAAAACTATTTATTTATATAAATACCTTAAAATTATGTACAATGTATTAATGAGTCGTGGGCTATTTAAATTGTTATCTCTTCAAATTACTTAACAAAGACGCAAAATCTTAGACATCAACAGCATAATTTTGAGTCCTATTGGGTGGTTCTTTGGCAGTGAATTAACCCGTTCTGTTGTAATGGCAGTCATTAACCACATGATGTCGCTACTACCCAGAGACAACACTGTTAAGCAGCCCACCGGTCAACACTCTTCTGTCAGTTTTGATTTTTATAGATGCAGTAATTTGAATCATTTGCTTGTTCGTCGTCTGCTTCTTCTAAAAAAAGGTCATGGTGTGTTTTATTAATTGAACACAATGAGGAGGCTCAGCAGTTGGTGGGGGATTCATACACACCCACAACATCCTGGTACTTTCTCCTCACGGTGCTGCTCAGCAGCCTGGTCACATGTGGCTGTGGGATGGAAGCCCAGTCTTCAAACTGGATTTATTCTGTGTGTCAATTAAGTTATTAATAATAATAACAATAATAATAATAATAATAATCATCAGAATAATCAGAATAATCAGAATAATCATAATGTCACTGCTGATTAATGACTTCTCTCAGAAAAAATTATAAACATTGTACAGTTTTATTATTAAAATAAAATGTTTCTCACCACTGAATGATTTTCCATATCATTTTGTACAATCAGCCATTGTTTTCTACAGTGATTTGTTTTGGCATATGTGGCTTTTTAATGACTTGCTGGTTATATGATTCATTGGATGTTTTGCAGTCCAAACACCTTTTTAAGGAATAGTCAATGCTGCTCAATGTGACCTTCCTTCTTTTCCCACTGCCTGTCTCTTGCTGCTTATCCTCACTTCTGTGTTTCTTCCTGTGATGAGTTTTAATGATCCCCACCCCAACTCCCATCATTCAGTAGTGATTGGTTGACTCCTTGTTCTCACCACAGTTTTTGTGAACCTTGTGCCCTCTCAGGATAAATTCACTTGATTTTGCTGTTTCGCTGCCCTCACAATCATCCTGAATCTCCTCATCACCGGCATGTTGTTTCTGTTTATCTGCAGTTACATGTTTTTCCTCGTCTTGTTGGCTCTCCACACTGTTTTGTGTTTCTACCTGCAAAGAGTTTGTGTTTTGTCAACCCTGTGTTGTTTCTGATCCTGTCAGTCCAAGATCAGTGATTGGCTGCCTGACATCACTATGGTCTTATTTATTCACTTCCTCTCCACCTGACTTGTCAGAGTCACTCTTGTCTTTGGAATCTTTATTGTGTCCTGGATCATCAGAGGCTTCACCTCTTGTTGTGCTGCTCTGATGATGAGCCTGATCTTTTCTATCACAGCCACCTTCATCATCTGCTGTATGTTCATCTGGAGACACTTGATGACCAGTTTTCTGCTGATTATTGCCATTAGGAGTGGTGGTTGACACGCCAGAGTTTTGTGAACCCGACCTTTTAGAATGAATTTTGGCCTCTTCTTTCCCTTCTTCATCAGCCATGTGTTCTTCTCGCAGAGACGCCTGCGTCTTGTCTTCACTTGATTTTGTTGTTTTGTTGCCCTCACAAGGATCCTGAATCTCCTCATCTCCATCATGTTGATTGTGTTTATCTGCAATTGCATGTTTTTCCTCCTCCTCTACCTGCAAAGAGTTTGTGTTTTGTCCACCTTGTGTTGTTTCTGACCCTCCCTGTTCAGCAGAGCCAGATGACTGTAACTCCTCATTAGGCTGAGCAGTTTCATTGTTTTTCTCTTGCTTTGATGAGTCAGTTTCACGCTCTGCATTGACATCTTGAGGTGCCATCATGGCAGGTTTCAGGCTCACTGGTGAAACTGGCTGAGCATCAAGAAGACGACCACCACCTCCATCTTTAGGCTGTGATCGTCCATCGTCTGGGTCTGGATCTAAGAGGCACGTGAGAAAATTCACTGAGTTTTATGCAGCCACTGATGACTGAAGTGGGTAAAGGAAAATGGATCGATGGAAAAAGATTTTTTTTTTTTTTTTTGTTCAGTTTCTAAATTAATTATATCCTAAAAATGTCTTTAGTTTGGAGTGTTTGGAGTAACTGGAATGATCTGATTCACTAGACTTTTTTTAGACTCTTACCGCCTGTTGTGGCCAGTTGTTCTGGCAGAGGAGAGGAAAGCTTGACTGGGTCATTTTGTCCTTCTTCCTGAAATAATTTCTGACCTACAAAGGATGTAGAAAAAAATACACAGTGAAAAATGTTGCTCAGAAATATGTTAATCAATACAGAGATTTTAATAGATTACCTTTGATCTTTGGTGAGGTTAAATCTGGATTCTGATGTGAAGTTATCTTCTCAAAAAACATTATGCCTTCTTTCACAGTTCCTTGGAAATGAGAATCAACAGTATTTGTTTCATTATTTATTTCATTCCTCAATATCTTCAACCTGTGTTCAAAGAGATTTGTGTTGCTGTAACCTTTTTCTGTTGGCTGCTGTGAAACAAAATAGAGACATAAAGACAAGAACGAGTAACACACAGCAACTTCAGGAGACACAACATTCAACAATTCAGCTTCTTTTTTCAAACCATTTTCAGTGTCCAGTTGAATTTGTTGCTGAGGAGACAATGCTGTAGGTTGATCTTTAACACCTGCATCTTTGTTGAGTTGTGCTGCTCTCTCTTTGACATATCCAGGATAGTAAAAACCAACCAGATTAATTCTGTGACTCCATGTCATCAATATAAATGTCATTAAATACAGCCTTTTTCACAATTTATACTTTTTATGTAGTATAACAATAATAATATATTTCGGTGTGTCTCCAACTTGATTTTGGCAGCTGCTGCTGTTGTGATCCCCCAAATGTTGCTGTGAAAATGATTCTGAATGAACAGTTACCAGTATTTTTTCTAATTTGCTAAATTGCTTTAATCTAAGGGCCTTATATCACTCATATAGCTGTGTATATTTAATGTATTATTTTGAAATTTGTTTATCTGCTTGTTACTATTACCGTGTGTTTTCTCGGTCATCGGTGGTTTCTGTGGTTGAGGAGACGACGCTGCTGGTTGATCTTCAAGAAAAAGCTCATTCTCTCCTTTCTGAACTGTTGCATCATACAAACCTGAAAAAGACACAAATAAATACAATGTGCACTTCAAACTACACAGTAACAGATGTGCCTTAAACAAACGAATTGCCTAAATACTATGTTTAACGAGATCTTAAACAATTATTTCTCTGCACATTTTCAGCATTGTTGAGATTCGGTATTAAATGGATCAGTTTTCAATGCAAGTCATTGAATAAAAGCTATTTTTCCATAATTCTGTGTTTCTCCAACCTGGTTGTAGCGGCTGTTGTTGCTGTGAAAAATATTCCAACAGTTACTGGACTAGCCAATATTTATTGATGCGACCTAATGCCAAATAAAATAAAAATGCTGATCTAAATGCTGATCTGTCTCTGTTGTGTCAGTGAACCAGACGTTAGACTCCACTCTCTGGAACCTTTTTCAGATAAAACTGACAACAGGGATGTTGGATGCATCTCGGATTGAGACTGACAAGAATAATCTATCAGGAAAAAAATTGTTGTGTGAATAAATGTGTACTAACCTTTGTGTTTTCGTCTGTAGAACAATATGACCAAAATCACACAGACAATTACAATCAAGATGATGATGATGATGATGATGATAACGATGTTTCCAGATGAACTTGAAAATGGATCTAAGACAGAAACACAAAGCACAGACTCAGACTGACTGACAGCACTGAGTGGAGACACTTTAGGATGAGTTGTCCATGTAATCCATGTAGCAAAACATTCTGCACTGTAACCACCACTCAGGACAAATTAATACAAAGAGATACCACTGTGTAACAGTTAGGGGAGTTACCCTGTGGAACTGTTGTAGTGAGGAGAATAAAATATGCAATAATACATATATGTATATATACACATATGTAAATATAAGAGACTGTACAAAATGGAAATACTGCAATCATATAAGATGGAGCAGTAATATCTTTTGTCTGATTTTTTTGTTTGTTTGTTTTTTTGTTTGTTGATTTTGATAAATGCATGCTATGGACTTGAAAAATCATATGACATTTGTCATGCAAGGAAAATTATCTTTTTTGCAGTGGATATTAAAAGCATATGGAAAAAGGGGTATAGGACTAGGAAACTTCTTCACAACATCTTCCTATCCCTTTTGAACAGGAGGTTTATTTACAAGGTGAAATCAGACAGAAGTATTGTTTTTTTTTATTGTTATATGTTTGGGGGTTTTTGTTCCTTTTTGACTGATTTTGTTTTGTTTGATCTGGCTTGAATCTATTTTATTGTTTTGAACATGTCCAATAAATGTCTAACTAACTAACTAACTAACTAACTAACTAATTTTAATCTATTGGCACTGTGTGATTGTTTTTGCACAGTTTTTTTTTTCTTTTTCCAAAACCTCTTAAAAAAAATATATATATACATATATATATATATATATATATATACATATATATATATATATATATATATATATATATATATATATATATATATATATATATATATACACATATATATATATATATATATATATATATATATATATATATATATATATATATATATATATATATATATATATATATATACATATAAGAAAAATGGCGGCCAGGAGGGCAAATTGAGTTTGTCCCTGAAAGATGTTGTTGACTGTTGTTAGAAAATGTTTGATCCTAAGCAACCAACTGTTTTACATGATGATGGAGAAATCCTACCTGTATTGCAGTCTTTTGCTGTGAAGGTGGATTTTTCTTGACTTACAGGGTTGCTCACTTGACAAGTGTATTGCTGCTCATTGAGTTCACCTCCCAGAAATATTGTTAACTCATTCCCAGGCTGCACTTTTCTTCCTGAAATCCACTTGAACTCCAAAGACGGATGAGTTTTACTGAGTTCTACGGAGCACAGCAACACTGCAGACACGTTGGAGCTGCTGCTGTTGCAGATTATGGAGGGTTTGGCAACCCCCTCTGTGTGGAGACAAAATATATTCACGTGAGAATGTATTTAGTATACATCTGTGTAAATGTACACGATGTGTCTTACAGTGAGTGAGGACAAATGGATGGGACCTATCACCACGTTAAAATAACTGCATGCATTGAGTGTAAACACTCAATAACACTCACTAACCAAATGTTGGGTTATTGTAAATATATACATTTATAGCCTTTGCTTCTTCATTTTTTTTTTTACACTGATGAGTCAAACATTCATTTTTTATAAAATGAGCGCAGTTTCACTTGAAGGAGCAAACTGTAACCGACTGAGGCCATCAGATATTAAAAAAATAAAATAAAAAATCACCTAAAACCTTCAATTCAATTGGAGAATGCAGCAGCCATTTTCCTCGACTGTATATTTCAAGCTCATATTTTCCGCTGTCATCCAAGCCGAGATCGGAGATCTGGAGTTGTGCAGTGAGTCGGTCCAGAGTGACGCGACCTTCATAGGAGCCGTACACATGTTCAGCAGTGCCGCTAAACTCCACCACTTTGTTGCCGTTGTGTTTCCACAGGATCTCATCAGGCTTCCCAGTGACCACTGGATCCAACTGGCTCTGCTGCCCCTTCAGTCCATATATCACAGACCGGACAGGAACTGGACACAGAAAAAGATGTTATAGGAACACAAATAAATGAAAAGAAAAAAGTGTTTTCAGATTATTTCATGTGTTTTGATATACTAGTTTGGTGTGGGAGACGGTCACCTAACTTTTAGTTGCTGTTTTATGGTATTTCACACAGAACAGAGAGGGCTGGAAATCGAAACAGAAAGCAACGTAGAAACACTTTCTCGCAATATACTAATGCTACATTTTAATCTTTTGTTTGTTTGTTTGTTTGTTTGTTTAAATGTGTACTGCAGCGATTTATTTCATTTTGAACGCTCCAAATTCCAAGAAAAATCTCAGCACTCCCAAATTCCAGAGGTGCGTCGTAGAACGGTACTACCGCCCAGAAAAATACATGAGTCAAGCGCTCCCAATCTTCCCAGAAAGCATCGGCAAACAGACTCACCCAAACAGAAGAGGACGATAAAGACTGGCAGAAAACAGCGAGGAGCCATTTCATGGACGCTGACAGTCAGATCCGTTCCTCCTACCGCGGTGAAATTAGTTTGAAGCCGGATATTCGACAGGCAATCCACAGATATCCCCTGCGGGAAAACCTCGTCTGTGCGCCAGTTACTCAATTCAAGTGCACCCGTACTGCAGACTTTAGCCCTTCCGAGGACACAGGGAGGCAGAAGACGGCTACAGTGTGTCTTCAAGTTTTCAAAATAAAAGTGTGGGATATTTAATCAGAATCCAAATACCTCATTAATCCAGAGGGGAATTTTGTGCAGAAATTTTAAGACAAAGATACTGTGTTTGAGGGAAATAAAGATAGACATAGAAATATGTTACAACACTGGTTTTGATTATAATATCACATAACCGAATAGATATTCAGCTAAAATGCTAATATTTTCATATAAAAATTCATTTAAAAAATATATTTATACAGACTTCAAATGTAAAAACAGCAGTACTATGATTGTTTGCTATCTTCACTGAACATGGTATTGATTATTCAAAGGGTGGATTTAAAAAAAAAAAAAAAAAAATCAATTCCATATTGAGTCATATTACTATGATTATTGTTTTTATTTCGATATTTGTAAAAAGACGTATTAAAGTCATTGTGCATTGTGGGTGTCTGTCTGCGATGCAGGGACAGTAAATCATGCCATCATTTTCCTGCAAACACTGCCACCAAGCGGTGGATGTCATAACCAGGACCTCACCCACTCGTTTAAAGGGAGATTTTGTCTTGTCTTTCAGCTGTTGCTCGGCAGTTTGACGACAAGCTGACCAACAAGAACGTCAGTAAAGAAGTGGCTGCCTTATGCTTCAGAGCGTGATGGTGGCATGCCAAGGAACGCAGGAGAAGCGAACCCAAGTCGATCTTGGGGTACTCCACCACCACACGCAGTGTTTTCCTTGTGCATTGGACAATACTGTTCTTTCATGGTCAATTATAGATTGCTGTTCTTACAGTCAAAAATGAGTCAAATGTTTACAGCTTCATAGACACTTAAATACTTGAATGGCTTATTCCTGCTTCAGGCTGTTGTTGTTGAAGTATTGTGTTTCTATTTTCTATATTTTCTGTCTTTTTTTTGTTTTCACATTTTGGTAAATATGGTAATGTGAGATAATTTTGAACAAGCTAATAACCCATTATTTCTCAGTACATGGTGTAGTGTGCAACATCAGCACTGTACTGAATGAAGACACTTTTAATAGTCTGTTATATATCCGCAGGAATTCGTTGGTGGAAAAACGAACTTTTTCTAATGCACTTATAGTCATAGTAAACTTTTTTTTTTTTAGTGTGTTTGGTATTTTAATGTAAACTGTTTGTGCATGTTCTAAGAAATAGACTATGTACATATATATGTATACATGTATACATACATATACATGTATGTATATATATGTGTGTGTGTGTGTGTGTGTGTGTGTGTGTGTGTGTGTGTGTGTGTATATATATATATATATACATATATATGCATACACATATATACATTTCTTTTACTTACTTACTTAAGATTTTGTGTGTAAACAAATTTCAGTATAAACAAACATTTAAAAAATATCTCATCCTTCGACTCCGCCTGCAGTCTACCATCCAACCACACGCATCCAATCACGGGTCAGCCGGCTATTATGCAGCAACTTCTCGACACTTCGGGGCGACTGAACTCCCTGCCACTACGCCTCGGGACAGTGCACCGTAAAACTTTGAACTTCGTGAGAAAAAAAACTACAGTAGAGTTGTCTCGGGGTCTCTGTAGTGGAACCAGCGATGGTCAGTTAACAATCTTCGGGGCCCCAAAGTCAGATAACAGGGCAGTAGTGGGTGTAATTCATATTTATCTTATCTCAGGTCAAACTTCAACTTTACCTGTCAATATATTACTTCAGAAATCATTTAAAAAAATATAGATATTTTTAAGAATCCATAATAATGCATCGTTCGGACAAGAACTGCAACATTTTTTTTTTTTTGTCATTCACAGATGCAAAATGAATGTGTACATGGCAAAAAAGTGGAACAGTAAATTCTCTTATTTTCAAAATGCAGCTGTAAGAGAATGCAGTAACGACAACCAACAGCTTCATATAAAACCACAGAGAAAAAAACAATGAGACGATTAGAGACAAAAGTGAAACTGTTTAATTGGTTTCTTACTTGAAAAAAAACAAAACAAACTTGCTAGCGTTTATCTGGAACCTTCAGCATAGAGAACTCAGTGTGATGGTCTTTGAGCAGTTAAAGGTGTGCTGGGGCCCGTTGCAGAAAACTAGGATGGTTTAAGCCAGGATATCTTGGTTATCCTGGCTTAATTTATCCATGATCCGGTTGCACAAAAGTGTGACATGTTATGATATGAGCTACCATGGTGGTTTATTTTGTGGAGCTAACCTGCCCCAGACCAGGCTAAGTTCCAGGAGCTACTTAATCTCATCCCTTATCTTGGTCCGCACTCACTGCAAGTGGAAACTAGTATAGTTATTCCAGTGCCCACTACACATTGGTATAACATTCAACTCGACCCCCTGTCATTATTTAAACATTTGTGATCATCAAATTTAAATCATTATAGATAAATGAGTTTGGATAAAGTTGCAACCATTTGATAATTTATTAAACTAATTTATTTTAATAAATTATTAAACATAATACATTATTAGATGCATTAAATGTCTTTGCCACAGCAGGGCATATTTAACTTAAATTTAAATCATGCGTGTTAACTAAAACAATTTAACATATTTGGTCTCTAAACAGCCAACCACTGTCATCATCGGGGAAGAGGGCAGGATCGTCCCGGTCCATGCGTGACGACACTCACGCGCGGTTCGCACACACACACACGCACGTGAGCAAATGAAACAGCGGAGTAGCACGAGGAGCATGCCCCTCTGCTGTTCAGGATTTTAACCTTGAAACCTACTAAGCAGGAACATTTTTGAATGCTGCTCCGCTACAAACAATGAATGAAATGACATCACAGCAACAAGTCCACTGGTGGCCTTTTATTCAGTGTCCAGTTTCACTTCTTTATGGGGTTGATGCCATCCTCAAAACTCCCATGCCCAAAACCCTGAGACAACCAAAACAATATATGAGGCTATCCTGTAATAATACATAAAACTATCAACAGCACTCTGCAACAACATGACTCAGCATGGACTAATTTGATTTATCCCCGCCACCCCTGCAATTTCCTAGCTTTCCTGCTTTCCTAAGGCTGCCTCACAGCAGATACCTCTGAATGTTACACGTTGCACCTCCCATTTGCTAAAATTAACAATTAAATTTCGTCCTCATGATTTTGCTCAAAGTTTGCTATATTGTGCGCCATTACCAAGCAACATTAGCACTGCTCCTTAAGTGGAGATATGCGAACGAGCTTCCCATTGATGACAGTAGCATTTCTTGTCCAAAAGGACTTCAGACGAGACATCATTGCAATACGACAGTTAGTAAGTGGTATTAGATATGTTGTCCTAAAAGATCTGTGCTTTTTAGTAGACATGTGAGTGATTGGAGTGGAGCGATACGAGGACTGAGACAGCGAGAGGAAAGCAGTGGCCAGAATAGTGAAACAAAAAAAAAATAGACTCAAGCTATAACTCTAGTCGCTGTCATCCTGCAGCACAAAGACATAACAATGGCTTTTCATATGAATGTAACTTTCCAGGATACATTTCGTCATTTTGACATGCCCAAATGGAACAAGGATAATAATATAATATTTAAAAAATAGTAATAAAAGAGTAAAAATACTCATATTTCAATATTTTCTTATCCTGACAAATCACCTCCTCACCACCCAGGAGCAATATCCCAAATTTGAAATCTTGTCTGTATTGTCTTGATTATGAAACCGTGTCCAGGCTCAAAATTTCCCAAAGTAGGTCCTTACATAGGTTTCCAATAAGGTCAGGCTGACTCGCTCTTTGTCAGGAACCTTACGAGAGACCACAAAGGGCTTTTTATTGTGTAGCGCTACTTTGTTAAATGACGAAAAACATGAACACTCAATGTGACAACCTAGTTAGAAGAATACTGGACCCACATCCTCCCTCTGAAGCCTGAGAACTCTGCACACCTCATGTGTCGGACCACAAGTTAGAAGTGACATAGCTGAAAAACCCCCCTGGCCACGAGGGCCGTACCTTGAACAGTGAAGTGTGTATGTGTGTGTGGCAAGTGTGTGATTCTAAAACGAGTGGTGGATGAGGACAACTGCTGGAAAACACACTAGAGTAGAAGCATCTAGACATGAATCTTCTTAGTAGTGACTAAGCATGACACAAAGGGCTCTTGAACCAGTGTGCGATGGTATTATTGTGTGTGTGTGTGTGTGTGTGTGTGTGTGTGTGTGTGTGTGTGTGTGTGTGTGTGTGGTGCCGTGATCACTGTCCCCGTCAAGTCTTTGGGTTCCCTCCCGCCGCTGGAGCGAGACTACCTAGGTCTCCACCTTCCCGTAGGTCCCCTCCGGAGGGCGGTACTGTTTGGGGAAGGCTTTGAGCTGAAGAGAGTTAAAGGCGTATTTGCGGCATCCCACATTCTTCATCGTGTTCTCCCTCCTGCAGCCCTCGCTGTGGGGGGAAAGACACAAGGCCATGCATCATTTATTCCCGCAGATGGATGTAAACACTTCAGCTCTGAAATCCTGCACGTCCTTCGGGTTCCACGGTGAACTCTTTTGCCGTCGCGACAGCTTTACCAGCAGTGTGAGCAGTAAGAGTTGGTCTGCCTGGGATGGCTCATGGTGTCACCGCTAACTGTTCATGACTCTGATGTGCCTGTGTTGCAGCGTTGCTAGGTACAGCAAAACATAAGCTTAAGCCTGATTGTGTGCCTTTGTTGTCGTTTTTACATGGTCTGCTCCTGTGTTATGTCACTGCACCGCCAACTAGTGGTCTAACGTACACATTGCAGCATTTTCGGATACAAACATAAACTCCAGGAGGCAAAGGGAAGCTATTTTTAGTTGTTGCTCTCTCCCGTTTGAAGTGGATCTAATAGTGGAGCTACGCTTTCCTGGGAAAAGGCAAATTAGGGAACACAGGAAGCAACTTTGTTTCGAGCAGGCAGTTGCTGTCAGGAGTCAAGAGTGAATGGTTTAACCCAAAAGTGTTTATGCATTACATATATGCATCTCTTAAATGTGACGGACAGAAGGTTCTTCTAATCACCTTCCATGTTCTGAATCTACTTTATGATCACTTCATTTTGAGCTCTTTACTGAACGGACAGACAAAATAAATATATTTTGCGACTGTCCCATTCCACATGTCAAGTGGTGACTCATGGCCACCACTGAATCCATCTTTAACCAACCCGTGCTGACCTGCGCATGCAGTCCAAGGCCTGGTAGAAGACCTGGGGGGCCAAGGCGTGCTCCTGCTGCAGGATCTGGCACTGCTCCAGGGTCAGCGACATGGCCGTGCGGTCTTTGGCACTCTTGCAGCTGGTGAAACGCACTCCGTTGAGGCGCCGACAAGCCTTTGAGAATTTGGAAAGAGGGTCGGGAGGGGTCAGGAGGGCTTTCCAGTGCTTGCGCTGTACATACTTTTAGACATACTTTTAAGCATTGCCACTTCATTGTCGTTTCACTGCACATCCAGCATGAGCATTTGACAAATAAAGTTCCTGAGTCTTGAATCTCGAAGATCTGACGGAAGAGTGGGACGGCCAGCCTACCTCCGCCGCTTGCCACAGTATCTCCACGTTCTTGCACTTCTTGGCGTTGACGTTCTGGCTCAGCAGTGAGAGCACCTCGGGCAGGCTGGTGGCGCTGCGGGTGCGAGGCAGACCTGGGAGGAGAGCGGATGGGGAGGGGGGGAGGGGGGGGCAACGAGATGTGGTTGGAACGCAGGAGGAGAGGCGACGTGGTGTGTATGCGTTTGCGTGGACCCACTGTCTTCAGGCAGGACTTCTTTGAACTGGTCGTAGTACGAGCTGAGCCGAGTCATGCTCTCCATGTTGATCACCTCCTGCAGAGACGTGTCTCCGAACCTGCGCACGCACACACACACACACGTACACATTTAAACTCATTCCAACCCTGGACTGATCCGGATAAATGGCTCGACTCACTTCTCTGCGAGCGTCTGCTGCTCGTTGATGCCCACGTTGAAGAGGACGGGCTGCACGCGCAGCAGCATCCCGTTCTGGATGTCTCGCGGCAGCGAGTCGAACATCACCCCGGGCATTGGGACGCGCACGTTGAAGCCACTCCTGTTCCCCGTGATCACGGGCAGCATGTCCGGGGCAAAGACCGTGCTGGCTTGCGTGACCTTGAAGGTGACGTTCCTCAGGTCCATCACGCCGACGCTCATGTCCTCCAGCATGGCCAGCTCCTCACCTTTGAGAAAAACACACTTTGATCCACTAGAATTATGTGATTTGAATCCGTGTCCGCGTTCGTTCGTTTTTCAAATTAAAACTAAAACAATGACTCATTTTTTTCAATATCTGTTTCGACAACCAAAATGAAAAAATGAATAGCAAATCGTGTTTTCCAATTCCTGATTTTGCACCTGAACGGAAAAGTGTGTTGATCGCATTTGTATATTTCAATTTGAGGAGAGTGACCTAGTAGTTTTCTGCTCGGTCGTTTTATTTTCTTCTTTTTTCTTACGCAAACGAAAGACAGCAGCAGACATCACAAAATTAACACATTTTTGTTAACAGGTAGACAAGGTAAGAGGGAGAGGCTGAGACCGGAAGATATAACCATGGATAAAATTTGTGTCATTTTAAATGACTGTAATTTTTGTAATTTTGTAATTTTATATTTCTCGCATATGTAAAAAAAAAAACTCACACATAGACGTAGTCGAAAATATACAGGTCAAACACCTCGCCTCAAATCAAACTACCCCAAATGGACAATTTTTCATTTTGATGGAAATGATACACAAACTGATTAGCGTCTCATCATTTGCAGAATACGAGCGAGGCGACACATCCACTGACTCGGGGGGGGGTTACCGTATGTGCTGAGCAGGCTCTCGTACTGCACCAGCAGGCCAATGGTGTGCAGCTGCCTGAGGAAGCCCGCGTCACAGAGGCTGTTCCTCAGCTTGATGACGAAGCCGCAGATCAGCGCCGTCAGCTGCAGCGCAAAACAGAACCCTCGTTACGACGGTGGCCGGGGGGAGGGTGAAGCGCCGGACAGCTAGACGAGTGGGTGTCGAGCGTAAAAGGCAAATCGACCGACCGTCTGACAGAAGACGACGTCGCGGCGGTACTGCAGGGTGAGGCTGCCGGCGATGGTGGGGGCGCTGTCCTGCATCAGCAGAAACACCATGGCCTTCTTGGCCTTGTCGCTCATCAGGGACACGCAGTCGGTCAGCGTGGTGAGCAGAGGGTACAGAGCTTCGCTCCACTCGCCTGCAGGTTAAACACACACATGAAGAGAGGGCTTAGTGCACTGTAAGATGACTGAATTAATGTTTTTAAACAGTATGACTGCACAGAGTCCCTGAAGTTCAGAAAAGGGTGATTTTGTAAATTATAACCTTGTGTGCAATAATTCAATAATAGAGACTGGAGGGGCTGCAACCTTAAAATACAGCTGAAACGAGGGCATTCGCAGGACTTTATAAAAAAAAGATTCTGGCATGAAATAACATTATTGCACCTCTTATTTAACGATTCTCTTCTAATGACATGCATATTCTGTCAGTGTGAAAATGCCATCAAATAACTTGGTTCATAAATAATCAAACCCACGTCCGTCTGGCTTTATGAACCCTAAACTTGCAGCTGCAAACCAACCTCTCATTTTAAAATACTAACAAAAATTCTAAACATATTATATGCATGTTTCTGCATTCTGATAGATACTTTGGTTAAGTCCTCCTTCTCAGGGTTAACCCTCACCTGGAGACGTCTTTTCCACTTCCGGGCTGCTTTCTACGAAGTGACAGAAAACAGGAGGCAATCAGAGACAAAATTGTCCAATTCTGCTTGCAGGATGATTGTCGACACAGTGTCGAGATGCGCCAGAGTGGATGTGAAAGGATGGCGACAGAGTGCCGGTGGGGGAGATGGACGTTTTCATAACACAGGACGACGGTGGGTCGCATCAGTTCATGATGGCGCTTCATAGCGAATTGTGCGACTTTACCTTTCTTGGTGCTGCTCTGTTCATCGCTAGCGAGCAGGAAGACATCCTCGGAGCTGCTGTCGCTCTCCAGCTTGCCCTTCTGCAGCAGCCTGTCCACCCGCTGGATGACGCACTCCAGGCTTTTATCCACGTTTACCCAAATCTTCTCCTGCGCGCACAAAATAAACACCACAAACTCTGAAGCCGCCCAAACCTGCGTTAAACCACGGGCGGTAAGAGGTGCCGGTGGAGCCGTCTTCCCTTACCCACTCCTCCTCGTGCACATCCGCCTGAAAAGAGGCGCGCTTGTTTTTCACGCCGTCGCCTCTGTCCGCGAGGGCCGGGTGGCGGGAGGGTGAGGTGGCGCCGCGGGACGGGGAGGCGGGGTGGCGGCAGGGTGAGCGCGACGGGGAGCGGGAGGAGGGGGAGAGGGAGGTGGAGGACGGGGACGGGGAGCTGTGCGGGGCGAGCTCTGGACGGGCTGCAGCCAGGGCGACGATGGCCGAGGACAGCAGTTTGGAGTCGCACACGGTCACCAGCTGGCGGGTCTGCGAGGAGGAGATGGAGAGGTTGTGCTTTAAGTTGTTGTTTTTTTTTAAAGGCACTGTATCATGTCTTCCAGGTAATCCAGCTATCCAACTGTTCAATTACCTCAAGACATCATCATCATCTTCCTGCCGCAATGTGCAAAATAATACAATATATATAATCCTCCCCCCCACCCCGATTAACCCATGAGACCCCTGAAAAACTCATAGCAAAATTTAATGGGGGTCTTATATTTTTTCAAAAAGCTAAAAAAAATATATATAATAAAAAAACTAACATTAAAAATATTATTTTCACTATGGTCACTCTCATGTCTTTACGATAACCCTGTTTAATATTCAATTTGTAAAAACATGATTCGCAATTTTTTTTGGCCACGCAGAGCTTGTGTGTGTGTCTGTGTTGTTATGTAGACTGTCATGGCTTGCATCCACCAAATATTGTAAGGTTATGATAGGTCTCCTGCATTAAGGAAATCTAAATAGGTATTGAGATAACAATCAGGAGGATGGGAACCACTCCCAATATTGACAAGTAATTTGCACACTGGTTCGCCATCACGTGGTCTTAGACATGAGACACCGATGGCTGTTTGTGACATCACAAAAGGCTGGTTGCCAGTAGTGTTTTGGAACACATTTACTGAAAAGTGTAGCTGCTGAAAAGTGGTTAAACCAGAGTCACATTTGTTGTTAGAAAATATGTGAACTAACCTGCAAGTCAAGACTTGAATCATGAAGAGAATGAAGAAAATATTGTGCCACAGCTAATTGTCAAAGTTTAGGCTTACTTGGTTATAGATTAGAACAGCTGTACATTAATCCTTTCTATTTTGACGACCTGCCCCTGCGATGAACTCCTGCCCCACCTTCTCTTTCAGGATGGTCAGGGTTCTCTCCAGGGCGTTGGCCGAGCGGTCCTTGGCAGCCCGGGACAGGCGCTCTGTGTAGTAACACACTTGCGTCTTCAGAGTGTTGATTTGGCCGATCAGCTCCTTCGCTTTCACGACGTCCTGCGGCTGGTAGGCCAGCGTTTTAGAGGCGGAGCCGGCAGAGCTTCGGTTGCGTGTTTGCAGGTCGCACACAGATGAAGAGACAATTTAATGAGGAGAACCACAACAAATGACAAAAAACAGACAGACAAAAGGGATTTTAAGTGAGCAGCACACTCACCTTTCCTCCTGGTAAGCTCTGATTGAACACATCAACGAGAAGTTGAATGAATTTATGAGCGATCGCGACATATAAACTCAGTGTACAATTGTCATAATCTACTCACTGTTTCCTGGCGTCTTCAAGCTTGTGCAGCATTTTTCGGAGGCCGCATCCTTTGAAGCCTTGGTGATGCGCAGCGGGAGCGCCGATGGTCACAACGTCGTATGTGCGATCTGCACGGAAAACGGTTATAAATATTACAATGCACTGCTGCCTGCCGGAGGTAAGTGTTTCTCAGCCTGCGGCAGAGACGCTGCTGCACACTTTAGCCCAGTGTTTCCACATTATTTGCATATTTATGTTGTTTCAGTGAATTTGAAAAAAACGATTTTGTTTGGCTTTTTGGGGGGTGTGAATGAAAAATTTTCTTCCTCCAAGGTGGGGCGCGAAAGAGAAAGTTTGAGAACCTCTGCCCTAATGCCATGCAAGTCTATGGGGTCAAAAGTCAACTTTGTCCTAGAGACATGGGGCCACTTGCAGGTTCATCGGGATCCCTCAAGACACAGCCACGTCAAATTTGGGGCTTCTAGCCCATGAGGAACCCCGAAACCCTAACCCTAATTCCAGCAGTAACCCTAACCCTAATTCCAGTCTTATCACTAACCCTAATGCCATGCAAGTCTATGGGGTCAAAAGTCAACTTTGTCCTAGAGACATGGGACCACTTGCAGGTTCATCGGGATCCCTCAAGACACAGCCACGTCAAATTTGGGGCTAATAGCCCATGAGGAACCCCGAAACCCTAACCCTAATTTCAGCTAACCCTAACCCTAACCCTAATTCCAGCCTTATCACTAACCCTAATGCCATGCAAGTCTATGGGGTCAAAAGTCAACTTTGTCCTAGAGACATGGGACCACTTGCAGGTTCATCGGGGTCCCTCAAGACACAGCCCCGTCAAATTTAGAGCTTACAGCCCATGAGGAACCCCGAAACCCTAACCCTAATTCCAGCCTTATCACTAACCCTAATGCCATGCAAGTCTATGGGGTCAAAAGTCAACTTTGTCCTAGAGACATGGGACCACTTGCAGGTTCATCGGGATCCCTCAAGACACAGCCACGTCAAATTTGGGGCTTCTAGCCCATGAGGAACCCCGAAACCCTAACCCTAATTCCAGCAGTAACCCTAACCCTAATTCCAGTCTTATCACTAACCCTAATGCCATGCAAGTCTATGGGGTCAAAAGTCAACTTTGTCCTAGAGACATGGGACCACTTGCAGGTTCATCGGGATCCCTCAAGACACAGCCACGTCAAATTTGGGGCTTCTAGCCCATGAGGAACCCCGAAACCCTAACCCTAATTTCAGCTAACCCTAACCCTAACCCTAATACCAGCCTTATCACTAACCCTAATGCCATGCAAGTCTATGGGGTCAAAAGTCAACTTTGTCCTAGAGACATGGGACCACTTGCAGGTTCATCGGGATCCCTCAAGACACAGCCACGTCAAATTTGGGGCTTCTAGCCCATGAGGAACCCCGAAACCCTAACCCTAATTCCAGCAGTAACCCTAACCCTAACCCTAATTCCAGCCTTATCGCTAACCCTAATGCCATGCAAGTCTATGGGGTCAAAAGTCAACTTTGTCCTAGAGACATGGGACCACTTGCAGGTTCATCGGGATCCCTCAAGACACAGCCACGTCAAATTTGGGGCTTCTAGCCCATGAGGAACCCCGAAACCCTAACCCTAATTTCAGCTAACCCTAACCCTAACCCTAATTCCAGCCTTATCGCTAACCCTAATGCCATACAAGTCTATGGGGTCAAAAGTCAACTTTGTCCTAGAGACATGGGACCACTTGCAGGTTCATCGGGATCCCTCAAGACACAGCCACGTCAAATTTGGGGCTTCTAGCCCATGAGGAACCCCGAAACCCTAACCCTAATTTCAGCTAACCCTAACCCTAACCCTAATTCCAGCCTTATCACTAACCCTAATGCCATGCAAGTCTATGGGGTCAAAAGTCAACTTTGTCCTAGAGACATGGGACCACTTGCAGGTTCATTGGGATCCCTCAAGACACAGCCACGTCAAATTTGGGGCTTCTAGCCCATGAGGAACCCCGAAACCCTAACCCTAATTCCAGCAGTAACCCTAACCCTAATTCCAGTCTTATCACTAACCCTAATGCCATGCAAGTCTATGGGGTCAAAAGTCAACTTTGTCCGAGAGACATGGAACCACTTGCAGGTTCATCGGGATCCCTCAAGACACAGCCACGTCAAATGTGGGGCTTCTAGCCCATGAGGAACCCCGAAACCCTAACCCTAATTCCAGCAGTAACCCTAACCCTAACCCTAATTCCAGCCTTATCACTAACCCTAATGCCATGCAAGTCTATGGGGTCAAAAGTCAACTTTGTCCTAGAGACATGGGACCACTTGCAGGTTCATCGGGATCCCTCAAGACACAGCCACGTCAAATTTGGGGCTTCTAGCCCATGAGGAACCCCGAAACCCTAACCCTAATTTCAGCTAACCCTAACCCTAACCCTAATTCCAGCCTTATCGCTAACCCTAATGCTATACAAGTCTATGGGGTCAAAAGTCAACTTTGTCCTAGAGACATGGGACCACTTGCAGGTTCATTGGGATCCCTCAAGACACAGCCACGTCAAATTTGGGGCTTCTAGCCCATGAGGAACCCCGAAACCCTAACCCTAATTCCAGCAGTAACCCTAACCCTAATTCCAGTCTTATCACTAACCCTAATGCCATGCAAGTCTATGGGGTCAAAAGTCAACTTTGTCCGAGAGACATGGAACCACTTGCAGGTTCATCGGGATCCCTCAAGACACAGCCACGTCAAATGTGGGGCTTCTAGCCCATGAGGAACCCCGAAACCCTAACCCTAATTCCAGCAGTAACCCTAACCCTAACCCTAATTCCAGCCTTATCACTAACCCTAATGCCATGCAAGTCTATGGGGTCAAAAGTCAACTTTGTCCTAGAGACATGGGACCACTTGCAGGTTCATCGGGATCCCTCAAGACACAGCCACGTCAAATTTGGGGCTTCTAGCCCATGAGGAACCCCGAAACCCTAACCCTAATTTCAGCTAACCCTAACCCTAACCCTAATTCCAGCCTTATCGCTAACCCTAATGCCATACAAGTCTATGGGGTCAAAAGTCAACTTTGTCCTAGAGACATGGGACCACTTGCAGGTTCATCGGGATCCCTCAAGACACAGCCACATCAAATTTGGGGCTTCTAGCCCATGAGGAACCCCGAAACCCTAACCCTAATTTCAGCTAACCCTAACCCTAACCCTAATTCCAGCCTTATCACTAACCCTAATGCCATGCAAGTCTATGGGGTCAAAAGTCAACTTTGTCCTAGAGACATGGGACCACTTGCAGGTTCATCGGGATCCCTCAAGACACAGCCACGTCAAATTTGGGGCTTCTAGCCCATGAGGAACCCCGAAACCCTAACCCTAATTCCAGCAGTAACCCTAACCCTAATTCCAGTCTTATCACTAACCCTAATGCCATGCAAGTCTATGGGGTCAAAAGTCAACTTTGTCCTAGAGACATGGGACCACTTGCAGGTTCATCGGGATCCCTCAAGACACAGCCACGTCAAATTTGGGGCTTCTAGCCCATGAGGAACCCCGAAACCCTAACCCTAATTTCAGCTAACCCTAACCCTAACCCTAATACCAGCCTTATCACTAACCCTAATGCCATGCAAGTCTATGGGGTCAAAAGTCAACTTTGTCCTAGAGACATGGGACCACTTGCAGGTTCATCGGGATCCCTCAAGACACAGCCACGTCAAATTTGGGGCTTCTAGCCCATGAGGAACCCCGAAACCCTAACCCTAATTTCAGCTAACCCTATCCCTAACCCTAATTCCAGCCTTATCACTAACCCTAATGCCATGCAAGTCTATGGGGTCAAAAGTCAACTTTGTCCTAGAGACATGGGACCACTTGCAGGTTCATCGGGATCCCTCAAGACACAGCCACGTCAAATTTGGGGCTTCTAGCCCATGAGGAACCCCGAAACCCTAACCCTAATTCCAGCAGTAACCCTAACCCTAACCCTAATTCCAGCCTTATCACTAACCCTAATGCCATGCAAGTCTATGGGGTCAAAAGTCAACTTTGTCCTAGAGACATGGGACCACTTGCAGGTTCATCGGGATCCCTCAAGACACAGCCACGTCAAATTTGGGGCTTCTAGCCCATGAGGAACCCCGAAACCCTAACCCTAATTCCAGCAGTAACCCTAACCCTAACCCTAATTCCAGCCTTATCGCTAACCCTAATGCCATGCAAGTCTATGGGGTCAAAAGTCAACTTTGTCCTAGAGACATGGAACCACTTGCAGGTTCATGGGGATCCCTCAAGACACAGCCACGTCAAATTTGGGGCTTCTAGCCCATGAGGAACCCCGAAACCCTAACCCTAATTTCAGCTAACCCTAACCCTAACCCTAATTCCAGCCTTATCACTAACCCTAATGCCATGCAAGTCTATGGGGTCAAAAGTCAACTTTGTCCTAGAGACATGGGACCACTTGCAGGTTCATCGGGATCCCTCAAGACACAGCCACGTCAAATTTGGGGCTTCTAGCCCATGAGGAACCCCGAAACCCTAACCCTAATTTCAGCTAACCCTAACCCTAACCCTAATTCCAGCCTTATCGCTAACCCTAATGCTATACAAGTCTATGGGGTCAAAAGTCAACTTTGTCCTAGAGACATGGGACCACTTGCAGGTTCATTGGGATCCCTCAAGACACAGCCACGTCAAATTTGGGGCTCCTAGCCGCAAATTTGGGGGGCATGAGAACCACTGCTTTAGCCTAACAGAATTGATAGACAGCAGCTTGACTAAAGAGATTTCAGCTCCAAGTTAAGGAGGAAGGGCCAGAACAACTGTGCTAAATTTATGAAAATTAGAATCATAAAAACACACATTTTTAATTTGGTTTGAGCAATGTTTTCATACAACTGCAAAAACAAAATATGGAGCGAGTAGATTTACTACCTACCGTAGCCTGACTCTCCCTGCACCCTCATCCTCTGGATGTGCAAGTTGGTCGGAATGAACTCCAACTTCCTCTCAGCTTTCAAGGAACTGGACTTAAATGAGGGACCTGAAAGGAAAAATGGAATGAAAATGATAATGGAAAGACGAAAAAAAACCTAAAAATGTTTTGGTTTTTTCACAATGTGTATTGTCAAAACAAATTTCTTTCATTTATTTTTTTAAATTGAGATTAAGGTAAAATAAATCCCTAAATGTCCTTAACAAGTTTTAAACCTGATGAAAAATGTATAAAATTTGTCACGCATTCCTTTTCGAGCACATCCTACTATTGGCAGTCCACGCTACTAACCTTTGTATTCGTGCAGGTCACTTATGGTCTCCTGGTAGGTGAGGATGATGGTCTGGTACTGTGTGATGATCTGCCTGCGGAGGTTCTCCCAGCATGGGGACAACTCCCCCAGTTCCTCCAGCTCGCACACTCTGCAACATCACACGGGTACAGGTACGATTTAGCAGTCCAGCTGGCGCACTAATAATCTCACAGCTTGACGGCACACGATGATCAGCCTCCAGCAAACACAGCAGGCGGGCACGTTGATACGATTCAATTCAGTGGAATAAAAAAAAAAAATCAATTGAGCATGCAAATGAGGGAGGAATAAAGTGCTGAAAAAAGTTAAAGATCACAAAACATACAACGCAGTCCAAGAGCATCTGAGTAGAATAGAACTAATTACAAAGATGAGATGATTTCCTTGATTTAGAGTTTCTCCTCCAGATCCAGATGCTCTACAAGCCTCTGGCCATTAAACACTCTGACAATTTCCCGACGTTACCTGACGGCGTCTTCCTCCAGCAGCAGTTTGACAAACTGGCGGGGGATATGCAGGGAGAGCACGCTCTCTGCCATCTGCTCCAGGATCCGCAGGTGGTTGCCGTCAGTGGTGGGGAACCGGTATGTTCGCGACATGACGCCACCAAACACTACAAAAAAAAAACAAAAAAAACAACAACAACAGATTAATCACAGTCATGTGATGCACAACAAATTGCTACAGAGGCCTCGGGAGGCTGATAATTAGTCAGCACGGACGCACTCACCAGCCTTCAGAAGTGGGTCTTTGCACAGAGATGAAGACCTGGATTTGATGCCCATGGACTCAGTCAGGCTTTCATCCACAGGCAGAACCATCTGACATGGGCACACGCACGGAGAAAATCACTCTAATTTCTTGCCAAAGAACAAATCCATCTGAGCCTTCAGCTGCTGAGCCATCTCTTGAAGACGCACATCAATTTCTAGTAATTTTCCACTCGCAAAAGGCAAAAGTCTCGTCTATAAAAAGATAACAATGACAATAATAATGATGATAATTTCACATTTTCTAAATTGTCTCACAAATCTATTTGGCGAAAAAAAGATTGCTTGAATGAACGCAGGACTTGAAAATTGATTGGATGAATCTTCTGTTAATTACAGTTTTGAATTACTGCCAGTTTAGTCAAGTTGCTCAAGGATTCCTTTCGTTGCTGTTGGCAACATTAGCTCTGTGTTAATGTCCTTTGATTAGCTTGTATGCGCCACAGTGTTTTAGTAAAATTATCCCCAAGCAAATTGAATTTGAGTGAAAAGCAGTTGACCACCATCAAGTATTGCTGACTTTGTTCTTCTTAAAGTGAAAATGCGGACCTTTTTCTAATGAAACCACCACGACTGCAGCGTGTGAGCAAGTCTCTTTAGCATTAGCTAGGCTAGCAGTCAATTCCTGTTTGGAAACAAAGCTGGTATTTGAGGAGTTTGCTTAAATACTGGAGTCTAGTGGAGGTTGGACCATGGAAGAGAAATATTCCTGTTGCAAAACCAGTGTCGTTCGACCTCCACTCACCCTTCCGTTGATGGTGTCTCCTCTCTGTAGCCGCGCGACTGGAGCTCTCTGCTCTCGCTTCTCCTCGATCTGCCAGGCGATGACGGTGATGTTGCCCACCCGCTCACTCTCAGCCGACCTGACCCACAGCGACACCAGGTCAGCGATGACCTTTTTCATTTTCATCATTTTGCCCCGTCTTTGACCTCACCTGAGAGTCAAGTGCAGCCTGTGGTGCTTGTCCTGCAGCAGCTCTTTCACGGAAAACATGGACGAACCCAGCATGTACATCTGTGACAGCATGCAGGATTTAAAGGTATTACGTCAAATCCTGATGGGACGAACTTGTAGACAGTCAAGGGGGAAAACTTCTTCTTAGTTGTATTTACCGTCCCCTGCGAGCGGTCCTTCACATCATAGACAGACAGCTTGATCTGAGTCTGCTGAGTGATCATGGAGTCCTGAAAGAACGGCACGCTGCTCAGGTAGATCGGGTTACTGGTGCCCTGCGGACAGACGCACAATGGGGGTGATCAGAGTCGGAGTCCCCTGCAGGAGGAAAGGCGTCGGTCTGATACGATACCTCGATGATTTCAGTCTGAGCGTGTTTGGTCCAGAAGGCCTGAGGTGGAGTGGTGCAGCTGATGGCAACAAAGCTGGTTGGCTTTCGGTCCAGAGAGGGAGTGACCAGCTCACTGCAAGCTGCACATGCACACACATACACACACACACACACACACACACACACACACACACACACACACACACACACACACACACCATGCACGGATTACAAACTGTAGGACTTAATGGTGGGATGGTCACTAATCCTTGGTCCTGGGACGAATGCAGAACAGCACTTTTCAGCTTTCATGTCAACTGAGGGCTTACATGGAAGAAGTCCACTGCTACAAATTATGTCACCACATAATGACCACTACTACTACTACTACTACTGATGACTGACACAATGACTGACAAGTGATGTCTTTCTTTTAAAGATTTGAGTATGTTTCATCACATAAAGGCAGTGGAAAAAAGATTTTGGCAGAGCTTATAAAATTTGTGTGCTAAAAGTCTTCCATTACACATGAAAGCAAGAGAATGTGTTGGCGAGAATGCAAAGATTTATTGAACATTTGGAAATGTCAGTCAACGAATGACCTGGCAGAAATGTATCATTCAAATCCACCTCCCTTCCATGTACCTTCCCATCAATCCCTTAAAGATTTTGTGTTGAGCTCCTTTATGAGACAAGGATTCACCTTGGTTTGCTTTAGTGACTTAGGTTTTATGTTAGGAAGTAACGTGAGCATGTAAAGACTTTCAGAACTTTGTCAGACTTTGAAGACCATCCAACCAACCCATCATACCAAATCTCCTTGAACTTACCCACGCTGAACTCCAGCACCGGCTCGTCCGGATCCTGGCTGTTTCCTGTAGTGGGGACAGAAAGAGGGAGACAGGAGGACCTGTGTTTAACGGCCCAGCGAGGTCATCAATATACACGTTACCATGGTAGCAGTTACCGGGTTACCTGAGAGAGCCAGCCCCATCATCTCGGCGGAGAGGTCGAACGTGTTGGCCCGGTAGACGGACCACGGCCGATGGCGGGGGCTGCGCTCCTTCCCGGACATGGCGCCTTTCACCTTGGTGCTGATGTTTAATCTCAGAGTTTAAAAAAAAAATTCTCAGAGAAGTCGAACGAGGCCCGAGGAGACGTCAATGCGAAACTTCAGTCTGCTGTCACGTCTGTTCTCTGAGATGGGTGATAATCGTTGGCGGTCACACGTTCCTCGATGGCGAAGCTGAGGAGGAGACACAAAAGGAACCCAGAGGAGGGATATGGATCATCTGCATCTGTCCGCACGGAAACAGCTCAGACAGATTAGAGAGGGGTGGAAAAATTACCAAGTCACACCCTTAAAAATGGCAGCGGAGAGAGCGAGGCAAGAAAAAAAAAAAAGAAGTAGACGTGAACAGGAAGTGGCCGTAAATGTTAACCAGAGGATTTGCAGCTCGTTGCTCTCACCATGACAAAGGTGAAAGCAAAGCACAAGTCGTGGCTGCGCTTGTCGGTCTGTCTACATCCATTTTGAGTAGCAGTGCGGTTGCGACCTCTCGCTCCTCTCTTCCCTTCTCCTCTCCTCTCTCCTCTCCTCTCCTATGACGACGGGCTAATGTAGTCAGTGGAAATAAAGTGTGACTTTTCACACAGCTGCGGGGTACAAGACAGAGCTGCAGACGGATTCTTTGCCTTCTGTCTCGTTATGCAGTTTGCACTTTCCAGCTGTTTTCATGGGGTGTTTTTTTTCAATGTTATTTTAAGATGGGTTCTTCTTTCGTGCTTCACCTCAAAACCACCGGGGTCGCGGGGGAGGGAGAGAGAAACTCAGTTTGTTTTATAACCTGCTGCTTTTTTTTTTTTTTTTTGAACTGTATGGAACCTTTCAGAGGGAAGTCTGTATTCATACATACACATACATCCAGATACATATTCCTACATCTCATCTCCACACATTAAAGGAGCTCACTATATAAGGGGGAAGTAATGCCAATTCCTCCCCTGTTGAATTGCCCATGCTACTAGCGAGGTTGTCCATCTGCTTGGTTTGATCACAGGGCATCTTATTCTATTTTACACCATTTTCAGGTACAGTAGCTGCAATTTATGCTTCAATGCTCTGTTATGCAGTAATTTCCCGTTGGACTCTGCACGTCAATGGGGGAGGGGCTCTACAACCTTGCACTCAGTAACCAGAGGCCCTTTTATTGTACGCACAGATTATTGCAATGCACAGGTCATGCAAGAAGGCAAATGTTATGTTTACACATATATGGCTTTATGTTGCTCAACCCCACATCACATGAGTGATGAGTGTGAGTTATTCATGGCATAACTCCTCCGTAGTGCACTTGTAGCGCATCCATTTGACCGTAACCCTCCACTGCGGTCGTGGTAGATCGGCCAAGCACTGCATTTTGTGGTTGAACCGCCGCCTCTCCTGACGTTTGCTTTTGAACGTCAACATGAAGGCAGTGTCGGCGCGAAAACGACCTCGCGCTGTTTCCAACGATGGCGGCGCACGTGCCAGCGTGACACTTGGCAGTGAGGGATGGGACAAGTGTGAAACACACAGTGGCTGCATGTGGAGGGGGAAAGAACGTTGATGGAGGATAAGCGACATGTGTGAAGCTCTAGAGGAAGAGGAGGATGAGGAAGAGAAAGAGAGGGAGGAAAGGGAGGATGCAGCGTGTGTGAAGAAAAATGTGCGAAAGCTAATTGTTGAATGTGGTTTGTGTCCAGTGTGGGTTTTTTGTGTTTGAGTTGAGCTGACACACTCAACCTCTTTGCCAGAGCAACCAAAACACACACAGACACACACACACACACACACACACACATAGTGCTGGTCAAACCGAGGGGGTATCAGCGACTGTGTGTGCTCATCTTGTGCAAGTGTGTGCGTCATCTGAGTGTGCGCAATCTGACTAAAGGACAGCGAGCAGCTGCACGTGGGCCACTGTGCATTCATGTGCGAGCGCCGCTTGTGACGAGGTCTATTTTTACGCGCGCCTCACTTCTCCTGACGTCACGCGTTGCACACAAAACGCTTCACCTAGCGACGCGTGCGCAGGCACGCGCACTCACGCACGCCGTGCTCATTCATCTCTGCGATCCCACTATGAAAAACCCAGAGCAGTGCTGCACTGCCGGTTTTAATCCCTGGTCCTGGCAGCTGCATGTGAAACCAAAACAGATGACAATTACAGGGTGGTGGCTCGCCTCATTAAGGCTGCGTGGGAGTTATTTGTCAGTGTGAAATGTCTTTTCTGCACGCTGTGATCTTCCGTGCCGGGGGGGGCCGTTGTGTTAAGCTCTCTAGGAAACCCAGTGTGGATCTAATGTCAAGCCACGGGGAGCTTCGGATCATCATCGTCGTCATCATCATCACTGCTTCTGTCTCACAGTCAGCCTCATGATGAATGCCATCAAGGGGGAAGCTACAGTAGAACTGTCTGATCATTAAACAAACGGAATTAGATTTATTAGAATGTGACCTTTGCTTTTCGCTCCAAGGTCCAGCAGAGCAACCTCACAGGCTCACAAACTTAATTTTCAGTCAAAAACTCCACGGATGTCTACGATGATTAGACAGTACGTGAACAACCCCCTGCAAAATGTGCTGTTCTAATAATAATCATTCCTTTGTGTTGCCACAAAGGAATGATTTTGAGCGTTTCAGTGCATGACAGTTAAATAGAGTGAAGGGTGGACCTTCCTGGAGAGAAGCTTGACAGGCAAGAGAAAAATTAATGTAAGTAAACAATGGTGATGAAGTGCTAATTTTGCATAATGCAGAACTTCTATACAGGGATTAAGAGAAATTTGCATATTGCATGATAAATAATAGGATCATGGGAGGACCAAGAGCTTCCTCCTTGTTTTTACTTACTCATTTTACTGTCTGTGCCCCCTGCTCGTGGTCTGTTTCACAGATTCCAGCCTGTGAATTCTAATTGCTCGGGAAAAGGTGACAGATTTAAACGAGTGGGCGTCGACACAGGCTGAGTAATGACCCTCTCCGCTGCAGCTGTGACCTCCCACCTCGGTGGGACCATGTAGAGAAGGACGCGGCCCAATTCTGTGTTTGAAGTAATATTGAAAAGGACGGCGTGCAGGCAGCGAGGAAGCGGGCCTGGTGTCCAGTAAAGAGGACATAGAGATTTCAGGTTGCCCTGACGTTCCGCACTCCTCTGAGGCAGCCTGGGGCCTGGAATGATCTATTTAGTGAGGCTGGAGGCACAGCTGGCCCCCCACAGCTGCTGTCACCACCGGCTGCACTGCAGCGCCTCACTGCTGCAGTTGTCATCCTCCCCCCTCTTCGTTCCCCTCACGGCTTCAAATCTCTCCAAAATATCTCATAATTTGTTCCGAAATCGAAGCTAAGCTACTTTATTTTATTATTTTTTTGCTTGTGGGCTTTGTTACCCCGACGACCCTGTCCCTTGCTGTAGTTCACGCCATTAAAGGCGAACACGGGCGAGTCTGGTGTCCGGACAGTTGTCGGGAAGGTGCAAGAATGTGTGTTGCAGTGGTGCAAACGGTTACGAGTCGACCATAAATTGCCTTTTAATCAGACTTTGATCAGACAAAGAGGTGGAGCCACAAAAAAACAACTTATCCCCTGAAGAAGACTAATCCTTCTCTCTGTCTCTCTCTTCCCCCACCCTCACCACACACACACACACACACACACACACACACACACACACACACACACACACACACACACACACACACACACACATAGCATAAAGAAACTCTTGTCAGCAGGCATCAGGACAGTGGACAGACGTCTTTGCCGATGCTGCTGAGTGAAGTCCTGATGTCCATGACGCTTCACAAACGCGCACGGCTGATACTGAGGTGGCGCTGAGCTCAGGGAACTTTGAGATATTTTCCCCTCAAAACCTGAGCTCTCTGTTATGAATACAGCCAAAAACATAAATAACTAAAACCTTGACTCAACAGATCCCGTCTTGCATCACTGTTGGGGACCGTTGGGGAGGGACTGTCATGTGGCGTGACACATCACATCCGGTGCATAAAAGCAAATATTTAATAAAATTCTGCATAACCATACGCCAACAGCCGCCCGGCCTCAATGTAAAAAAAAAAAAAACTCATTAAATTATTTCCACCCTCTGCAGCCGGAATACGTGGAAAGCGATGACAGAGCTGTACTACGTAAATCTATTTATGGCAACACTGGGCAATAATACCATCATCATGCCACCAGAGTGTGTTTTCTTTTCTTTTTTTTTTCATGCACGGAGGCTCAGACAATAACAAGTATTGCGTCATGGTGTCTGATGATGCCCGGGTCGGTGCTGATGCTGCACATTGCTGCCGAACAAACCAAGATTTAGACAAATAAAAACGACAAGAAACACGGGCGGAGAGCGAAAGACGAGCAGATCATTTGATCTGTGAGATGCTGCCTCGGCTGCAAACACGCCTCACCCCGGTCATGCTGCGAGGAGGCGACCACCAGCAGCAGCATCATCCTTTGACTCGGAGCGAACCCAACCGTCGACACGCAAAGATAAAGACACGGGATGGAGAAGCGAGGCAAGCGAGGAGGGGATGCGGCACCGTACCGTGCGGAGAGGAGTGAAGGTCTCCTTTCATCGTAGCATCTTGGCCGCTCGCACCCGTCGACGTTCTGCAGTCGAGACTCGCCCTGGCTCCCTCTGACACATCCGAGACGTAATACCGCCTCTGGTCGCAGGTGCCTCATCTCACCACAGCGGGGCGCTGCTGGCCTGGTGTGCGTTCAACGGCTCAATGAAAGCCTCGTGAAAGTGAATGTTCTGACTTAAATATATTGGTTGAGTCTATTAAAAACTAAAAAAAAAGGAAAAATTGAGCTGAAAGAAAGAAAGAAAGAAAGAATTTAAAGAAAAGAAAAGTAAAAATAATTATTAAAAAAAAACGTAGAATGAAAGGTTAAACTCTGTGCGAGTCAACATTTGGATTTTTGAAAAAAATTAATCATAAGGAATTTTAAATGTCAGAATAAAGAAATGCAGAGATATTGCTGATAATGGAATCCGTCTGAATATTCTCAACATTTTGTTGCCTTTGTGTGACGTCACTCTAGCGTCACGTCCACAATCCCGGAACGAATCATGCTTTTATATAGCTGGTTATATTTGAGATGCTGCCTCCTTGTGTCCGTCTTGTGTTTTGCGTATTATTAAATAAAGTTTGAGGTGGGGGGAAAAAAACCCAGAGAGAAACTTTGTTTTTAGATCACCACATTAACCAATAAAATTATATCATAACAATCATAACATTCATTTTTCAAAGCTAATAGGTTGCACCCAGACTGCATGGTGACTGTATGCTCTCTCTCCCTCTGTCTCTCTCTCTCTCTCTCTCTCTCTCTCTCTCTCTCTCTCTCTCTCTCTCTCTCTCTCTCCCTCACTTTCTCTCTCTCTCTCATGCGTATTGATAGTTTCTCAAGTCGGCTTGTTTTTTTTCAAACATTTGAGCAGTTTGTTTTCTGTTGGAAAAACCAGTTGAACCTGCTTTCAGGGGAGATTTCCCCAAGCCACCTGTTCAATACTTCCTCCACAGGGACCACAGAGGTGGTGCAAATCCAAAATGATCCAGCAGTACCATTAAGGCACCTCCATACACACTTTTGACCGAGGATATCTGGGTTTTTCTACCCACAAAACGGTTTTGAATATTCCCACTGGATTTGCAAATGACCATTCAAAACTCCTAAAGCTCCCTTCCCCTTCATTTGGAGGCAACTTGCTCTTTCAGTTTGTTGCTGCACTAGTTTAATTTGAGAGAAACTATCACTTATTATTTTGGTAGTAATTGTCAGATGTTGTGTAAATAAATACCCTTCTAGCTGTTGTCCCCAACAATAATAAATCACATTGATAATGTAGTAAAAATAAAAAACAAAAACAAAAAATGGAACAAAACGTATTTATTTATTTTGTTTGTTTATTTATTAAGATAGTGGGGGGTTGGGGGGGGAACTTTATTCGCACTTGAATGTGGACACCTGAGTGTCTGAAAACCGGTGTCACCGAAACTTAGTGGACACACACACACACACACACACACACACACACAGGCCTCTTCTCCAGTTTTATACCTGCTTCCGGTGACGCCCAGCGTGAGCGGTGTTTGTGGGCGCGCCCACATAGATCAGCCTGCCTGGCTGTGTCGGCCCTCAGGTGAACCTCAGGTGTCGTGGAGCTGCATTTTTTGAAGGAGACTCGGCAGGAACAACGAAGCTCTGCGTGGACGCCGGCTGCTTCGGACGAGATGTCGGAGGGAACACTCTGAAAGTTTGAACACTTCGAGGAGAACTTTATTGTCCCGTGACTGGAAAGTGGATTGAGCGATCGGTCCCTTCAGCTCGCCTGACGATGGCATCGAGTCTTCCCCGGCGAACGGCCGCGCTCCTCGCAACTTGGGCTTTCTTCACTTTGCTCCATGGCTCCGGAGCAGAGGTCCCACCAAAACCCTCTGCGGGTGTCACCATCATTCCGCCCGTCAAGCCCGACGGAGGTCCTCAGGCCTTTCCAGACGCGGCCAAGACCAACTTACCGGTGTTCACCATGGACTACCCCAGGATTCAGATACCCTTTGAGATCACGCTCTGGGTGCTGCTGGCTTCGTTTGCAAAAATCGGTGAGTTTCTGGCAGGGGCAGGAGTCACGGAAAGTGGATGGAGCTTCAGTCATGTAGTGGTGCAAATGGGGGGGATGCACGTTTACTCTACGTGCTAAAAAAAGATCAGTGCTATAAATATTTGACTGATTTAATATCACTGCAGTGACGGCAAAATCAGAGATCAGATCAGAGATTTTTTTTTTTTTTTTTTTTTTTTTGTTACAGGAATAAGTTTGATAATAATCACCTGACAGACCAATGAGGTTTTCTTCCCCTACCCCAAACCTCCTCTTTGGCCTCATTGAAATACAGTATTGTTTGAAATAATCCAATCCCCCCCCCCCCCCCCAAAAAAAAAAAAAAAATCCATAATAACAGAGACGGTGATCAGTCTCAGCTCTGACCTTACAAACAACTAAAACTGCAGCAGCAGTAAGATGCAGCTTATGTAGGGCTTTTTTTATGAGTAATGGGATTCACTCATCTACTGAATAAACTGTCTCAGTCCAGTTAATCAAGTTTGGTTCAAAGGTGCCATCATTTGCAAATTTCACTTTACCGGTGTTTTCTAACAATAACATGTGTCACTAGTTCAGTTAACTGGTCAATAAACTCCTCAAAAGGCCGACCTTCATTTCTTTTATCTGTTAAAACACAACATCTTGGAAGATCAACCGTTTGTGATGTCACAAAAAGCACCGATACCTATGCCATGTTAGGGACAACACCCTCTTGCCGGTTGTTGGTTTCACCCTCTCACGCCACCTCACAGCCACCTTGTCTCTGCTCAGTGTAAATTTGCAGTTTTCCGAAGATCTATGATGTTCATAAGGCTGCTCTGCCGGAGTGTTGTAAAAAAAAAAAGGTCTGCTGGTCAAAACTAAAGTCTGGTCCGGTTACTCAGGTTTCCACGTGTACAACAAGATCACAGTGTGGGTGCCGGAATCCTGCCTCCTGATCAGCATCGGCCTGATCGTGGGCGCCATCATGCACTCGGTCCACGAGGAGCCTCCTGCCGTGCTCACCAGCAACGTCTTCTTCCTGTACATGCTGCCGCCCATCGTGCTGGACTCGGGCTACTTCATGCCCACCAGGCCTTTCTTCGAGAACATCGGCACGGTCAGTTTCCCACATTTTCCACATTCCCAAAGTCGTGCATTCTCGAGATCTCCCCCCCCCCCCCCCCCCCCCCCTCTCCGCAGGTGTTGTGGTTCGCCGTGGTGGGAACTCTGTGGAACAGCATCGGCATCGGTATGTCGCTCTTCGCCATATGCCAGATCGAGGCATTCGGCGTGCAGGACATCAACCTCCAGGAGAACCTGCTGTTCGCCACCATCATCTCGGCCGTGGATCCCGTGGCCGTGCTCAGCGTGTTTGAGGACGTGTCGGTCAACGAGCAGCTCTACATCGTGGTGTTTGGCGAATGTCTCTTCAACGACGCCGTCACTGTGGTGAGTGGACCGAGCTGGCAGCACTCAGCGCCATACCTGAGGGGACGGCTCCTTTAATATACTGGTTCTAAGTTTTTTTTAGGGTCAGAGGACAAGAAAATAGATTGAAACACGTACTCTTGAGGCTAATAAAAAAATTATTAACATTTCAATTGTTAGCAATTCAATCTAAAAAATAAAATCAATTTCAAAAGTCTTGGATTGTCTTACTGACAGGCATCTATCTGTAGTCAGAGGGACATAATATTTGGGGTGGCACAATATACTTTCATGATATTGACTTCCGGTTTCCCATTATTGCGATAGGCTTCGTATCGCGATATAAATTAATTGTTTTTCACCTTGTTTACCTGTAAAACATGGCTACTAGCCAGCGCTGTGCTGTGAATTGAAAAGCCAATTGATTTTTATCAGTCCAGTGCACAAAAAGTCGAGTTTGTTTTTACAACATCAGAAGGACTTCATGTATAAAACATCAATGCTTGATGCTTTTGGGTCAATACAACATTGCCATGCAAAGTATCACAGTGTCAGTGCCCTATAGATTCCTCCCCAGACCTTAACACAAGCTGCCTGTTAACTCTCACAAGTGGAGAGAATTGCGTTTGCCCCCGATAGAAGCAGGAAAAAACTGAAAAAACCTGATTGTTTTGTTGTGTGTGAGAGATTTTCACGGCTCCGCCCAGCATTTAGGGTCTGGTTTAAGGCTTTTAATTTCCAGACTATTCTACAAAATGGCAGATCCGGTATCATGTCATCTGAAGCTTTTCAAATCTTCCTCTTTAAAAGCGTGAGCTCAGGTTTCTCCTGATACTCTACCATTATGCTCACAGACTATTTAAATATTTGTTTGCCAATATAAAGGCAATAAAAACGTTTGATAGGGACGCTGCTGTGACCTGGAAAGAAAGAAAACTATGAACAAGTTTCATCCAGAAGTGAGGGAATGTTGTTGGAGCTACGCCGCTGATGTGTTTGCAGACACGAGTTCTTTTTAACCCGTTTGCTCAGATCCCGCCAAACCAGTTTATGAGGTCACAGTTTCATTTGTGTTGTCTTGTGGGTGGAGCCAACGCGCACACACAAGCGGGACATGAATGAAGCCGACTGCTGGAACGTCCAATCGCCTCTTTGCCTTTGTGCTCAGACGTGCCCTCCTACCTACCCGGCCACCTTACACTTAAGTTTTGTTGCCTTTGGTGTGGTGACCTTTTTGTCAGGTGCACAGTAGCTGCGCTGCGAGGGCAAACAGTTTGCTCAGGAGGGCCGGAAAGCCTCGGTGTGGAGGAGCCGTGAGAAGAGCGTTACTTGTGCAGAGCTGCACACGTCAAACACGGTCATCAGTCACTGCAATTTCATAAAGAGGAAGTGTTTTTGTTTTTTTCCGTCATGTATTTTGAATAGAACTCAAAATATCAGCTTCCTTAGAAAATTGATTTTTGAAAGGAGACGGGAAGAAAGACACTTCCTCAAACCGTGGCCATTTCCCTGAGTCATGAAGTCTTCCTGGTTAATGGAAATGAACTGATTGAAAACAGGTGCCTAGTAAATTTTGGTCTGTGATGCCTTTTTACAATATCAACAACTACAACTTTGAATTATATAGTGGCTGTTGCCAGAGGTGGCAAAGTACTCACATTCTGTACTTAAGTCAAAGTATGGGTACTTGTACAAAATAAAAAAAAATAAAAAATCTGGTAAAAGTGAAAGTAATGATTCAACTCCTTCACTCAAGTAAAAGTAAGAGAGTACAGGTTCTGGAATGTACTTAAATAAGGAGTAAGAAAAAAAATGATTTTACCATTAATGAAACGTTACATTTGTTGATAATTTTTCAAACATGAAAAAGCTTTGGCAGATTAATCTGGACTGAACTGAGCAGCGGCCAGATGTCTTGATGAGTATCTGGATAGTAGCCTTGCTACTCTCAATACTATAGTTTTTGTTTCAACTGCAGCACGACCAAACTGTCATCAGTGACAGTAATGTCACTTTTAATATCAATAACCAATGTAGAAAGTGTAAATTACAAACATTGTGTACAAATGTAGAGAGTAAAAGTAAATACCGGTAGCCATCAGAAAAAGAAATACTTCGTAAAGTACAGATACCTGAAAAATCTACCAAAGTACAGTGAAAAAGTATTTCTACTTTGTTACTTCGCACCTTTGCTTTGAAGGATGCGTTCTATCGGCAGCTCAGTAGCCCTACATTGATGTCTGGACTCCATGCGCTCGCCTGACCGTGTGCGTCTATCTGCAGGTGCTGTACAACATGTTCAACTTTGTGGCGGAGATGCCGGTGGTGGAGCCCGTGGACGTCTTCCTGGGCGTGGCCAGGTTCTTCGTGGTCAGCCTCGGGGGGATGGGCTTCGGCGTGCTGTTCGGCTTCGTTGCCGCCTTCACCACCAGGTTCACCTCCCGGGTCCGGGAGATCGAGCCGCTCTTCATCTTCATGTACAGCTACCTGGCCTACCTGGTGGCCGAGCTCTTCGCCATCTCGTCCATCATGGCGTGAGTGGAGTCGGGCAGCACCGATTAGGGTTCCCGACCTGCTTGGACGGCGCTCTGATGTTCTGACTTGTCTTGTTGCGTCCTCTCCCCTGCAGCATCGTGACCTGCGCCCTCACTATGAAGTACTACGTGGAGGAAAACGTCTCCCAGCGTTCCTGCACGACCATCCGCCACGTGGTCAAGATGCTGGGCACCATCTCCGAGACCCTCATCTTCTTCTTCCTGGGCGTGGTCACCATAACCACGGAGCACGAGTGGAACTGGGGCTACATCCTGTTCACGCTGCTCTTCGCCTTCGTGTGGAGGGGCCTCGGTACGAGGAGGAGGGGGGCTTGTCCTCATCTGTTGGGGAGGCACTGCGGTTTGAATGGTTTGGGCTAAACAAGGTGACTTCCTGTCTCCTCCAGGCATCCTGGTGCTGACTCAGATCATCAACCCTTTCCGCACCATCCCCTTCAATATGAAGGATCAGTTTGGCCTCGCCTACGGTGGCCTGCGAGGGGCCATCTCCTTCGCCTTGGCCTTCACACTCCCTGACAACATCGGCCGCAGGCAGCTCTTCATCACCGCCACCATCGCCATCATCCTCTTCACCGTCTTCCTGCAGGTGAGACATCCGTCGCTCCCTCTTGCTCCCCCCCACCTTAAAATTCTTTTTTTTAAATCTTATTCACATCATTTAAGATTTGTTGTCATTTTCCAGGCTCTTTACACATCTTTGTTTTTTTCATTTCATAGTCTAGTGAAGCAGCTTCGCACAAATATGTCATTGAAAAAACTCAAGACGTTTAGCCCTCTGTTTGAAGTAGAAATAAATTCATTTTTTGAAACTGAAATTATTATTGAGTTGGAAGGTAGTGAATCAATGTGTATAATTCAAAAAATTTTTTCAAACATTTTAATTCATATCTAAAGCTAAACATGCATCTGTGTGGCATCTGATGTTGCGGAGGACCTTACTGACTTACTTGCTGCACTGTGATGTGTTCTCTCCCCTGCAGGGAATCAGCATTCGGCCCCTGATCGAGTTCATCAACGTCCGCCGAACCAACCGCAACGTCAGCACCATCAACGTGGAGGTCCACTGCAGGGTAAGCCCACACGGGTCGAGGCTGTCAGGAGCGCTGAACACAGCATGTTGCATGTATGTGAGTATGTGACATTGTCTCACAGCTGATGGAGCACACCATGGCTGGCATAGAGGACCTCTGTGGGCAGTGGAGCCACTTTTACTGGAAGGACAAGTAAGACTGTTACACTTCAAGGGTAGTGCAGGCTTAGTTTTTGACTCTCATGTAACTTTTTTAATGTTCATTGAAACACATTTTAGTTAAATGTAAGTGTAAATAATTGCATAGCTCCACATGGCAGGTTTTGGCACCTCACGGTCTTTCCTTAGTTTACCCATAAATGTATGTGCACTCAATTTTATCATCTTCATTATCATCTTCAATTTTATCCTGGGTGCTTCGTTTTTGGTGACTCCACTTATCTAATTGTGTAGTTTGAGTAAAACATTTTAACAATAGTCTCCATACCTTATTGCATGCTGCTACTGTGAAATCTTTCATCATGTTTTCTGCAAATGAAAAGATAAAAAAGGGTCTCCAACTGATCTAAAACCACCACAGTCAGCTTTGCCCCCTAGCTATTTAAATTTCTCAGAAACACTAAACTGAATTCAGAGGAAGACGTTTTCGCTGCCATGACTCAATCTTTTTCCACTCAGGTTTATGAAGTTTAACAATCGGATCCTGCGGAGGATCCTGATCAGAGACAACCGGGCCGAGTCCAGCATCGTGGCGCTCTATAAGAAGCTGGAGCTGCAGAACGCCATGGAGATCCTGGACACGGTGTCCGGAGACATCAGCGCCGCTCCGTCCATCGTCTCTCTCTAGTAGGAACCGTCCACTCATGTTCCTCTCAGTGTCGCAGCTCCGTCTGTGTGTCTGCGCAGGAGATGTTTTCTCTAAATTTCCATTCTTTTTCTTCTTGTAGTGAGGAGAAGAAGAGCTCTGCCAAGCCCAAGAAGCCGTTCCTGGCTTCTGACCTGAGGAACATGCACGACATCCTGTCCAAGAACATGTACAAGATCAGGCAGCGGGTAAGAAGTCAAGAAGTTAAATTAATCTGTTGTTGTTTTTGTGATCACTTGTGGTTACTTTTGGGCCGAATCACTTAGCAATTTTTCGGTTTTACCCAGATTTTATTTTCTTGAATAATCTTTATCCGTATTCCTGAGAGATTTTCGGCGACGAGCACACCAGCCGCCATGCATTTACTCCAGGCGCCAGCCAGTTTGCACGGCCACAGCCTGCGGCCGGCAGTAATTTTCCAGTAGCAACAAGACATCATCTCTTAGTAGAGTATGCAAACACCCAACAGGTAGCACGTGCTTCTGTGTTTATAGTAAATACACTGCGTGAGTGTCTTCAAAGGCCTTCTTTTCAAGTCTTATCTGTGCTGTGTTCACCAGTCTGGTTCTCAGTCGAGCCTGGCAAAGACTTCTTCAGACAAATTCACATTGTAATGATGTTAATAGTGATTAGACCTTTCTATTCAAACGTGGTAACAAACATTTTGGCGTAAACATGAGGCCGCATGAGTTTGATTCTTGCTCTCTTTCACGTGGAACTTTTTTAAAGAGCGACGTCACCTGATAAGAGGTTTTATAAAGGCGGCGGGGTTTGTTCTCTCCAACGGCTGCGGGACAAACAGAGCTGCGAGTGTTGACATTGATGCTCAACGGCCAGCGCTGGCTGAGCAATTTGAGCCGTAAAGAATTCCGTCTCCTCTTAAAGCATTTTAACGGTCTCTATTGTTTCGGCCTCTCTGGCTCCAAAACAAAGCTTCGGGTGCTGCGGCCCCCTGCAGGCCGGCTGCATTACGACACTGGAATGCGCGCGCAGCAAGGCGTCGCAGGCACTGACGTTTATTTCCTGGACCTTTCTGTGTGGCGTCTTTTTTTCCCAGACGGTGGCCTTCAAGAGTAAACACGCCCTCCCCAACGACACTCACACCAGAGAGATTCTCATCCGCCGCCACAGCAGCATCCGCCGCAGCCTCCGGCCCGGCAGCTTCCGGACTTCGGTCAGCAAGATGATTCCGATTCTTTTTTTTTTCTTTTCTTTGTTTTACACATTCTTACAACCAAGCCCCTTGTTTATCTTCCCTTTTTTCTTCACGTTGTTCTTCAGGAGGTTCCCAAGTCTCAAAAGTACTTCTCCCTTCCTGCTGGGAAAAGTCTGGACTCTAAGTTTTCCCTCAGGAGACGAAACGACGCAGGTAAACCTTCCAAACTGCCCTTTTAAACATACTTTTATGGCACCAGTGTATCAGTAGTCGCAGCTGTCTGCAGTTCTCGCTATCGGCAGGGAGAGAGTGAATGCTCAGGTCTGGACCTGCTCGACACATAAAGTCCTTTGAGATAGCTTTGTTCTGGTGTGCCACTATACAAATAAAGTTTATTTTGATTTACACTCACTATGTAGTGAATGGCGCTACTGCAGTTTAAATATGGATTTAAATTGCTGTATTTCAACACTTAGCTGACCTTTTATCTTGTTGATGTGATATTAACTGCGTTTGGTCTTTACCTTTTTCACACTTTATGTTCTAGTGTTATTTCAATAATTTTAATGATGTTATTATTTATGTCTCCCTCTTCCTAATTTACACAACAGGGGTTCCCATTAATGTTCTTATGCATTTAAAAAAAAATTAGATGCTGTTAAATCTTACACGTGGGTCTTTAATACATTTGTAGACTATTTAAATACTCTTTCCATTGTTGGACTTACAGAGATAAAGGGCAATTTTTTATTTAGCTTTTTTTTTTTTAAACAATATTACCATCAAGATACTGCAGGACAAAATGTGGTAAAAGTGAATTGCAACACTTTCTGAATGCTATGTGCATAATAAACCCTCACTGACTTATTATATATTATAATACATTTCTATTTCCCCGCTTAATGGCAACAATGGAATAAAATTTTCCCCCCTCTTTCCTCAACCAGTTCCAGATGATCAGGAGACGCAGTCCGAGCTGTCCTACCCCTCCAGTCGCTCTCGTTTCGGGCAGCCGGCGCGCTCTTCCTCCAGAGCCATGATGCCTCTGAGCAGGCTGGACACTCTCAGAGAGGTGCCGTCGGTCAGCATGCTGGACGAGAGCTCAGGCGACGAGAGGAGCCGGACGTCGCGGGGGCCGTCCAGAACAAAATCCTCCTCCAGCGATTCCCGTTTGCCCGCCCCTCGCCACCGCCGCTTCTCCGGCGACAGCGGGACGGCTGATAACTTGAAAAACGGCCATCAAGAAGTGGCGGCTGACGAGGAGGAGAAGGAAAAGGTGGAGGAGGAGGAGGAGCAGCCTTCGTCTCCACCTCCAGCCTGGGCTGCTGAACCTCGGGACAGCGCCGCCGCACAAAACCCACTGCTCAGGCGCCCTCAGTGGAAGCCGACGAAGAGGTAAAGGTGATCCTGGGTTCGGCCGGCTGAGCCTCAGGACGTCACTCCGCTCCGGTGTTTCCCCATAAAGCTGAATGTGCTGAACTGGGGGCGTCCATTAATTCCTTAATGGAGGAGAACCGACCTCGGACAAGCCGGAGGAGTCGAGAGGCTGCCCTAGTGGCTGAGTTCACTAACTGCAGTGAAGGAATTCCACAGCAACCACTGACTATGAACTTTCCCCCCCCTCCCGGTATGTGTAGTTATTTTAATGTGATTAACTATTTTTTAAATGTTGAGTACAACATAATTTATCGCTTTCTTTTTAAATCAAGACATGTCCTGCTTCTTGAATGTAAATTATTTCATTGCCTACATTGTGTGTGTGTGTGTGTGTGTGAGAGTTGTGCATGGGCTCCAGCTGACGTGAGGAATTGTTACCGCGCTAAGCGCCCCTGTACACCTGCCTCTTGTTTTGACTGATAACTTGAAAAACACAGACCTCCATCTAGAGCCAACTTTCCAAATTTCTTTTTTTTTTGTAATAAATTTTGTACATTGCCTACAGCTGTTGTGAAGCCGTCTCCCTCTGCTAAATTATTCATACAAAGGCTGGTTTACCGCGAGGCGCTGAAGGTGGCGTCCACAGGGAGAGTGGCTCTAATTTATACAATCTGATTATGCATGCTCTGACATTAAATCAAAGATATGTCGAGCTCCTAATTAGTGTAGTCACACATTAGTTTGCTAATATTATGCAGCATTAATGTGCCTGTCTAAATTATTAGTCATTTGTAAACAGGAGGAGACGTTAAAATGCCAGAATTCTATTTGCACACTGATTTAAGTGTTTGATGCCCAATTCCAAAAAAAAACAACCAAAAAACTCGTATACAAAACACTGTAGCATCATTTATTGCTTGTGACATTTTTGCCATGGCTTGTTTAAAACCAAATATTTCGATTTTTTTTTAACAACAGTAGTGCTCAGTAAATGGTTTAACATATGTAGAAGGAAAAAAAAAAAAAAAAAAGCCCTGACCCTCTTAACACACAAACACCAGGAAAAAAAAGAGGTGACATTACAGTCTGAAATTCCAGAATCAAAGAATAGAACAAACACGGATGATTTCTAATCCTGTGCTTTTAAAAAAAAATGTTGTTGAAAAACCTTCCAGCCATTAATTTAAAATCACTTCTTCATCAAATTCATCCTTGGCCCACCTAACAATATAAAAGTGCCCGTTAATCAAACTTTCATGTCTTTGGACGAAGGGAGGAGGAAGCTGGAGACAGAGGACCCAGGCACACAAAGTCCATATAGAAAATCCTGAGGCAGAATCGAACTCGTGACCTTTTGGGGCTGTGAGGCAACAGTGCAAGCGACTGCACCACTCTGTAAACAATCCTACTAATATTTTGCTTAACAAAAACCTACATGGTTAATTTTTTTTAAGGAATAGCAGATGATCACCTTTGGCCACCACAGTCAGCAGGAGGAGATTACAGCACGCGCAATCCCATTTAAAGTGAGCGGTGGCGCTTCATGGTGTGCAGTGAAGGAAAACGAGGGCTCTGCAGAATGTAGTGGTTTGACCCCAGTGCGGAAAGACAGACAGAGGCCACATTTAAAAGTATGTGCCAAAATAAAATCCACCGATTTTGATTTTGATCTTTGGCATGAGTGGGAAAAACAGGATCCTTCCTACTTTTGTGATGACTCCTAGTTTAAGTGTGACATTCCCACCGTGAGCTGCATCATTCCCACATGGAGTCTGCTGTTCCTCCTCGGTGCAAGTAAGAGCGCTTGCATTCATCTTCACCATCAATCACAGTCGGACCTTGGACATTCAGTGTTTGGCTGCTTTGACCCGCCCCCTGCTGTCCCACTTGGGGATCCTGACGAGGAGCAAAGCCACGGCGGCGAGAGCCAGGACCACGCCCAGGCTCGCGGGGCCGCAGGGGCTGAACTCCTGGGCCAGTCCGGAGAGCAGCGGCGCCAGGATCCTCCCGATGGACGTGACAGACTGGCCGGCTCCGATCAGAGTCCCGCTGGCCTGGGCCCCGCCCCTCTGCAGCTCCAGGTCGGTGACGCACGTCCGTCCGATGGTGGTGGAGATGGCGAAGAAGGTGGAGCTGAACAGCACCTGCCACACGCTGGGCGCGGCGGCGTACAGGAAGATGAGCGAGCAGGTGAGCATGGTGGAGTGCAGCAGCAGGGCCGGGATGTTGTTGCCGTACAGCTGCGTGACGGGCCCCACCAGGAAGCCGGCCAGGGCGCCCAGCGTGCTGCTGTAGCTGATGAGGTAGCCGCTCATCTTGGGCTTGAGCGAGAAGCGCTCCTCCATGGCCAGGAAGAAGTTGCTGTAGTAGAGCATGATGCCGACGGCCATCAGGAGGCGCACCAGGAACAGGTCCCACATGTCGGAGGAGGCCACCGTGCGGATCTTGGAGCTCACCGACGACAGCTGCCTCCAGGCGGGCTGCAGCAGGGACACCTCCCTCCACCGGAGGCCGCCACTGGGCTTCTCCGGAGCGCCGGCGTGGGTCTCTGCGGACGGCGCTCGGTGGTGAGCGACTGTGCCGGAGCCGTTCTGCACTGATTTGGTGCAGTTGCTGTCGTGGCAAAGTTTGCTGGAGTCGTTGCTGGCGTTGGTGTCGTTACAGGTGGTCAGCGCTTCGCTCCATGGCAGCAACCACACCAACCCTGAAATAGGCAGAGGTGGCAAGAATATTGACATTAAAAAACAGTAAAAAAAAAAATATATTCTAGTCAAAGTAAAACTTTCAGCAATAATAACTATAGTAAAAAATAACAACTGAACAACTTTTACACGCAAAGGGACCGATCATAATTTTCCAAAGTAAGAAGTAGAAAGTACAGATCTCTGTGTACAAATGTTGGGAGTAAAAGTAAAAATGTATCTGAAAAAAGAAATACTCAACACAGATATCTGAAAAAGTGCGGCAAGAAAGAATTTCTACTTTGTTCCTTCCCATCTCTGGAAAAAGGAAGTTAAAAAAAAGTTCAACATTTCAAACAAAGGCTGCATTTAAAGGAATAGCTGCTGTCAAATTTCAATTTTAACCATTATGCTACTGATGTTTTGCGGTCATCATCACTACTCAACATTGATGTGAATAGCAAGTGGAGGAAATTTAAACGCCTGGAGAACTATCCTATTAGAAGGGTTATTTCTCGCCAGGCCCCGCCCACCTGAATTCATGAGGAAGATGGTGGCGCAGGCGAACGAAGAGGTGTAAAAGCCGCCCTCATGCTCCGTCAGGAACCCCCCGACCACGGGTCCCAGGATGAAACCAACGCCGGAGGCTGCATTGAAGTGACCCATCACCAGAGGGCGCTCTGACTCGGACACCAGGTCAGACAGCAGGGCTCTGCAGATGGACAGGGAGTGCTTGAACAGCCCTGCCACAGGGGGAAAAAACAGATCACATGGGAGAAACTTGTAATGCAATTACCTTAAAAAAAAAAAAAAAAGTAAAATTCCATGTTAAAAATATCTGAAGATGGGAAACCAGAGTGACTCTGGGTAAATAACCAACATTCAGGCTTTGCACATGATAACTATTCCCCCTTTAAAGGACATATTGAATAACTTGACGTTAACGGGATTCCTCTTTACTTTCCAAAACAGTTAAAGGACTGTAGAGAGGAACATACAAGCTCTGGAACAACACAAGTCTTATCAGTTTCAATTCAATTCAATTCAAAAAACTTTATTTGTCTTCAGGGGGGCAATTGAAAGGCACACAGGACAGGATTAGTGCAAAAATGGCAATAAATGCACAGTGCAAATTTGCAAGTGTGGAAAAGGAAATAAATACACAGTATTGAACACAGGTATATACAATTTAGCAGAAAATTAACGGGAGTTTGGTACCGACCAATGGGAATCCGAGCCAGGACGAAGAGCACGATGCTGGTGGACATCCCCAGGAGGACGTAACCCAAGCTGCTGAGCAGCAGACACGTGAGCATAGAGTAGCGCCGTCCAACCACGTCACTCCAGCTGCCCTGGCGGCGGCACACGCACAACACAAGACGCAAATCTAATTTTAATTTTCGTACATGACATAACAGCTGCGCTATGGATAATATTTACATCATCTCAGGGGTATAGCTATAATTCGCGACAGCACGCAGAAAATATGTGCTATCGGTGTAGCTCTGTCGGCCAGTTGCTCAGAAATCTCTATCGTTTTGTCCGTCAACTTGTTCAAATGTACTCGATGTCAACATTGTGGAGACATTTTTAAAAAAAATAATTATTCCTTCACTGCATTTTTTTTTTCTTCTCCTCCTGAGAAAATGTACCCTGCGCTCTCACGCAGAAGAACACCCTCCTCCTGCTGACTTACGTAAGGAACATTCGAAGTAACCAAATTTACGGTGAACCATCAAACCCACCCTGGGATTCCTCCTGGCCTAACAGCTTTGGACATTACACAGGTCTTTATTAGATTCTCACCTGGCATGTCCCTCTCTGACACACACACACACACACACACACACACACACACACACACACACACACACACACACACACACACACACACACACACACACACACACAGGCGTACACACACACACACACACCTGATGAAGTAATGGAATAAGGACCAATTGAGTTTGCTGTGTTCTGGAGCTGAGTTCACATAACCTTGCGCTCGTTCATCAGGATCCTGCCGGCCTGCACGCGGGAGCCAACAGAAGGCTCCTTATCCTGTTTAATTCGTCGCATGACCCCCGCACAATTAAACCAATTTAAGGAGCTGCGAGTGGCAACTAACAGATGCGCAGGAGCCGAGAACCCGGCATCGGATACAGCAGCCGTCAAAAGTGTCTTCTTTTCTTTTTTTAATAATAATTTCTAAAAGAAAATTTAAAAAAATAATAATTTAAGAACTGTTAAATTCCTGTGACTTTCCGTTCTAATCTTAGTTTTAAAAGAAACTCATACGGGCAACGTCACGGCACAACGCGCGACAGACTGGCTGTGTTGTGCTACTAACGCAACCGGCCTAAAACAGACTATGGTTATTGTTCCCTAGAAATGCCGGCGGAGGAAATGGAATGCGGCCATCTTAAACACTAGTCGTGTCGGAGACGGACAAACGCTTCCAGGGCTTTTTCTGAGTCAATACTTACAACCAAGGTGCTTGAGAAGAACTGCAGGATCCCGTACGTAGATCCTGCAAACAGTTAAAGAAACGTCAAAATGCATAACAAACAAAATACATCGTGAGAACCACTTGCATACGAAACTCCTTCGAGGACGATATAGAAGATATCATTATTAGTCCACTGTTGTAGTTTTGTCCAATGTAGATGAGCTGCTGGAGTTTGATCGTTAACGATAACTGTGTGGCCGTGTTAACTTTGGCAGAGATTGTTATTTTAAAATCCCACATTCTGCATTTATCCCTGATGCTCATGGAGGTTCTGTACTATTCAATATCCAAGGAACTCTGCAAATGACCCAAAACTGCATGTTGAGCCCTTTGTTTGCATCCAATTTCAGGGAAAATCTCTCTGTTGTAATATCTTACTGATACTACCGTAATACTTTGATGGTTTTTTTGGATATTTGAAAGGTGGCAACGTGGTGGTCTAACAGTGCAGAATGAACACCGGGCAAGGGGCGTTTACACCAGCTTGGTAGTGCTCTTTATGACATCACAAAGGGTTGATTTCCTGGACTGACTGATTTCTTTTTAATCATTTGTGGGGAGTGCACCAAGAGAAAGTTAGAAAGGATTGGTAAAGAATATTGAATAACGGGGCTCCTCTAGTGCGCGCCAGCTTGCCTTGATAACACTCACCAGTCTTCTCATGCAGAGCAACCAAACCCTGTGAACCCTACTGGGGTGTGTTGGGAGCGCCATGCAAAGCACCTACCTACGATTCCGGCCACGGTCGGACTCGCTCCCAGAGCTTTCACGTGATGGCTAATCAGCGGGACGATCATGCTCACCCCAAACAAGTCCTAAGTGGAACATGAAGCAGTGAGACGGTGGACTGAGCCAAAGACGGCCGGCAACAACACAATTACAGACACTCAGAAAGAGCAAAATGACTGTGGGACGGACGCTGCAGAATCTCCCCGCTCATCCTGCTCTTCTGCATCGGCCGGAATCGTTATTGAAGTCACACAGCATTTCATGCAACCTTCCACCATTGCTAATTGCACTAACTGTTTAACTTAAAGAGGACCCGAGCGTGACCGCAGGGCAGCTCCTGGCGCAAACGTTGAGACATTGAGTCACGTATGTTGACCGGGTAATGTCATTACTGGGCTTCAGCGAGTTGTGTGCTGAACGTAAGGAACTCGTCTTTGCAACACATTTTACTGACAGCTGAGCCACCAGGAAGGGTTGCTCAAGTTTGAGAGCTGTCAGAACCTCTTCTGTGTTTATTTGTGTTTAATACACACGCAATTCACTTGTCAATAACCTTTTTGTAACTATATGAACAGATCATATGTGTAATTCTAAAATTCATATGGTAATTTATCTCGGCTTTGGAGCAAAACCAGACATGTCACTAGACTCAAAACATGAATGTGTACATTGTAACTACTGCACTGTATCATCACCCATTTAAAACAACCCCTACAGTCACTCTATAGTAGAGAATCAAAGCCTTGAAACATTCCATCGACAACATATTCAGGTTCCATTGGCGTCAATATTATAAGGCACATCAAGACAAAAGCGTCATTTCACAGCAGGGACGGTGAACGGTGGTCCCGCAACTCACCATGAAGCCCACCATGTAGATGCACCAGATGATGCCCCTGCGGCTGCTCGGTGTCTGCAGGAGAGAGTTCAGCCAACGTTTGTCCATCGTGCCGCTGTGCAGGACAGCACCATGGACGCGGCGGATAGCGCTGCTTTGCGGCCAGGGCGGAAGCGACGCCGCGCTCCGCTCATGAAGATTGGGCGAACCGAGACAATCGAAGCAGGGCCGGAGCTCCGTTTCTACAGCCGGGGGCGGGGGAACTCGCAGAACCGGGTTTGGAAACACCTGCACACTCCTGGCATTTGTGCTAAAGTGTGGCTTTCTAAGTTAGAGGCCCGCGCGTTAAAGTCTAGCAGCCGGAGGCGGCCGGGCGACTCAGTTGCCGGTCAACTGTCACCGTAGCCTCTTCCTCTCCACCGGACACCCCTGCGGCTGCGCACACGGTTGGCGCCGTCCAGTGACGTCACATTACAAAAGGCGGAGCCTTGTCATTGGTAAACAGAGCGAGGCACACGTGCAATGGGAAAATTGTGATTGCGTTGCTTGGTAAGAAACGGAGCAAGCAGGCCGTCGCCAACGTTAACGAAATGAGTAGTTTGCCGTCGTTCACACTTTATTTGTCTCCAGTATTAAGTGAGTCTTGTCACAATGATTTTTTTCTTCCTTTTTTCGACCAGCTGTTGTCTCATGCTCGACATTTTAGTTCGTTTTTTTGTTTGTTTGTTCGTTTTTTTGTTCGTTTTTAAAAGAGAACAATAAGGATCACTGCTAAAATACATGTAGTCATGCTTCGCACAGTAATAACATTTCTGGCAGATTAAAATGTCAAAGCACCACTATATTCGCATGTGACCCGACGTTTAGACACTTCTTATTGAGTTTAGTGATAATTGGTCAAAAGAAAGACATAAAATCCCCATGGATAATCCCCCATTGCCCCATTTTGTCCTCACATCTGTTACATTTACGCCATCTGCTGGATAAACAAGGTATCCGATCCCTTCTGGGGTTTTTTTTTTTTTTTTTTGGACGATTCATTTCGCTGTAAACGCAGCAAATTTTGGAATTGCTGATATTTTGAAAGTAAAGAAAACCTTTCAGCCTAAAGGTCGGAAAAGTTAAGATTTTCAAAATTATTTATACACTAAAACACCAAACAAAAAGGTTAAAAAAAACAAAACAAAAAAAAACCGTCAGACCCCTTTCTGTTTTACTCATCCTCTTCAACTTTGTCCATAAAAAAATTTAATTCATTGTTATTACTGTGATTTGTTTTATTGACGTTTTACTGGGGCCACCACGAGGTGGCGTTTGTTAGAAATGGCAGACAGCAGGGTGAAGTTTTGAATTAAAAATATTTGACCTCTCACTTACTCGCTGACTTACTCACTGAATTCACATTATTGTGTATTTTTGGGCTTCATCCATGTGTGAGTTCACAGTTATGAGTGAGTTCACAGATATCCTGAGCCATTCCCATAATACAAATAACTCCTTGAAAGACTTTGTTGGCCATGTTTGTACGTGCAAACAACAGCCTTGACTCCGGTGTATCTTATCCCAGTCATTGAACTAAGCTATCAAAGTAATACCATAAGTGTCCTGAACTGAAAATTAAACTAGACTAAAATCAAAGTTTTTATTGCCTCTCCAAATTGTCCATTGTTTGTCTATTTAATATTTCCTATCAAATCTGTATATCTTTAATGGGGTGTGGATGAACATTCCCTACATTGAAAGAACCCTTTACAATCATTGGCCTCACTTACAGGAAATGACACTGATCCATGTGTTTTTGTTTCTGCTCAGGGCCATCAGGCTGGTTGACTGACTGCTGTGGAGGGGGCACGACTCCGCTGATGCCTCCTGTCCTTTCGCTCTCACCCGCTCCCGACATTCCCGTGCAGACCGAGGGTGTCCAGTTGCCACCGGGTTATTTTTTGCCCCGATCCCCCTCCCCTTGTCACCCTCCAACTGCTATAGACACTCACGGCGGAGACGAGCAGCCAACCTTCAATCAAACCCCCAAAATAGCCCCCGGGGTGTGGTGGGTGGGTTGGCTGCAGACCCCAGCAGGGTCCACAGGAGTCATGTGCTCCAGTCTGTCCTCCCATAACACAGGCAGAGGGGACAGCAGACCACAAGTCCACATCCAGCGTCCTTTGCTTCTCCAGCTGGAACCTCAGCCAGCAGACTGTGGTGTTTTATAGCAGAGGAGGGGTTGTGACCGCGTCTCGTCACATGCGCTCGCTGTTGCTTGGAGGAGGAAAGCCACACTTTTGAGTTTAGGCAACCCAGTGACAAAAGCGACGGGCCGGCCGGGGACCATGAAGCTGAGCGTGGCGCTGTTCTTTGCCGGGATCTTTGGGGCGCTGGCGGCCGTGTTCATCCTCCTCTCCTTCGGGACGGATTACTGGCTGTTGGCCTCCGAGAGCTGCCACCACAACTCCAGTGGGTCTGCGGAGCTGGGCGACGTGGCCGTAGAGGTGGGTGTCGGGCGCATCACATCTGTTTATTGCGCACTCACCGTTAATGGAGAGCCACGTCTTGATGTTTTTAATATGACTGAAAACTTGAGACATGTGGACATGTGCCATATTTTAACATCTTCAAAAAAATAATGTTTAATCACATTTTAAACCCTGCGGTGCTTGGAATGAAAAACAAAGTGTCTCCTTCTGTGTTGGGGCCTGCGGTTAGTGGCAACAAAGGCCATCTCAGTGGCTGGACTGGAGGGCGGGGAGGCATCCCTGCAGGAGCTCTTCATGTAATCAGACACTGTTTTAATGTCCTGCGTGTGTGCGTGTGCAAGTGCGCAGCTATGCAGCAGCCATCGAGGCATAACCTCTCCTTGTACCCCTGTGATAGAAATACAAATACCAGCAGTCCCACTGGTATGGATCTGTATTAAATATCACCGACGAGAACATACTTAGCTTCTCATAGTGGGCGTTTGACAGTCATTGAGACGTGAAAGTCTGCGCACTTAACTGAAGGCGTAACTTGTAGTACACACAGTAGTGCAATCCAATTGAAGCAGATTTAGATTAAGCCATTGAGCCACTTATTAAGAACATTATGTATAAAAGAAATCTTGATTGTAATTCACTCTTGGATGAAGTACTAAATAGTTTTTTCAAGTTTGCTAAATCTGTTTCATCTGAATCTAAATCTGATTTATTTTCCTTGTCCCTCTGATATGCAAAGCCAAAGTAGACATTCAGAAAGAGAAGGTCCTCAAGAAAACAGTGACTTAGAGACTAGACAACCTTTTTACTGTATTCTGTTCAAAATGGACCTGTCAGGTGTTTTACCGCCAGTTACTCCAGTTGGCAACAGCTTTGGTCTTCCCAGTGAGCTCATAAAACACCTTTTCTGCCAAAGAGAAATTCTCCAGCGCTCCTCTTCCAATGTGGTCTCAATTTGACAGCTGTTAACGTAGCCACCGTGCTAATCTCCTTTAGCAGCAGCTATCATTTACAGCTCGTAGCTGCTTGTAGTTACATCTAAGAGGGTGCTGATTGGACTGCAATGACTCGGACTGGATCTGCTCGAGATGGTTGAGCCGTGATCTCATGTCTCCTACTTTGCTTTGTTTGTCTGAACAGAATACAAACCAACAACACCACCACTTTGGCACCTTTGATTGAATGCCTGCTTTTCAGCCGCAGCGCCTTCTGCTTTCAGCCACCTGAGAACAATTTAATGGCAGGTCAGAGAGATTCGGGCTGCTTTTCCTGCCTATCTGCTAAAACATCGGCTGGCGCCGTTGAGTGTTTCCCGAGTGCGGGAGAGGGAGCGCTCCCGACCTCCCTGGCACCGAACCAAACCTGCCGCGCAGTTCCGAAGCGCTCGCTCAGCTCCAACCCTTGAACTGAGCGAGCAGCTGCTGCGGCAGAACGGCCACACACTGTCCCCGAGACACGATTGTCTAACGCGGGTGTTTTTTTCCTTCTCCCTCCCAGAAGCCTGGAGATGTGGTGACGCAGAGGGACGGCGACGTCTTCACTCTGTATCATGAGGGCTTCTTCTGGAGGTGTTCGTTCGGGGGCCAGCCCGACGGCGAAAACCTGCTGTGGAAACTGTTGTTCAGTAAGTCTGACGAACACAAGGAGGTCCAATCAAAGCAGCTCTTTTTTGTTGACCAACTTTATGAAGGTCTCACTTTTTCTTCTTTTTTATATAAAAAAATTGTCATATTTTTTGCAAACAACACAGTTACAGCACATATTAAGATACATTACATTATTGTCATCCGTCATTCAAGGTTGATTTGATCCAGCTTGAAACAATTTACATAAGCTTTACCTAAACTTGCAGAGACCAAGTGTGCGTTCAATGGCTACCGATGCAAATAAACAGCCAGACACTGTTCTTAAGGGATTTATTTACGGCTAAGACTAATACTTTATCCCCTCAAGTCTTTGCTCATTAGCATTCTTATATGAATTGAGAACATCCTAAAAAAAAAAAAAAAGTATCAAAAAGTGTGTTTTTTGTGCCTATGTTTGAAGACAAACACTTCAGTTCAAGTAAAATTGTCAAAGAATCAAACAAGTGTCCCTTGCTTACTCTTGTCTTTTGAAGCCATTATCAGACTGCAGGACACAATTCACCTCTGGGATTTCCCCAGACTCACGTAGCATCACCACACGCTCCTGAAAGTGCTGTCACTGTTTAATTTGGCTCCATAGAAACGTGTGTGTGTGTGTGTGGCCACCTCATGTGACCACTCAGGCCATGTGATGTTATTCTGGTCCTTGTCAGGTGGTTGTGCGTCCTCTGTGTTTTGTGACGGGGACTCTGAATGCTGAGGCGGGGACAGCCTCCAGCTCCAGAACCTTGTGAGGCTCTGTGGAATTTCACATGTTCCCATGGGAGGCGAGGCGGGAAGAGAGAAGCCCGAAACAAAGCGCTGAAACCTTTTCAGCGGGCGGTCGGTGGACAAACGACCGGACGAGCTGATTTTGTTTCCTCCTCTCTGTCTCCAGTAAACCAGCCTGACTCCAAAGTGTGCATGCACGCCTACCTCTTCCCATTCCCCATCTCTCAGCAGACCCACAACTCCACTGACTACGACTCAGCCATCAGTAAGCACCTCTCATTGTAAATCAGGCGTCCTCGAGTGTTGCCTGCCCCCATCAGCAGACCCTCCCTCTGCCCTGCAGTTTACAGGGGCTTCTGGAGCATCTTCATGCTGATCGGCGTGGTGGCCGTGGTGCTGGGCGGGTTCATCATCATCTGCGCGGCACCGTTTGCCAGTCACCGCATGTACAAAGCCGGAGGCAGCCTCTTCCTGGCATCAGGTGAGGCTCTTGAAAATGCACATATGCTTCCTCTCCTGGTAAGTAACAGTTAAGGGCCTTCGAGCCTCACGTCAAGTACATGCTTTTAAAGATTTGACCCAAAATGTGAGTCCTTGTTTTAAAACACAATGATTTTGATTGTGTGGGGTTGGAACCTGCGGCTCCCCACCTTTTGATCTTATGACACTGAGCACTACAAAGCAAAAACTGGATGAAGGGTAAAACATTTTGTTTCGTCTGTCTGTGATGTGAAGTTTAGGAATAAGATTTGTAATCTGCACAATGTTGCGTTGCATAATTATTTAAAATATTATCATTATTACCTATGGTTACAAAATAAACAAAATTGTGTTTCATGAAACAGTTCATAAATAAATAAAAAAAAGAGTGCTGGGGGTTGGGGGGGAGCGGAAACCCTGGATAAATTCTTAAAATCTCGTGTGGGAACAATGAGAGCAAAAGGAACGCCAGAGTGAATTCAGCAGAAGACGAACAGAAACTAAAATTCCGTTATTATAAGACTGCACTGAAGAGTAAAATAAAAAAAAAAAGTGCAAAGAAACCAAAATGACAAGTGTGGAGACGAGTGACCAGCAGTATTGGATTGAGGATTTGCACCATGTGCCCTAGTCCCTCGTTTCCTGAAAGAGAGCCTTCAAAAGTTAAGTGTCATCTCCAATACTGTCGTGTCTTCCTCTGTTGTCCTGCCTCCCAACACTCCTCACTCTGGACTTCCTCCACCCCACTGGTGATCACATATACACTCAGGCTCTCACCTCACCTTTCCTTTCCCAACACGGTGTCTACAAACCCACATCTGTTCTCACAGAATATTAAGACTCTCTTGATTCCTGATTGATTGTTGCTTGGTTCATTTGTATATTGGGAAGCATTCGTTATGATCTGACTTGAAAATAGATCCTTTTTTTTTATCATTTACATAGTTTATATATTTTTCCCTTCAAATAGTAATATTATTGACTAGTTGGCGGAAAAATTGTTTGCTTTTACAAACGGGTTAGATTAATTCCTCACTGTCAATTATTTTCTCTTTGGGGAGGAACACTGTGCTTCATCCTATGCAGCTAAATGGAGTCAAAAAAAAAAAAAAAAAAAGCATGTTAATGCTTTTATATCAGTGAGTCGTTTTTTTTAACGCTATTGATACAGATCAGATCAGGTGAATCGTATTGCAGGAAGTACTTGTTCAGCCACTGTTGCACTGCTTTTCTCTTCTGCAGCTAGTCAGAAATGTTATTATGCTATTAACAATCCCAGTGACAATCAGCGGAGCTCCGATCAACCCCCTGCTCTGCTCCTCCTCCCCAGGCCTCTTCCTGCTGTGCGTGGTGGTGATGTACGTGCTGTGGCTGCAGGTGCTGGACGTGGTGGACGTCTACGTGGAGCACCAGCGCGCCACTGTGTGCCCGGGCTTCCAGCTGTCCCTCCACTACGGCCTCTCCTTCATGTTTGCTCCCGTCGGCATTTTCTTCTGCTTCCTGGCCGGCCTCCTCTTCCTGCTCGTGGGCCGAACCATCCAGATTCATTACACCTGACTCCAACCCGCCACTGCTTAGAAAGGTTTTGAAAGAGGCTTTTTTTTTTTTCTCTCTCTCAGTCTTGTTTGCGACCACCGTACGTTTGTTTGATATTTATTCCTCTGCTGTGTGAGGGCGCGACTCTGTAGATAATTGTGTGACAGCTGTTGTGTGACGATCACGAGCATTTTGTTCAAGAATAAAACCATCACAACTATTGTTGGGGTTTGAAAAAATATCTCTGGATTAATCCATCCTGGGTTGTTTTTTTGTGGGTGGGGGAACAGACCTGATCACACGATGTGTATTGTATATGCTGTGAGATTGCACATGCAAATTTGTTCAAGTCTGGTGAGTGCTAAGAGGAAGACTTTGCTTAACAATGATTGTTACTTGTCTACAATATAGAGACATGTGACTTTTATTCTTAAAAAACCCTTTTAAGTCACCGCTCTCAATGACTGATTATTGAAAAGCTATTAGAAGTGCAAGCTACTCTGTAGCTGTTAGGACATTTTTTAATGATGAAAAATATGAATGTTTTTGTAACAGGAAGTTCACAGTAACGTTAAAGATTTGGGCTAAAAATGTTCATTTTCCAGGAGCAGTTGTAATTCTGCAGCATCACTCTGTAAGTAGTGTGCTGTTCTCTGGCGCCGTGTTCTGGTGGTTGAACACTTTCTCAGTTTGCAAGTGAAACCAGAAATACGGCTGACCTGTTCCAGTTGGCTTTGTTGACTCGTTTGATGTTGATACATTGTGCTTTGGTTCCACATTTTGAGCATCTTGTAATCCAGTTCAGACATTACGCATCCGCGCCGAGCGTCTTCATTTAAACTGTTTGCCCAATAAACCAACAAAGTGAAGGTGAGCTTTGGTGCCTGAATTGACTAAATTTAGCATTTTAACTCACTGAAGCCGTCTTCAACAAACCAGGAACCAATGGGAACACACTTTGCACTGCAGATAGTCTCAGAAATGACATTAAAGGGCCCTGCTGGGAGAATTATAACGAGGCTGACTGGAATACCACAAGAGGGCACTGTGCATTTACACATGGAACCTTCCAGAAGTGAGCAGGGACACATACTGTGCCTCTCATCTTGGCTCCATGAGGAGCGCATGTGCGTTATGTATTTAATCAGTGCTTCAGAGGTAGAGATGTGTAGATGAAAGAATTCACACCTTGGCTGACAGACGGATGGTAATTTCACTCATGAATGGAGCATTTGATCAGGATCTGAATGGACCCCGGTGTCGACTCTCTTGTGTCTGTATTAACTCACCGCCTTTGCCTGCTTTATAATGCACTTATCATACACAGGGAAATGCACATATATATCAGCAGTGGATAGAGAGACTTTACAAAAAAAAAAAAAACAGTGATGCGCTTATGATTACTTTGTGGGAAAGGCCCTGGACGCGCTGGGGGGAGGGGGGTGGATATTCACACTTTCCGAATTCCTGAAATTGCGAGCAGCAGCGGACTTCAGTCTGGCCCGTATGGGAAGCTGCACTGAGGGAAATGACTGTGGGTCACGCAAGGAGGCCGGAGTGGTCGACAGGACCCAATAAGCTGTAAGATTATATATACACACAAATAAATGTATATATAAAAAAAACTATTACTATATAAATGTATATATATGTATATATGTATGCACACATTTATATAGTTATACCAGTGTATACACATATCTATACACCTATACATATATATATATATATATATATATATATATATATATATATACATGTATATATCTCTCTCTATATATACATGTGTGTATATGTGTGTATATATTTACATATATACACGCATGTACATGTATACATATATAAAAATGTAACTACCGTATATAAATGTGTGTGTGTTTATGTATATGTATATATATATATATATATATACATATACATATACACACTTGTGCGTCTCTATATGTGTGTGTGTGTGTGTGTCTCTGTGTGTGTAATGCGGTGCACTTCCTGCTTTAAATGAAATCCTAATAAGATCCATAAAAATAATACATTCTGAGCTGGGGGGGGTTGGGTTGGTGTAGGGGGCCAGATAGGTTTGATGCAGGCGTGGAGGGGGCTACCTGCAGAGGAAGCCCGGGCCTCGCAGTCAGTAATGTCATCAGAGTCTCAGCTGAATTCGGCGCTGTTCTGCATGATTGCCCATGATAATTGTGTGTTGATAGGGAGCGCCGGAGATGGAGTATAATTTCCACCGAGAGATTCCTAAACAAATACCTGTGCTCAGCAGAGGGATGGAGTGCGGGCAGGAAGGTGAGGGGGAGAATAGCGGATGAGGCGAGATAGGGGATGAGAGGGTAACACTTCCAGAGCAGGAGGAGGAGGAGGAGGAGGAGGAGGAGGAGAGGAGGCAGGAAGCCGAGGTCTTATGTGCCGCACGTTGTGCAAGCAAAGCAAAGCAAAGGGCCGCGCAATACAGGCAGGAAGGCACATTACAATAAAGTCGTGTCTGACGAATGGAGAACGGTATTGATCGTCGTCAGGCGACACGTGAAAACAACTGTAAAACTGACCCGATCAGGACGGGCTGGAACGAGAGAACAGAACGCGGAGCTGAGCACAAGGAGTGACTTGGACAAATTGTAACAGGCGAAAGAAAGAAACAGAATTAAACACAGGAGACACAATCGATTCAACCATTATTCTAAGTTTTGACATTCTGGATTCCTTTAAAAAAGAAAAAAAAAAAAAATACAAAGCCAGACACTGAAAAAGCAGGCAGGAAACTTTTCTTTTGACTTTGCTTTTCAAGTTTTGCTGTGAAGATGATTTTTTTTTTTTTTTTTTTTTTACAAATCCCTTTTCATGGAAGGAATGACAATGATTTATTTTGCTTTCAACATATTTTTTATCTCATGTTTTCCAACACTTAATTTAATTTCTAACTCCACATCTGTCGGTCATTATTATTAATCATCTAAAAATTCCCCCTGCATGAGACAAGATGCAGTGAGCTTCTTTCTTTCGCTCTTTTCTGATCTCATTATCATTATTACAGTTTATTGGCCTTTTTTAAAGGTCCCATAGTGTGCCTGTTTAAACAGCTGCATCCTGCGCTGCAGTTGAGCACAATTGAATATCCCAAGAAGTCTGTCGATGTCCAGAAAACAGCTTATTTTAGCACTCTGTTTACAGCCTCCTGCAAAAATGGACCATTTGTCTTGGTTTCAGCTTCCAGCTGAAACTAATCCTCCACTTGACCTTCTGCATTTGAAAGGGTACCATAACGAATTGATTCTAACTGCTCTTTATGACATCACAAAGGGCTGATTTTTGCACAAGCTTTCTGAAAATGAGCAAGCAAAAAAAGTCACTGACTTTTTCTCCATGCAATATTCCAGTTAGAAAACATCGGGGTTATTGAATTTTGAGAAATACGTGACCAAACCCTTCGTGACATCACAGTGTGTTTTATGTTCTGGATAGTGGAACATATAAAAGAAGTGAGGTGTTATTGAACTTCATTTCTAAGACGTTTATGGACAATAATAAGATTTTAAATAGCGGCAAAGTGCAATTTGGATTAAATGGGAAAGGAGGCAGAGGAATTTACAATTAACACAGTCCAGGGAGACTTTCTGTTAAATCCTCGACGACGCGACGAGACGCACGCAGACTGACTGACTGAAGCTGATAAAACAGGGTCCCAGCAGAGGGGCCTCATGCCGCCGCAGACTGACAGCAGATGCACCTTTTAGTTTTAAGGGGCGACCAGGAGACTGCAGCAGAGCTCCACTGCAAGGCTCTCGGGTTGAGTGACAGTGCGCACTGTATGAGGCTCTGGAGCTCGACGGCGAGCGCGGCGACCCCGGAATCCTTCACTGGTCTGTCGGAGGGAGGCAGATAAGTTCGACTCTCAGTCAACACTTGTATATTTAACCTTGAGGGAGGTTTAAGTAAATTGGAAAACACTCCTTGCCTGAGTGCTCTCACCTCGTGGCACGTCGCGCGGTTATCATAACCTATCCTCCAAATGTATCATAATCCCACATGACATGCAAGTCAGATTTCATTTAAATCAGATTACTTTCAACTCTGGCGCAAAAAAAAGAGGAGCAAAAGTATTTGAATTGCATGAACAATATGGCAAGTCATATTACACGCTGGTTTCCTCTTTAGAGATAGTTTTACATAATTTCCCATTCGTTTTTGAAATAATGAATAGACAATGGGCTGTATAATTGTGAGAATTTACAATTCAGAGGACCGCGTCGTATAATCACCATGCATAATTCAGAGCGCGGCGCGCGCGGGTCACCGGTGGCGGTGGCACCAAAAGTAACCGGGGTCATCACACAAACAGTCGGAAAAACCAACAGGAATCGACGCCGTCGAGGCGCCGAGCGGGAATCTCTCTGATGAGGCGACGGCGCTCCTTTAAGATCAGAGCCGGGGAGAATATCTGAACGCACAAGCGGAGCAGCCAATTATCCGTATAGCCGCCATATCATCTCCACGCGTCGTCTTTTTTTTTTTTTTTTTTTTTATCTCTCTCTCTCTCGCTGTGGCTGTGATGTGTAACGAGGCGCCCGGCGGCCACAATAAAAGAAAAAAAAAAAAAAACAGGTAACGCATTGTCGTCCAGTGAAAGCTACACCTGTACCGAGTGGATCCACTCTGGCCCCTCCACAACATCCGCTGGCCTCGCACCTCGGGTCTGTGCATATAAATGACATTCCAAAGTGTGCGTGGATGGCCCTTGTTCGTACTCAAGATCTCTCGTTTCAAAGGCATGCTAATGCCGCTCGCAGAGAAAACTCCTCTCAGCGGCCCTCTTTTAACTGCCAGAGCAACCGCGTGTAGGAGATGATTGGGACTCTTCAGCTGTCTTTCCTCTTGAATATTCATACTTTTTTTTTTTTCCTCACCCGCCCCACCAACAGGACCTTAACGGCACCTATATTTCGCCGAATCCTAAACAAAGGGGTGGATTTTTTTTGTTTTTGAGTTTTCCCTCCATAAATAAGTTTCAGATGCTGTTCTGCTGTTCTGTAAGGGGACCAACGCGTGGAGAATTTATCTCCTCCAATCTGTCCTGTGACCGGGTGGAAAAACTCACTCAGAGAGTAAAATCTCTCTATTTTTTTTTTTTTGTTTGTTTGTTTTTAGAGTGACATGGCCGAAAGAGCAGCACAAAACATTGTGGCAACAATAAGCAGGCACAGCTCAACATATGCATGCAGCTATAAAACATTTGCACACACTAGAAAACGAAGCACACTTTCAACATACAAACATTCAACTGCTTTGGAAGCTACAAAAACTACAGCAGAAAAAAAAATGGCATATTTGCCCACAAATAACAACTACGTCCTTCTATTCAAAAGTATCTATCTGAATTAAATGAAACAATGCATCTAATTGTTAATTAGGTAAAGACACAAAACATAAATAACTGCAATGTTTTCATTTGCTGATATCAACAATTCAAATTTCCATAAATAAGCACAGAGCCATATTGTCTCCTCAGAGCCCAGACCAAAGATCTGGCCAGGGTGATTTATTTTGACCTTGACCTCGCAGTCGGAGTAAGACATATTTGAGATCCAGAGCAAAGTCAGACAACAGAGACCAACTTCCTGCAACCAGATGCAACTAAAATCTCCCACACCGGTAAAATATGGCCAAAGCGTCTTTGCTGCTCGACGACGCGTCAGTCCCCGCCAGTCACGTCTTTCTCACTTTCTCGGTGCCTTTCCTGGGGGCCTGCCGTCGAGAAGCTCGACGCACTGCTCCGAGCCCCTCGCTCGGCTGTGGTTTTCCCCCCGCAGCTACTAATTAATGCTGCGCTCGGGAAAAAGCCAGTGGATTCGGTGATGAATATTCAAATACACCTCGCGCATGTCATTTCTTATGCAGCGTTGTTCACGCCGGGCGTCGGTGAGGCGGGCGCCACGGCTGCAGAGGCGGTCGGGGGTGCGCGGATCCGTCCCGCCTGCCTGAAGAGCGAGCCGGTCCCCAACCTTCAGCAGCCCTAACAAGGCGTCACGCTGAACACGTAGCGTTGCATCCTTCCCAAGGTGGCTAATGACTTTTAGCATTTTCTCCTCTCTCCTCCTCCTCCTCCTCCTCCTTGGCTTTGATTGTTTAATGATTGCAGCTATGCAACAACACAAGTGTTGTTTCATTACAGCTGCGCGTGTGTTAACGCAATTATGTGGTATTAGTGGGGGTCTTTCGGTAGATTTCATTATATTCAGCGGGGTTTCGGAGATTCGTATACGCTCGTGCATGCAAATTGGGAGGAAGACCTCTCCATATAATGCAATCCGGCGCAACAACAACGTGTTTAATTGAGGCGGCAGGAATAATTAGAGGAATTACACTTTTTAACACAAGGACGGCGCAGGGTAAACACACCTTCCACGGCATCTTTATAAGTCGTTATTTAAAAACCAGCACATAGGGGCAGATTATGAAGGCAGGGACGGCGAGTTAAACAGAGTTGAAGTGTATTTCAGTGGATGAAGATGCAAGCAAGAAGGCCTGGAAGTGCAAAGAAAATTGCCACTTTCTAATAAAGCACAGGCTCCTTTTTGTTTTGTTTTTTTAAGAAAAATATTTTGCAGTCTTTCCAGAAATACGTGAAGTTGTTTCTTGTTTATTTAAAGTGTAAAAGTTAGTTTCCCCTGCAGATTTTATTTTTCCACTGGAATGGATTGAGGAGGAGGGGGGGGGGGGAATTATCCGGTGGCAATTTTTTTTTTCTAAAAGCTTTACACGTCTCAACGGTTCAGCAGAAATGTTTTCTGCCCCATCCCGCTAATCTGCAATCCCTCAGTCTGTCTTTAATGTTACACATGTTTATTAATGCCATTGTACAAGAGGGCGTTGTCATATCTGTTAGTCGGAAGCATGTCACTGTGTGTAAATAGATTCGGCAAAACAAACAGGCTCGAGCCGCTGTTTAACATATTTAATGGGGGGGGAGAAAATATACAATTCTAATGCAACTATTTAAATGCTCGCCTCTCCCTTTGTTTCGCTCTTCATGTGTATTCATAAGAGTTGCTTCATATGCAACCCCGCTTCATTACAGTAACATTTATGAAAATTATGTATTAAAATCGCAGCAAAGCAAACACGGGGCCCTATTATTAACACTTGAACTGCGTCTGCCGGAGTCGCATCGCCTGAGCGCTAACGTAGGTGAGGTCAAGGCGCCGGCTCGCGTTGAGATTTTTAGACAGGGAGAGGTCAGCCGGTGGGCTCTGGAATGTGGACCGGAGACATGTCAAGAATTGTTTTCATTTTTTTTTTTTTCAATAAAACTCCACAATCACTAAATAAGATGACAGCAAATGCAAAATGAACTCAGTAACTTCAAATTAAAGGCAAGCAAAGAAAAGGGTCGTCAACTCTTAGATAACTGTAAAGCCATATTTTAAACAGTGGAATTAAAGACACACACACACACGCAACAAAAACAATAATGATACACTTAACAGAAGCAAAATAGTTTTTCTTCTTTGTTTACCTGCTGATTTCCTTTGATTTTCTGCCGGCAGCTTTGACAACAAACAGCCCTTCATTCCTCCACGCTTGGAGTTCCCAATTAGAAAAAAGAAACAACAACTCTGTGTTATCCCGAGTTGTGTTACCGGTCCTTTCTCTTCTCCGCTGCTTCTTGGCCGTGTGTGTCCCGCCGCCGCGGCTGCTGTCGTGCTTTTATACTGGTTTAACTTGCAAAAATCATACCTTTGACCCCGAGTAGGGCTGACATTCCTTGAAAGTGAAATCTCGCGCTGAGGAGTGCGTTCTGTGATTTTGCAATGGTAAGAGTAGACTTTATATTAATTGAAGTATAATCAACTCCCCTGCTCGGATGTTGGGTGGAGGAAGGAAGGAAGGAAGGAAGGAACCGGTGAATAATGTATCCCCATGCAGATGATAAATGAATATGTCCATATATTCATTTATTAATTCATACGTTTGAATTGCAACTCAAGACCGGCCTTATCCCTTGTAAACCACCTCGCATCCTGGTCGTTTTAACTTCGCGAAACAGGAGGAGGAAACAAACATCCATTTCATTTGACAAGGAAAACGCTTCGCTCAATTTCCGCGCTTTATTTATTCCTTTGTTTTGACCTTTTCATTTCGCTGTTTGCCCAGACTTATGTAAAACCTCTCTGTCTCTCTCTCCCGCGCGCGCCCAACATCTTTTTCTCTGCGTCCGTCCTTTGTTTGAAACCTCCTCGTTCTCCTCGTCCTCCTCCTCCGTATCCGTGGACGGAGTCAAGAAGTGAGAGGAGCCGCGGTACGCGACGCCGCGGCTAAAGTTCTGCAGAAAGTTTCGCCAAAGTGAGGGAGGAAATGCCGGCTGAGGAGACAGCGCCGGGCTTGTGGCGGTGGAAGTCAGAGATGCCTCCGAATGCCAGAGGCGGTGCGCGGAGGCTGGTAAATGTTACCATTGATAAATAAACATTATTTAAAAGATCTGTCAGCTCCTGTTAGGATGTAGACGTGCTTCATTTGTTTCCCTGCTCTCAGGGTATGAGGAATATTTAATCACCGCTCTGAATGATATGAATAATCAAAGACACCATTTTGTGGGGGCCTAAAGCATGCACAAGTGCACGCACGCGCGCGCGCACACACACACACACACACACACGCACGCACACACTCAAGGTGATGACATGCGCGCACAGAATTTTCATACAAACTCTTCCTAACAACCGAAAGTTTAAAGTTCCTGCAAAATGACAATTAACCAGCTAAAATGCAAGAGATTTGTCTAAAGACTGAGTTTTCCCGCCTCTCACTGTTGTTTTCTGGTGCCTGAATAGCTATGGAACGCCAACATGAATACGCTTAAGTTCACTTGCGAGATTTTTGTTTGCCTGCGTGCCACTCTGTCAGAGATTTCATGCACACAAACTCTTTAGTTGGCCGAGATACTTGGTCCCGGTTATATAAGCCTTGCATAAGTGTCAGTTTTCTCTTTATTACCTTGCCAGGTGTGCACGTTTTCAGAATGGTCTGTAATCACTTGTTTAGGCCTCTATCGTTCAGCAACCCATCGAGTCAGAAAGCGATGCAACACATGGAACCCAGCAGTGAGGATAACTCATCAGGCACATACATCCGAAATAATTGTGGGTTTCCTGGGGACCAGAATAATGCTCAGAACTGTTATAATGGATTTCAGCTTAGGGCGTCTTGTCAGTTGATCATCACCTTCTTGTCTTTTTGCGTTAAAATCAGCATAAAATGAGTGAAATTGCATTTTTTTAAAAATCATATATTTTTGCAGCACAACCACAGCAACAATTTTAAATACAATGAATCACATCAACGGTAACAACATCGGTGTTGTTACTATTAAAATCCATCAATGGATATTTGCTCTTATTGTCACGTTTTAAGTCACCTGCACTCCACTTTTTTTTTACCCTTCAGGAAACGCTTAAGCAGCATTTTATTCCCATTCTATTACTGTGGAATACATTTTCTCGGGGTGAGTTTAATATCTTTTTTGCATGATGTGCCACGATGATGGATTGTCTTGATTGTAGATCCCAGCGTTGACAAGACGGAGGCGGGATTAACTCGTCATCTGGTGGCGTTTGTCCAACTTCACGCCTTTAAAAATGCAGGATAATAAATCTTTTGAACGCGTGTTTGACCCTGAATCAGTGTACACGGCGCTTTATAGGCTAACCTTCACCGAAAATAGAGCGAAAACATGCTTTTGTGATGCGTTCCTCCTGTGACGGCAGCCTCGTTAGCCGACCCTGGGACGTAACGGCGCAGTGCGTGAGCGTTTGAGAGCAGCACAACAATACGTGCGCATCAGGTAAAGACAAATTACAGGACACACAAGCAAGCGAGGAGGAAAAGAAACGGGCTAAAAAAATTTTTAGTCGGCGTCGTCACTCCGGCTCGTTGAAATTCTGACTTCTGGTGATGTAGCCTGCTGGGAATTTTGGATTTCTGAGTTCTGACGGAATGCACCATTAGTACTGGCCGCATTCCCCTGCTCTGGGAGCTCTCCGCCTTCCCATGTAGGGAATGGAAAGGTGACGATACACTCATCAGGGGCAGAGTCACAGCAAGTCATGGGGAGGCCCAGTTTCCACCTTAAAGGGTGCAGAAATTATTTTCAGAGATGAGCCGAAGGGATAGTTTGTCCTCATCAGCTGTTGCTTTTGTGTAGCAGTAGTTGTTGCTACCACTTTGTCACACGAAGGAGAGCAGTAAACTTTATGATGAAAGTTCATGATTTCATGTGTATCTTGATTCCTATCCCAAAAACATTCCCTCGCCACAAACCTGTTCTTTAAATTCTGACAGCTTAACCGAACTGATCAGACTAATTAACATTGATATGATATGGAAAGATCTAGGTTCCACCAGTTTAGCTAACACACCAACAATTGCAGGCATGTCAGGTAAGAAAATGCAAGAGGAAGGATGTCGGACGGCTGGACGCCAACCTAGTGGTCAACTCCGCAAGCGGCAGGAAATAGAAAACAAAAGGCAGAGTCTGTGTCTAATGCGAGGCTGGTCGGCAGCTCCCTCTGCAGCCACAAAAGGCCTCACACAACTTTTTTTCCATAGAAGTGCCAACCAGGACGTGTAAACAGAATCAGATGTCTGCAGAAAAGCGCTCCTTAAAGCATTAGAGTTTACACAAGGACAGATTGGCCTTGTTGCTCCCGCTAAGCAGTGCAATGTGCTGCGGCAATCTACAGCGGCATTGGTGGCACTCAGAGTGAAACCTGTCAGCAGCAGACACATTTATACCTTCCAGTCTGTGGGTATTGTGCCGTCAGACTGGAGCAGGAATTTATTGACAGGCGCTTAATTGTTTGTCCTCAGTTAGAGAAAAAAATAATAATGTTGAGATTGCTGGTTAAAAATAAATAAATAAATAAATAAATAATCGCTCAGTATTGTTAAACTGACTGATTCTGATGGCAACAAACTGCATGTAAATGTCCTGAATGTCTCTGAATTTAAATTGTCCATGACCAACCACCGGAGCTCAATTTTCACTATCAGACTTTTATTGTACAAAGTCTGAGTTAAAATTACTCAGGATTTAATAAAAAGCTAATAGACTCACCCAGTCATGCAACAGCACCCACATGGTATCTTACCACGTCTCATCAGAAGGCATTAACAGTCACTGACATGATGGAGTTTGCATTATGGAATTGCTAAAACTGCGAGAGAGAAAAAAACCCAAAACAATCCTAACACATCCATAAATTGACACTCCAAATTTTGTGCTTTAATTTACACTCACAGGCAGTTTTGTGATTGGTAATTAACCCAAAGGGAATAACTGGAAATGGAATCACTTGTAAAAAAAAACAAAAACAAAAAAACGAAGAAATCTCAATTTATAAAAAGAGAAACAGTGAACAGAACAGAAACATTGCACGGCACTGGGTAAACAAATCTGTGGTGTTTGAAAGGTGGACAGATGTGTGGAAGTAAGTACTGTTTCTAGGTTTTAAAATAAAACAAACATTAGTCATCTGCAAATTTGATGCAGTTGTAAGCAAGCAGTGTCACCCCCTGCTAAATAGAGATCCTCCTTCTCTCTGGTAGCCTGTTGCAGTCCATCCTTTATTTCTTTTGCACTGGTACCCCTACCAGTTCAGAGACAGGGGCCCAGTCCCTCCCCTGGGACCACCTTTTTTGTCCCCTTCCCAAACGATTTCCGGATAGAGACTGCAAACAGAAGGCTAAATGAGCTATTTTCTGGAGATTTATGGGCATATTTATTGGATTACTACGCAATTGAGCATTACAGTACATATGACCTTTGAGGTGTCTGCAACGACGGCCTTTGTTTTTTTGTTTTTTTTATATGAATTTCCTTGGCACTAAAATCATCAAGCACGAGGCGCCACTGTTGCAAATGCACAAACAGTAGACACACTCATTCCAGCCTGATACAGCAATTACACACGTTATAAAACTAAACTGATATTCCTCTTTGGATTGGACTAATTGCTCCGCCAGCACCAGAGCGGTGCGAGTCCCCCACTTGTGTTAACAAGGTGCTGCGGCTACGGTTTCGGAGCCGCTAATGACTTAAAGAGCGTATCAGCGGCGGTGGCAGCAGCTCGCCCGCTGAACGGCGGCGGAGCGCGAGCGCCCTCAGTTCCTCCTCTAATTAGGGACTGGATAAAACTGAGCTCCCTGTGGTCTTGGCGCATCGCTGTGGCGTTGAGCCTTAGACAACGCCAGTGTGTTTGTGTGTGCGCGTGTGTGCGCGTGCCACCGTCCCATCACACAGCTTGTAATGCATGCACAATAACGACATTTACCAAATATATTAATGACACGGCTGCTCCACGCATGTCCTCAAAGTCTGCAGCTTTTCCCCCCTTCCTCCCCGCACTTTACAGTCAATGTATGCACGTATTGATCCACTCGCTGTGGTGATCACAAGTTCACCTTCATTCCCGGTGCAGACGCTCGTGGAGAAAGCAGCAGTCACAGCCTCTCTCAATCAAGCCCTGATCAAGCACAGAGCCGGAGCTTCCTCTAAATAATACATGACTCGCCTTCCCCATATACACTCCCCCCGCCGGGACCCAGAAAAGAGGGTGCGGGTTCAAACATCTCTCCTCATCTTCAAACGTCTCCCCTTCATCTCGGCTGCCGCCGGATTTTCTGACACAGACTCAGACCTGGAAGTATCAGGAAGGGGAGGCTGTCGGAGGATGGTGCCATTTATTCCAGCACATGTTTGTCCTTGTCCTGAAAGACTCTTTGATTCCAGAGAGTCCATTCAGAGATATGGAGGAAACAAAAGGCAGGGAGGTTGGGGATGGGCGGCTTTTGCTGATGGGTCGTTTGAGATGGTTAAAACGCACGGTTTGATTTGATAGTCTCGTGTTTGTTTGGCTGTTAAGCAACTTTGATGTCGAGTTTACAAAGTCTGGTTTCCGGTGTGCCGAACAAGGAATGATCCGCGCACAAATCCGAATATTATTTCAATTGAAATAATGCTCTGAAAAAAAATACCTTTCAATAGAATGAAGAAACAAAAACCATCATTATCTGTCCTCTTCAATCACTCTACGACTCAGCACTAATTTGGGCCTATATTGTGTCCTATAATATTTCAAGATATCGCCTCCTCCTCTTGTGTCAACCCTTTGCTTCAAGCTTCCCGTTTCACCTTCCTGATTTAAAAAACGTGGCTTTTGCTTTGCAGCATGGCCTTTATTTCACTCGCAACCAGATTTTTTGGTGACAGATTTTTGAAAACTCCGTCCAGCGAGGCGATTCACAGGAAGCTCTGCCTCGCCGTCTGCGTGCTTGTGGGAAAACCATGTTTTCTTTTGTTCGACTTGCTCCTTTTGTTTGACGTCATGGTTTCGGCACGGCGTTTGTGTCAGGATAAGTGTACATCTGCTCCCCCCCAATACGCCGCAAACTTATAAGGGTCAGATGGCGTTTTTTTTTTTTCTCCCTTTTCCATTTTCTAGTAGCTCTTCTTCATTGTCAGTCCACTCACGTGACTCCTCCAACGCTGCACCATTGTTGTCCACTGTTGTTGTTAAGCCATTTCTGGCCAACGTGTCCTTACTCTTAGAGGTTATACCCTCACCTCCCACTTGGGCATGCGGTTGACGTCGTCTGACAGCCTGCATATGTGGTTGCATATGGATGAGATTATTTTAAAATACCTTTGGTGTGTACGGACAAAAAAAAGGCCATAAAGGCCAAAAAACTGTTTTCAAAAGAACCCAGGCGCTTGTTCACTCACCCAAATGCGTGACTGTGGGCCCAACATGAGTTGGTCTCAACTGTGTTTTTTAACCTTCATGCGGATTTATTTCTCTAATCTCAATATGGTAACTGTGTTTTGCTCCGTCCAGCCGTCTGCCATTGTTATTCACTATGACTCTTCGTCGAGGCTATTAAAACATACTATAACTTTTGAGACACGCTAAATAATTCCCTTAGCTTTTTCACTTGAGGGATTTTGCAAAGAAGGCAAAAATGTTAACTGAGCTCTAAACGTTAACTTTTCTTGTCCGGGTCCTGGTCATTTCATTAGAACAAAATAATATTCCGCCTGCCGGGGCAGCTCTGCAGGAGTCACACGGTGCGGCTGCTCTTTGGCTAGTGATAAAGATTCAGCTATTCCTTCAGCTCCAAGTGTAGTCATGTGTATAATTGCTCTGGGACTGCAAATGCACCATATGTGAATATAAAGGAAGGTCCATTTAATAGGAAACACTGTCCAAACAACATAGCCGGAATTTGTCCCGTGTCACAGAGAAGCTGCAGAGAATGGAGGGATATTCATGATAGCGGCAGTGAGAGGCGAAGCCGAGGAGAGGGGAGGAAAAAGAAGGACAAGAGGCCAGATAGAGTGTGTGATGAAAAGCTGCTCATCACCGCAGAAAGGTTGAATATTTTAAGACGCTGCATTTTACACATAGTGACTATTTGTATTTGTAGTAGTGACCTGAAGGTGAAAAACCGGGAGTTTTGTTCTAATCGTTAGTCATTTTCACATCCCAAATAAAACCTAGAAAGATCTGAAGCAGTTATTTTTGCATTATTGCACACATTAACTGTCAAGGTTAAGTCTGTGTAAATGTACAAATGATTACAGAAGTTTGAAAATTGAAAATAGGATTGTAAAATTTCCTGACATGGCAGTGCCATCAATTTAAGAGATTAAAGATTGTTCATCCAGCTTGAAAAGCTCCAGTCCAAATAATTAAGAACAAATCAGCTTCCCTTGAGTTGGGTCAAGCTGCTTTTAAAACCACAGGAAGACAAAGAAAAAAGAAGCAACTGTGAGCCTTAAGTAAGAATTTGAAGTTTAAAAAAGAACAAGCGGCAGCTGTTTTTACTTTACTTCCTACTGGCTTTGGCAAGAGTTTAGTTAAGCACGCACAGTGTTGCACTGTGCCTCGTAACAAAGGTGGTGACGGACATCTAGTGTCACCCCAGGCACCAATCAGAAGCCCCGAGCTGCTGCTAACTGGCTCAGCTGGCAGCAATAAAAATCTGATTGGTCCGCTTTGAACGGGACTACAGAGGGATTTATCCACTCGCCTTCCAACGTCTTTTATACAGGGTCTTTCCTCTCCAAATGGTTTTTTATGGGATCTTTAACCAGATAGATACACGACACAAATCCAAAAGACTGGGAAATGTTCTGTCTGCTGTGGGGTTTGAAAGTCTCACACAGCCACTTTAGAAGGGAAACAAAAAAATTAAGTTCATCCTTTTGCTTTTTGAAAGGTCTTAACTTGAGTTATGAAAAGACAAGATTTTATAAAAGTTAATGGAAGAAGAAAAAACAAAAAGAGAAAAACAGCATACATACATAACATTAGGCATTACCATGGTGTGTGTGTGTGTGTGTGTGCGTGTGTGTGTGTGTGTGTGTGTGTGCGTGTGTGCGTGTGTGTGCGTGCGCGCGCGCTGGGGGGTTATGGGGACACGCTAAGTGTTAATGTCTCATTGATCGTTTGGCTGAGGCAAGCAGAGACCCTGCTCCCATCGATCGCCTCAAGGCCAAGGGCGGGATAAAACTGACAAGTCAGACTCTGACCCCCACCGTCTTGACCTTGGCCCAAAGCCAGACAGCTGCCCTTTAACCCCCATCGTCCGACCCCTGGCCTCTGATAGGCCCCAGATGTGATGTGTGCCCAGGCTTGGCCTGCTCCGCCTGCTCCCCAATCACGCTTCCGCTTCTGCAGAGCTCGGGGGTTGGGGGGAGGTTTGAGACCGTCCAAGTGGTTCAGCCTGACTTTGCCTCGGCGCTGCGATGACGCTCTGTATCGTTAGAAAGGGGGAAGTCTTCGCTTTTATAAAGCAGTCGTACGACTACGCCCGGCTCGGCGAAATCGATCCGCTAATATAATTACACAAACAGGCTTTAAATGCACATACACAAGCACAGACATCGTGATGGATTACCGTGATCCCCGAGGGTGCTGCACGCTCTGGAGCCTCTTTTTTTTTATTATAGGGGAACCGTGCAATACGGCCTCAACAGGAACCTTTATATGTGCTGCCTTTGTCTGCAAGCTGGAATTAAATAGGCGTCACATGTAACCATTGGTTAAATGTGGTAGTGTGACGCTACAATGTGTAACTCTTATGTTACAAGAGAGGACAGAGGCAGACACACACAGACACACTTCTTCCTGTTCATTATGTATTGTGGGGACGTTTTTAACCTACAGAGTGAGGATGTTTCTTCAAAGTTGGAACACTTAAGGGATCGAACATTCGAAGGCATAGGTGTCAAACTCTGGCCCACAAACCAGATTTGGCCCGCAGTGTAATTATATCCGGCACGCGAGGCAATACAAAAATCATTGCTTGAGCTGGCCTGCCGCTATTATAAGGCACATGCACCGCTAACACGACAAATCCCAGAATGCTCTGTTCAATCAGGACAGGACATTTATTGAAGGATTTCGTTATTATTATTGTTGTTTTTTTTAATGTATTATTACCTCATAGAAAAAGGTTACTGTTGCAATTTTAATCAAAAGGCTGCAAATATTAAGATTTTTAATTATTATATTATTTTATTTATTTTATAGTTTGTTTTTTATTTGGAATTCGATTTTGCATCTGTACTATTTTAAGTGATTTATTGTATTAAGCTTTGCTTGTTCCATATTGAGGTTGAAGCGAAATTTGTTTGGGTCCATGTAAAAAGGTTCACTGTTCTATCCGGAGGAAGATTTTTTCCATAAATATCAACGTTGGCCCGCAAGTTTGTCCAAGTTTTACATTTTAACCTACTGTGTATTTGAGTTTGACACCCCTGTCCAACTGGGCTCCTCATGGAGCAGGAGAAGGACAGAGGGTTTGGGGCGGTGTGCAGACTGCCGTGGTGAACAAAGGGGTTGAGCCCTCAGGTGGAAGCTCTGGGTTTACCAGTTTGCCTTCCTTCTGACCCTTGCTTATGATCTTGAGCTCTGGGCAGTGGGTCGCAGATCCAAACGGCTGAAAACCTCTCTGGAGAACGGCTGGGATTCAACTTTAGAGAGTTTCAGGCTCTGGAATTTAAATATCCACGGCTGCTTTGGAGTTGAGCTGCAGCTCCTTGGTGTCAAAAGGTGCAAATTCAGGTGGTTTGGAAATGTGATCTGTATACCTTTTTGGACACTTCCCCTTAGAGATAGAAGGATAGAAAGGTCTGAGCAAAAGCCCAGGGGTAGACGTATGGCTTGATGGAGGGATTATAAAGGAGGTGGCCAAGGAGCAGTGAGGGGTCCCTCAGGAGCAGCATGATGAGAAGGGGGACTGGGACATCCTGCTAAACTGCCGCCACCACAACCCAACAGGGCATTAAGTAGAATCCCTGGTTACATGTACTGTTCATGCTGTTTCGATTTTCTTGCACGTTTTAAAAGCTTCCTCTGGTTTGCACCTTTGCAACGGGCAAATAGCGATCGCTGTGGAGAGAAAAGCCCATGCAGCCCTGCAGAGCCGAGGACGCTGTGTGAAATGATGAATCGCTTCTCTCCCTGTTGACTGGAAGTTGAATTCATCTTGGCTTCTCGACTCTATGTCGTCACTAAACTTCCTGAAGTCGTCCACCACATTTTTTTGTTTTTGAAAGTCACTTGCTGCTACACTTTGAAGGTCATTCATCATTAAAGTTTGTTTTATTCATGCCTAAAACAACACCCCAAACTTTTTGGAAGTAGGTTATTGTTAAAAAAAAAAAAAAAAATAGTATAAAGTGAGCATGAAACAAGTTTTCCACCAGCTCGGTGCGCGATAGTGTCAGATAGTCTGATCTAGGTTTCATGTCATCAGATACTTTCTGTGCTTGGTTTGGATTTGAGAAGTAACTCTATAAAACATTTTAATCTTCAAAACATGTCAGGAAAAATGGCAGCTGCTTTGCAATAGTGAAAGCTAAAACCATCCAGTCCCCCTGATTTTATTTGGAGAAAATAAAAAAAATCCAAAGTATGTCCAACAAACACTTAGACCAGATTTTTATTTTGAAAGTGTGAACTTTGCTGATCTCGGCTCGGTAGCCTTGTACCAGCAGGTCTGCTGCACTTTGCTGCACACAGACACTGGAAGGGTCATGGACCCAGTAAAAATGTGCAAACAGTGAAACAAAATGGGAGAGCGATGGAAACATCTTCTTCTTTAAGAACATTCAGATGTTGGAGATATGTTTGCCGAAACCGGGTCAGTACTCGTGGCACGCAGAGAACATTCTGTGCGCCAGAGTGTGAGCTTAGATCTCAAGCCATGAGTTTTGTCAGACAAGGTAAGACTTTAACAAGCGGACTATTGAGATGTTCATAAAAACATTGGCTGTGTTTGGGGAATTCCATATCTGTAATCAGATCTAAATCTGAAAAAAAAAAAGAAAAAAATTCATTAAACACTGTCCGCATGGGATTTTTGTCAGCTTTTGTCAGCTTTGCAGCAACTTTATTCAAAAAAAATCCATCCACAATACACTGGCGCAACATCATCTGTCATTCAAATTATGCTTCTTTTTTTTTCTTTTTTTTACAGTTTATATCTAAGTAGTGTTTAAATGTTGTAATCCGATTAAGGAACAGAATCATAGATGTCGTGCCATCCATAGCCCTTTTTACATTACATCATTTGTGCTGCTGATTTGGTGGCAGTAACACTTCAGTTTTCGTCCAAATGGTTTTGCATTTTGAGCCATGATTAAAACATGCCAACTGTGAGATCCTGCACTGAGTATTTGCTCGCCGCGTATTATGTGACTGATCTGAGAGAATGACTGAGATCATATAGGAGAGTACCAGAGTCCCCATTTAAAGGGAGCTTTGAACTGCAATTTTATAAAAAAAAATCCACCCAAACAAACGCCGCGGTGGGGTCGCTCCAGACTCTGCCAGACAAAATCAATGGACCATCAGGGGTCAAAGGTGAGAGATCACGACCTCTGTCGGAAGCCTTCCCGTGTACACAGTGTGTGATATTAAAAAAGGTCGGGACTGGGTGATTCAATCTGGACCATGAAGAAAAGGCTTCTTTTTTTTTTTCCTTTCCCAATGCCTGTGTGCTGGGGTTTATTATTGATTATCCATGTTGGCCCATTTGAGGGAAGCACCTGAGCCACTTAAAAACATGTCATGACATTAAGAGTGGATAAATTAGGCGGGGTAAAAAAAGAAATTAAAAATAATGAGCACATAAGAAGCAAAATTGCGTCTTAATGTAGTGAAATTATAACTCAGCGGTGTTCCCTTTGATTATGTTGTGGCTCAACACGTGTGGTAAACGGCAGTAATGACTAAAGCAATTAACTCTATTTAATGTTCTGACAATACCTGAAGCATCGGCACCTCCACCGCCCATCCCCACCACAAACACAACGAGGAACAGTTGTCATATTGCTGTAAGATCCTGCTGCATTTTTTTTTTTCCCCGAGCCTGAAGCCTTTACGCTGCAGGTCTACAACCTCGCCGTCCCTTCGCCAGGAGCTCGACGCCGTGCGCCCGTTGCCTTCATCGCTCTACCAGGGCCCAGAACAAAGACCTTCGTGTTCAAACAACAATTACTCTCTCATCTCCCGAGGCATCGGCACAGGCTCTAATTGGATTTAAATGAACCCCCCCCCCCAAATTTCCCTTTGTTACATCAAATAATAAGCGAGGCTTTTTAATTAAGATCCTATACGAGCTCACGTGGAGGGTCCGCCGCCCCTTTCATGTGCTGCTCTTGAAACGGGAGGTCGTGTTGACCGACAGCGCCGAGGAGTTTGTCCGCGTGGGTGGTCGCACGCTGATATCCTGTAGCGTGTAAGCATGTTCAGAATCAATCAATCAATTAAAAACAAGGGAGGGAACCTGAAGGTGCGACATTGTCCCTTTTTAATCATTAAAGTTGCACATCACAGTGTGTGTGATAGTGTAATGGCCTTAACAAGGCCCTGGGGTTTTCAACAGGAGCATCATGAATGATGTTGTAAGAAAAAAATAAAGGTTTAAAGTAGCTTTAAATAAAGTATTGCTGGTCAAACAGGGTAGTTTGGTTGAGTTCAGATGAGTTGCAAACATTTAAGTGTTGGTGAAATATATTTCAGCCTTTCTGAATAAGGAGGTGAAAGTCTCCATGTCCCAACACCAGCGGTGGAAAGTCATGAAATACAAATACTTTGTTATCGTACTTGAGTAGATTTTTCAGGTATCAGTGCTTTACTTAAGTATTTCTTTTTCTTATGACTTTTTACTTTCACTCCCGACATTTGGACACAAACATCTGTACTTCGTACTCATTAAACTGAAAAAAAAAATTCAAAATATGATAAAAAATAAACCTTTTTATCATTATAGTTATAGGAAGAAAATAACAGTCCTGGAAAAACTGTGTTGTAAAATCAAAGGTCTTTGCAGCTCTTCCCCAGCCTTCACCAACTAACAATCAGAAATAATTTCTCATTGCTCAATAGTCTTTGCATTATGCCAAAGCTGATTTTTACGCCACCGCGATTCCTCACGTAGCTGCTGGGAGACACACAGAAGAGAGCGGCAGAGACGGACCGCAGCAACAACAAAGTTAAGGCACTCATCCAAGCGTTCCAGTTCAAATTCCAGCCCGTAGGATTTGGATAAGAGATGCAGCGCGGCGTTGATCACTGAAGCTTTTTTAATGCATCTAATGCCATAGATCTCCACATTACATCCCCTGAAAAGAATTGTATCTTTTCTCCCAAACACACCAACGCGCAGGAAAGCGTCCGTTCCCGCCAGCGCGTTCATCCCCGGCATAAATTAAAGCTGTGACATGTGTTAAACAGATGCTGCAGCACACAAAGAATCCTGCCCGCCCGCCTTTGGGCGTAGATGCTCTGAGGGAAGGGGAGAGAAATGTGCTGAGTGTGGAGTACAAGTGCAAGCCTCTAAACTTGGACGCCGGACGGCGACGGTGATCATTTCAAAAATGATTAGGCTGCAACTGATGAATGTTCTTGCAGGTCCTGGATCCTTGCCGTCAGTGGGGATTTGATTGACTGAATGATTGAGCGATTGATCGGCTGCTCTTATCCTTTCGCACTATGGAGCTGCATTCGGGGTAGGGGAGTGGGACAGGAAGTCAGCCAATGGGTGAAATGAATCAGTCAACCTTTGACTTCAGTAATTTGTCGAGTCAGCTTCGCCCGATCACGTTGTGAGCCTCAGGAGAGGACAAACGAGGCAGGATTTGCAGCATGTTGTTTTTCTGCTCGAATCAGAACGTTATTGTAGAAATGAGACGGTTGAGAATTCAACAAAGCCCTTAAAAGACGGTAAATCAGTAGGTCCTTAAAACATTGCAGGCTGTAAACCCTCTGAGGACCTTGTGTCTCATTGGCTGGTGGCAGCAGCGTGTTCCGCCCACTGTCACACGATCACTCTGCATCGTGATTAATGCTCCTTCATGACAACTTCTGTGTTTAAACATATATCAGTTGCAGTCGCTGGTAATGTCCAGTATGGCTGGGCTACCTGAAGCTATCGTCCCCCTTCCTGTGAGTACCACCGCTGCCCAAATGCTTGCAGATGCAGTCGATGTTAACTGAAGTGTAATTTTCACCTTCCCCTGTCATGTCATAGGAAGATTAATCAAAACACTTAAAATGGGGGGGGGGGGAGATACTGAAAAAAGCACATGTACATGAGAATGACACCATGTACATGAGAATGACACCACCAGCCAATGAAGTACACAGAAAAAAGTAAATTAAATTGTGACTCTGAGTCAACAACAACGGCAACCTGCTGATTTTCTTTTACTTATTTTTTAATTTAACCAATTTCATTAATCACTAAAAACAAAACAAAAAAAACAGCCCTAAGATGTATGCATAATTATAATGAAAGATTACATCGAAAATTGGATTTAATTTTCTACAATTTAAGTTTCATTCTTTCATTGTGAAATTGCATGGGAAGGATTAAATGTACCTGAATGAGGTGAGTTTTATTTAAAATACCTAACCTCACATGGCTTAGCTTTTCTAATGAATTTCCATTAAATTACTTCACCCCCTGAATGATAACTTTCTAGTCCCAAGTGGAATGTTTGCGTCAATCTAAGAAAAAAAATAAATAAATAAAAATACAGCTAAAACATTTTTTTCATTGTTCCCTCCAATGTTCTTAAATGTGGGATTCTCAGTATGCTGATGTGACTCCGGCGTATCCCCGGCGGGCACATTTATATTCACTGCTCCGGCTCGTGTTAACACCGCACATTAAAAGAGGAAAGCCCACTTGCAAGTGTCAGCCTGTAATCACGGACGATGGTGTGCGCTCTCATGAGGGAAGCTGCAGGTTGGGGCGGCTGCAGAGTCGCAGCTGAAACCGAGCGTGGAGGAGCTGATCGAGGGCGACCGCAGCACAGAGACCTTCGATGCGTCCTGCCGCTCTTTCCTTTCAAGTCCAAAGAGGGGAAAATTTGGCTCTTACTCCATAAGGTGAAGTCAAACAGTTCCATGTGGTCCGTGAGTGAATTAATCATCATGATTAATTGGCTTTCAACTCAAATATCCAGTGAGAGACGTCAGACTGCCAGGCATCAGGGCTAAATTGACAGGCCTTTAAGAAGAAGCAGATTGATTTACACAGCGGCTAATGAATCCCCCTCCATCCAAAGAGGGGAGGAAAGGTAAACAAGTCTTTTCTGTTCTCTCCTACCATCTGCCTCGTTCAAGTACACTTTGCTCCCCGTGACTTCAAGAAGCGCCTCTTCCCCAGTTTTAATATATTCTTTCTTCATTTTGTTTTCAAAGCAAACAGCCGACAAACATGGCAGCAAAGTGCACGTTTGTCATTTTCACACTGCAATCCGGCATCAGTCTTCCCACGTGAATCGCTTTTGGAAGTTATTCACTTGAGTTCCACCTTCCGAAAGGTTCATTTCAGTCGCACTTTTAGCCACTCCACAATTTAGCCTGATGGCCGCAACCCATCAGGTATTTTTTTTTTTTTTTACAAAATAATGTTGATATCTGCTGTGATTTCCACTATTTCTCCATCCCTCTTTTGAGTTTGAAAAAGATTTTGAAACATGCTCAAAATTAGCGAGCAGAGGCCTCCTAGGGATTGTGCGGGAGATTCGTTGCCAAGCCAAGGAGAACGCATCACATGTGCAACAGTGTGAAATGGAACAGCAGAGTTTAAAGAGAGTAATTAATAACATCACAGAAACATGCGCAATTGTCCAACTTCCACCCGTGGTTTTCACTCTTTGCTATAACCGCTGAATACATTGTAGGAGGCAGGAAAGGAGAAGCATTTACATGTTTTACTTGGTACTATGTTGCTGTAGATCAATTGCCACTTTTTTATCGATAGATAACAAAACATTAGGTCGATTTCAGCATTCAAAATGGAACAAGCTAGTAAAAACCAAATAGAAAAATATGTTAAACTCTTTGCAGTATCATGTAACGGTATTGACTGACTGTAAAATGATAAGCTCTCACGGCCTTCTGGCAATAACTGTTGAAGAAATTTTCACTTGGGTATTGATTGGCAATGTTTTTTTTTTGTTCCCTAAATTGCAGTACCTCCCCCTGACCACTAGCCTCACTGGACATAAGGGGAAAAGGCTTCACTCGATGTGTTGTTGTCTCATCTCATTATAAATATATATAAAAAATGGGTGGGGAGCAAGAGATGCTCCACTTTCATCTCAGCGGGAGCTCTGACACAAAGATTCCCAGACTGCCCGGCCTCATAGTCTGGGAACTTTTTGATGAGGGTCACGTCCGGGACTGACTCACCTTCTCTGCGCAATTTACGATTAGTTTTATAAAAACTTGCGAACTTTGCTGGCGCGTACATACAGCAATGAACCATAAGGTTTAGCAGTTTTAAAAAGGAAACGTTTAAACGGCCAGAACACGGAATAAATGGGCAGACATTCCCGTCGAACCAAGATACCAAAATAAGAAATCTATTGATGTCGCCAGCATTACCTTCCCCTCCATAAAACTTCTTCCTAACGTGGCGATAAAAATGGTATAGCCTCATATCAAATTAACAAAATGAAAAGAAAAGGCTTTGTCTGGCCCATTATCTGACAATATGGTGGCCTACAGTGTTTGTGACCCATAATGCAGCCTACTGCCTTGGCTGATGAGGATGCTTACCAATTCTTAGGGAGGCGTTCCCATGGTGATGTGAAGCCAGCTGGTCCAGACGCCATATACTTTCCCCTTTCGCTTCACCTCTGAATAAAGTCTGTATGTGTCTTCAGTAATGTGGTGTGTTGTCCACTCAGAGTTCGCCGTCGGTCAAAACACAGAATCAAGCCAGTGAAAGTTGACCAAAGCTGACTCTGAAATAGGTGCAAAAATTTCATGCTAATATTGCTGCACGAGTAGTTTGCCGATAAGTGTCAACAGCGCGGAAATGAGTTTGCTTGGGTGATTGTTTTTCCACCTGCCCCTCCTCCACTTTTTATGCCATCCTGGTCATAAAAAAATTAAAAAAAAGACACGACTCTCTCAACGTGGCCAAACAATTTCCTATTTTAACATGTTTTCTACATTTGCCCCTCACCAAAAAAAAAAAATGCTTGTTATATTTCTTCCTGTATATCCCCGTAATTCGCAATTTCCTTGTTAGGCTCCGTTGCCGGGTTCTGTGCCGAGAGGTCACGGCTGGTGAAAAGCAGTCGCGGGAGTACGGGCCGTGTTTTGATGTTACGGTGCTACCTATTCCCTCTCCTGTAACCCCCACCGCCCCACCTCCCTCCACCACCCACCCACACCCGAGCTCCTCTGATGTACTCCGCGGCTCATTAAAACAACCCTCTCCAACCTCCGCATTAGCATCAGAGTCATGGTCAGACTGCTTTGTGCTATAAGGGCGGAAAACAATATCAATAACAACAACAAAAACAATAGTAGCCTTTGGTCCGGGGAGGAGAGGAGGAGAAAAGGTCTTTGATAACGCACATCAAAGCGAGAGATGCTGAAGTAGGCTGTGTTTTCGTTGCGTTGCATCGCCAAGGTCGCCTCTGATCTCGCCTTGTGTGGCGTCGGCGCTCGGCGGTTCGGGGCCGACGGGGGCCCCGGCGAGCTGCCGCCCGGGGACCGGGAGTCAAATGCTGCTCTTAAACCGGACGCCCCTCGATTGATTCTCCCCGAACGCCGCGCAGCTGCACGTGCGAGGAGAGCGGCGCCGCTTCTCTCTCTCTCGGTTCGAGGACGCTACTCGGTGCGGCGGGCGAAGGGGGACGGCGAGGGCGAGAGTTTTCCGCAGAAAATGGAGGCGGGACGGCGCACAAGTTGCCCGAGCGCTCTCTCCAAACGCTACTCAGAGTTGTTGCAGTGTGTAAATGCTAGTGGGCTGTTCACGCCGCCGCCTAATGCGTTTTTCGGGGAGCCCAGATGCTCCGCAGCTGTTTGCCAGGAGGGTCAGTGGTTGAGCGGTCCGAGGGCTCCTCCTGATCAAGTGAGGAGCTCGGGGGAAGAAAAAAAAATAAAAATCCAAAACAAAACATGCAAATCAAATGTTTTATTTTTATTTTGCCAGGAATTTTAATAACCTGGCATGTTCTTTGGTTCATGGTTATTCATCATCCAAACACTCCACCGCTCGACAACTTACCACCTTTTGCGCGCAAAAAAGATTTCGCTGGGCCGCTCGTCGCCTCGACGCCGCTTATGTATTTTATGGTGAATTGGTCTGCGCTCGTGTTCTCGTGCTTTCCCCGCGGTTGTTGCGCGGTGCTGATTGTTGTGCAGCAGAATGCCAAGGTTCCTCCTAATAAAAACCCGACAATGAGCCTGTTTCTGATTTCCCAGAGCTTTCGGCCATATAACGTGGTCTTTATTAGCGGAGGATCCGTAGAAGAAGGATTCTGCCTCAGGTTGTTCTATATAAATCCCACTGATAACGCAAAAAAAACCCCAACCTTTTTCATTTTAAAACTTCATTGAATGCGTTTAGGTAGGCAGAGTCGGCCTTAATATCTTTCATATCCGAAACCCTCATCAGACAGATTAAAATGCCACAACGTTGGACTTTTCTCTTTTCTGCTTAATCCAGTCAAAGTTGTTCACAATAAATAGAAACCAAGATGTTTTTGACACAAATTCTTCTAAACACAGATTTATATTGGTTTTCTGTATTTATGTGGCTCTTCCGAGCTGTAGACTGTGAACTGCACAAAAATTTCCTCTTTTATTTTGAAGGCTGTTGTCGCGTTGCTCCTGTCTTCTTTGCCGCAAAACCCTGCTGTACTTCTTGTCTTTGATAAAACGCTGGCTTCGCCACTGGTGTCGGCATGCGGGTCCTTCTGCCCTTCCTCGGTAATAAAGGCACTAAATATGACAGGCATAGCATTCATGACAATAGCTTTTTTATTCAAATAAAAGATTTTAGTATTTTGGTATTGCGCTGCACATATGAGGATGATATCGCATAAATAACCCAGCACAGATGTTGGACCTTGCGGGGGTTTCGTTTTTGTTTATTAAATCATCTGGTTGCCTTTTATTTTCATTAAAAATGTTTCCTCTTCCTGAACAATGTGTACACGAACGGCGTGCGGTGGCAAGCAGAGGTCACGGAAGACAGGACCTACGTGGAAATAGCCTTCAAAATAAAACACAAATTAACAGCATTCTAGGAAAAAGCGACAAGTCAATCAGAACCTGACTGCGATTTTGGTCCTTTAGCAGAAATCAACATGCGTTATTTTTCACACAAAAGACTAAAAATACTTCTTATGACATTTAGCCTCGAGGGGTTTTTAATGGGGAGCGGGGGCGGAGGGGGATGCGAGTCTTAAACAGTGTGCCGCTGATGTGAAACTCCACCTCACTGCGCCGTGAATGAGTGTTAATTCCAAAGCCGTGTGGCATTATGAACCTGCCGCGCTCAGGGGTAAGTATCCCACCTCTAGTATTCAATTAGAGGCCAGTGTAAGGCGTCGGCATTAACATGTTTGTTGCAACCTACAAGAGTGTCGTCATGCTATGTTCTTTTGTTGTGCAGCTGCTGCTGCTGCTGCTGCTGCTGCTGCTGCTGCTGCTCACAAGATTTCAGCACGTATGATCAATTAAAGCACCTCTCTGATGAACCATTATCTTGATGTTGATTGAATGTTGTAGAATTTGAGGTCTCTTACATAGAGCCGCCACAGGGGTTGTGCTGCTTACTTTCCACATTTATCCTTTAAAGGTTTTTTTATTATAGTGATTTTCATCTATTTAAAATACTAACTTCAGCTTTGAACACAAATCATACAGGACACTCTGGAAAAACTGCATATTTAGCCTTCTGTTTGCAGCCTCCTCCAAAAAAAACAACAACAAATGCCTATTGATGGTGTTGGCCGTATCCGAACAGTAGTATCAGTGAGATATCCCGTTCCCGTGTGACATCACAAAGGGCAGATTTTCAAAATGGTCCACTGTGAAGCACACGTTCTGAAAAATGAAGCCGCAGCAAGAAAACAAAGCACGCAACAAGAAAAACCTCCCTTGTTTCCGGGGGACTTTATTGACAGGCGACGGGCGACGTAAAGTGACTTCCGCACGATATGGAGCCTTTGATAATTAGTACACCCGTAGTTTTGACTGCCCGTGATCCGAAGTGTAGCCGGAGCTTGTGTCAGCATTTACTTAATATTTCAGTATCTGATATTTCCCTCCTACACCCCCCCTCCCCCCCATAGACCCCGAACCCACCGGAGATGTCGTCTCAACTACAGAGAGCCTTTATAACCGCGCGGACCTCAGTGGGAGCTTCACAGAGAAATCTGTCCATTCATGAAAAGTGCAGGGTCAGCCAGACTCGGCCAGGCCGGCCCTTCAGGGACACCCACTGTTTGCCTTGGCTCGGCACCGGGGCCCGGGTACAGGGCTACGGTTGTCTGTAGCCACAGGCTGCAGAGCTGCAGGTATTTCCTGACTAAATTTCCCTGTCATACTGTTTGCAGTCGTATGAAGGTATACGGAGGAAGGCATGGGAAGCCTAGTCCGGAGGAAGAGCACGGAGAGGTACACATCACAGCGACACAGTGGGGGAAGACGCGGAAGAAAAAAAAAAACCCCGGCCGCAAACGCAGGTCGCAGCTCCCCTTTTGTTTTAATTTCTATTTCGGTTCATGAGCCTCGGCGAAATCTGAAAGGAAATTAAAAAACTCATAGCCTTCCTCTTCCCTAACCCGACTCTCATGTCTTATTTTCTGCAGCCGCATGAGCGCTGTGTTTTTCGCTCTGGACCGTGACTTTATCTGAATGCACTAAAACCCCATGAGTCTCATCTTTTCTCAATTTCCTCTGTTTCTCCTCTGCGACGGCCCAGATGTTTCTCCTCTCGCCGTGCTTTTTCGTTCGGTTTAGCATAAATATTCCGCAAAGGGGTCAGCTCGTAACGGGCCGCCATTCCACGACGTCTTTCACCATTATGTTAATGCGCGCGGACACTTAGAAACGGCCAGATTTCAGGCACCTGCGAGCGGCTGAGCGCACACACACGCACACACACACACACACACACACACACACACACACACACTCACACTCACCCAAAGCAAACATGCAAACAGAAAAAGAGGAGGGAGACTGACGTCTTTGTGGCGCTCGTTCTGCCTGTGTTTTCTAAAAAATTTGTCACTTTGGAGCGTTCCAGATAATCCGCCGGGATTAATAATGGAGGTCTCCGCGCAGCACGCCTCATTTACGTGCTAACGGAGCCGCCGTCGCAGTCGGCGCCGACTGTTATTCCGAGGGTGGCTCTCCTTTCACTTGCCCCTCTCTCCGGTGAGCAAACTCCTCCACGCCGAGTACGCACACCATCGTAGTGCCAAAGACCCGCAAATCCTTTTGTGACTCATCTTTGAGGTCGCACGCTGGGAGAAGAGTCCAAACCTCAGAGAGGTCCGTTTTAGACCAACGACCGCAAAGCAAAACTTTAAGACACATTTCAAACGTCGGGAAGAAAATGTGGGGATTTCTATTGCCTGGCCCGGCGAGATTAAACCGCGTTGCAGGATTGGCCGGCGTGCAAGGTAGATTACGACCATTAAAGAGACAAATTGCATTTCATGCTCCGAGTGCTTAGTCGTGTCACTCTCCCGCTGCTCTCGCTCTCCAAGTGTAGCAGCGGTGCTCTGGCAGTGGGTGAGATCCAAGAGGACCTTTGTTTCCTCTTCACTCCACACACACACACCAGCCATTGTTTTCGTCGGCCGTCATGTGTTAGAGGTCCCGTATTGTGCAGTTTACCACAGTTTCATAACCACATAAGTTATCCTGTCAGCGGTGACCCCAAAAAGGGAACATTTGTGCTTCAGTTCTCCTTTTTTCTCCGCTTCTTAGAAAGTGTGTAGCTAAAACACACGGACGCTGTTGTGAAAATCAGCAGTTTGTGATGTCACAAAGGGCACTGCTTCCTCTCCAAGGTTAGTGACAACAACGCCCCCCCCCCCCAGCCAGGTGTTCATTCCGCCCTCTATGACCGCTGCCGTCTTGTCCCCTTGCAAACATGTGGAGGCTTCAACGTAGCGTCCGTTCCAGCCAGAAGCTAAAACCAAGTGTTTTTAAAGAGGGGTTGTAAACACAGGGCTAAATGTGCTTTTTTTTCTGGAGATGTACACATTGATTTTTTTTTTTGTGGGTGTGGGGGGGTTTAGAATTAAGTGTCCGAGGCGGCTCGACTGGGGTTCATGACGGAAAAAATAAAGTGCTGAAAATGGCTTTAACATGGGACCTTTAGGAGAAAATGATCAGTGAAGACAGCGGAAGCTCGTTGCGCACTGTAAGACCTTTGGGGGCGGAAACAGCTGACATATGTTTGCGATGTTCATCGCAATTTATTCGGCACACCCGCTTCCATTTCCCATTGTCTGCGTTTCTGTTTGCCACGCTTATGAACCTTTTTTTTTTTTTTTTTTCTCCTCCTCAAATTTTGCGGTTTTCCAGTAACGGCGTTCAGGCCGACAGATAAAACACCCGCATCAAAATACGTTATGGAAACTCAGCCGGAGAGGACTTTGATCACTTCTCCTTCATTGCCTCTGTTTTCTCCCCCTACTTCTCTCCCTCCTCTCGGTCTCCTTGTCTCTGCAGCCCCCCGACAAACACACTTTGTCTCTCCTTGTGCGTCTGTCTCGTACGTGGCTGCCTGCGCTTCTGATTTAAACTCGCAGCGGGGGTTTGTGGGTAGAGACTCACGCTGTGAGGGATCTCTGTGACTCAGGGAGAGCTGAAGGTCAAACACAGTCATGATCAGAACCACAGGATGGCACCGAAGATGGCGGCGCGCGGATGAAAGGCCGCTCGGGAAAAGAAGTTCTGCTCGCCTCGGCCGTGTTTACGTTGCAGACGCTTCCAAGTCGCTGCAGTTCAACCCCGCAAAGTGCGAGAGTTTCCGAGTTGCACGGAGACGCGCACTACCTGGTAACAACCGCGAGCCGTGCAGGAGGGAGAGGAGGAAACGTTGAATATTAATAAAGCAGAAAACACAACTATTTTCACCCACCACCACTTATTTTCTACGCGTTCTCGGCCCGTTTTGTGTTACACTTTCCGCGTAATTAGACAGACCCTTGACAGACAAAGCAAACAACACAAGAACAAGAGCACGAATGAGAGAAAAACCCTCCGTTTCTTTGAGCGGAAAACTGCTGGAGCCCAGATGAAGGCTACTTTTTTTTTTCCTCCACCCCCCCCCTTTCTTTCTTTCTTTCTTTCCTTTTTCTCCTTCGCAATTTTTGTTGGAAGCATTTGCATATTTCAAAAGTCTCCCAAAGAAAATAGCCCAGGGGCAGAAATGGACGATCTGCATATTGAAGACTCAACAGAGGGCGAATGGTGGGAGAGCGAGAGAGAGAGAGAGAGAGAGAGAGAGAGAGAGAGAGAGAGGGAGAGAGAGAGGGAGATGTAGAGAGGAGCGGGAGGGAGAGAGAAAGTCCCCGTCTAAGTGATTTGAAGATAATCTAAAAGTAACAATAATGTCAATTAGCTGGCAGTGTCATGCTCATTATGCAGGATTAATCACAGTATTTACTTGCACTAAAACAGATTATTTGCTTAGTTGTCAGGCAGTTTTTTCTTTTTTTTTCTCCCTCTCCTTCTTCCCTTTCACGGGGAGGAGGTGGAGAGGGAAGTGAGAGGGAGAGAGAGAGCAGGGAGAAAAATGTGCATCATAAGAAGGCCTCTTCACCCAGCTTCCTTCATGAATAACAAATAGAGGACCCGATGCTGTGACCAGCCAGCACAACACATGAAAAACATTACTGCATTCCCCGACTCGTCTGGTTTTCTCCACCACGTGAAAACACTGTGGCTGCTTTTTTTTATTTTTTTATTTGCTCTTCTTTAACTTTGTTTTACACGACCTGGCACGTAGTTGCAAATGTTTCAACTATTTGCCGAATTAACAATAATTACCTGTTTGTTTGTTTTTTTTAAATAATATTTATAATTCTTACACAACTTCACTTGCACCTTGTGAAATTTATGTGATGGCTATAATAACCTTTAGATTTTAATGAAAAATCTCTGGTAACATTGTGACTTATCAAGGCTATATTAAGGAGTTGTGAAAATCTGCCAGCAGTTAACTTGTGGTTTATAGCCTTGTTTGCCATAAAACATGTCCTTCTTATTGTGATAGTAGTGCACTTTTCTGTGTAGATAATTTATTTATAATTGTCTACATCCTTTTTTTATTATATGACACATTTCTACATGTTACAATACAATTTATTTGTGTATATATATATATATATATATATATATATATATATATATATATATATATATATATATATATGTATATATACATATATATATATATATACATATATATATACATATATATATATATACATATATATACATATATATAAATATTTTAATTTGATAAAAGATTGTTTCAGCAATAAATGAAAACTTTTTCAGCACTTCACTGAGGCAAGGCAGCTGCTGCTTTCCTGGTGTAAAAGAGCTGCAGAGCCAAACAAAATTGCCTTTTAATTGTCTACACAATAATAAATCCAGGCATGTATTTTTAAAAGCCCAGTGTGAGCTGTAAGAAATCTTCAAAATGTTTTACCGCAAACCAAATCTAGAGATACACTTTTTGGACAGTCTCGTAAATGTTGAGATGTTTTTTCTCCCTCAGTTTGTAAATAAGAATGCTGAATGATATGATTTAAATGAAAGTGAAAATGTAAAATATGCATTGTTTCATGCACAGCAAATTATTTGCTTCCAGGAATTGCGACATACTGCTGTTTATGGTTTTCATGCTGGTTGGTCCGTGGTGCATTTGGTTGAGCTGGAATGCATGAGTGAGTGTGACATTATGCTGACTGTCAACAGTTGTGGCTGGGCCGCTGATGAAAGATAACAGAACACACTGATGCTCGTCATATCTATCGCCATTTTTTAAATCCCCTGTGTTTGGAGGGATTTATACATATATATATATATATATATATATATATATATATATATATATATATATATATATATATATATGTATATAAAATTAAACAAAAAACAAAATGCAAACTTTCACATTGGTGTTTTAGAAGTATCGTGTATCCTCTAATATTGACTACTTCACTAGGAAGCTTGAAGTTGTGTATTTCAACACATCTTAAATCTCCACTGGCTGTGTTTTCAGGATTAACTGTGCACGTGTAATTCAAACGCACATCCCAACATCTTCAGCGAACTTGGACTATTAACATCTGAACATGATAGAGTGTCTGTGGGCTTAAACACTGGCAAAAAATATTCACAGTTTATGCCGGACAAATCCATTTTTGTGTCTGTTTATCTCTTACCTTTTTTTTGGATGCAATCCAAAACAAATCAACTGAAAACACATAAATTAGCACATTTATTGGGCTGCACCTGGCTCTCTGCTCCAGCCACCGAATCCTCGGCCGTCTCAGTCCACAGTTTTGCCTTCTTGAGGGCCTAAAAAATCAGGCAACAAAATTCCCTCCCTGCTTGACACATTTATTTAACAGGCCATCCATAAACTGACCCAGCGTGGAAACATCCCAGCAGAACTGGCTTGTTTTGTTTTTGCTTTAAAGGGGGATTATTTATTTATCTATTTATATATTTTATTTATTATTTTTCTTTGGGGTAGGGGCTGGTGGGGCAAGAAATGGAAAAATCAAACTGTTGGCTGCCTGTTTTTATTGTGTGTGTGTTTTTTTGTGCACCTTCAGCACTCAGCAGCGCGGCGCGTCACGCCACTGTGGCATTTTACTTTACCATATGAAAAGGAGAGCGCATTAGGATGCACGGGGCGTACGAACCCCCCTATGTAGCCAACTTGAGTATCCTTGACACAAGGCCTCAGCTGCTCCGCGCTTTAGCAAAGACATGATAGGGAAGGGGATCGCCGACTGAAGTGATTTTTGTAACCTGAAAATGGCTACAGGCGTGCGATAATGATGATGACGATAATTACAATAATCAGGATTGGTGATTTCTGGCGTTCTCTTCCCCCGGCGCGTCATGAAAGTTTTACGCGTCAGTTTAAGGCTGTTGTAATATTTTAAAGCGTGCAGTTTCTTTCTTTTTCTTTTTTTTTTTTTTTATTTCCCCCCCGCTGCCACAACAACTTTGTGTACCCGAGCTCGCTCTCCCTGTCGACAAACACACACGCGCGCGCGCGCACACACACACACACACGCACGCACGCGCACAAAACCCCCTCTCTCGTCGCGCGTCCAATCAGCGGGGGCTCTGCGGAGCCTTTCCGCTGTAATTGGATGGAGATGCGAGAGGAATACGCAGCCTTGGCACGGCGTAAACACACGCTCGCCTCCCTTCCTCGGCGGAGGACGCACCGCGGAGAGCAGATGGGGAGAGTGGAGACAAGCGAGAGGACCAGAGAGGCTCTTTGAGATGTGGGTCATTTTCATTCAGTCGCCGCCGAAACGCTGATATAAGAGAACGTGCTTTTTTCCCTTCTTCTTCTTTCTTAAGTGAGCGCTCCAGTGGCTGCAAAGTTTGGCGCGGATTTCCATCTCATTTGGATTGCGGATTACGCACGGCGCGGCTGCCGCCACAGAGAGCGAGAGAGGGGAGAGGGAGGGGGGAAAAAAAGTTTTGAAGACATTTTTTTCTCCGCAGGAATGCAAAGAGAGGCTTCACCGGGCACAACATGCTCTATCACTGAAGTGATCATTTAAGCCTAAATGGAGTGATTACGCATTTCCCCCCCCTCCTTCTTCTTACAACACTGCAGCACGTTCTGTCTTAATTTATTCATGGATTAAAACAACCTGGGACTGAGGGCTTTTTTAAAAAATAAAATAAAATTTAAAAAAAACATTATATTTTATCATACATGCGTTGGGGGATGGCAACAGCTACCTCGAGTCCATACCTCGCCAGCAGCAGGATTCTACCCGGTCCGATCCTTCACTCTGACCGCAGGGCTGGTGGTGGCATGCAGCCGGGCAGCACCGCTGTGACCACGGTGTCTAGTGGATACAGAGGGGACCCTTCGCCCAAGATGGTGCAGAGTGACTTCATGCAGGGGGCCATGGTGGCGAGCAACGGCGGCCACATGCTGAGCCACGCGCACCAGTGGGTGACATCGTTGCCCCACGCCGCGGCCGCTGCAGCCGCGGCCGCCGTGGCGGCTGTGGAGGCCGGTTCGCCCTGGCCGCCGAGCTCCCAGCCGCAGGAGGTGAAGAGGAGCGCCGCCAGAGAGGAGCTGCACCCGGGCTCGGCGCTGCACCACAGATCCCCGCACCTGGGACCCCATCAGGCGCACCCGGGAAGTTGGGGAGGCACCTCGGTGGCGCACATCAGCATCACGGAGGGGCAGCAGCAGCAGCAGCAGCAGCAGCAGCAGCAACAGCAACAGCAGCAACAGTCGCTGATTTACTCCCAGCCGGGTGGCTTTACGGTCAACGGGATGCTGAGCTCGCACGCCGGCCAGAGCCTCATGCATCCGGGGCTGGTGCGCGGGGAGTCGCCGGAGCTGGATCACGGCGGCCACCACCCTCACCACAACAACAACCACCACCACCATCACCACCACCACCACCTCCACGGCCACCACGCCGCGCACCACCACACGCACCACGGCGGCGGCGGCGCGGGCCACGAGGCGCACTCGGACGAGGACACGCCGACGTCCGACGACCTGGAGCACTTCGCCAAGCAGTTCAAGCAGCGGCGCATCAAGCTGGGCTTCACGCAGGCGGACGTGGGCTTGGCCCTGGGCACGCTCTACGGCAACGTCTTCTCGCAGACCACCATCTGCAGGTTCGAGGCGCTGCAGCTGAGCTTCAAGAACATGTGCAAGCTGAAGCCGCTGCTGAACAAGTGGCTGGAGGAGGCCGACTCGACCACGGGCAGCCCGACCAGCATCGACAAGATCGCCACGCAGGGCCGCAAGAGGAAAAAGCGCACGTCGATCGAGGTGAGCGTCAAAGGGGCGCTGGAGAGCCACTTCCTCAAGTGTCCCAAGCCGTCCGCGCAGGAGATCAACTCGCTGGCGGAGACGCTGCAGCTGGAGAAGGAGGTGGTCCGCGTCTGGTTCTGCAACCGCAGGCAGAAGGAGAAGCGCATGACGCCGCCAGGACTGCCGCGCACGCCGGAGGACGCGTACTCACAGGTGGGCAGCATGGGTCCCGACACGCCGTCACCACCGTTAGACTGCAAGAGGATGTACAGCGACACGTGAAAAATACAAAAATACCCCAGAGAGTCGAATAAGACGGCGCGTTCCATTGACTTTCCAGAGAGAATATTCCATCTTTTCCCCCAAAAAACGATTCTGAGAATTTTGTGAACTTTTCTTGCGTCCCTTCCTCTTCTGTATAACAAGAAAAGTGTTTCCCAGTGTGTGTTACTCGCCTCGGAGTAGGACAAGAGTCTACTTTTATGCATCACCGAGTATTTCCATGCACTATAAATCAACATTTGGGACACGCAAATGTAAAAATCCGGCTAAAATGTCATTTAAAGTCTTTTATATACCCTGTCTGTTTACCAAAAAAAACAAACAAACAAACCCATTTCCTCCCCGACCGAGGTTGTCAAAGTTTTCTTCCCCCTGTAATGTCTGTTTTTGCTAAAGAAAAATAAATATATATACATGATTTCCCCCTTGTAATGCTGCAGGAGTTGTTCCCCCCCCCCAACGCCTCTGTATTTTTCAAATGAAAAACATTGATTTAGTGCGCTTTATTCAGCATTAGGTTGTTTTAAATGAGCAATAATTTAGCTTTCTTCAAACGTGTTTCTACCCTTTTTTGTGTTGTGCGTCTGTGGACTTCAAGTTGTGACACAGTTAAAAAAGTTGGCCGGTGAGCAATTTCCAAAAAAAAATGATCTCAGTATGGTGTTTCTATATCATATGCATCTTATTTTCTAATATTAGCAAACATCCCCTTAAGTTTATATCCCAACAAGTCTGCTGTGTACTCTTGTGTGATGATTTGTACTATTTATTTTTTTCCACTGTGTTTATTTTCATGGGATAGACTAATTATTTAATAAAATGATAAAAGGGAAAAAAACAACTGTGTGAAGATATTTGGGACACACACACACACACACACACACACACACATATACACGGTTGCTGTTTTGATATGTCGTATCACGATTTGCGATTTGAAATATCTTTGACGTGATAACAAATATTGCAACATAAAAGAAAAAATATTGTGTTTTTTAAAAAAAAAAGATAGACAGTTTCTGTGTTGGAGTTGTACTATACAATAAGGTTGTTGAAAAGATGATCAGTGGAATGCGAGAAAAGTCTTGAATAACTAAAAACATTCCCTTTTTAAAGGCTTTGCAAGTTCACGCCTCTCCGATCTGTGGGTGTTTTAGCCGCATTTCACCCATTTTTCAAAATCCCATATTGGGAAATCTGTCTGGGGAGCCATCAGACATCATCAAACGACGGCGTTAGTAACTCATCGCAGATGAGCCGGAATCTGACCAATTTTCCCCAAGTTATCACGCAGCTTGTTTCTTTTTTTTTCTTCTTGCCTCTGAAACCGAAAAGGTGTCTTTTTGTATCCTGCCGCCATTTTGATGTTTACCGGCTCCGCTTCAGGCTTCGAGTAGCAGCGGCGAGGTAGACTTGCAACTCTGTGGAGCGAGGCCAACAGAGGTCAACGTTCCCACCTGGCGGTTCACCTCTGCAGCGCCTCACCAAGGTGACGGTGAGATGGAGCGACGTGTGGCAGCTGATCTTTTTTTTTTTTTTTTTTTTTTTTTTACCACAGATGATGGGCTTGGCAGCTGGGTGTTGAGAGGCTGGCTAGGAGGGGGAAAACAACTTCAAAAAAAAAAAATCTCTTTGTCTTTTTGATCCAGAGCTCCAAACACACACGACACAACCCGAGCTGGTTGTCCTATAGAGGACGACGAGGGAGCAGGCAGCTACGGTGAAAGTTCACGCAGGTCAAAGACCTTTGGGTAAAGCAGGTGCCGACAAACACGAGTGAATGATGACGAGACAGGAGCTCGGACATTGAGGTTAATGCCTCACTGCAAATGTTTGGAGGCAAAAAAAACAACAAAAACAAAACAAAATCACACATGGTTTTGTTTATGGACAAGGGCCTTCGCGCTGACAGCGAACAGAAACGGACGGCATCCCCTCCCAAAAATGATTCCTAACCGAAGGGAAATAATTGTTTATTCGCTTCGCTCTTAGAACACCGTGTGTGTGTGTGTGTGTGTGTGTGTTTGTGTGTGTGTGTGTGTGTGTGTGTGTGTGTGTGTGTGTTTGTGTGTGTGCGTGTGTGTGCGAAGGCATTGTGAAAATAACACCGAATGGCAAACAGAGGTTGCTGCGGCGGTGCACAAGGTGTCTGTTTGTGCGTCGCTTTTCAGTGAACATTAGCAAGAATTCAGGGAAAGGGAAAGTCTGGCCTCGCGGGTTATAAATAGCGGTCAGCCTGTATGAATGGCTGGTTTTAGTGGGTCCTCACGTCAGTCCATGTAACCACTCCGGGTCAATATTCAATCCCCTCACCGGCCGGAACGAAACAAGGCGACGTCTCAAGGAAGCTTGAATTCCCTCGAGGAGGAAATAGTTGATCGAGTCTCAAAAATGTATGCAAGTAAGATAATTGCCAGTAAGTCTTTGCAAACACCATTTTACTCATGATTGTCATGGTTAAAAAAAAAAAATAAAGGTCGCATGTGCAACACATCAAGTGACCTATTGACATGAAACTGATTAGGAAATCTGATGTAGGCTTCAGTTACAGGAAGTTACTTCAAATAGATGATTGTTGTTGTTTTGTTTGCTAGAAACAAGTATTTATCTTTACATTAAGAGCAGGTCCACTTGTTAGGTAGATCCATGTTCTACCACCGTGGGATCTACAGCAACCCAGATTGTCAATCTCCTCGGGGGGTTTTGCAATTTTTTTACTCTGACATCAGAGCTGGTCTACGAAGAAATGTGAGATCAAGTGGAACATCAGAAAACAAGGATTAACGCCGACATTGTTTGCGATATGCTCTGTTATCATTATGCTACTTAATCCTATATGGCTCGGCCTTTAAAGAAATAATTTGCTCGTTCTACCCCGGCAAGCTGGGGAGTGAGACACACATCCGACTGCCCTTAACTGACTTACAAAAACAATCACGATCACCATGTTGACCACACATTGTTATGCAAATCCCAACTTCTGCAGCCTCTCAGCCGCCGCGCACAAAATATCACACAGAGGTGGTAACGTGTTGCCACGGCTCGCTGTAATCATCCGCGGTGCCTCTTAATGCAATGTATTCCCACCGTGCTGCACAAGCCAAAAGTTCTCATTCATAAAAAAAAAATAATAATAAAAAGGCAGAATCTAAGCTTGGGGGATTGCAGTGTGATCCCCTCAAAGCTTAGCGATGTAAAGATGGGAGATAAGGCTGAAATTGGGGGATAAAAAACCCTTCAAAGGGTTTTGTCATCGCACAACACGAGGTGTCTTCGCTGAATATTAATGCTGTGATCTAAAGCTGATGATGTTACTGTAACCTGAAGCCCCCAAACCCCTCAATCAACCGAAACAGCTCGGCCCCCGTGTGCGCCTGATGACAGAGAAATGTGCAGCCAGTGTTCTTGCATTTATGTGTGACTTGAAATTTATTCATTGTTGAAGTGTCTTTTTTTTTCCTCCTCGTCCATCCTTTGTGACTACAACACTGGATGTTTCCACACCAAGGATGTTATTACATGCTCCAATATAAACTGCTCGTATAATTGCTCATAATTGCTCTTAAAGCCTTGTTCAGCGGCTCTTTACGTGAAGCAATTATTGCACGATAATTCCCTCTTGTTGTGTGTTGCCTAACAGTTTGGTCACAAGAGACACAAACCCGCACGGATTCAGAGATCTTTTCTATAAACAATGGCAAAGTTTTGACAACTTCACCGTGGGTTGCACATTGTCAGTCTCCTCTGTTTGGTGTTAATCATTTTCAGGTTGTGGAGACTCGTAAACTATTAAAGCCTGACACTGATTAACTGTGGCTCACTTGGTGTGAAAACTCTTGCAGTTGGTGATTCCTCCCTTGAGTTTAATAAGGGAGCCACAAAAGGTACCTGCTTTGCTGCTTGTGCTCTTTATTTATTTCCATGTGAATGTTTGAAGAGTAATGCGAGCGCCGCCTGTTCCCATTGTTGCTTCTCCTTTGAATACTGTTGGATATTTTTCACTTTAGCCGTGTTTGCTTTTTTGGCGAATGATGGAGCACCAAAGTCTCTCCATCAGGAAGAAATTAAAGCAAACATCTGTGGAATAATGGACAGGGAAATTAATTCTCTCAGTAGCAAGCTTGTTGTGTGGGTGCCACTGAACGTGACGAGCATGCATGTGCCAGACCGGTAGAGTGGAACTCGTTTGATGGGCATGTTCAACACATGGGCATGATGCCAATTTAGACAAGCATGCCCACGAAAAGGATCTCCAGCTGCATGCTAAGTGTGTGAACGTAACCGTGTGTGAAGACTGAGAAAACAGCATTTTTTTCCTCCATAATGAAACAAAAATTAATTAAAAATTTTCATTGCCTTTTGAAAATTCCCTGTGCGTGTGTTATTTTTGCACATCTGGACCACACGTGGCATGAAAACATAAAAATAATGCCACCTGAGAAGTATACATTTTTATTATGTACATTTTAGTTAAATAGAATTGACCTTCTAAGTCATCATCATCATCGTCGTCGTCATCTCTACCTAACGACAACAATTTATTATTATTATTATTATTATTATTATTATTATTATTATTATTATTATCAATAATAATAATAATATAATAATAATATGGACAATTGTTTGGTGGGTCATAATAACCACTCAAAGAAATCAGAACGCAAACAGCAATATTTTAAAAACAAAAAAACAAAAAAAAGTCATTTTTACGAATAACATTATTAAGGTGCAATGCTGCCATCTTCTGGACATGGAAATTATTGCAGGAGTCAACAAAATGAAAGGCGTCTAATCTATCTGTAGGTCAGTTTTTTCTAACGTTTCCTTTCCTTTGGAGCTTTTGGCCAAACCATAACATAAAAAAAACGTATTTGTGGTTTAGTTATGTTTGCGGATTTTAACATCAGACATTTGCGTATCGGAGGGAATGTCAAGTATTGTCACATTAACACATTAACACCCACTACACGGCAGAGTGACACCACCAAACATTTAATATTAAATAGCTAGATGTCCTGTATGGACCAGGAATCAAGGGTGCAACGCCTTAACGTAGCAGATGAGGAGGGGGGTATTGGCGTGCGGCTGGAGTCGCGGCATTGCTCCTTTAAATGTGGGACCACCTGCTCTTCTGGCGTCAGTAGCACCGTCCGCATACGGCGCGATGGAGATCGATTCGGCAGCGAAAAGAGAAATATTCGGGGTAAGGGCCCGGCACGGACGGAGGAGTCATCAAAGAATTGAAATGCATCGTCAAGGTGAGAATGTTGATGTTCTGTCGGCTGCGGCGGTGCCAATATTCGATTGGTATGATTTGGTTTAATCCACCGGCTGCGAGGTGAAATTGTATTTTTTATTTTTTATTTATTTATTTATTTTTTCAGTATCCGATGCAAATTTAAACTGTTTTTCTGTTGTGTGTTCTCGCAGTGTGTGCAGTGACCTCTTTTATTTGATTGGATAAGCATTACATAATAATCAATACCAAGGGAAGCTCGCTGTTATTGTCTGGATGTGTTACACTCGGATTCCAATCAGAAACAAAATGCAAAATGCAAAATGCAAAAACTCAAAAAAAAAAATGACCTAAATAGATGTTTTCCTGCTGACGTTTTCTGCTGCTTTCCTCTTTGTACCAGTGCCAGTGAGTCCTTGAAAGAAACATAACAGCTGCTATCCCTCTGCTAATCATCCTGCCATGTTTTGTATTGTGTGGTATAAAATGTTCAAACTTCTTGCTCTTTTGCGAGTGTTTAACATTTAATGCATTTGTATTTATATTATACGTTGGATGATCCAAGCGTGTGTTTCATCCATTGAGTTTGTCTAGTTTGGTTCTTTCTCACACATTCTCATTATTAGGCAGCATCATGACGAGAGAATTTTGTCCCAAATTTCATTCAACACTGCCACACTCCGAAGTCACAAATTACATTAGGAAATCTTAGGTTGCCCAAGATGTGCCTAAACCAGAGGTGATAACTATCGTCACTGTTCTTTCTTACCTCCCTATAGTTTCACAGAGCCAGGCGACCTGGAAGGACCACATCACTCAGTCCTGAACCTCAACACTAGCGTCGTCTCGCCAGCAGGAGGAAGTAGTGGAAACCATAGCAACAAAGGTTTCCTCCGTGTGAGCGGTTGGGAGGGTGCGTCTCTGTTTTATCAAGGGTTTTCCGAGAAATAGCTGCTGCTGCTGTTGTTGTTGTTGTTGAGTGCATAGAACACAAACCGGTGTGTCAACGTTTGTGTTTTCTAATGTAGTACCAATGTGTGAAAGCTGACGCACGAAGTGGCCGTCTGTGGGCTAGAATGTGTAAAAAATGTGCGTGTGTGCACACAAGTGGGTCAGCTGTTTGTTATCAGCTCCTGCCGAGCCGGTCAAAGCAGCTCATATATCTGTCAGTGTGTTGCTGGGTTCAGCCTGGGGCTTGTGTAACTCCATCAGCATCGTGGGGGCCACGTCACTCCGGGCTTCAAAGTTGAGATAATGGCAGAGTAATAAATGACAGAGACGTCAAAGGTTCTTATGAAAGGTTTTTATGTGAGCAGACCACAGGGATGAGGTCAGATTCAGAAGTCCTGTCATAGAATGTAGTGTAGACTATTATGCAGAAATTACTTCTATCATAAGCGGTGTCTTCATCCTGTGCGACGAATCAATCGTTTGTGATGAACTTAAGAGGCATTTGGAGATGAAAGTTGGAACTCCTCAAATGACTAAGAATAAAATCCTTTTTGTGATATAACAAAGGGCACTGATATTGGCACCTCTCCCAGGTCCGTGACAACACCATCAACCAGGTGTTTCTCCTTACCTATGAGCTGTTTGTGGAAGATCTAACAAAGTCTTAATTTTATCAGGAGACCAAAACTGGAGGCTTTAACCACAGAGCTACGCTTGCATTTTTTGGAGATCAGTTTTTTTCTTTTTTGTTTCAGTTAATTGTGGGAGGCTGCTCCAGTGGAAGTCTGTTTAATACGAGTGCAATACGTGACCTTTAAATTGAATCTATTTTGATTGTTAATTTTTAATGTTGCTGAATGCCAAATTATAAATGAACACAGGTTCCCATCTTTGCCTTTACCCCTCAGGTGCTGTCATGGGACTCCAGCTGCACCCGGAGGCCAACACATTCAGTGCTGTGGCACGACACTAATCACACGCAAACCTTCATATGGACTGATGCCCCTCCCGGTGGTCACTGCCATGGCCTACTGTAACGAAAGCATGCTGGAGGAGTGCACCTTCATGGGGCCCGACCAAGTGGAGGAGGAGCCCCCACCTTCGTCGGAAGCCGCACCCCCGGCCGTGTCAGTCGCCCTGCGTGCAGCCTTGGCGGCCGTCATGATCTTCATGATCACCATTGGTTTCCTTGGCAACGCCATCGTCTGCCTGATCGTCTACCAGAAGCCGGCCATGCGCTCGGCCATCAACCTCCTCCTGGCCACGCTGGCCTTGTCCGACATCATGCTCTCGCTGCTCTGCATGCCCTTCACCGCCGTCACCGTGGCCGCCGCCGACTGGAGCTTTGGCAGCGGCTTCTGCCGCGCCTCCATCATGCTCTACTGGCTCTTCGTCCTGGAGGGCGTGTCCATCCTCCTCATCATCAGCGTGGACCGCTTCCTCATCATCGTGCAGCGGCAGGACAAGCTGACCCCGCACCGGGCCAAGGTGCTGATCGTCGGCTCGTGGGCGCTGAGCCTGTGCGTGTCCCTGCCGTCCGTGGTCGGCTGGAGGACGGGCGTGGCGGGTGGCGGCGCAGGTAGCGGCGGCTGGGCGCCGCCCCAGTGCGTGCTGGGTTACTCGGACTCAGTAGCCGACCGCAGCTACACGGTGCTGTTGGCCGTGGCCGTGTTCTTCGTGCCGTTCGCCGTCATGCTCTACTCGTACGTGTGCATCCTCAACACGGTCCGCCGCAACACGCTGCGTGTCCACAACCACGCCAGCGAGCGCGCCCGCCCGCCTGCCATGGGCCGGGCGAGCAAGGCCAGGCTGCAGGCGGGGCTGCAGCGGCCGCCACACGTCAAGGTGGACATGAGCTTCAAGACGCGGGCCTTCACCACCATCCTCATCCTCTTCGTGGGCTTCTCCGTCTGCTGGCTGCCGCACACGGTGGTCAGCCTGCTGGCCGTGTTCAGCCGCCGGTTCTACTACAGCTCCGTCTTCTACCCGCTCAGCGTGGGCGCCCTGTGGCTCAGCTACCTGAAGACGGTGTTCAACCCTGTCATCTACTGCTGGAGGATCCGCAAGTTCAGGGAGGCGTGCCAAGAGTTCATCCCCAAGAGCTGCAGGCTGTGTCCCAGGGTGCCGGGGCGGAGCCGCCGGAGGGTGAGGCCCAGCAACGTCTACGTGTGCAGCGAGACTCAGTCGGCCGTGTGAAGCCTGGAAGACCAGATGAGCAATGAAAGAGCCAGTGGCTGCTTTTTAAAGGAGCACTATGTCATTTTTGTACCTTTAAATGATGGTTCCAAAAATTGTTTTTGATGACACCTTGACTTATAACAGGGAGGATGCCACTGTTAGACACAGTGACAACACACCTGTCCTGTCACTTTCTCTTCTACTGTTTTAATCAACTTTTCCCCCCATTGCGCCTCCTCCAGCGACAACTTATTTAGTCACAGACGAGGACTAGCAGTGTCTCTGAAGCCAGAAAGGCGATTGTCACATCCTGAAGAATGTGAAGTTTGTCCTCTGCATATGGGCCCCCTAGAGTGGTCTAACCTCCCAAGTCCAACCAAAGTGCCAAAGCAGGGAGGCAATGGGTACCATTTTTTTAGTCATTGGTATGACCCAGCAAGGGCTCGAACCCCCAACCTCCCAGTATCAGGGGTGGATACGCCACACCACTAGACCACAAAGTGGATGTTGATAACTGTGTGTGTTGCCGGGGGAGTGGCCAGCCAATGAAAGTTTTTTTTTTTTTTTAAAAAAAGGCCAACTTGAAGTACAGTGACAGTTAAAAAGTCACTGTGCTGTACACAGGTTTGAACTAGCAACTCTTGTCTTTTATCAATGTGGTTGAAAGCTCAGTGTTTGAAAATGCTGGCTCACGTCTGTTGTGGTTTGTGAAACTTATCCAATTCAAACTGTGTCACACCACCATTGGGTTCTCTCTCCGCGTGTCATATCTGTGTTTAATGATGTAATTTCCGTGTCGTTGCCAATGCTATTGTGGTGATTTCATTAAGATCAGATAGTAAGCTCTAACCATGAGTGTGTTTACAGCAGTTTGTCAACATGTTGAGCTCATGAACTTTTGCACCGTTTTATTATTGTGTCATCAATGACTGAGGCTGTTAATATACTTTGAGGTTTCAGTGAAGGACTGGGATGTGCACATGAAAAAACGTGTTCTCGCCAGCTGCTCTAACAAGTTCGAACAAACCATATCGAGAGACAATGAAATCGGTTGCGAGGTCAATTCAGACATGAGTTCTTGCAAGTGGATGTTAATCTACTAGCACTGGAGCCGATACAGACCGTTTGTTGAATGTAGCCAGTTGAGTGAATTCACGTGGGAAACCGATCCCTGCGTTTCTCAGAAGAATCCGACTGATGAAATTCTCTAAGTGCACTGCGTGCGTCATCACTTGCTGTTTATGATGAGATTGATAAGATTTAATTACATTTGCTTTCACATCACTGTGTTGAAGATGAGCAGCTTCATATTGCATTTGACTGCTGTTCTGGACAAAGAAGAAAGATGGTGCTGTTCTGTCATTCCTCTATAATTAAGTCAGCTCAAGCTTTTCCACGAAGTGCTGGGAACTTCTTCTTGAATCACACAATTTAGACATTTATTTCTAAAAAATCCTGTTGTTGGGGAACATTACAAATAAAACAAAAGACGACTGACGCAAGGTGAAAAAATCTAAAGATAGGACTGTTGGACTATATGTGAAAAAGAATTGCTCAATCTCAACTTCGGTTTCAGTGGCCAGAGTGACAATGGCAATATATCTGGTTATGTACAGTGATATGATTACAAAAAAAAAAATACTCCACTTATAAAAAATTAAACTATTTAATTGCTGTGTGACAACATTCTAAGGTCCTGAGAGTGGAGCTGACATTCGGTGTCCTATGTGGTGCTTTAGTTAAAATCCAAATTCCAGAGCTCCAGCCAGTTATAATTTGCGGCTTTTTTTTATTTATGGCTCTGGCTCTTGTTTATTTTTGAAAGGTTATGTTGCATTCTAGTCATAATTCATTTATATGCAGAAAATTTGTTAACTTTTTGGCAATTTCTATGTAAAAAGTTTTTATTTCTTGGATATATTTTCAGAATTTCTTACAATGCAACTTTAGTGTATCAGTGCATGTGAAGCAATGCCACGCCTCTGTCATAATTTGTAACTCATGTCTGCTCCAACATTAAGTTACTGTCCTAACTTAATCATTTCAGTTAAAGCTGGACAGAATAGGCCTTCATAGATGCAAACGTGTTTGCATTCGATGCCCACAAATAAAGTTCGGGTTTTGTCAAGTCTGGGACAGGGATACACTGGGTAAGGGCTGTGGTACTATTCAGATTTACTTTGAAATTGTTTTACAAGTTATTAAATTAGTTATTAAATGGATTTCCTGCTATCCAGAAGTTTTATAGTCTTTGACGGCTGTTTTGGTAGCTCATCAGTTGAGGAATCCTCAAGTCAGAAAAATAAATTAATTAAAATTAGTGACAGCAGTTTTGATGAACAAACGTTTCTCTGTTCATCAAAAGCTAATTCCTGCCACGAGGAGATTAGGTATTAGACAAGGGACCAGTAGGACCAATGACTGATAGAAATAGTCTGCTTATTTGATAACTAACAGGACATGAGGCATGCACATGACTGGTAGAGACTGACCTCTGAGAACTGAAAGCTATTTTGATTTTTTGATTTTTTTTTTTAACTTTACTACTGGTCTCGAATAAGTCTGGCCCAAAAACAGTTTGACCACCACTGAGCACGAATCTAATCGATTCTCCTTCAAATATTTTTATTTTATTTATTATTAATCTTGTAACCACTATCGAATCCTTAAATCTTTAAATATTTTTTTTGTTTCTGTTCAGTTGTGCTTATTTCAACATTTGACTCAACAAATTATATTTTTCGGCAGGGCAAATGATCTTTTCCCGAGAGGTTTCATAATTTTGGGCAACAGTTATTTATCAATATTAAACAGTCAGCATAACATTATCATTCTAACATTATCACTAATTTATACAGACGTCAATAACGAGGCAAACCAAGACCAAGCTGGCAAGAGAATTTCGATTTTTAAAATCTAGTTTTCTTTCTTCTTCTTTTCTTTATATATTTTAATGAAAGAGACTCAACAAGCTTGTTAGCTGTCCGCCGCCACTCTGACGCGGTGCATGCTGGGAAAAGCCGGGCATCAAACATGGCGACCTCCACGGGAAAAGATGGTAAAAGTCTCAGTATCTCCGATGTGGACGTTTTACTTCACCCTGAACTCCTGTCCCAAGATTTTATGCAGCTAATTTTACGTGAGGTGAGTTGAACGTTTACGGGGTGATAACATTGAGCTTATATATGCACAGTTTATAGTGTTAATAGCGTTTCTATGTTAGCAAACAAGCTAGCAACGGACCTAGCCGCCTGGTCGCTCCAGTACTGTTTCTCTCTACTTGAGATTGTTTTTCGTGGTGCTTTTGTCTGAACGTCTTTTTATTTCGGGTCAGAAAAACGTCACCACTAGAGATTGCGAAAATCGGGACCGGCTCACAGAGCTGTACCTGCGGCACGTCATCCCGCTGCCGCAGAGGAGTTTACCCAACAGCCGATGGGGCAAGAGGATGGAGCGTAGCCGAGGCAGGGAGACCACAGCCGGTCACAGGTGAGACTGATGAACGGCCGTTTAGGCCTCCACTTTTGTCATGCTGCCAGTCTTAGCTGATGTTTTTATTTATCATCTCACAGACACTAATGGGATTATCTTATTTAGAATAAAGTTAAAATGAGCGTCACAGTTAAAATTTAGCTTGCAAGTCATTGTAAGATTGTGGAATAAGAGATGAGTGGAAAAATGTATGTTGATCTAGAAAACGTTCTAGGGTCTTGTCTGCACGTTCAAAGAAATTACACATTGTAAATCTGCCTTGCATCACCATATTTTACTCTTTACCAGACGGTACAGGTTAGTGCTCTTATTCACTCTAAAAGTGGGTCATTTTCAATTCCAGCAACGATCACAGCAGGAAACGTCCTCTGATTGTTTATGACGGAAGCTCCCCTCACACTGGCGTGCTCAAAGTAAAGAAACCGGAGGGTCGAAGTACCACTTCAGCGACAGGAATCACGGATAGATTAAAACCTCCCCCCGCTGCAAACCTGTCCCACCCCATCCGCAGGCTGCCCGGGAGCACGTCCTCCACTTCCTCCTCCTCCCTTCATCACAGCAACAGCAACCTCAAGCGAGAAGCAAACGGCTCGGTTGGTTCCTTCCCACTGCTCTCTGACAAAATAACCAAATTTTAATCTGCTGTCAGGTTGTTTTTACTATTTGAATGCACTTCTGGAATGTTTTTTAATGTTTATCGTCTTTTTCTTCAGAGCGCCATTAAATCTCCAGAGGTGAAGAAAAAGATCCAACATGTGACGTGGCCCTGACCCATAATTATGTATCTAGAGCTTATGCTCTGAATGGAGAGTCTCCCCACGCCACCAAAATGTCATTATCCACCGGCCGTGCTGTCCACCATGTGTGTTATCCCACCGGTAACCCTGTTACTAGTGTGTCAAGGCCTCCTCAGCGATTTCAGGTCTGAAGGCTAACAGGACAGGTCGGTGCCCAGGAGAAGCCTCGAGGGGACAAACTCCCGCGTTGTGTTCCGCCACCTTAAGTGCCCTTACTGTCGCAGAGCAGCACCTCACCTGAAGTCCCACGCGCTGAGAACTTCCACCGGACGAAACAAGCAATACGGCTCTGATCTCTGAACTCCACATAAAGGATGGTCTGCTGTCATGTCTGTTTTGGAGGAGTCTTTCAGAAAGAAGAACAATGTGCGAGTGTTTGTGAAACTGTATTTTTTTTGAATGATGGGTTTGTTGGACAGGTTAATTGAAGTTGTCTGTGTCTGTCGAGGAAGTTGCCGTTTCTATAATGATAGAATTGGTGGATATTTCAGTATTGTGTTGTTATGAGTGAGAGGGAAAAAAAGTAAGAGCGCTGACCATGGCGTTTTCATTTTTCAAGTGTATTTATTTGAAATTTCGAGTTAGCTTCACAGTTGTCTTTGCATTGGATGTCTGTCATGTACACAGGAATAGTATTGTCACGATAGTGAGTCGACGGTCAGTTGCAGTGACATTCTAATAAATACACTGTATCAACACAAGAATTTCATCTGCTCTTTTATGACATAGCATATTAGGTCACTAATAACATTCACGCTACTCTTTACTTGGACTAATACTTCCATAAGTAAAGGAATTTTCTCTCTTCTAAAATAGCAATCTCCTATGTACTTTTATTTGTATTAACATTTTTATGCAGTGTTTGCCCAGTGTATCCTAGAGAAACATTCAGCAACACAAGAATTTGAAGTGATTTCATGCATTCAAGACAATTTTAACATAGACTAACTAGATAACTGAGCTCATTAACAATCTGCTAATTACAATGTGTAAGTAATCCATGCACAAAGTAGTAATAATTAAATTTCAAAGTTAATTGAAGGTTCATTTTTGAAGCACTTTATTTGGTGTCTACTGGCAAACCGATTACTATCAGGTGGCAAATGCTTTCACCTTCCTGCTAACACTTAATACATTGTGTCAAGTAGACATTTTATTTTCTGAAAACAGACAATCAGTCTGTATTTCTTGGCATATATTAACACTTATAAACAAGTAGTTTCCGTGTTTGTTTTTTTTTGTTTGTTTTGCTAGTATTCGTGTTGTTCCTCTAATATATTATCATTTATTTCAGATTAGATCAGCTCCTCGTCTGGACAATTACATGTCCTTGCCACACTCGGGGCACAGGATGTCATCACGCTCAGTCAGGAAGCCGCGGCCAACCAGAGAGACGGAGCACTGCTTGCAGTTGAAGCAGTCGTTGTGCCACTGGCGCTCCTCGAAGGAAATGTACTTGCTGCCTCCAAGACCTAAAGGTGGAGAGCATGCTCAGTGAAGAACATCCACTTAAAATTTTATTTTAGATTAAAAAAAAAAATCAGGTTATAATATGTAATACATTTGTGCCTACCACTAATGGGGGTGGTGCAGGAGGCACACTTCTTGGCATAGAGGTTGCAGAAGCAGTTCAGACAGTAAGCAAAGTCATCTCTGGAGGTAAACCTCTGGCCAGACAGCTGCTGCTTGCAGCTGGTGCACAGGAAGCAGTCCTTGTGCCACGGCTGCTCGCGGTAGGTCACACCACCAGTGGTGATGGGCTGGCAAAGAAGAATGGCAAACCTTTACACACAACTGTTTTGTGTAACCATATATATATTTGTTTTTTTAAAAGTTGGTCTTCAAGTTAAACATTAACAGTATAAATTCTGTTTTTCTACCTTCTTGCAGTGCACACACTGCATAGCAAACTGCTTCTCATAGCAGGGCACACAGAAGTTGTTGTTGTCCTTGGGTATGAAGCTCTTGGTGCCGATGGGCTGCTGGCACCTCTGGCAGGAGAAACAGGTCTCGTGCCAGCTATTCCCCTTGTGCTCCATCTTCCTGGAGCCTTCAGAGTTGAAGTTCAGTTAAAGGTTATGCTTTATATAAATTCTTAAATGTCAACCTCCTGTTATGATCCTTCTCAAATTAGTCAGAAAATGTTAAAACATAGAGGCTACTATGTTGTCTAGAAAATCTAGGCATAGATATGTATATGCACCAGAACTTGGTTTATACATGTTTGAGTATTCTGTGATAGATTAGACCCAAAGCATAGCTAAAACTATGACTGCAGCATCGAGACAACCTGAACACCCTCCACCCTTCCCCTCCAAAAAAAAAATTCATGTGACTCAGATGAAATACATGTTCCGCTTGTGACCGTCTCCGTACCTGGCATGATGGTTTTCTTGCAGTCGTGGCACTTGGAGGAGTACTCGTTGGAGTAGCACTCTGTGCAGAGGAGCTGCTCATCCTTGGTGGAGAAGGGCTTGTCCACCAGCGAGCGCTTGCACTGGAAGCACTTGAAGCAGTCCTCGTGCCAGTGGCGGTCCTTGTAGGACAGATCCTGCAAGTGCAGCAGATGGACGCTCAGAATCCAGCCTGCGATTGGCCTTCCGGACCGTTGTTTTGCCTCTGTTTTGTGACCTTGCTTACCCTGGAATTGCAGCCAATGGGCTTCTTGCACTCCTCGCAGGTGTTGGAGTACAGGCTCTCATAGCATTTCACACAGTAGGGATTCTCCTCTCTCAGGACGTACTTCTTCCCAAACAGGGACTCCTTGCAGTAGTGGCAGTCGTAGCGCTCGGTCATGTTGATCCGGAGGGACTCACCTGAGGAAGGGTCACATGGTGGCAGGGAGTGAATCAGAAAGGTGAGGTAACATTTGGTGGAAACCAAGTTTTAAAAGAAGAAGTGGAAAACAGCTTTTTTTTCTGGACGGTAGAGGACTTCCTGTTAAGATTCACAAAGACGAGACTCCCCGAGATTGTCATTGTTTTTCCTTGTTCCAACCTTGTTCCTTTGCACAAAATCAATTTTTTTCCCATCTTACACCACCCCCACCCCAACACTCTTATCACTCCCTCCCATCTCTCTGCGGCAGTCCTCGGGTCTGTTCTTCGTGTCATGAGTCAGCCGGGTGGGGGTTGAGGAGGGTGACAGATGAGGAGGCCATAAATAACTCCTATCAGTCCTGCTCAGAGACAGTCGACTTCTGCCATGTTGCATACCAGCGCTCAACACCGCCACTGTACCCGCACTCGTCCATCTCCTCACATTTGGTTGTCAGCGCCGGTGTGTACAGTTTACCCTGTCATCGTGCATGTGTGCGTGTGAGTCATGGTATAAGTGGGTTTTGAATTGCACTGATCATAATGGCAGCTTACAATTTGCAGCTGTTTGTGGTCTGGCTGTTAATCCCTTCACTTATCCCACCTGTGCTTAGTGCTTCAGCTCTGGCGGCCAAGGGTACTAAAGGCGATGTGTTTTAATGTGCACGTGATGTGCCTTCAGAAGGTAACGGTGAAGCTTCACACCATCTCCTTCATGCCAAGCCATAGCTTTAAATCCTTTCAAGTGTATTTGTGCTTTCCGTATGGAGTCATCGGGCGGATTTTGAACCCCAAAGACTTTTTTCTATTTTCCTTGATGACTGTTCGACTGAACATTAGATCTCTGCAGCATCTTCTTCATAACTTCGCCGCCTTGAATGATTTATTTCTGATCAAAGTTCTGTGAGTGACATCCCAGGACTTTTGGCGTTAGGTTCTCCCAACTGGCAGAAATTTTTGGATGTTTAAATCCGCCTGCTGTTTCTGCTCCGAGTCATTCCCAACCCCTCCCACATTCCCTCATTGTCTCCCACCTCCCCCAACCCCGCCGCTGTGACTCACCTAGCTTATATAAGGATTTATCTGACGCCTAAAAATAAAGAAAAGGATAATGTGGAGTGCCACAAATAAAACCTTCAGCTATCCAGATATGTCAGGCAGCTGTTTTTCCATCTTCTGGGCTCTCTTTGATGCGGCCAATCTTGGGATCTCAGGCCTTAATGCCAATGTGAGCTTCAGCTTCAGCCAGTTGGGTTTAGATTTCTGGTCTGTGCACTTGGAGTTTCAGAATAAAACAAAGCAAACAAACCAACAGAAATCAATGCATTTATTTTAAATCAACTGCCTTGGGGTTATAATTGTAAAGAACTTTAATCCTTTCCTCAATTTGTTTTATACATTTGAATGCTCTTAGGTCTCAGGAACTTGTGTAACTATCAACTAACCATTAAAAACTGCAGAAACCTGTATATCTGTATATTCCTATACATTTTTTGTGTGTCTGAAGCATTGGAGCTTGTTGTCCTTTACAATTAACTGCATACAAAATGCACTAATAATTGCATTATAAGTGGCTAATGGAATAAAAAGCTTAGATCAAATTAAGCTATAAACTGAATTATAATCCAGTGAAGCGTCAAATTGGAGACCAAACTCTGTAAAGCAAGTAAATGTAATAAAAGTAATAAAAACATCTGGCTGCTCCTAAATATATACTAAGATTTGCACACTACTTAGTGTGTTAGGTGCGATGCTAAGTAATTGACACTCTGAACTTTTACAGAAATATTTCTAATCTTTGGTTGCTCTTTTAGACCATCAGGTGACTTTTTCTGATTTGTACTGACCTAAAAAAGAAAATCTCTGAAAAATCCCTTGAGAGAGTTTTCTCCCTCCAAAACCCTCAGAGTGATTTAAACTGTCTTAAAAAATCCACTAAAGTAAGTGTACAGCCAGGAACCGAGTCCACCAGTAGTTCTGCCAAAGGTCACAGTGAACTCAGAAGGATGGGAGGAAAGAATAGGATGGGAGGCAGAAGGGTTGTGTCAGATTTTGGACAAACTCAGAGAAAAAAAAAATTGGGGAAAAAAACGCCACAAGGCTCTGACTGAGGCGCCGACAGTGGGAAAAGAGAGGAAGTAGGTGGTTAAATGGGGATGGTGCCTCGCGGGGTGGATAGAGGAGAGGAAAGTGGAGGGGAGGCAACAGGTAGGAGGACACTTGGTGCTATGCCTCCTGCCCTTTAGCCCCCGGGGTGGGCGATGGAAGAGATGGGTGGATGAAGACCAGTGAGGAGGAGGAGGACGGATGGGTGGGTGGAAAGATGGACGAGCGGATGGATGGAGAGTGGAGCAGCTGAACAGAGGAGGCTCTTACCTTCCTGTGTGAGGAGTGTGTGCCTGTGCGGAGTCTGGGGCAGACTGACGGGCGGCCGGGAGGCAGGGGCTGTTGTTACTCCTGATTGCTTCACCCCACCCATCGGGGGCCTAATTGAAAATAGGGGAGGGGGCAGGGGATCTTTTTTGAGCTGATCTATAAATACGGCGGTGCCTCACACAGATAACCCCTTCTCTCCCTCTCTCCCTCTCCCTCTCCCTCTCTTCCTCTCTCGTTCGCTCGCTCAACGCGCTGGACCATGTGGCCTTTTAAGGTCACTCAGTTGTTCACGCCCTCACCATGCAAGCCTTTTCCACTCACCTTATTGCTTCCACCCGACTCCCGGTTATTGTAATTTTTCTCTTAACGGCTGCGTTATCGCGTTTGCGTTACTCGAGGGCGCAGTTTCGCGCGCACTTATGCAATCACGGTACGTCCCACTGAGGACTGTCTGGTGATTAATGGAAAGGCCACCAAGGGTCAGATGTCAAACACTTCGGCCCCCCAAGAATCGCTCCTATATACGTCTCTGCTTCCCCGTATTTCCTCTCACGGGGGAATATCGGTTTTAATCCCGAGCATCCAGCTGGGGTTCATGTCCTGGACCTGGCGGTGACAGACAGCCAACCCCATGCTGGAAAGCAAACTGTGGCTACGGTGGCAGCAACATGCCGAGCTCATATTCACCCTCTCGCTGTGTGTGTTTCTCCCTGCTGAAGCAGGTTTTCCTGACCCGGTGGTCTCTGGACTCTCTCCAGTGCGCAAATGCGTCAGAAGATTAAAGGGCTCTATTTCTAGAACAGCATGAAAAGACTGGTGGATCACAAAGTGTTGGGTTTTGTGTGTGTGTGTGTGTGTTCATGTGATATTCGTGCTCAGAGTTATATGTGGGTTTTTTTTCACCACACTTTTATCAGCATCTCATCAGCATTTTGCACCAAAGACATATTTCTCAGTTGGGATTGTGAGAGTACAGCACTGTAGCTTCTAAATAACAAATGAGATGTATCATTATTCATGTTCCTGTCAGGATAGTTGTTTGTATATTACTTTGCAGCGTCATAAATGTGTTTATACATAGGACATTATAGAAAATATAAAGCTGAAAGCTTAAAAAAATGATGTGTTGTACATATGCAAATGTGATTATGAACATATGTTCTCTCATATGTCTCTTCCTTAATTGTTATGTTCTTCCGACTTTTATTGTGATTTCATTATGCTCGGGTTCTTCTTGTCCGCATTCACCAAACTTTGGCATTTAATCATATCTGTATTAGCATATTAAAATACTAGACTAGCACAGACAACGTATAATCCCACCCCGTGTCCACAGCTTCGTCTTCGGCGTTTACCCTGAGATCTGCTAGGCAGTGTTTCCACATTTTGTTGTGAAAAGGGATTTCGTGAGAGAATTCAGTATTTACACTCAATTGTATGCTGGAGTCAGTGACTGCCTTGTAGAGTAGAACCATCTTGTAGGCTCTGAAAATATTTTACACGTGCGCCAGTACACTGATGACACGGCTGGCGGAACCATTTTGTGTTCAGGATCCTTTTTAAGTGCACTTAGGACTTTTGAGACAGTGGCCTCCAAAGATCGAACCACTGTCTGGTTTACTGCAGAAGCGCCTGAGCTCTCCCAGCTGACCCGACGAACAAGACGCTGTGTTGTTTGGATAAGTTGGCGAAATTGAAGTCAGATGCTCAGTGCATCAGGAAGAGAACAAACAATTAGTTCTGCACGAATGAGGATTAGAGATTTGATTAGATTACTCCACTCAATAGACTTGCAGAATTTCTTTTGGTCATGGGCCCCTCAATGGAAGAATACCTGAAGCTTTTTACCTCTAATACAAGCGGAACACAGATACAAATTGCAATTGTTCCGCATGTTCCATTCCTATTTACAATGTAAACACATGACATGACATTGATATTGTCTGTCAATCATTAGGGTAAGTGAATATGAGACACGCGGTCTGATTAAATTGTTGTTTTCCTGCTGGAGCTTCTCTCAAGATGGCCCAACCAGCTTTCCGGTCCCAGGTCTTCCCTCCTTCCCTTTGCAGTAGCATAGCCACGCCCCACCGCCTACTCTGTGCTTCGGATGGAGGCCTCCAACTCAGCTGCTGGGGGGATAAAGATGCAGCTGTCTGGATACTGCAAGGCTATCACGATAATAAAGCCCGGCACTTACTTATGCTGCAAATTAGGCAATTTGGGAAGGTCAAGCTCTGCGCACCCCACAGACACAAGTGGATTGTTAATCATTAAGGCCACGGCAACCGGCAACCAAGTCTTCCAAGATTCAATATGATCTCCTGGAAGATCATAGTCGGGAGTCAAACTGTGGAGAAGCGTGAAAAGAATCTGAGAATATACGGCGTTATTATGAAGACCTCCAAGAGAAACCATAACTGGCCTGAATGATTTTGGCCTCCTACTGCTGCGACAGGTCTTGAAGCTCAGCAGTTGCTTAACTGTGTTTATAGGAGTTCATGTTGGAGTTCATGTTGTTAAAGTGAGGCATTGACTATGTGAGAATTCTTCTTTACTTTAAAGCTGGAAAAAGTCAAATGAATTGCTTAACCGTGGGGAGATATGAATAAATTCAATGTAAGGCATCAGCTAGGAACCAGTTAGCTTATTAGCATAGATTTGTCTCCGTTAACTTGAAGAAATTCCTTGAATCTTTTTACAGACAATTGGAAAGCTGATTCGTGTCTGAAGTGTTTTTAATCTTCAATGGTAGGCATTGCTCAAAGTCATAACGGTCAATCGCCAAAGCAGATAAGTAGCTGTATACAGATTCCTCTTTCTTTTTTTAATTAAAGTAATTGCTTGTGTGCCTCTATGAATCAAACAGATAGCTAAGTCCAGCTAAGCCCCGACTCCATAAATTAAAGGTGTATCTTTACACTGTCAATGACAAAGAGCTATTTATACATTTGTTCCAGAGATGAGGCGTATGCCCTGTATAAATAAGCACCATTATTCATTGTAAGGCCAGACAGAGATGAGTGGGAACGCTCTCCCTTGGATTTTTAAAGCTCTATGTGCAATAGGGTTTTTTTTAAAACTCTCAGCTGTTCATTTTGAGGACTTTTGTAAGGAAGGGATTTCAAATAAAAAATGTACAGTATGCATGTATGTATATATGTACAGTTTCAGGAAGTGAGAACGAAAGCTGTGGTCAAGTGGAGAACTTTGTGGTTGGATGTGAGCTTGGTTGTCGACTCTGACCAACAACAGGAGGCAAGAGGTTAAAAAAAGACTTGAAGAATCGTCCAAGAGTCCAAGAGTCCAAGTCGATACCGAGCCGCCCAGAGACAGATGAACTCCAAACAGGCAGAACATATTCTGGCAGTGGCTGAAAGAAGAGCCAGGTTCTTCGTGACAACTGTGGAGATCAGTCTGGTACTGCTAGAGTTTGCCCCAACCATGCTAAGATTGAAACTAAACTAGATTATACTTTGCCGCTGCGTCTCGGATTTCCCCTTACTGTCTAGATAAGAATAATGAGAAGCTTGCTGTGCTAATTATGACTCTCACCTCTCTGTCTGGGAAATAAACGTACTGAGGGAGGGGGTGGGGGCTTTAAAAGATTAAACCCACCCTGAAAGAGTTTAGTCAATCAGTCCTGACTAATATTCCTGTCACTACTAAGTCCATGTAAATTAGATGATGTAACGTCCCCTGGACTCTGCAGATACTACTGCTGAAGTCTGTCTTTTCATCTTAGAATGTCTTTATCCACCTGCAGTTTGCCTCACCTTAACACATGCAAAGCCAGTATTCATAAAGTTCTGCATAACATGGAGAACCCATCCATCCATTTTCCATACCCGCTTAGTCCCGAGGTCAGGGTCACGGGGGTCTGCTGGAGCCTATCCCAGCTGTCTTAGGGCGAAGGCAGGGGACACCCTGGACAAGTCGCCAGTTCATCGCAGAACATGGAGAACCATAACACGTAAAACAAAATGTACATCATTATCTGTCAGAGATCCTTTCACAACTTGAATCTTTTTCCAGTGGTTTTGGAAACAAGATTTTCTTTTCACCTCTGCTGAAACTTCTTTAGAAGACCAGATTCAGTTTAACAAGTTGATACCCTCTATTCTGCTTCCATTCTCTAACAGGCTAATGCAGTCTCATCTGACCCGATTTATCCGGACAACAACTGGCCCTCTCTGACCATGGCTCTGTTTATCTCCCTAATTCTGTCAAAGAAACAGCAGCTGTCATGCGGCACTGGCAGCCAGCACTGAGCGCCATGTCCCAGAATACAGATCCAGGGGATCTAGGGGACTGGTGGGAGCTCGGGGACTCATGGTGACAAGGTGGCAGCTGGGGGTCAACAGCACTCATTTAGTAGTACTGTCAGAATTTCAGTGATGTGGCCTTTTTTTGACAGCAACATCGTTTTGATTGTCGCTTGATGAGGTTTGGAATTTGAAGACTGCTCACCGGATGGGAAAAGTAGTCAATGCATTTTTCTTTTTGACAGTGATCTAATTGAATTATCAGCAATGCTGTGTAAAATGATGTGCTGTGTATCCATTGTGAAGTGCCTCGTCCTAATGCAGATCTACATTTTAAGGCACTGTGGCAAAATTTGCGAGTTGCATCCACGTGTGTGGATGAAAAATCCATCTCTTCTGGTAGGACTGTTTCTCTAATGTGTCAGCGCTCATTTGTGCTGTAGGCTGCCTGTGTCATTAGTGCAGCATTGCTGTGAGGGTGTGTGCTTGAACTACAAGTGTTTTTGAGCAGATGATTTTGGCCAGTTGCATCACAAGAAATGCCAATATCAACGGTCTCCAAGGATTATACTGTATTACACTGCGTCAACTGTCAGTGGTTTTAAAGTTGTGGTCAATTGATCTATCTCAGCAGAGACACTTAACACAATTTCTGTTTTTCATGACATGGAAGCCAGTGAGTAGCAAACATAGTGCCGGACACATGGCTCCTCGCACACATCATCACTTCCTGTCAGGTGCACTTGAAGACGCGGCCCTTCCTGCCAAAATAAAGGCTGTCAGCACTGTAACCGTAGCTCCGCTCATCTCCAGGCCTCTCTGCAGTCACTCAGTGGGATGATTATGCTCGGCTACTGATGTTATGAGGGGCGTGGGTCTCAAATGGAAGATGTCCTCATTATAGCACCGGCAGATAAACTGTTGACATGTCTAAATTAATAAGCCAAGCCAAGCCAGTGTATGTAAATACTGACCATTCCATTAACTTTTCACTTTAACGGCAGACTGAAAATGCTCATATAATGTTACGTCTTACTCACGGGGCCATAAAATGTCAAATGGGTTTGTGTTAAATGGCATTGAGGTGTAAAATGTAACTATTCGAACACTCAGGCTGAAACGCAGATCTTAACTGCTTTGTTCTAATCTACCGTTTACTCTTCCTAATGTGATCTCTCACAGCTTCCAGTACAGTACATTCAACAAAAAAGGGTTTGTATCAGGTTTATCACAAAATCGCTGTGTAATTTCAACATTCTGACCTCACTGTAATAACCTTGAACATAACGTAACTGTGTTTAACTCACAATGATTTGTTTAGCTTCTATCAGGAAAAGGTTACAGAGAATCCTGTATGATCTGTTTACAAGTGTAGGTGCACAGGTTGTACACATGGGGGCAGTGTAAAACAAAAAATTAGAACGCCACCTTCGGTCAATTATACTTATTTTATAGACAAATCATTGAGAGTTTGAAAGCGCTAGCTAGTATTGTTGATAGTGTCCTAGTTAAGAATGGTAATTTGCAGTGAAGTAAATTCCCGACTTGAATGAATCATGGCTAAAACATTCATATCTCTTAGAGATATTGCACGTTTAAACATTTTTTTTTTGTCATAAACAAACTGATAATAATCAGAGCACTGGGTTCCTGACTCAAGTATCAGTCCTGACAAGGCATTTTTACGAACAGAGAACTTGGTTACAATAAAGCATAAAAATGAATGAGGAAACAGTCACTCGTTGTTACTTGCTTTAGGGTTTACACATTTTTTCAGGATACATAAAAATGTCAGTCCACCAGTTCTGGTGTAAAGAACCCCCTGTAAGGTGCAGATGTGCTGCTAATGTAACCAGAATAAACATGCGCCCAATTAAACAATCGCTCCATTTATCATCTGGGAGCGACATCGTACCCACAGTTTGCCTTTTTCCTCTCCGATGTCCTGTACCAGTCCCGGTTTTAGTGATGTCACCAACGGAACCGGCAAACAAGTTACAAGAAAACAGAAGTGTCTCCCCGGAAATGGAGGGATATGTCTCCAAAAGAAAAGTATCTTGTTTCTTTAATAATGACAGTATGAACATCAAGATATACTTTTATTTGTTGGTGATTTATATTTTTCATACATAAAGAAACTTACTAGATAAAATTACGAAGTAACACGCGGATCTCACGCTGTTGTTACTTTTTATGCGTGTGTATTACCAAATGTACAAAATTATTATTATTATTATTATTATTATTATTATTATTATTATTATTATTATTATTATTGTTATAAGTAGTAGCAGTTGTGATAGTAACATTGGTAGTAGTAGTAGTAGTAGTAGTAGTAGTAGTAGTAGAAGTATGTCACTTTGATGATAACGTATAATGACGGGTAGCGTGCTCCTTCACAATTTTGTAACCTGTGGCAAAACTTTGTTTGTTTCAATTTACACTATTGCCAAAGCAATACGCCTAAAGCCTCCGATTGTGCCAAATGTCGCTTTATTTTTGAAACACCACCGGAAGTAGAGTATCCATCCGGACCAGCCAGCCGGAGTGATCGATGTGGAGGCAGTCAGCCTGCGACAGAAAAACAAGCAAGAATAGGCAAGGGTACTTCGTGCTTCGCCCACGTCTGAAACCAAGGGGGAAAGCAGCCAAAACCGAGGAAATGTGGATTTAAGCGCCTTTCCCCGTCTCTTCTCCTCCGCCTTAGTTACTTCTTGTTCGGGCCACGGAGCTCCCCGTTTTTTCCGGCGTGTTGAGCGTGTCGCTGTTGGCCCCCTTTTCTCACTGGAGTGAACACTAAGGTAAGCCACATGAACTGTGGAACTTGGTGCTGCCGCGTCCGGCTCTATCTCGCTTTTAAACCGCATTTTTTGGTGTGTTTTCGTAACGTCTCACTCACGCGCTGCCGTCAAAGTTGACCGGAACAAAAAAAAAAGGCTCCCTGTCGCTTCACTTTGTTGGGTTTGACGCTGGGCTTCTTTGTCCACTCGCTGGGTGCTTTTACTACTCATTGTGTTGATTGGAGCTCGGCGTGCCTTGCGCCTCTCCCCCCACTCCACAGCCTTTAACAGCACAGATATGTACAAACGGTCATTTTTTGGTAACATACATAAAACATAGTGAATTAATTCTATCCTCTCTACTATTAATCCTCAACTTACACTCGACCAGCTAATGGCATTTATAAGCACGTCTTTATTCCTTCATCCAGATATCGCGTTTATTTACTCAGTGTACATATCTCTATCTTACATTTTTATTTTGGATTTTAGTCCCTGCCTGATGATTTTTTTTTTCTTTCTCCCCACAAATATTTTTTATAATCTTGTATCACAGACGCGGTCGCTTACACAATGAATTTTCCCCCAACAGCACAGACTGGTGACTGGTGCCACATGCTGAGCTTGTCAATGTGTCTAGTGGCTTTTCGTGGTAACTACAGCACACATCTATCCCATCAGTCCCTGCGAACCAGTGGAAGGAACCGTTGTCCCCTTTTTCCCCCTGGCCTATCCGGAGGATTTTGCGCCTCTTCGAATGTAAATTTTGTGGCCCTTTTGAGGAACTGGGACTTAGTTTTTTTTTTTTTTTTTTTATCGGCTCTCTGGTTACTTGAGGGTGCTGCTCCTGACAGGTACGCTCTTCTTGGCACACCTATTTTTGCTAGACACACCCTCTCCTCAGGGCACAGCGTGAGCTGCGAGACAAAGTCCGTTCAGCAATGACAAGTATGTGGAAGTCAAGTGCGATTGCAGATCACAGTCAGGGCGCTTGTCATACAAATCATTTCCAAGCTCAGAGGACTCCAAAGGAAACCGAGTGAGCTTTGCAGATGACAACACTTTATGCTCTCTGGAAGGAAACTCAAGGCGAATATGGAAAGGTTTTTGCTCCGCAGCCCCTAAATAGTTACATTTAGTGCTGCTTTCGCTGCATTCTTCTTTTCTTCTGCAGTTTTTCCAATGCCAAAGAAGTTAATAATTGCTTGAGGTTAACCATGGAGCAGATATTCCGTGCCTGGTTGCTCCTTTCACTTACTTTCCCCATGCCTGGTGGATCTGATGCTGGGCTTCACTTTTGTGAGCCTTATTAGCAGAAAATTCAACTGCATAAGCAGCTTCCACGTGCCCAATATGTCCCTTTTTGAAAGGCAGGGGAGAGAAAAATGCATTTTCCCATTTCCCCATATAGAATGTATGAGCTGTTGGCTGTTGCTCTGACAAATTGAAATGTGTGGTGCTGTTTTATTTTATAGGGAATGTGAAGGCTGCACTTTTTCATGAATTAAGCAAACAACCGTCACAAAGGTCTTCTGCTGGTAGATACGATGCATCCCCAGTAATTTGCATATCCCATTCTGCACGGCCTTTGCGTCGGAATATGTTTTTGCGTTATATAAGGTGTTTGTCAATGGGCCAAGAGTGAGCAGATGGTTCTTCGAGCCTTGTGTAAGTTGAGCTGTCCTCCATTAGATAGCCACTGCCTGCAAGGCGTCTGGACATTAAATACGGATAAAAGCTTTTTATCATTTGCTTGAGTTTTTTTTTTTTTTTTTAAACGGTGAATGAGCCAGAAATGAATACACATTTATTGTATCCTTGTTTTAGAAAGACTGTTTAATCGCTGTGAGAATGGATCCATAGTCTCTAAACACAGCATCTAGCATCAGTCCGTAGAAAGGTCGCTTAAGAGCTACTTCTTACAGTACAGTTAAGCTCCAGTCAATCAATAATTTAATTTTTAAAAAGCAACATAACTTTGTCCTTGAGAACTTTCAAAACTTTTTCTGAACTTTTAGAGCTCACACCACTTCCTGTTGAAGGATTAAATGTTTAGTCTAGCGTGACCTTTCATTAACATGTTAGTTAACATGGTCCGTAAACACACACATTGACGAAGAAGGTCAAAGTAATGTCCCCGGCCAGCAATCCAAGTTCATAATTGTTAAACATCCGTCACTGGTGTTAACTTTGAGGAATATGACTGCGCCTGCAACGTTCTCCAAATCAGATGTAGATTTCATACAAAGACTGGCAGCTTCGACAAAAAAAAAAGAAAAAAAAAGTTGATGCCGAAGGTTAAAGCCGAAAATGTCCAAGCCTTTCCTGCACTGATTGGATAACAGGCTCATTCCTCTCTTCACTATATTTGATTGCACACTCATGAGCTGTGAATACTTGCAGTCTTCACACGCCACAAGTGATTAAAATCATACAGCGCTTGCACAATGTTTTGTTCATCTGTTGTGTTGAGTAGGCGCTCGTGCAGCTAGAATATGCATGAAGCACTTTTCTTTTCTTTTTTTACTTTGCGATCATCCTAAATGATCTGATCCAAAGTGTGTCATGTTGTCTATAGACTTTACTTTGGGGCTGGGTAACAAATCACGGCTTTTACTTAATGACTTAACTTGATAGTGAAAGTTTATTTTATTGGATGGCTGCACAGTATTTTGCCTATTTTAAAATGGTTTGCAGTTTGCATTAGACTCTTGAATGACAGAAACTAGATCTAATTTGTTCTGAAATCATAACTGATTCACTCACTAGAGAGTCTTTAAAAATAAAAATTTGGACACATTTTTGATGTCTTTATGTGGCGAATCTGTGTTCCTGCGCTGCCGGACATCATAGCTCATCCCTTCTATTGAGAGAACAGCTATGCTACTGTTATGGGGAAGTGTAATTCTTGCGTTGCTCCTGAAATCCTAATCGCTTCAGGAGAGAAGCAATTAAAGACGTAATTAAAAGGTGCAGACGCAAAATGGACTTTTGTCGAGATATAGAGCCAGACTTCTAAAAATAATTGTTGGTGAGGAGATAAAGGTAATTGTTGGAAAACTCGTTAACAGTCGGATGCAAAGTCTTTGAACTGACGTACTTGTATACACCGCTATTCACTACTGGGTCTATGGCCACTTAATTGGGGATGTTCTAAATGCGAAAGTTTTAAAGCACTGAATTGACTTTGAAGTTTACGTTGCATTTGCCCGCAATCTATGGGTGAGGATGAGCAGTAATGAGACAAAGAATAAATTGTGAGGAACCCTGAAAAGCAACCTGGAGAAGACATGCCTCTGGGACACCAGCAGAACACCAGCAGAACCGCTGATGCTGAACTTGATTGATTTATTAATTCCTTTTTAATCTGCCCTTTCCCTCCTACGGCCCCTTTAATAACACTCTCCAGTTCCATGTTTTTGAATCTGCAGTTTAGGAATTCAATCCTCTCTCACTTTGTCTGCTTTCTCCTCCTCATCCTCTCTACCCATCTGGAATCTTCTTCACCAACACCAAACGCAAGGTCCTAATTGATGTCCGACGGCTAAACTATCAGCCTGTTGGCTCCACTGTCTCTGTGTTACCACTGGGCAGCGGGCCTAATCTTGTATAGCGACGCAGAGGGAGAGCATGAATGGAAGGGAAGGAGCTGGAGTCAGGAAGAGAGCTGGGAGAGGCTAAAGCTGATTATACTTTTGGTGGTACAGCGTCTCATCATTATATCCACAAAGGCACGCCCGTGGACTTCGGAGTCTGCCGAGGTTACCTAATGTTGCTGAGGACTTCAAACTTCAGAAGAAATATGTCGGAGTAGTCGCAATGATATAATTAAGACTAACAGATTCCTACCAAAGTCTGGTACGCTTGCTGCGAGATATCCAAGAAATGTGCAAATCAAACTTGTTAGCGCTCTCAATAAAGAAATTGCAACCTAAATTCATTACCAGGGCAAGAAATCAGGGCGTCAGCGGCTTCGGACTCCTGTCAGTGTTTGCTGCTTACTTGGCAGAAAGCCAGTACATTAGGAGAGACACTGATAAGTGAAATCCCACTCTGCCTGGCAGGAGAGTGTAAACGATGTGGGGAGAGTGTAGAGTTCAGGCCCTCGAGTGTCTTTGCACTACGAGAAGCATTAGGACATTGCGTCGACTTCCACTTAGCGTAGGCGGGTGCAAAATCTCAGAGCAGTCGCTTTGCCGTGTTTGAAAAAAAAACAAAAACGGGAGGGTGGCTGAGGTTGTCTATTGTTTGAAATGACTTATTCATATAATATTTGGGACAAGCTTTAATTGATTTTAATAATGAAATCGATGTTTTCTTCTCTAGCTGTGCTCATCATAACACAAAAGCGTCTCTCTGGGCAAGTGTTGAGTTCTCTCACCCAGGGCGCAAGTTGCTCCGCTTATCTGGACTCCACAGAATGATCCGAGTTCCCCTCAGAGCGACGTCACACCTCGCCGTGATTCAGCCTCATAAATAATCTCGCGCCATTCCCGCAACCATCACGCGTCAAACACGGTGACTCATGTTTGTTTGGGGTCTCCCCACAGAGGGGACGGAGGATCTTGAGCGGCATCGTGTGTATTTTGTCTTAGGCAGACATATGATTTTTGTTCCTGCGACACCCTTGTTGATTATGGTGTAATCATCATAGTTTCCGTGTTATAAATTATACCTTCAAAACTCCCAGTTCCACAAAAAAATACACAATCTAATATCGTAATTAAAATAGGGTTGTAAAATAACACCATGTCTATGAAATGAAATATACGACCGGGACTGGGCAGCTCCAATTTAATTTATACCGATGTTTTTGTTTCCAGGAAATGGAAAGCAGATTGCAGTGTGCCGTACATTCTACTTTTTGCTTCATCACGCGTTGCCTTGGCAATTTTACAAGGGTTTCAGTGGAAACCGGCCTCCGATATTATTACCAAATGCCATGCAGCTGCTTCTCCAAATTAAAATCGTTTTGTGAGAAAATTTACAACAGACTGCCGGCTCATTTTGTATCTTAACGTGACAAAAACTCGCCCGCCTCGAAAGCTTTCGCTGCGAGTGCCACTGCTCGACAGCTCCGCTATGACCAGCCACTACGATTCACTGTAACTGCTTATCGTGATAACCTATAATTGACCTTGTGTCGGCACCGTGTGTTTAATTTGGCCTTAGTTCCACTTCAGTCTCCATCTCCGGTGTTTGCCGGGCCCGACGCAGTCAGCGATTGTAGGCGCCTGCCTCTGCAACATGGAACAGCATCTGCTGCCCCAGAGAGTCACTAATCAGTGAATATTTATGCAGAGCAGCTGGAGGAAATCAGGGGGAAAACCAAAATATCGTTTCCACTAAAATATGATGCCGTTTCAAGCCGATAATGAGCGTCAGACAGCGGAAATATTGGGATGAGTTTGGTGGCTGGTTATTCCTCCCGCTAGGACACACGGGTGAGCCGGCATCAATGAGATTTGCTGTTTTCTGCACTCTAAGTCGTCCATGTGCAAGCGAATCTCAGTCGGCCGGATGAGTTTCTAATAAATAAACCACAGATTGCTCGGCTCTGGCTTAATAAGGAAATGTGGTCGCGTCGCTGTCGGAGGAAATGGCCAAGAGTGCTTCAGGAAGGGGCATCAGAAGTGTTTGCCGGGACTTGCACTGTGGGAGGGACCACGTGGATGGAATTCAGGTCTAGCGAAAACTTGCTGCCAGGTTCGCTGCTTTGACAGCGCAACAGATAAACTATGTCGGAATCGCACAAAGGAGGAGGCAAGTCGAGACACAGAACGCTGGTGTGCTCCCAGCAAGGCTGGATGTGACGGCCCGGCAGCATGCAGAGATTTGCAGTTTGGGGCGGGACTCCAGTGGGATGAGCAGGTGAGCAGAGGTTTTTCAAAATGTAGGCGTTTTCACGACCAGTTTTTTTTGTATTGCGATATTTAGGTTTTTGCTCAATTCTAGGGTAAATGGAAACGCAGCTGCTTTCTCGATATAGATCTTTTAAAATCCATTTAAGAAAGAAAGAAAGAAAGAGAGAAAGAAATCTGCCCACAAAGCCTAATTAAACCTAATTAAAACAGCTCTGCCGCCCACTTTTGGGTCATGAACCACCAGTTGAGAAATGCTGACTTAGAACCCATTTCCCTTTCACCCTGAGGTCTCGAGCATCAGGTGTTGGTCCAGATGGCTCTGTTATTACCTTGCCAATTACCTTACAGGCCATATTTACCGAATAAACTTGAACGCCGACGGTAAGAAGAGGCTTTGTCCATTTTAAATAATTTTAAGTGGTATTGTGGTAATGATGTAGACTACGCCTGAGTGGATAGGTGTACAATTATTGTCATTTCCAGTGGCATCCAAGTCATGCAAAGCATCACAGCTACCGTCCTGCTGACCGTTGCTAATAGTGGCTCTCAATAAATGGATTAATGTTTTTTGGAAAAAGCTGTTGTTTTTTTTTATTGTGTTTGTAATCAGGTGGAACAACAAATCACATGTTTTGAGGATATGAGTTTTATTGGTGGTGGTGCTGCTGCTGCTGCTGCGTGCTTGGAGGTTCGTTTGGCTGCTGAATGGAGCAACATGATAGGCCTCCGCTAATCCATTTGTGCCTCTCTCTGTCTCATATTCTCCGGTGCACACCCACACACACTCACGCAAACGCTCCGAGTAACACACACACACACGCGCGCCCACACAGCTTAAGGAAATCCTGCTTTATTTATGAGACGTATAGCTCCGAGAGCCACAAGGTTCTCCTGAGATTTCCAGACTGCTCCAGCATTCATTCGCAGGCATTTTTGCCCTATCTTCTGTTTTTCCGGCTTGGGCAGAAAACGCGGTCGTTTTCGGCGAGACCTCGGCATCGCCTCTCCACCCTCACGCTCGGATGGCCGGCAGCTGAGGCTCGTCGAACGCATACGCTTTGGTTTGTAATGCGGCGGGGAGTTCAGCGGAAGTCGTGCCATCGTTTGAATGTCAGGGAAGCAGAAATTCCGTCCCGCTGCTCAAGCTCAGGCTCAGGCTCAGGCCTCCCTGCCTCCCTTTCTCCCTCTCGCTCTAAATCAGCGCGGTCGCATTGACGAAATGTCAAGCGAGGAAATCCCACGGCGAAGCGAGCAGCAGCCGAGCTCGGCGGGCTGTGACTGATCAAACAATGCGCTGGGCTGAGATTAACATGATGGCCTCCAGATAGGAGGCAGGTGTCGTCGCTTTTGGCAACGTGTGGTAAGGTCAGAGAGAGAGGAACCTCGGGTGTTTCTGGAAAAGAAAAATAATGGTGTCCATGCATTGGTGCCTAATGCAAGATTTCACCCAGTGTGTTTCTAAAGGCCTCATGGAATCTCATGTTTTGCCTGACCCTGTATTGATGTCTCTTTTGGGGCTTTTGTTCAACAAATGCCACGTTTGATGATTCTCATCTTTAACATTCTGATATCTTGTAATTGAGTCCCCATGCATGAAATCTCACCAACCGCTGATTGGTTGCAGAAAAACCATGTGCATGTCGTCTCAAAAACCATTTTACACTTAAGATCGGAGTGAAATCCTCCCCTCATTTGTTCCCATTAAATCCTGATTCTTAGAACTATCGGATGTCTTCATAGAACCATTTTTTTTTCACTCTATGACAGCGAAGGCGTTGAACCATCGCACGTATCATCCTTTCTGGCTGACTTTTCGACGAGCCTTCGCTTTACCGACATGCACGCTGTTTGGCCGGACACAACGGATGCAGCAGCGTTCAACCGTCCATATATGATCTCAACAACTGCTCCGCTGGTCCCGGCACTTGGAGTTATGTGACAGGAAGTGGATAAACAAACAGAGAAAGATGAGCAGGATGTGACCGGCGACTCCCCGCTTGGTGCTCCTGAGGAAAGTTTTTCCCACGTGTTGTGGAAAAAGTGGATAAATTTAGAGCTTGTTTTCAGCCGGCCGTGGAAAATAAGGGTCACTTGCGGAGAATCGGCAGCGACGCTAACGTGTCCCAGAAACATGTTTTTCCTGTTGGAAAGTATTTGGCCAACATCACATCACATCACATCACATCTGCATTTTCCTCAGTTTACGGATGGTCCTCCAAATCGACTTATCCAGTTGGTAAAACGATCCGTTCAGTCTCACGTGACAGTGTTTTTTTGTGTTCTTTTCATCATGAACTGAGACCTTTAGAACTTGGGAATGCCCAGTGAGAAGTGTAAGCTGTGCACTTTGATTGCTGCTTTTTGTTCTGCAATTCTTAATTTTGTTTAAATTGTTTTTAAAAATACGGACGGTTTCCATGGCGACAGTCAACAGTTAAGCCCTCCGGGCGCGGAGGCTTTGAGCAAACAGCTCCCACATACAGTACGTGCACTCAGGTGATGCCGACCCAAGTTGCTCAACAGGTCGGCGCGTTGCACCAGTCTTTCCGCATTGCTCCTTACTACATCGCATCGGTGCTCTCTCGCTCTCGCTCTCTCTCTGGGGAGCCTTGAAGGTAGCAGCTCATCAAAGAGAATAATTCAGGTCCACAGCCAGGAGGGGGGCGGGCGGGTTGGCGGGAGAACGACTGTAGCACGGAAGGTACAAAGAGAAGGAGAAAGCTCCAGCCGGGACCAAGTGAAGAGCAGGCGGCATGTACGAGGACCTCCGACGACTAATTCCTAATTTCCTCTTGCGTTGACCTCCCCGGGTCCCCTTCACTCCCGGAGATAAACCGTATTTTTAAACGTAGGTGGCAGGTTTGTGTTTTTTTTTACCCGCGGCGACGGCAGCAGATTAATTCCGCACTCGGCGCCGGGTCATCGGTGGCACTGTAGGCCGAACGCGCGGTGCATTAACTCCCGACATGCAATTACACGCGCAACACAGTTGCACACCAGTTGACAGCGCGGTTCATCTTCCTCCCATGTCGCCTCATTAAGAGAAACTCTCCGCCTCCCTGCCATTTGTTGCTCGCAGCGATCCTGGCAGATGCATGCGGATGTTGCGGGACGACCTGCAGGGGCGCAGACGGAAAGTAAGAAGAAACAGAAAAGCAAAACAAAAAACCCTGGAACCCTTTTCCCCTCCAGGATTCCCTTATTTATGTCTGTGCGTGGTTTTGTTTTTTTCTCCTCCGTTGTCTGCCTTGCTTTTTTTTCTTTTTTTTTTTCTTTAATTCCATGCATGCACTTGTTTCCAGGGAAAGGTCCCACTGAGGTTGGATTATGCCAAGTATCTGGGCCACTGTTTCTGGAGGCCCGTGCTGCCTCGGAGTCTTTTGAATTTTCTTTTCTTTCTGTTTGCCACCGCACAGAAAACATGTAATCTGCTCTCCTATTATGTTATGTTACGAGAACTACGGTTTATGGTTTCATACCGTTCAAAACAACAAAACCGGTTGGAAACCCCTGCAAATCACAATTGCACTTTGTCGGAATGTTAGAAATATCGCTTTTATTTTGCGAAAAAGTGCAACGTAAACGCAGCTATTGGCACATATTGTGAAAAATAAAACCCGCACTACATATTTGCACGGCAAACACTGTCTTGTAACCTACTACACATGATGTACTGTAGTGTAGTGCTAAACCGTGTATATATGTTTTTTTTGTTGTTCTCGCAGACATTCATTGTCTGAACCAAATCGTTCCTCCAGCTCTGTTGTGTCTGTGCAGTCCGACTGTATTGAGGCTAAACAAGCCCCCCGGGGACAGAGTTTATCTCGGGCGTTAGAAAAATAAATAATGTGCACCGCACATGAAAGCAATACCTCATAGCCACATTCTTGTTGTTTGACCTGGAAGTGACCCGTTTCCCTCTGATACCAAATCTCCCCCCCTACTCTTCCCTCTCGGTCCCTCAGACACAAACACAGCATCACCTCAGGTGTTTTCCTCTCAAACAAGCATTGTTGCTCATCAAAGCGCTGTTTGCTACACTCGCCCGTCTGTTGCCGCGCCAGGGGGACCGCGGTTACCCTTTGTGTCACTCGGTTGAAAAAAAGGGGGCGGCCCGCTTTGCTCTTAGAAGCCGAAGCTTCAACCCAAAGAGAGCAGCGGCAGGAGCCGAGGATGTCCCGGGTTTAATAAGGAAGGCGGTGGCTTCAGGGCCGGCAGAGCGCCTGGTGCTCAGATGTGCTTGCCTTCACAAGCTGAAAACAGAAGGAACACGTTGCCCCGAGGAGGCCGACGCATTGTTTGGTTGGAGGGCGCGGAGCTGCGAACAAGCATCGCTGTGTTAGCAGGAGCAGGAGGCAAAGTGTGCATCAAGTGGAAGAGAAAACAACCCTGGTTTGAAGTCGGCTATTAATAGTTGAAGAGAAAATAGGTGCGCGGGGACGAGGAACCCCGTACAACAGGGACCTCTGAGTTGTTTATTAGCTCTCGGTGCAGTCATTATGAGGGAATAATATGAAATTCAAATCATGCCCTGCCTTGAGCCTCAAGTTAGAAGATGCTAATTAAAGTAGCGATCTCTGATGAATTAGAGGCTGAAGATTGATGCCTGGAAAAGAGAGAAAAAAAAACCCGAGCCCATCTGCCTACGCAGATGATGTGAGATGCAATAATTAAATAAATTACATTTCCACCTCACTGTCATCGCTCCGCTGTTTAACACACAGACACGCACGTAAAAAATATAGTATACATCTTTCCAGGAGTGCGATACCGATGGATTTGTGTGACGCTTTTATTTTGGAGTGTGGAAACAAGTTCATTTTTTTGATAGTTGTTGAGTAAATGGCCAAAGTCCTACTTGAGGAATGGCCCTGTCACTTCAGAAATGAGACCACCCAGCCACCGTTGTCATGGAAACTGACACAATGATGAGAGATGATGGAGAGGGGAGTGATGTGAACCACTGAGGTTTGGGGGGAAGGACGAGAATCATTGATGTTTTTACTATTCTTCTCCCCGATGGGTGAAATTCAAGGAATGATTGTTTGTGTGTGTGTGTGTGTGTGTGTGTGTGTGTGTGTGTGTGTGTGTGTGTGTGTGTGTGTGTGTGTGTGTGTGTGTGTGTGTGTGTGTGTGTGTGTGTGTGTGTGTGTGTGTGTGTGAGAGACACAGGTCAAAGGTCATCAGGACTGAAGATTTATAGATTTATAACACAACCAGTCCATAGCGCGCATTAATATTTAATGATCAGTTTGGTCTGTAGATGATTCTCTTCTGAATTAACTATTAAATTGACAAACTGTTGGCATAAGTGAGCTGCTGCGTGTTAAGCGCTTGATTGGAATGTGCATTTGTACTAGGGAGAACATTAGCTCGCTAGCAGACGCTAATGTTTGCTAGCACACTGATGCCGGGCACTCTGGCATTTTGCTTAGGGTGTGAAAAGTCCGCTTCGTATTCCACCAGTGGTGCTCGGCCTTTTCGTACACTGATCAAAATGCAGTCTACCTCTTCTCAGTAGCTGCGTTTGCATCACCCCTAGAATTGCGCAAAACCTAAATATCTCAATAAAGTGGTAATGGAAACGGCTAAACTTTGAAAAAGCTCTCAGATATGGCTAAAAGGTTTTGACGCTCTCATGAGGTGGTTTTTCAGACGTATTAATGTAGAGGCATATCGAAAAAGTGTCATGAAAACACTTTTCCGCATTTACGCGTCGCCTGACGTGACGTACGGGGGTCATGTGACCAGTTCACTTCAAGTGGAAATGGCGCGTTATGTTTGGACGGAGGAGGAGACGGAATATTTTTTTTACACGTAATCAAAGAGAAAAATATAACAACCATTCTTGACCACAAAAACAAATGTAACAAATAAAAGCAAACAATTATTATTATTATTATTATTATTATTATTATTATTATTATTAATAATAAATAATAATAATAATAATAATAATAATAAACGAATTACGTTTTTTGTGCTTCACACCATTCAGAGGAAACACCTGCAAATCGCAACTGTAAAAAAATTTTTGAAACATGGCTTTCATTTTGAAATGAAAACGCAGCTAGCGTCATACTTTACTCACACTTGCGCACTCAGTTTTTTCCGACAAAGGTGTGTCCTTTTCCCGATAAAAGCCCTTTCACGCTCTTACTTTCTTGGCTCGCTTTGCTTCTCCTTCAGCCGTCAAATTAAGTTGACGTTAAACTTTTAACAGCACAGGAAGGAGTGGGAAAAAAAAAATCATAACGAGACTTTTTCCGATGGACCTGGCTGTAAAGTCAAGATCAGCCAAAGCCGGGTCAAAAAAACGCATTCAGTCGTCGAGGCGACGGATAAAAGAAGAACCTGGCAGATCGCCTCCTTCCATCAGCTAATCAGAGAAACGGCAGCGGCTCTGATTTTATTGCAACATTTGGCCCGTTGTCTTCGGCGTTAATCACGATACCTTGAAGGGGAAACAGCAATTCAAGGGTAGTCACATGGTTCCACCCATCTATCTGAAGCGCGTCTTCCTTCCTCCAGCTCCTATTTCCGGACGACCACGAGGAAACCGTCTCGGCCGCGGAAAAATGTACACCCATCAAGAAGAAACCGCATTCTGTTTCCCACGATGCAGCTGCCATTTATTTCTCTCCCTGTTACAAGCAGCAGCGGCATATTGGGGGGGGGGGGGGGGGGGGGGGGGGGCGTGCAGGGAGAAGAACATATGTCCGACATGCTTTTTTCTTACAAAGCTAATGGTTGGAGCAGTAAATTCATTAGGCCTGAGTCAGCCCGTGGTGTTCCACTCGCTTCACATCACTCCTAATGCTCCTGACACTGATTGCCGCTTGGGACTGAAGCGGCTCGTCCTTCCTGAGAGGTTGGCCGGTTGGGGGGGTGGGGGATGCGTGGAGACGGCTCCCATTGGTCCAACGCCGCCTCTCTGTGACCCGAATGCCAAACACGGCGAGCTCTGCCAGACGTTTTCTTTTTTCACCCCTCGCGCCCCCCCCCCCCCCCCCCTCTTTTAAACATCCCCTCTCCTTTATAATCCTCTTTTACTTTCCCTTTCTCTTTGTGCGCTGGTGAAAGAGCCTCACAGCGTCGGAGGAGCCCGGCTCAGCGCTCTGCCGCCCCCCCCTGACCCCTCTTCTTTAATTCTCCCACAGTGGAATGAGGGGTCATAAGGACCACGGGCTCTCAGGCTTTTCTCCTCCTTTCAATCCGGCCGCCTCTCCCCCAAATCTGTTTATTTTCCCTTCTGCGTATTTGTGTACTCTCTCACAGGGAAAGTGCTGCTTTTTTTTTTTTAATTGAACCATCTGCCTGTGAAGCTTATCAAGGAAACTGAGTTAGTGGCTGTGATTAAACCAAACGCTCTCTCATAATTTCTTTTCTTTTTTTCCCCGCCTATTTGATTCAGTTCCCAGACACGGTCGACTACAGCGCGGAAGCTTTTAAGCATTTTATTTATTTATTTATATATATTTATGTCAGCATGAGCTTCTCTGGTGGGTTTTTATTGATGCGTGACCCATCCGGGGCTTCGCTGGAGTGATGAAAGAGGTCGCCGCCACTTTGGTACATTTTCAGGAATTTAAAGGAGTCATCCAAAGGAGATCTAATCCAGAAACTCTACAGCCGCAAGGGCTCTCAGAAGAAGTGATGAATATTGGCTGAGGGTTTCGTGGGGTTGTCGTGTCTTTGTTGCATAGTTATTTTCTTACGACTTTGGGCTGCAGGTCTTCAGGTGTCTCACGATTCGGTTCCGATTCGTGAGGTGCGGATTCGACTGAAAATCGAGTTTTGATTCGAACGATTCTCAGTTCTAATGTCTCTCCGTTCGAATATTGAAACAGTGCGTCGCGTCTTCATATATAGGCAAATTATGGCCCATCAAAACAGAATACAGTTTATATAACGTGTGAGTTTTTGAGCCAAACAAGGACATTGGAGCTTGGTGCCGTTTTATTGTTTGCGTCATACCACGGCAGCCTGGATCGTTCTGTTGGGGGTAGCAGCTAGCGGCTCAACCGAGAGCCTGTTTTATTTGTTATTGTTTCAGTTTCACTGCTGTTTACAGCAGCGTATTCAGATGACAAACAGAGCCAGACGTCCCCGAGTTCCCGTTGTGCCAGAGGGGGGAAACTCCCTGATGCCGAAGGAGGGAAGACAAGCCGGCCGAGAATCTCACAGTTCCAGGATCCCGAGAATAGAACCCAGTGGGACTTCCCTCCTTTTTATAGCTGCCTTCCCATCGCTGGGGTTTGATTGTGCAGCAGTATGAGGAACCGGCAGGGTTCTTCCAGGTGACTGAAGTTCACATTCCTCTTCGTTTCTCCACCCAGCCAATCGGGTCTCTTTATCTCTGCGATCTCTCTTCTATCAAACCATTGGGCCTTTTTTTTATTTTATTTATTTTTTATACATTTTTCTGTATACATTACATGATGGGGCCACACGGTGGCGCAGTGGTTAGCGCTGCCGCCTCACAGCAAGAAGGTTGTGGGTTCGATTCCGATTCAGGTTGCATTCTCCCCTCGTGTCTCCCATAGTCTCCATAGTCCATAAACTAAATGCATGTGAGGCGAATTGGAAACTCTAAATGGTCCGTAGGGGTGTGTGTGTGAGTGCGAATGGTCGTTTGTCTCTGTGCGGCCCTGCGATGAACTGGCGACTTGTCCGGGGTGTCACCCAGCCTTCGCCCTACGACAGCTCGGGAGAGGCTCCTGCAGACCCCCGCGACCCTGAGTTCAGGAGGAGGCCGGTGTTGAACATGGATGTTGCATAATAATTCGTTAAAGAGCAGCGCACTCGAGGACTGACTCGTCTTTTTGCCAGTCTCACACAAAGACCGGAATCCAGGCCCATCTTATCCTCTCTGTAACGACGGCGATACTTAATGGCATATGTTCACCTTCGCTCGTCCCTCCTGGAAGCCTCGGCATGCCGACACGCCCCCCCCCTCCCCTGCCCCCCCCCCCCCCCCCCACACACACACACACACACACACACCCACACACCCCCCCAGCAACTCCTCCCCCTCACCCCCGGGGGTTGACGTCACCGCCGTCCTGTCAGGAATTGTTGACCTTCTTCGAATTTCTGCGCTTCCTCTGCGCTCTTCCTCCCCTCGCTGCCGCAGCGGGACCCCTGCTGCTGGCGCCTCCTCCTGTCGGCTCTGCCGTGGAGGTTTTGGCGTCACGGGAACTCGCGAAGCCGGTGTTGAACTTGCCGTAACCCACCCGTCCATCCGCTCCCTCTCCGTGCTCAAATCCAGTTTGACAGCTTTTAGCGCTCGGCAAGCAGGGGCACATTCGCGGCGCTCGGACTGCGTCAACTGTTGCGCTCCCGATGCTTCTTTTTTTTTTTTTCTTCTTCTTCTTCTTCTCGTATCGCTGCCTGAAGCCACCTTTTAAAACTTGTAAATTTATTCAAGACCAACTTCCAATTTTTTTTTTTTGCCTCGCGAAAGCCGACTGCCGTTTTGCATTTTTTTTTGTAAAACGGAATTTTGCTTCCGCTGCGTTTCCCCTGATTCATAATTCTCATTAAGTGCGCGGGATGGCGGCGGCCCCTCCCCCTCATTAAGGGGTTAAGACGGTAATGACGGCGCCAGAGAGCGGCGAGCGAGCGAGCATCCCCAGCGCACGTGACGCCGCGCCAGAGGGGAAACTGCGTCGGCCGTGTGCGCTGAACATGCATCGTTACGCTCACCCACGCGCTCGAGCACTTTGTGATGTCACAAAGTGGGTTCCACAAAGGGCGCCTGCACTTCTGCTGACACCTGCCGCGTGTTAAATGTTAAATTTCAGAATCCTGAGACTCCCCCCCCCTTGTTTTATGCTTCAACTCCCTGTTCACTCCCCCTTTTCTTTCATTAATCCCAGAGATCCGCTGTGCGGTTCAACCCTCACCGGCGCAGCGATGAATAAACCGGATGGCTCGGATGGTTTTCATACCGATGCTCTCTTGCATCAAAGGGGAAGAAATAAATTCCAGCGTTGTAACGAAAGCGCCAGTCAAGAAGAATGTTGGTGTGACTGTCTGTCGATCCTCCTCCTCCTCCGCCTGCTATTCTTCCTCCTCCTCCTCCTCCCTCCCCTCTTCACCCCCACCTCTTCCTCCTGATGTTGCGAGTCAGCGGTTGAGGTGGTCGGGTGAGCCTCGTGTCAACTGACTTTCCCCAAGACCTGGTGAAGTAGAGCGTGTAATCGCTCACTGTCTGTTTCGAAAACTAATACGCCACCTCGTGTGTGTGTGTGTGTGTGTGTGTGTGTGTGTGTGTGTGTGTGTGTGTGTGTGTGTGTGTGTGTGTGTGTGTGTGTGTGTGTGTGTGTGCAGAATGAGCACATAAATTGATTTTGTGTGTTTGTTGTGCTCTTTTCTTTTCCACGGCCACTCCGGAAAGTTGCATTTTAAAGGGCGTCTTGTCTCTTTTTAAAGCGGTCAGCTGAGGATTCCGTCTTCTTTCTTTAAATCAGGGTGCGTTGTCGAGTTTAATCCCCTGGTGGGAAAATACGACAGAGCTGGAGAGCTTTTTTTTCTTTTTCTTTTTTTCGCTTTAAGCTTTCCTTCAAGTACTTATTGTCATTAATGCCGGTTTAGCCCGTGAATACGGTATACCCGATACACTGAAATTCATTTGCAACTTATCTCGGTGAAATGTTGACAATTCCGCCGTCGCTAGATCCTCTTTAAAGCTTCCTGCTAGTCGGCTTAAGTGAAGAAGAAGAAGTCTTGTGTGGATGGAAATGGATCATTTTGTGATGACTGGTCACAGTCGAGCTTGTTATTTACACCCCCCCCCCCAAGTCTTTCTGTCTGTTTTTCAACAAATGTTATAACTGCCTTGGTTTTAAAATTAATTTTCAGGACTCACAAGCAACCTATCTGCCCTCTAGTGGCTGTTTAAGGCTGAAGCAGTGATTGATCCAGTGATGGTTATGCATCTTTTGTCTTTGTATTAAAGATGCCATATAAAAGCACTTTCCAGGTCTTTGTTTTTCCCATGTTTGCCCCCCTTGTGGTGCAGTGTTGCATAATTAACGACCGAAAATCTTCAGGACAAAGCCTATTTAGCCCTCTGTTTACAGCCTCCTGGGGAAATGCTCAATCGTGCGGCTCAAGTGGTAGTTTTGTTAAAGCAAGACAGCTTTAAGCTGTTTCGCAGGGTTCACTGAAGTTGGGGGCGACGTCTCCAACTTGGGAGCCCCTCGTGACCTCACAAACGTCACATTTTCAGAACTGTGTGAGCGCACACTTTAGTCGAGCGAGCGAAAGAAGCAAAGGATTGCGAGTCTCCCCTCCTCTTGCTCACCGCTGCCCCTTTGTGTGCCCCGCAGGAGGACTCCATGAAAGATGACAGAGGAGGTGATTGTTGTAGCCAAGTGGGACTACACGGCCCAGCAGGACCAGGAACTTGACATCCGAAAAAATGAACGCCTCTTCCTCCTGGACGACTCCAAGACCTGGTGGCGAGTCCGCAACACCTCCAACCACACGGGCTACGTGCCGTCCAACTACGTGGAGCGAAAGAACAGCCTGAAGAAGGGCTCGCTGGTGAAGAACATCAAAGACACACTGGGTAAGAGGCCTCAGCAGCTCCGTGTGTGTGTGTGTGTGTGTGTGTGTGTGTGTGTGTGTGTGTGTGTGTGTGTGTGTGTGTGTGTGTGTGTGTGTGTGTGTGTGTGTGTGTGTGTGTGTGTGTGTGTGTCCTGCCGTGCAGCTCAAGGACCCTGTCGATTCGGCCGCCGCTGTCAGCACGCCGGCCTCGGTCGCCTCAGTCGCATTCTGACTTCCCCGCCGCCGGCATAATAGAGGGACCGACTGTCATTAAGCACCAGTGGACTTTTTTGGAACTGACAAAGACTAAAAAAGGGCTCAAGGGGCCATTAATAATGAAGTGCTCTGATTTGAAGCGGGCTTTTAGCACGTTTACAGCGAGCCATAAAAAAAGATTTAGCATCTAAAGAAAAGGGCTTTAATGTGCTTTTTCAATTTTCCGACAGATCCGTCTTTACGTGTCCTAAATCCTAATAGTAGACGAGACTTAGTCTTTATTTAAAAAAAAACAAACAAATGAATTCATAGAACTTACTTTAAACTCGGTCTGTCAGCTGTTAATTGCGATCAGTTGAATACAAACCATGACGCGTTAATTTGTTTTAGTCGCATTTCAAGTGTTAGCCTTTTTGTCCCTATTACTAATCCGTAGTCAGCCCACCTGGCCGATTTCTGGTAAGACATACTTCACACTATGGGCTTAAAACTGCCTTGAAATGCAATATAACAGAATTTTACACATGACATTCAAACCGTGATTAATCGCAGTTAACTATAAAGATTCCGCAATTAATCGCTTGACAGCCCTACTTTAAACATAACATTTCTATGGACGTAAAGTCAAAACCTCATGCTCGTACCCAAATACATTTCAAGTTTTGAAGAATAAAAAAAGACAAAATAAATCAAGAGAGAAGCTGCAAAAAAAAAACGACAGCAGGGATCATTCTCGGTGTCAAACAGCTGTTTTTCTCCCGCGACGTGTCCATATTCTTTAACTATGCATGGTGGTGCTGTGACCTGACTGCTCTTTACTTCCCGATGGAACGATCTTTTACTTCTACAAAGTGACTCGCCGTTGTCTTGTCCCGCAACATGCATTTGCAGCAAACCAGGTCCAAAGGTGACGTAAACATGTGCCCACAATTAAGCTTTCACTGCTTATTTTATGTGCGTGCGCACACCCGTCCAGGTGCACATAAAAACGGAGCTGCCTCCGTCGAGGGTCCCCGGTCGGCGGCTCTTAACCTTTCCTGCCGCTGCAGTCGTCTTTTCTTTTTGCCTGGCAATTTTCACTTCTCTCCGCCGCCGCCGCCGTCTTCATCCTTAACGTTCGCAGCATCTGTCGGCCGCTTTAATTTCCTCCAAACGACGACCGTTAAAAGGCTTTGATTTCCTGAGGTGTGCAGAGGCACGCACGCGACTGCCAAGAAGCAGCTCGCGAGCACGTCGTCACCTACACCTGCGTCGCATTTCAGTCGTTTTATTACACCTGCAAAAGGTGCTTCGGGCCTGAGAACGTCTTTGTAATGGCAGCAGTTTAAAGGTCCCACATCAGGTCCTTTTTCAGATCTTGTTTAATTCCGTGCCTTCGTGGGGCAGGCGATGTTATCCGAAAACTCTATAGATTTATAGAAAGCAGTATTATTAAAAAACCATCTGTTTACAGCCTGCTGCAAAAAGAAAGCTCCGATGTTGCTTTTAGGTTCCTGATAAAACTCTCAATTTGTTGGATCTTCCTCGTTCTTTCAGAGGCCGAAACCAACACTTGGCGTAGGCTGCTGTGACATCACAAAGGGCTCGTTTGCGTAGTGTTTTCTGGAAGTTGTGGAAAGTAAACTTTACCTTCTCCGCCCGTTCATTGATGGTGGAGATGCATTTTCTTATAGAGACACACTGGTCAAAGTGATTTTGGCAAATTATGGGACCTTTAAATTCTCTTAGTACTGCGTGGCTGGTTGCAATTTTCCACTGCTCTGTGCCAAACCTTGATATTGTTCCACATTCCCTCCGGAGAGGGAGGTAGAAGAAGAACAAAGTGCAGGGCTCGTTTGCAGAAATCCATCACTTCTGACACTTTCAGCACCAAGATCAAGACAGAGTAGACGGAGGAGGAAAAAAGTGATGGGGGGGGCAGAAAATAGCAGCGGAGGGCCAGAAACTCCAGCAGACACAATGAGAATGAGGTAAAAAAAAAAAAGTAAAAAATAGTCACAGCAGGGTCTCCACAGGGATCCATAATTACAGCTGGGGCGGGGGAGGGGAGTGTGTAAGATGAGGAGGGTCCGGTCTGACTCTGTTGATTTCCACTCCGATCCGCAGAGCCACAACTCCCTCGGGGTCGACGGCGGGCGGCTTTATGTGGGCCAGCGTGGCACAGCTTGTCACCACCGCCGACACCGTGGAGCGATTGTGCTCTCGCACGCCCCCAGCAGCAGCAGCAGCAGCAGCAGCAGCAGCTTCCTCGCCTCTGCCTCTGCCTCGGCGGGATCCTGCTTTTCCATGATCAGTAGATTGATTTGTGCAGAAATCCGTGGGCTAATGGCTGCGCTGGCGCCCGATTGATGGATTAGCTCTCGCGCTGTGGTACATTTGCATTACGGCATCGCGGGGCTGCGTTCCAATTCGCTCTGCACGCGGCCGGCCGCCCTCTCTCTGCCTTAAAAGCACCCGGCGGATCCAGATAGGCCAGAGGGTTTTGGCGGTGCAGCGGTGAAGCAGTAGGTGAGGTCAGAGGTTAATGGAACCTACAAAGCCTGCTGGATGCAACTGATGGTTTGATTGGCTGACGGCCAGTGTTGGCCGGTAACGAGTTACGTGTAACGTTGTTACGAAAATGAACTACAAAAAAAATAAAATAAAGATCGTCGTAATCGGTGTGATTACTGGAAAAAAAAAATGTGCAATTAGATTACAGTTTCTTTATGCCATCAATTATTCATGATTACAGTTTTAATTACATCTGGCCATTTTTTACTAAAAAGGCTTCATGTTTAATTTAATTTTTATTGCTTTGCATGGTTTGATGAGCTCAATTATTTTACATTTCCATCTTTAGACAAAACTTTGATTCTATTCTGATCCTTCTGATTGGGTCTCCCCTCCAGTTTGGATTTGCAGCGCCCCCTACACCTCGACCAACCGGTTGAGTTGTTTCTCTCCGGAGCGTCGTCCAAATTGCAACCGCAACAATGTCGATTAAAAACGTTTCCCACTGCTGGAAGTATGAAAGATATTTCACCAAGAGTATACCAGAGGGCACAAATATAATTGTCCAATGCAGGTTAACCTGCCGTCAAGATGTGGGCGACATCCAACATGTCCCTGTCGAACCTCGTGACACGTCTGACATCTGACGTCCGCTGTGAGTACTGCTGGAAGCTCAACACTGGCGGCTCCAAGCAGTCGAGAACATTTATTCCAAATTTAGAAAAGTAATCAGAATGCAATCACGTGTGATTAGTTACGTTACTTTGATAGAGTCATTGATACAGCTACACTGCGATTACATTTTCAATAGGGTAACTTGTAATTGTAAGCAATTGCATTTGCAAAGTCATCTTCCCAACACTGCTGACTGCTTATCATTGAACCTTCCCTTGTTTTTGACTTGTTAGTACATTAGTGTGGCGCTTGTTGCAACTGGCCAGCAGCCTGTTGTCTGCTGCTTTGTCACTAATTTACTGTCCTCTAATGCGCTTCACGTATCATCCACTTCCTCTCAGGCAGAAGAGAATCGCAAATGGCTTCATGCTGCTTTGTGGCCCAGTTTCCTGGTAGCGGTATATAAAAAATAAAAAAAAACAGTAATGGAGAGGAAAAAAAAACAAATGGTGATGAAAGTTGTTGGTGAAACTGGGCCAGGACTCGCCAGTACAAGCGCGATCTAATTCCTTTTCACTTTACAAATCTTCCCTCCTTGGGTTAGTGGAGCTCGGCACAGCACCTTAATTACCGTCATCAATCAGACGTTTAAACGTGACAGATTTGTCCTGCTCAAATTTTGTATGTAAAGTGGAAATTAATAACAAATTTCAAATGCATGGGGCCATTAAATATTTTAAAACTTCACCTGCCCACCAAATCCCCCCCCCCACCCCCCCGCCTTTGGGAATGAATTGTAATATTTTTGGTATCATTAAGTTTTAATCATGCTCCATTATCATCAGTCAGCTGCTCCCCGCTCGGGGTCGCAGCGGTCGACCATCTGTCTGCTTCGCGCTGGACGGCCGAGCTGCACTCAGCCAGCTGCGCCCTGCGAGGAGCGGCGGGGCTCTTCACTTCAGTCCTTTCAGGGGCCCGGCAATGTCAAGAATTTCCCCGGTGGACGGGGCTACTCGGCAATCTGGATCATCAACAGGTCAAAAATAAATTGTGCAAAAAAATTTTTTTTGCATTTCTAAAAACAAAAAACCCTCCCGTGCCTTTTCCCACCTGCACTGTTGACCACGCGTGCTTAGCCGCCGTAAACAGGCGGTAAACAGTCGGTAAACAGTTGCATGACACATTTTCACCAGCTGGTCCTAGAACTATGTCCACTATGTTATGATGGGAATTAAGGCCTTTCCTTGTTCGTGTCACGCTCCTGGATCTTTGTGAGATACTTGAGGTTGAAGCCACTCTCTGCTTAGAGTCGGGTCTATTTTTAGATTTAGGTTTAGTTTTCCATTATGACGGGACTCTTAAAACACTAAAAAATGGATGAAATACAGCTTTTTTTATGACTTAATTACTATTAACATAATTTCTTCGGATTAAAAAGCTTACCGGGCCGTAGTTTGGCCATGCCTGGTTTAGAGTCAGGCCTTTTTTCTTTTTTCTTTTTTTTTACCCCTAAAAGATTAAATAATTATCTCCACCATCTGCAGCTTGTTAATCACCATTTCTGCACCCATATTGAAAGAAAAACCTCATGATGTCGTCACAGTTCTCCTCCTCGCAAACTCTCCTTTGTTACAGCCTTTCCATTGCGACACATCAGCCAACGGAAGGTCGGATGCTGATACTGTTAGGATGCAACACGCCGCCGGCTGTGCTTGTACGTAAAAGAAATGATATGCAAATGTGTAACGAGGTGCAAAAAAAAATAATAATCAGTGCCGGGCCAAACAAATCCTGTCCTAAAATGAACTGGAGAACATCCAGACAATTCCTCTCCTCTTTCACTGGTGCACAAAACAGCACCACCACCAGCACCAGCGCCGCTGAGCCGCTGTTCCAAATGTCACATCCACCGGGGGTTCAGTCAGTGCTTGTTAGGAAAATACTGTTTTCCACTCAGACAAGTTCCACAGTTGTGAGGTTGTGGGGGGTGGATGTTGCACAAACATTTGACTGTGTGTGTGTGTGTGTGTGTGTGTGTGTGTGTGTGTGTGTGTGTGTGTGTGTGTGTGTGTGTGTGTGTGTGTGTGTGTGTGTGTGTGTGTGTGTGTGTGCGATGAACAAGCATCCTTCTCTGTGGGGCAACAGAGATAAAAATCCATCACCTTTCGAAATGAATCTGCAAAATTCCCTTAAAAATCTGCAATGGAATTAACAGTCCGATAAACGTTTGAGTCCCTCCGCATTACCCGTCGCGAACTGCAGCACCTGCTCCCGTTTTTTTTTTTTTCTTCTTTTCTTTCTTTTCTTCCCCCTCTTTATTCCAATTTTAAGCGTTCCAATTAGTTTTGATTGGTGTCTGCTCTGGGCTCTCGCTGCCCGGGGGTTATTTTTTAAGGGCTGCGCAGCTCGGCGGGGATCCGCGCACTGCTCCCGCTGACACGGAACCACCGACTCTCCATTCAGTGGTGGCCGGGCGGGGGGGGTTGCGTTGCATCACGCACGCATTTGCACACACACGAGCCGCGTTTCCATGACAGCTTTTAGGCAAATTAGAAGCGATATTTCAAAAAAAAAATTTGACACGGTACAATTGCGATTTGCAGGCGTTTTTCCATTGAATGGTGTGTAGCGCATAAGCCGTAGTTCTGGTCAGATCCGGTCCCTGCCAGACGCCACTCTGAGGAGGATGGAGGTACGAAACATTTTTTGCGATAAATCTGCATTCCGATGTTGTTTGCCATCAAGTTATATTTTTCACTTTGATTACTTGTAAAAAAAAATATTCCGTCTCCTCCTCCGTCCAAACATAACGCGCCATTTTCACTTGAAGTGAGCTGGTCACGTGACCCCGTACGTCACGTCCAGTGACGCATTAATGCGAAAAAAATTGTTTCCATGACACTTTTGCGATATACCTCTATAGCAATACGTCTGAAAAACCGCCTCATGAGAGCGTCAAGACCTTTCAGTGATGTTTGAGAGGTTTTCCGAAGTTGGTCGGTGTTTCCCTTACCAATTTTTTGTGTTGTTGCGATATTTAGGTTCTAAGGGTAACGCGAACGCCGCTCCTGTCGTCCCTGCGGCGGGCCGTCGTTTTGTTTGGCCGCGCTCGCTTCCGTCTCGCTGTCTTTCTGTCTCTCTGTTTCCGCAACTTTCACTCTTTCCCCTCCGTCCTGCGGAGAGGAATGAGACGCTGCGGCATCCGGTAATGGAACGCACCCCCAACTACCCCCCCCCCCTCTCTCTCTGAGTGTGGATGCCCGTGTGTGTCCTTCCTGGAGATGAAGAGGAAGGTGAAGGCGAACCGGTGGGAGGAGGGAGCATCGCCTCCTGCAGCAGGCCGCTGCCTTGAAGTGGAAATGAGTGGTGTGCGTGTGAGTGAGTGTGCGTGTGAGTGAGTGCGCACGCGTGTGTGTGTGTGTGTGTGTGTGTGTGAAAAGTGGCCCCACTTAGCCCGGGCCAGCAAGGGGCTCGCTGTCATCGCGTGCGTTCGCGTCTCTATTCTGAGCATCACGGGCGCCGATGGTCCATTTCATTTTCCCCCGGGGAGCACCTGAAATGTGCGGCCTTTGTCTTTGCGCACACGCACACGCGCACGCACGCACGCACGCACGCACGCACGCACGCACGCACGCACGCACGCACGCACGCACACACACCAACGCTCTCAGACATGTCATGTCAGACGCACGCGCGGCGGGATCCATAAACATGATCTGCTTGTTATTCCCTTCCCGTCCGCACCATCGTTGCGTGCTTGTGCGTGTCCGTGCGCACGCGCTTGTGCGTGTGCGTGTGTGTGTGTGTGTGTGTGTGTGTATGTATGTGTCAGTGTGTGTCAGCCGTGGCCTCTGATGTGCTCGGCCTGGCAGCTACGTGTGAGAAACAGCTGCCAAGGGAGCCGTCCTCGTCTTCCTGCTATTTATTCCCCGACTCTCGTCCTCTCCTCCTCACTGGCTGCCAACAAGTTTCATGCTACTCTGCGTGAACCCGCCGCACTTTAAGCCCACCGCACCCCCCAGTCACCCTCACCACCATGCAAAAAAAAAAAAACAAAAAAAAAAAAACAATGCGGGCGAGCTTCTACCCGATGCTGATGACATTTCTGTGGCATTTTGCAGCGGAACGCCGCTGCGCAAAGGGAGTGAAATAAAGCGGCCATCAGCTGTCAGGAAACTCATTTGGGTTATTAGACGCACACACACACACACACACACACACACACACACACACACACACACACACACGCACACATCCGCCTCTTCTGTCAAGTGAGCAGTTGTAAACGCTGTCAACCAGAGTGCGACATTAATATTTCACCGAGGGGGGGTTTGAGGGTCTGAGAGTCGATCGGCAGTTCTGACGCCTGCGTCGGCGTTTTTAAATGACGATGAAGGCAAAGAGAAGAGGAGGCGGCAGAAAAGGATCCGGCCTCTTTCCCAAACTCGCCTGGTTCCGAACCTGCGGTGAGTGCTCCACTTTTCCGTCCCGGTCTGCGCCGCCTATTTTCAGCCTTTAACTAGGATGAATATGTACGAGATGCATCGACGCGCAGCAGCGGCAGCAGCAGCGGGGGCAGCAGCGGCAGCAGCAGCAGCAGCAGCAGCAGCAGCAGGAGGCCACGTCGGTGTCGAGACTTCGGTTGCATCAGCGTGAAAACGTCCGTGTCGATCCTCTCATCTTGATCTGATCGTGGAGGATTTTATTTTGTTTGTTCGTTCCCTCCTCAATGACTTCAACTTGCAGCCTCCCCGCAGATCTGGACTTCCTGTTTTCGCAGAAGAGTTTGTTCACCCGCGCCGAGCCTCAGCAGATGTTGGGAGTCAGAGGTGGAAGTTCGGCGTAACATTAAAAACACACTTGGTGCTGCTGTTGTTGTTGTAGTAACTGAGGATGCAGCGGGATCACGGATTTCGCAATATCAGATCAACAGAAGTTTTTCGATGTTGTTGTGTTCATGCAGAGTGGACCACACAATGACGACGCTCATCTTTTTTTGTGCCGCGCTCACGCAGACACACCTAGTCGTAGATCAAAGTGGTGGCCGTCGCAGAGCGGCACACCAAACTGTAGATTCCCCAGCATGGAGGTATTTTAAGAAGTGGATACCGGACTGGCAGTAGAGCAGCGGGCCGATTTTATCCCAGTGGCCATTCGAGGTACTGCAGCAAAGAAATCCAACGTGCCCAAAAAGCATTTTTCCCATAGACTGCAAAACAGAAATAATAAATGTTGGTGTCCACGAGTTCAGAGAGAAGAAAAGAGGGTGTGCGTATTTGATGATTTCTGTTTAATGAACAGCGTATTTTTAAAATATTGCAGTAAATACCCATTATTATACATTGAGATGCTGATACTACAGCTTAAGCCAGCCACTTTCCATGTTAGGGAAAAGCAAAACTTTGATGGGGATTTGATGAATTGTCTGTTTAATTTATTCAAGCAGTCAAATCTAATTTGTTACTGCACAACATCAATACTTTTTCTCCACTGAGAACCCACCAGCGAGGCATCTTTTTTTGTTGTGTTACACTTTGAATTTGACAATACTGTCCGTCACTGATAAAACTGCTGCGACAGCGGCGTCCACGCTAATCTCTTCAGCAGCAGCGTGACCATTGTTTGCTGCTCCAAGTGGCTTTTGTCTTCCTGCTCTTTTGTGGTTTCTCTGAGTTGCTTGAAGTGGTCACTTGTTGCTGTCTGCGCCTGTAGCGGCCCTGGAACGCGAGGGCCCTCGGTGCCGTGCGTGGCTACAACAAGAAGTTTATTTTAGCTTGAAATCTCCGACAGTCAGAGGAGGTTGGTGGGTCATCATGGTGGAATGTTTCTATCACCCGGTAAGAGTCGGAGGAGACCTCGACGGTTAAGTGTGTAATATTTGGCGATTTTCAGAAGAAACGGTGACATCTAGTGGTTGCATTTTAGATTTCAGCGCTCTTTCGCTCACCCTCCCTCTCCAAAGCTTGCCAGTGAACTACAGTGGCCTGTTCACACAAGCCTGGTTCCCTGTCCGACTTCTTCTTTGTTGGTTTATTTAAGGGTGCGGGTGCTCAACCTAAATACAAAACGCATTGTCAGGTAGATCAATCTATCTATCCATCTACAGTATATCAAATTGCTTTTATTATACTGCGAGTATGCACTTTATTTAATGTATTTATGGGATGTATATTAAGCTTTTACTGATCTAAAAAAATCAGAAATCCAAACAAATTTTACACACTGGAAATTTAGAAACATTTTGAATTTTTGAAACAAGTGCAAAACTTGCTGTAAACAACTGGTTTGCTTCTGTAGTCGCGCTGACCCTGGTCTGGTCTCCTCCGTGCTCCTCCTGCAGGTTTGGGAAAAACCAAGCGGAAGACGAGCGCTCGGGATGCGTCGCCGACGCCGAGCTCCGACAGCGAGTACCCCTCCAACGGCAGCGGCGGCGGCGGCGGCGGCGGGGGGCCGGGCGGCGCCGAGAGAATCTACGACCTCAACATCCCCGCCGTGGTCAAGTTCGCCTACGCGGCCGAGCGCGACGACGAGCTGACCCTGGTCAAGGGCTCCCGCGTGGTGGTGATGGAGAAGTGCAGCGACGGCTGGTGGCGGGGCAGCCAGGCGGGCCGCGTGGGCTGGTTCCCCTCCAACTACGTGCAGGAGGAGGGGGCGGGCGGGGCGGAGGAGCAGGGAGGCGGAGGAGGAGGGGGAGGAGGTGGCGAGGGGGGCTTCCCCGGCGGCTCCTCGGGGGGGACCTTGCTGGCCAACGGGCGGGCCGGCGGCGGCGGGCGCTGCGTGGAGGTGCTCCACCTGGTGCAGACGCTCTACCCCTTCAGCTCGGTGACCGACGAAGAGCTGAACTTCGAGAAGGGCGAAGTGATGGAGGTGGTGGAGAAGCCCGACAACGACCCCGAGTGGTGGCGCTGCAAGAACTCCCGCGGCCTGCTGGGCCTGGTGCCCAAGAACTATGTGACGGTGCTGGACGAGCGGCCCGAGCCGCCGCCCGCCGTCGGCTCCCCGCCGGCCCGCTCCGTGGCGCCGGCCCGCTCGGGGCGGTTCGCCGGCCGGGACTGGTACTACGGAAACGTCACCAGGCACCAGGCCGAGTGCATCCTCAACGAGAGAGGGAACGATGGAGACTTCCTCATACGGGACAGCGAGTCCTCGGTGAGTAGTGCGCCGGGCCGGGCCGGGGGGGGGGCGGGGTCGCAACTACAAAGACGTGAATTATTTACGAGGCGGCATGAGAGTAAAGTGTGCGATACTTTAATCTCCGTGTGCGTGTTGACGCCGCATCATTTTAGCATTTTAGCTCCGACAGCCACCGACCTGAAGCCACTTGTCCGTAATTCATGAATTCATGAGGGCGTGAACGTTGTATTACTTTCAGAAGCGGGGATTGGAACGGAGGAGAGTTTTATTCAGAGAAGCCACCGACAATTTTAGATTCAGCTGAATTTAACATTTTAACATTTAGATTTTTATCAATCATTTTTAACAAAATTATTTGTAATTTCCGGTGGATTTTCTGTGAGCTAAAACGCCGACCTGTGCAGTTTTTAGTGGTTTTTAGTTTTCAAAGTGTCCCCGCACTCATAGAAGAGTTGGGCCTGACTGTTTCTGTTTGTTCGGTTGTTGTGTTGTTGTTTTTTTCAGTTGTTCGCTGCTTGTGTTGTTTAACATCTTTTGCAAAAGTGTAACTTGTGTGTTTCGCAAGAGCCACAAGTTCTCAAATTCCATCCCCACTGAAAAGTAAGATAACTGAAATTGTATTAAAGTTAAAGTTTAACTTGTCCAGCAGAAGGAAAACCAGTGAAGATTCTCTCAAATGTGACGTTTCTATCCTCACCAGTGAGGAAACACTGCCTCCTACTGGACCAAATCAGCCTGTGTATCCCCCCCCCCCCCCCCCTCTTGACTGTGACGCGCAGTGTCTCTGACCGTGTCCTCCTCCGTGTGTGTGTGTGTGTGTGTGTGTGTGCGTGTGTGCGTGTGTGCGTGTGTGCGTGTGTGTGTGTGTGTCCTCTTTGTCGTTCCCAGCCGAGCGACTTCTCTGTGTCGCTGAAGTCGTCCGGTAAGAACAAACACTTTAAGGTGCAGCAGTTGGACGACGTGTTCTGCATCGGCCAGCGCCGCTTCAACTCCATGGACGAGCTGGTGGAGCACTACAAGAAGGCCCCCATCTTCACCAGCGACCACGGAGAGAAGCTCTACCTGGTCAAAGCGCTGCTGTGATCCCCGCCCGGTCGCGTCTACACTGGAGCCGACACTCGCACACTACACACTACACACACACACACACACACACACACTACACACACTCTTAATGCTAACGTCACCCCCTAACAGTCTTAACTAACTAAGCAAGCCTTAGCTACGGACCCTCTCGCAGCAGCAGCAGCGGCGGTGGTGGTGGTGGTGGATGTGGAAGCGCCGCCGCCACCCTCTCAGGCGCCCTTCGCCATATGTTTTCCCCTCCCGTCTGTCGCCCTCTTGTGGCCATAAGGTGGAACTGTCTGCAAAACCCGCCATACGGCAAACACTGTGTCAGGTATCTTGAAAAAACACACACACACACACACACACACACACACACACACACACGCGCAACTAAAGGAAACGCTTCGTCTGCGAGGCCTTGTCCAAGCTCTCCTTCTTCTGATGTCATACATGTTCACGTCCGTGTCCCAGCCTACATCGTAGTCCACACACCATTGCTCTTAAAAATAGGGGACTCGGAAAAACCCTCTGATGGACTCTCGTGTTGCCCTTTTGCCCTTTCAACATGGATGGCCATTCGTTTGATTTGATTTGATTAGATTTTTTCAAAGGGAGTCTTGCTCCTGACTTAAGTTCTTCCTCTTTTCCTTTATTTTAAGCTAATTTAAAATGTCTCTCCGGAGCTTTGAGTCATCGTTTGTTCATACAGCGACTTTCACCAAGTGACCAGAATCACTCTCTTGCCTTTTTTTTTTTTTTTTTGTGTCGCCATTCCTCGCCACATGTCCCGGTCAGTCATACTTCCCCGTCAAATTCTAGGGGGCCAGCGTGTAGGCGGAGCATAATGCAATAGAGCCCTGAATGTTGATCAATGTAACCAAATGTGCCACCCATGTGCCCGTACGACGGCTCCAGGTCTGCACACTGCACTCGCCATAACACCCGCATCCCGAGCATGTGCTTCATATGTGTCTCCGTGTTCTGTTTTCCAAGACTACAACTAAAGAAAGGATATACAGCATCTCTTTATTTCTTCTTTTTTTTTTTCTGTGGAAGCACTTCGGAGAAACAAATACTTCACTTGTCCTGGCTTCTAAATTATATGAAGAGGAGCTTTTCATTGTCAAGTGGGGGCGGGGGGGGGGAGGTGGGGGGGTACTAATACTGATAAATAAGGATTTAATGATAAGATCCTAATGATAAGATGAGAAAAAAAAATCTTTACACTAACAGCCGATGATAACGGATCAGTTTGAAATACTTCCAGTCCAACACTAGATGTTGTTGTAAAGAAGCCAAATATAGGTCAAGTGAACTACTCGTCCTACCAAACTGTTTGTTTTCCGTGTTTCCTCTTTTTGCTTGTGCATTCGTTTACCGATGGAAGTGTTGTTGATCATGGGGTTCTCAGCTTTTATATGATATATCTGAATGTTATTGAGCATTGTTATTTAATTCTTGTCTCCACTGTATGTATATATTCAAAATAAGATGAGGTGCATATATGAATCATTTAGATCAAACTACGGTACTGTATCACCGGCAACGTGATGAGAATTTAAATACTTTTGTTCAATAAAATTTTTTGAAGAATACCGAGCGCTGATGTTGTGTTGCATTCGTTCACCACTTTTTTAAAATTAAAAAAAAAAAAAATACTTGACTCAGACTGAAATACACGCAAAAAATGACTGTCCTGTGGTAAAGTAGCATGAGACCTAGTATACTGTGCTGACTATTTTAGCTTTGCATGAGACGGAGTGCAAGAAAAATCTCAGCATGTCTGAATTTTTTTTTTTTTTTTAAAAGTAACCCCAACCCGACAGTTAATGATTCTTAAATGTAGCATAGCATCTAAGAAAACAATTATCTAGAAAAAACAATTACACACATTCATGTGTGTAATTGTTTTTGATTTAAAAAAATAATAAAATTGAAATAGGAGTCAGCAGACATTGCTCGATCATTTCCAGGCTATCCTACTCTTTATTTAATGCAAATTACAGTACCAGGGAACTATTCCTCAGAGCACGCAGAGGGAATATTTACAGAGGTGCACATTTAGCATACCTTCACAGGACAAAAAAAAAGAAAGAAAAGAAAACAAAATAAAAATCAGTCACAAACAGAGGCATTCAAGTAGTAGTAGTACTGTTATACAGGGTGTGTGTGTGTGTTTTTTTTTTTGTAGCAATTTCTATGAATATTTTCTTCCTTGAACCCCAGTCAAACCCAGTGAGCATGTTCAATGAGTGTATATCCTAGTATAGCACATTATACTAGCATATAAACTGACTTGCCTCTCTACTCCTTTTTTTGGTAAACTTTGTGGTGGTTTCCATTAAACTGGAGTCATGAGCAGGGTCGGCTTGGTCTGACTGTCCGCTGGTCGCAACACCATTATTCATGAATGCAAAAATTACAGCAAGCAAGGAAGGGAGGGGGGGGGAGGGGGGGCGGAGGAGAGGCGAAGTGACACGCCACCCTCCACCCAGCCACCAACCCCGAGCCCCTTTAGGTGCTACTGAATCCCACCCCCACCCCCACCCCCGCCAGAATACGCAGCAGACAGACAGGGAGGAGACTGAGCCAAAAGACGGGGGGCGGGGGGGTGGGAGAGAGAGAGAGAGAGACAACTAAATATCCAGAGTGAGACGGAAAAAGGGGACAAAACACATGACTGCATCTGAGGATGGCTCATCACAACTACATCTTAGTCTGGCTTTGGTAACAGAACCAACACTGTGAGTAATACAGAAACTGTACTGTAATATATACAGTATAAGAGGCCTTTTTTCTTTATCTTTTTTTTTTATTTGTTTTTTTTTTTTAACCCCCCTGCTGCTGTCCACATCACCCTCCCCAACCCCTCCCACAAACACACGTATACACACACGCACGCACGCACGTACGTACACCCCACACAAGTTAGCGCCCCCCAGAGCCTAGTGCCGGGACTGCGGTGCAGACGTTTTGGTGTGTGTGTGTGTGTGTGTGTGTGTGTCCGAGATAAAACATCTAAAAAATAAAGGCTTGTCTACTGTATCTTTTCCTTTAAGGACAACAACAAAAAAATAATAATCATAATAATAATAATAATATCCTTACAATTAAAACAACGCCTGTATATTACATTAAGTGTGTGCAATGAAAAAGACAGAGGAGGGAGAGGCGAGGAGGAGGGGTGGGGCGAGGAGGAGGGGTGGGGCGAGGAGGAGGGGTGGGGCGAGCGCGTCGCGAGATGGCGGGACGTTCAACAGCACCGAGGGGGAGGGGAGGGGTCACGACGTGGAGGGGAGGGGTGGTGGAGGTGTGTGTGTGTGTGTGGGAGGAGGGTGGGGGGCGGGGGGGGGGTTTGTGCAGCACGGGTGAGGAGGAGGAGGGGGAGGGGACAAGGCGAAGGTGTATGAAAGCAAAGGCACTCCAAACTATAGTTACACTATACATGACTAGTTCTTGTTACAATAATACAGCTGTCTTCTACTGTACTGTACAGGTAAGATTGAACATATGGCTGGATAAAGCTGATCATCATCGTCGTCGTCGTCGTCGTCGTCCACAATATCCATAAAAACAACATCATCAGCATTTCGCCCTGATTCTGTTTTTTGTGTTGTTTTTTTTGTTGTTGTTTTTTTTTAATTTTCTTCCCACTACCCATCTCTTTGTGTTTTCTCATCAACAGTACATGGGTCTGCATATATACATAACTTGGAACACAACATGGAAATAAACAAACAAAAACAAAAAAAAAAAAGAACGGGGAAAAAAGAAATAACAATAATAATAATAAATCGACAACATAAAAAAATAACAACGTACAAGTCGTAATTTTGGTGAGGAGCATTTATACCGTATATACAAATCCTGTTTCTTCTTCTGCTTCTTTGTGTTTTAACCTATTTTTCGAAGAAAAAAAACAAACAAACCGTAGTGACGCAGTATATTTCTCTGCCAATGAGACGCTTCCACAGACTGTACCGAGTGGCTTGGCAAGTGGGGAAAGACGCAAGGCGACACACTGCCAATCAGTGGCGCTAGAGAGGAGGGGTGGATAGTGAGGGGTGGGGGGTGGGGGGTGGGAGGGGGCAACCACCGCCGCCGCCGCTGCCGGCTTGTCGAGGGATTCAAGGGACAACATCGTGAACTCTTGCTGGAGACGGAGGGGAGGTCGGCAGGAGAGAGAAAGAAAGAAAGAAAGACAGACAAGTGTTGGTGGAGACGCTGCGACTGCCCCACAGAGACGGAGAGCAACCAGGGCGATGCTCTGTACAATCACCTCGGACCCCCAGAGGCCTCGGACCACCAACCCAGCGACCCACCTGCAGCTATCGTCTTTGGGCCGGCGCTCGGCCCGGATACGAGCTCCCCGCCCAACCAACCGCCAGTTAATATACATATAATCTATATAGACCTTTTTTTTTTTTTTTATACATAAGGAAAAGTAATATATAAACTGTGTGTGTGTGTGTGTGTGTGTGTCTTTTTTTTCTTTTGTATTGTAGGTATATATTACACAAGCACGCAGGACCGGATTACAAGTCACATCAATCACACGTGGAAATCAAAAAAAAAAAAGACAAGAAAAGAAAAATGGTGAAATCAATAATAAAAAAAAAAGACCTCTGGCCGGGAGAAACAAAAAAAGTGGATAAAAACAGAGTCGAGTAAAACAGCTCGTTTAAAAACAACCGACACCCTCCCCACCAGCGCCCCCCTCTGGCCCCGCCTCTCCGCTTCCTCGCATGTCGCTGTGGACATGCATGGTGTGTGTGTGTGTGTATGTGTGTGTGTGTGTGTGTGTGAGTCTCAAGCCTCGTTTGCAGAAGTTGTGGGAGGTGTGAGGTGGTTGCTGGGGCGGTTGCTGGGGTGGTGGGCGGTGATGAGTAAGAGGACGGCGAGGAGCCCCCCTACACCCCCTCTCCCTTCAACCCGGTGATCCTTAACCATACTCAGGCCATGCACTACAAGAGGAACCCGGGGGGGAGGGGGAGGGGGACAGGAAGTGGTGTCAGGGTGGGGGGGGGGGGGGGGGTCGTACGCATTGTCCTCTGGCCGTCGTCATCGTAGTCGTCAGGCTATGAGCTTCGTGGATGCATTGACAGTGTACTTGGAACGGTGGACGACTCCTGCGGACCCCCTGCGTTGGGGGGGCGAGGGTCGGGGGTGGGGGTGGGGGGGGCTCAAGAGGTGGAGTTGGAGGTGGCGTTGGCGGCGGCGGCAGTGGTGGGACCTCGCCCCGTGCTGCCGCCATCTGTGGACAGGAAGAAGGGGGGTTTTGGGGGGTGAACAGAAGGGGGGAGAGGAGGAGGAGGGGGGGGGGGGTCTTCTCAGGTTCTAGCTTGCTGCCGACTGGAGGTTCAGGGCTGGGCGGGGTGGGCCGTGCCCTTCAGGGGGTCTGCTGCGCCGCCCAGCGAGGCGTGGTCCTGACCTGTGGTGGCCGAGGTGTTGGTGGGGGTGGAGGCGGCCGCCTGGCTGCGGGCGTGGGCGGGCACGAGTATCGAGGCCAGGGAGGGGTTACTGGACAACTCTGGAGTGGGGGGGGGGAGAGAGAGCGAGGAAAGAAAGAAAGAAAGAACACGTTGGAGCTTCTTTTTTCAGGTGTATATATAAATATACAATTATATATATATATATATATATTTTTTTTTTTTAAATCTCAGAATCTTCAAAGTTAACTGCGATTAATCGCGTTTTGAATAGCATGTTCAAAATGATTTGTTATTTTGCATTTCAAGTCAGCTTTCAGACCATAATGTAAAGTATTTCTTTCCAGAAATCGGCCAGAGGGGCCGACTACGGGTTAGTAACGCCCGGTTCACACTGGACGCTGAAGCGCCGCGAAGCACAAACCGCTTCCTTTCGGCGCCCATGCTAACCAATGGGGTCGTTCACACCGGACGCGAAACACGATCCGGTAAATGCTCAAACTAAAAGCAATTACGTACACAAATACGATTAAATTTGTCATTCACGGTATTTTATTTTGAAAATTGCTTTTAATTGCGCAGGCCGGCCGTGGAAGTGTGCACCGCTTCAAGTCTGGTCTTAACGACACCATCGGTTAACAAGGGTGCCGAGAGGATTTTATTTAGTTTTTATTTTTTAATGAACGCGTTATGGATTGCATGAAACTAATGGCGATGAATGCATCAACGCTGACAGCCCCAGTGCGTATACAACCGTACATCTACACATGACGGTCGCAATGAACGGAGTGTGTGGCGCACCCTGGGTGGTGAAGTTGAAGAGCGACGGCTTCTCCCTCCCGTTGGGCAGCTTGACGTTGGGGTCGCGCAGCTCGTCGAAGAAGGAGTGCGCGCAGGCCTCCAGCGGGGTGAGGCGGGCCGTGGGCGTGTACTCCAGCAGGCGCGAGCACAAGGCGATGGCCTCCGGGGGCGTGCGCGGTCGGAACACCTGCCAATCGGAAGCGGACACCGACATCAGCTGACTGGCGTGAAGTCTGCTCCCAAGTTTCTTCCTAATTCTTTTCCTAATCTTAACACTAATCTGCGCTCGAGCTCTGAATCATGGCGATCTTTCACATCGGACGTGTAGTAGCAGAGAGCGGCCACATGAGGGCGCCAGAGAGGTCTAAAATAGGACCTGCCGCTGCTGGATAAATCTGTCAGTGGGAGGGACTGGTGAGGCAAGAGCGACAGAATGTCCCTCAGCTGTTCCCCTGCTGTTCTACTTCTGCCACGACTGTAAGCGTGCAGCAAGCGGAGAGCACGAGGAGGAGGAGGAGGAGGAGGACGTCTCGTCCAACAGGTTCAACTGATGGGAGCCTCCGGTCACCTCCGCACCCCACTGCAAAGAAAGCCATGTTGGAGGTGAAACGTTATCCAACACATTTCCACACAGGGTTGCATTTAAACTACAAATCAAATGTATATTACATAAAAAAAATGAGGCTTAAAAGGAAAAGTTCACCCCAGGTTTCACCCACGTTCTACTATATCAAAGTGGGGCCTCCTGGTGGGTGGGGGGGGTTGCAGAAAATTTGAGAGAAGCTAAGAAAAAAAAACGCAAATGAATACATGAATTAATCAAATTATCTTGCCCTTTGGGGGGGCCATGGGAACCCTTGTTTGATTCAACACTATATCGACTATATGGCATTTTCAAGTATAGCTCAGGAGTATTATCAAGTGAGAGAATTCCATTCATTGCAATCAATGCGTCAATTTAGTGGCATTTTATCATGGCCAGAAATAAAGCCGCTGCAGTGTTTTTCAGCAGTAACGTTAACAACATGCTATCAGTCAAAGTATTCACCGTAGCTGCTACACTGAAGAAGCAGTTCACAGGCACTAGCGCCACCTCTGGCTGGGCAGTTTGCATGAAAAATAAATACATAAATGTGAAGGTTGCACTTGGATATGAGCAGTGTAAACATGCTCATCATTTTGCTATGATTACATTTTATTTAATGTTGTTTTTTTTTTGGCATTACTTTTTGCAATTAACACCCTGCTAATTCATTCGCACTGACAGGAATTCTTCAAAACTCCAGAAAGGTTTTTTTTTTTTAGTGATCACTCGGAAACCCGAGCCTCCGTCGACAGAGTGTTGAGCAATATTCACATTTTCAACAACATTTTGCCACCAGTCATCATCATCAACAGTATGAGAACATCCACACGTGCATTCTCAAGGCTGCGTGAAATGGAGCGAGGGCAGCCAGAACAGAAAGTAGCCATGTTGTATGAGAAACTAAGCTCGGAAAAACATGAAGAAGACAAAGAGAGTGAAGTTTCTGCGTCCAGGATGAGCGCGACAAAAAGAAAATCTAGAAGCAGCTGAGACCAGCCGTACTAGAAGCAGCAGAGAGCAGCCGTTCTAGAAGCAGCTGAGAGCAGCCGTTCTAGAAGCAGCTGAGAGCAGCCGTTCTAGAAGCAGCTGAGAGCAGCCGTACTAGAAGCAGCTGAGAGCAGCCGTACTAGAAGCAGCTGAGAGCAGCCGTTCTAGAAGCAGCTGAGAGCAGCCGTTCTAGAAGCAGCTCAGACCAACCGTTCTAGAAGCAGCTGAGACCAGCCATTCTAGAAGCAGCAGAGACCAACCATTCTAGAAGCAGCAGAGAGCCATTCTAGAAGCAGCAGAGACCAGCCGTACTAGAAGCAGCTGAGAGCAGCCGTACTAGAAGCAGCTGAGAGCAGCTGAGACCAGCCGTACTAGAAGCTGAGAGCGGGGGGGTGAGGGAGGGTGAGGCTGGATGGAGCAGCGTGGTGTTGTGGCGGCGTCAAAAGCACGGAAGGCAGGCGGGCGGGCGGTCACTCATGACATGGATCTTGTAGAGTAAAAAAGAAAAGGGCTCTTGTACCTGTTGACTCACCTTAGTCCAAGGGTGTGCCTTGATCTGGGGGAACTTGAACTCGGTGTAGTTGGGGTTCATCTCGCGGATCTGCTCCCGGGTCGGGGTGCCGAGAACCTGCAGAGGGGCGGAGCGACAGGAGAGGCCGCAGGGTTAGTTTTCCCCACCCCCCGAGGGCTCTTTGCTGCTGTTCGTCCGGGACTGTGGCGAAACAGCCTCGCGGTGATGAATCAAACTGGAGATAATCCAGCGTAAGCGCTCAGTTTCAGCTCCACGGCGGTGGAAAATGAAGATAAAAATCAAACAAGCTAAGAACTTCCGCGTGGTGACAAAAACGACCCGCGATGTGATCTGGGAGGGTGGAAGGAACAAAGACGTGGGGGCTGGGAGTGAAGCGGGACGCCCCACCCACCCGCCCGCCCGCCCGCTCTCTCTCGCCCGCCCGCTCGCTGCTACCTTGATGATTTCCACCAGCTGATCCACTCCGCTGTCGCCGGGGAAGATGGGCTGTCCCAGCAGCAGCTCCGCCAGCACGCAGCCAGCTGACCACACATCTGGATAGAGAGAGAGAGAGAGAGAGAGAGAGAGAGAGAGAGAGAGTGAGAGTGAGAGTGAGAGAGAGAGAGAACTTAATAGCAATAGTTATTTATTCATTTGCACTGTCTGTCTATCTATCAATTTGTCAATACAACGATTTGTCTATCTATCCATAGATATACATGTACACACAATATATATATATATGTGTACACACACACACACACACACACACACACACACACACACACACACACACACACACACACACACACACACACACACACACACACACACACACACACACACACACACACACACAGCTCAGAACTTCTGGTTGGATGCTAACTGCATTTCGCTGCTCAGTACTTGTGACCTGTTGCAGTGACAATACAGTTGATTCTGATGGGACTCCATCCCAACACTCTGGTGTCTCTCCTCACCTATGCTGGATGTGTAGTCGGTGGCTCCGAAGATGAGCTCCGGGGCGCGGTAGTAGCGGGAGCAGATGTAGGACACGTTGGGCTCCCCGCGGACCAGCTGCTTGGCGCTGCACGCACGCACACACACACACACACACGCACACACAAACACACACACAAGGCACAGAGTCGTCAGCGTTGGCAGCTGCTCGGACGGGCAAACAGGTTTAACGTGTACAGAAACGGATAAATAAAAACACACAGACTCGCGGCGATAGTGGAGTGGGTCACAGCCGGGACGTTTACGTGCTGCTCAGGGTGAACGAGAGGATGTAAACAGTAAACGTGACCTACACTGAGAAGCTACACACACGCAGAGGATGTAAAAAGTGCAACAGAGAAACCAGCGAGAGGCTGGAAAGCACTTTTGAAATAGTTGAACGTGAAACAAAATGGGATGGAATAGAATAGAACAGAACTGAATAGAATCAAATAGAACGGAATAGAATAGAATAGAACGGAATAGAACTGAGTAGAATAGAATCGAATAGAACGGAATAGAACTGAGTAGAATAGAATCAAATAGAACGGAATAGAACTGAGTAGAATAGAATCGAATAGAACGGAATAGAATAGAACTGAATGAAAGAACAGGAAAGAATATGAAAGAGTAGAAGAGAGCAGGACAGGACAGAACATCATGTTTTTTGTTAAGCCACAAGTACAGATAGATGCCTTTACAATACTAACGTAAAAAAACACAACTGTACAAAGTATAAAATATATCAAATCATATGATTATAGTGATATATATGAAACAACGCATAACATTAACAAAGACATGATGCTATTTCATCTGCATTTGTCTGTCAAGGCATCCAGCTGCTCTTTCTCATTGGCTACCGCAGCGCCACCGGGCAACAGAATCCAGACGCCTGCTCATAAACGGCGCGATTACAAGTTCAATCGGTTCGCTGTTCAGGATCAGCCAGCAGCAGGACCATCGTACCGACGCGCTTGACAAGAAACAGTCGTGTGCGGCCTCGCTGCCGATGTGGACCTGGAGGTTTTTGCGCCGACAACCCTCAACCAGGGGGTCTCACCTGCCGAAGTCGCAGAGCTTGAGCACGGCGGTCTCGGGGTCCAGCAGCAGGTTCTGGGGCTTGATGTCCCGGTGGCAGATCCCAAACGAGTGGATGTAGGCCAGGCTCCTGAACAGCTGGTACATGTACAACTGCACACACACACACACACACACACACACACACACACACACACACACACACACACACACACACACACACACACACACACACACACACACACACACACACACACACACACACACACACACACACACACACACACAGGTCACTACGCAGTAGAAGAACGTATACAGCAGGCTGGGGAACCGCAGCGAATAAAACTCCACTGCAAATAAAACTCCACTCAAGTTTTTATCTGAAAACGAGGAGATAAAAGTCGCAGCTGAGTCGGCTCGAAGGACAAAACGGAGCAGCCGGTCGGGCGGATTAACTACGATTTGCGTTTTTGAGAGTATCTCAAGTCAGACAAACAAGAGCCCCTACATATGCACCAGTTTGTAATCCTACTGTTGGGGAAAGATGGCAAAGTGCTTCTTCTCTACGTGTTCCTATTTGCCGAGACGGGAAACATTTCAGTGGAAAAGAGGGATTTTTGTTTCTTTGCGTTTTGCTTCTTAACGTCACGTTTGCTTCACGAGAAAAGTCCCCCAGGAAGGAATTTGTTTCCTGCACCCGACGCTCGTTTACAAGCGATTCCTTGCCATGCGAGTCGGAGCTGACGTCGGTCTGAATTCGAGCTGACCCGGCGCAGATATTGAGGTGGAGTTTGACTCGGCGCAGCTCGGGGTAAAGGTCGTCCCGCGGCGGCTGCTTGTCCACAACTACTGAAGTTTACGAGAGCCTGAGCACTAAGGCGCAAACGGCGAAAGCCGATAAGAGGGACGTAACCTTCATTCAGCGATCCTTGATTGTGGATCTAAAAATGGACGAGCGCACGCTGGGCGTCTTTTCGGGAGGCTGAGAGGCTCCAGCGAGACTCTCGGCAGTCCGGCGGTTAGAAGCTCAGAGGGTTTGAAGAGGGCAGTCGCTCTGAAAGGCGCATGGCTGCTTTGTTCTTTCCCCTCCTCTTTTTCTTTATCGCACCGCTGACGCACTACTAACTAATACTGATGGATTATTACAGTTTTTTTTATTATTTTATTGGTCGCAGATGATCACCGTAATCAAACGTCAGGGATTTCCCCCTTTAAAGACGCGCTGTGAAGTTCTTCCACCTCAAAATGATTTGGAGAGAATACACATATGAATTTATATTTAAATCAATTCTCTGAACTGCACAGGGCTGAAAAGTACTCGTAATTAATTGAAATTTTTTTTACACGGGTAGTTAATTTTATTACTATAACAGTGTAGTGGCAGGTAAGAGCAATTCACCTTTAGATACTGTTCACTATAAAAAACATTATTTAAGGGTTAAATTTGAAATTTGGGTTCTGAGGAAAAATTGCAGCTTATCAATTAATCGTTAATCGATCGATAAGGTCAAGAAACAAACCGTTAATGAATTAATCAATAATTTGCATCTCTACTACATACCGTTAAATTAAAGGCAGATTTAAGTGATTTTATAATTACCATTTCATGGACGTCTACTCTAAAAGAAAACGCAACTAATGGGAGCTAATAAAGCGGAGCTACACGAGTCAGAGGTCAGGCTAAACCCCTTTGGAGGTACATTGGACTCTATCGATGAGGCTGGTTCTAGGAGGCTCGTCAACTCTCTAAAGTGTTTGAGGACGCACACTTATTGTGCGTTTTCCAACACAGAAAGGGAGACCAGCACCCGGGCGTACGTACCTTGACATAAACCATGGGCAGAGTCTGTTTGGCTCGGCTGTAGTGTCTGGCCACTCTGTAGACCGTCTCAGGTACGTAGTCCAGCACCAGGTTCAGATACACTTCATCTTTCTGTTGGAGTCAAGAGAACAACACATAAACTGACGGACACACACACACACACACACACACTCGGCAAAGCAGAATTCAAAATGCTTCAAAGCAAAAGTCGAAAATCCGTGCACGTATGAGCGCAGCGATGTGCTCGCTAGCAGCAATGAAAAGAAGCTGTATGTCGACCGCAAGGTTGGCGGGTTTTTTATTTTTTCCACTGCAGGTTCAAACAGGGGGATCCATTGTGCGGGACTCTTCCCCAGGAAATGCACAGCCGCGTGTCAGCCACAGACTGCGGCCACAGACAGTGATATCACTTCCTCATTTCCTGGTGAGACGAGGCCCTGCGTTGCGGCGGCCAACTCGGGGGCACGTTTCACTCGAGGGGTTGTGGAGGGTGGGGGGGGGGTGCGCTGACCACCGAGAGGATGCGGCCGGTATCTTTGGCCTGCCGATTATGCTAGGACTTCCTTCCTTTGATTCTGAGCACTGAGTCACTGAGTCACTGGGTGTTTCCTCCCAGCTCACCCAAAGAAAGAAAGAAAAAAAGGAAAAAAAAAAGTCACACTGATGTCGTAGATCGCACGTCATGAGATTCATCACGCTTTCACAGCCTCGGGTGGAGGAACTGACACGTGTTCAGACAAATCTTTGGACAGAACAGTTGGTGAGAAAAAAATTGCTCATCATCTAAAATATAAAACTTGTTCGGGTTATTTCACACGTTTGTTGTTTCATAAATCCTCCACGTGTTCATTCATAGTTATGATGATTTGAGTGATAATCTACGATGTAAATAGTCAGGAAAACGAAAGAAAGACCATTAAAACAGAACGCTTGACTGGTAGCGAACCTCCCGGCTCAACACCCTGCTTTGCGCCCGCTGCCGCCTCGCCATCAATTAGGCTGTGAGCGAGCAGCGCGGTCGACCTCCTGGCGCAGCCTCTTCCCACCCGGAGGTTTCCTAAAAAGCCCCTCGCAAGCTCGTCTCCACGTGCACGCCCGTTGGCGCGGCCTTCATTGATCACACCGGAGGACGGCGCGAGGGCCCGCCCCTTCCCCTGCCGCCGCCGCTGAGGCTATATTTAGCCTAGCAACAGCGAGGCGATGACTCACTTCCTGCCTCGCTACCAAAGCCACTTCCTTGGCTTGTCCCCAGATGGTCTGATTGGCTCGGCGCTCCGCTCCGGGTGGGAGCGGAGTTTGTTTTTTTTTTTGGGGGGGGGGGGTGGTTGCTTCTGATTTGCCGCTTGCACCTGAACGGCAACTGGCCGGGCTGTCGATCAGTCGTCTCGGGGTGGGGGTGGGGGGGGAGAGAAGCTCCCCGCAAGTCACGCACGCCGGCTTCCACAAGTGGCGCTCGTAATAGCACGCCTACTCGCGTTTCCTCACCATGTGCACCCCCTGCCCACCCCCCCTTACCCCCCCCTGGTCGAGCGGTCAAACATAGACGCGTGACTCAGCACTTGTCGTGGCGCGCGTGCCACTCCATATAAAAAGGGGAGAAACCTCGAGTGCGAGCGGCGACGAATGCGCGGCGGAACCAGCCAGCGGCCAAGGTGAGGGGGCCGACGGCCGCGTGCGCCGCACACGGACCCTTTGGGTGCGCGTGCCGGGGGGTCGGGTGCCTCGGAATTTCACCTCAGTGGCTCCGTTTTCTGTTTCACGCTACATTTTCCAGCGATGCCGTGCGTCTCCAGCCTGTGGAGGGACGCCTCAGAAATCACGCAAGTGAACTTCTTCTAATTCACTCGCAAGACTGCCAGGTCTGGAAATCAGCCCTGCGTGATGTCACAAAGGGGACTGGCACCTCCCTCACGGCTGCACTGTTTTGTTTTGTTTTGTCCCCTTCCATCTCGGTTTCACCGGGATGCTGGTGTTTTTGGCCCAGAGGCTGCAAACACCGGGCTAAATGTGCTGCCTGCTGGAGATCTAGTGAAGCGTTTCTGTTAATGATTCCCACAGGGTTCCTCCAAGAGTCCAGGATGAGCCATAAAGTCGGGGAAAAGGGGGGCAGAGCGTCGCAACCTTTTCAGCTCCCTGACGCCGACAGCGTGGATTCCAGGCAATTCAGACGAGTTCGGAGCCCAAATTGGAGCCAAAATCTGCATCTGAATCATCCCGGCCGCTCAGTCGAGGTGCTGTTTGCCGACCCGCCCACGCTGAGCGGCCTTGTGTTTATACAGTCTGATGCAAGTGGTTAAAGGGTAAAAACACAGTCGTGGCGGCGGCGACACAGAGTCTCTGCCAGCCGTTACGTAAACCTACCTGTTGCACGTGGGACGCCTGCCTGCCTGCCCCCCCAACCCCGGCCCCTGACTTGATTCACCAACACCTGCGGGCTCACCTGACCCCGCCCGGGCGACGCCCCCACCCCTGGCCTACTTCTCCGGCCCTCTCTGCCGCCTCCCTCTGGGCTCTGTGGGGGGTAAATCCCTCCAGCAGCTCGGTGCCAGTCTCCAGAATTAGCCCGCAGCCATGAGACAGAGAGGCGGGCGGGGAGCGGAGGGGGAGGGGAGGGTGTGTGGGCTGCTGGGACAAACTAAAGTGGCGAGGGGGGTCCGGGTCCAGAGACGTCCAGGGTCGAGGAGAGCGGCCGATCGATTGCCAAACTCAAAAAAAAAAAAAAAAGAAAAAAAAAAAAAAAGAAAAAGTTTGGCGAGCCTCCTGCGGTGGCAGCGGCGGCGCCGAGCGCGTCGGAGTACCAAGAATTAGCCGCTGTTCGCAGAGCTCAGGCCGCACATGGCAGGAGGCGGGGTGGGGGGTGGGGACACACCGGGTGGGTGGGCCAAGTCTATAATTAACCCGATACCCACTGCTCAGGCAACTAGAGGCCACGTCTCAGCCGCCTTGCAGCATGGAAGCATTCCGCACGGCGGTACCACGGGTTAGGGCCCAGCCGTGTGGGGGGGAGGGGCTGTTGGGGGTGGGGGGCGGCGATCAATCTATATTTGTGCCCATTCGTCGGCGACGTGACCTCGTTTCTCACGTAGCGCCGACGGAACCAAGAAGAAAAGGGCAGAGAGAAAAGTTCAACTCTGCTCCACTTTCCAGGCTCGAACTCGGCCTGTTGTGATGTCACAGGGGGCACCCGGAGCTTGCAGACACCCTCAGCCAGGTGCGGCACCTCCCTCGCAGCCAGCCGCCTTGTGTTTCTCTCCTGTGCAAACATGTTTGCAGGAGGCTGTAAACACCGGGCTAAATGCGTGGTTTTCTGGATCTATCTAGAGCTTCTTTTTATTTCAGGGCTTAAAGCTGCGCCGCTGGATTTGAGAATCTAAATAAAAAGAAAGTAATTCTGCACTACATGAGACCTTCTTGGATGGAAATGGAATAAAAATGGCACTTCTACTCTTAGACATAAAGACATCAACCTCCCCTTCCCTTCAGAGTGCGCAGTGAATGAGCGCTGCGAGTGTCCATTAAGGCTGTGAGGAGGAGAATAGGAGCACGGTGGTGACACCTCCTCCTCTCACCGTGGGACTCCGTCCTCTCGGGACCCTCACAACCCTCCGGGGCCCCCAACCGCCCGCTTTGAAGATGGCTGCCTGACTGAACGGTGCGAAATTTAATGCGGAAAACCGATTTCACATCTTTTTATTTTTCACTTTCAAGCTACCGAAATGTCACTTGCTTTTTTTTTTCTCACCCCCCTCGAGTTTCTCTGCATGGGGTTTTTAAAAAAGCCCCCCCCCGCCTCCATCATCGTTTCCTTTTTGAGAAACTCTCCACGTCCACCTCCTGTATTGCACCGGGACACATTTAACAGCACGGCTCGTCCCCGCCGAGGGAGCCAAGCAGCCGCGGACTGACCTTGTCTCCGCTGGAGTAGAAGAAGTAGCGCAGGCGCACGATGTTGCAGTGGTCCAACTTTCTCATGATCTGCAGCTCGCGGTTCTGGAAGACAAACAGGAGGAGAGAGAGAGAGAGAAAAAAAAAAGAGGCGGTTGGTGTTGCGTTCGGGATTCACGGTCAGTGGGCTAAAGATTCGAGATATTTGTCATTATGCAAGTATAGCGAAGTTTTGAGAGGTGTCGCTCGACTTTCACACACAGAAAGAAAAAAAGACAGCAAAAATAGATACATAAATGCATCCATCCATCCTTCTTCTGTCACTTATAAACTAAAAAAAAAGAACTCTTTGGACTCGCAGAAAAAACACACTTGGAACCTCTGCTGGTAGCTGTGCAGCAGCAGCAGCAGCAGTAGCAGCAGCAGCAGCGATGCTTCGATCAGGAAAACATGCGTGACTCAGCGACTCCGGTGGCAGAGGGGAGGGAAGAGAGGGAGGGAGAGTCAACAGTCGTGTCACCGCCACGAGCTCCGAGCGCAGCAGCGAACTCACAGATAAACACGTAATGGAATTAGACGCGCAGGCAATAAAGGAATGCCAGCCTCCAGAAAAGCAAAAGAACAACACAACACTACAGTCTCTCAGAAGTCCGACTCCAGCGAGCCGGAACGTGGATGGAAAACCGTTTCCTGTTGCCTTCAAAGGCGACAAACACAAAGAGTCAAAATAAATAAATGAATAAATAACCCATTTTGGGACCAGTTGGTGTGAAAGCTCTCCTGGATGCATCTCCAAGTGGCATCCACGTGGTGAAGAGCCCAGAGAAAACTGTTTCCTTGCAGCTCGGAGGGGGTCGCTTGTTGTTGTCACCCGAGACAGAAGGCATGGAAACTCACTGAAGAACGTTCAAAACGCTGCGTGCGGGATGCCGTCACGACGGATGTGCTCGATTTTTAGAGTTTGAAGCGATCCAGCTGCCGACTAAAGTTGCTTTTCAGCTTCCTGCTTGTAATTATGCGATCGGAAATGAGTATCTGGACCACACAGACACCGACAGACAGGCAACCCCAAAGGCCTCAGGGCCGTCACACATGTAAGCTAGAATGCTAACATTTAGCTTTTTTTTAATTCAGGGTAACAGGCGATCCATTTCTGAAAGCAGGAAACTCATTATCTGGTTGACATTTTTGGAAAGTTTAAACCTGTAAATAATAATTCACTCAAAATGAATTGTGGGCTCACAGCCCACAATTATCAGCCGGCTGGGTAGTTTCCTAGCCGAACAAATGGCTTGCAGATAGATACCTTTATTATATTGCACGTTGGAGCATTAATTAGCAAGATAGTAGATAATAAATTATCTTCTGTTTAAGAAAAGAGAGGTTCAAAACTCATCGTGAGTTCCCAGGGTCGGGTCGGAGCCGTCAAGGGAGACGTACAGCGAAACAACATTTTCCTTCCACCAAAAGAGGGAAATTGAGGTGAGCTGACGCAGCGAGCGAAAGCACCCAAGAATAACAGTGCTACCGGCTGGACGGCTGGACGGCTGGCTGTGGTGATGGGTCAGCCTCCGGCTGGCTGCTGCTACAGGAAGCTGCATCTTTCTCACCCTTCTGAATCTGAATCTGAATCTGAATCTGAACCTGAATCTGAAACTGAGGCTGAAACTGAGGCTGAAACCGAACCGAAGGCTCACAGGTCCAGCTTGAAAAGCTCCGTCCTGGTTGGTTTTCGGCCAGCGTGACCTGCGTGTTGCGCGGCCAGGAGATGATGGGCCTTCTGGACAAAATAGCATTGTGTTAGAGCCGCAGAGGGGAGTGAGAACTACATTTCCCATCAGCCCCGGCGTCCTTGGATTGAATAGTAGGAGGAAAACTGGTGAGGAGGGGGCGTACGTGCAACTAGTGACACGTGGAAGCACTTCAAAGCATCCCAAACGAGGAAAGGCGGCGAGCTGGAAGGCATCGCGGTCACATGACCTCCGTTTCATTTCCACACGCAACCTTCGAGGAGAACCAGGCTGCGGCTACGAGCAGCGACTTCAGCTGCGACAAACACAGGAACCTGCAGCGAGCTCGTAAACAATGGCGGCAGCTGCGACGTTTTTTTGTTTTGTTTGTCTTTTTTAATCATGACTGGACGACATTTCCTCATTAGAAGACAGGAAGGAGCGACAGTAAAGGCCGTTCTCTACCGCAGGCTGGCTGCAGCTGGCTGCACCGCCGCCGCCGCAGCAACACGTGCCCGGTGTCGGCGGCCCTCCGGAGGCCTCGAGCCAGAGTTTGGTCCGTTCGTTTGCGATGTGCGGCACAAAATTCCTCAGCGAAGGGGTTTTGTCTGGTGTTTTTTTTCTCCGTGCCGCCGCTTTTACGAGGGTTGAATCCAGTTCCGCCGTCCGGCTTTTCACTTAGCAGCAGAAGCTGTCGCCGCCGCCCCCCCACCCCCCACCACCACCACCACCACCACCTAAAAGCAGATCTGCTCATTAGTCGGGCTCAACAGCTCGGCGTGCACGACTCCCCGGGCAAACAGCGCAAATGCTTCCCACAGTTGTCCGCCCTCTCCTACGGTTTTTTTCTCCCCATCCCACGCAAAACTAGCAACACGCGCGCGCACACATGTGCACATACACACACGTGCACGCGCAACCCCCACATCATAAAGCGACATCACAGCAGACTGGCTATTAAGCCATCGCGCACTGCAGGCAATGTCCTCGTCTTCTTGCATGGGCTTAGTGGGAAAGGTGTGTGTGTGTGTGTGTGTGTGTGTGTGTGTGTGTGTGTGTGTGTGTGTGTGTGTGCGCAAGTCTTTTTGTTTGTGTGGAAAAAGATGCTACCATATGGAGGAGGAGCAGACCGTCTGTTCAGGGAAAGAAAAAAAATAAAAGCACCGTGCTCAGCTCCACTTATACTGCAGTCCTGCCTGCTGACCTGTCATCCTTCAGTGTGTCAGCAGTCCAGCCAGCAGAGAAAGAGAGACTGTGTGTGTGTGTGTGTGTGTGTGTGTGTGTGTGTGTGTGTGTGTGTGTGTGTGTGTGTGCGCGCGCTAGTGTGGGGGAGAGATGCCGCTGGACCTTCGCCGTGCTGCGTCCAGGTTCCAAAAAACGATTAGCAGTATCGCGCAAATGCACTCCGCCCACACGACAGGACACGCGCTAACGCTAACTGGCGGCGGCGCCGGCTTTCACTGCAGTTTAAGGATTTAGTTACAGTTACATGGCAGGTGGGAGGTGGAGGAATCTTCAAACACCATCCCAGTTTGTGAGCAGTTGAATAAAATTAAATAAAACAAAACGTCAAACCAGCTCAGTGAGCCCGAGACAAAGGAAAAAAAACCTGCATTTGTGATTCGTCTGAACCACAGGTGTCAAAATGTGGCCCGCGGGCCAAATTTGGGCCCTGCAGTGTTATTATATACGGCCCGTGAGGCAATACAAAATCACTGCTAGAGCTGGCCCACTGGCATTAAACAGCACATGTACCGCTAATACTACAAATCCCAGAATGCTCTGCTCAATCAGGACAGGACGTTCACTGAAGGATATTATTTCTTAAATTGGTTTGTTGTACTTATTTTATTTTTAAATGTATGGAGCTGTGTTTCCATTACAGTGTGTCGCAAAACTTAAATATATATTTTCAAAAATGCGCGAACTGCAATTTGCAGGTGCTTCCATTGAATGGTGTGAAGCACATAAGCCGTAATTCTCGGCAAATCTCGTCATGCGAGAATTCTCGTAATTCTCGCGGCACGCAATTCTCTGTACAATCTCGTCCCGTCTTGGTTTTGCACAATCCTGAGGGCAATGGAAACGCGGCTAATGTTAGCCAGAGACTTTCTAAATGTTGACCTCACTGTATGCTTGAGTTTGACACCCCTGGTTTCCACTGTCCATGCACGTCACACATATCCGGTGGAGCTTCAACTGGCTTCCCCTGGCCGTCGCCGCTGCGGTGGAACGGCGGCGTCCGAGCTCCGACTGCCGCCGCCGCACGCTGCGCGTGCGAGAGCAACCCATTAAGCAGCCATTCTCCAGCAGCCTGATATGTGATCCCTCTAATGGGAGAAAGACCTTACCCATAATGCATCGGCGCGGCCCAAAACATCCATCAAACGCGCCATTAAAACCCGAGCCCCGTTTCGGCGATTACCCAGCTAGACGTGCCCGCGCCGAGCAGCGCCAAAAAAAAGAGAAAAAAAATGCAATTTACGGATCCACACCTGATCAAAATGGAAATAGAAAAAATACAGTAGTTTTAAAATACAGTAACAGGTTAGCAAAATGCAGGCTATGTTTGCCGTGTGTGTGTGTGTGTGTGTGTGTGGGTGGAGGGACGTGATGCTACATTCTCAGCTGTCAGGTGAGAAGTCCCAACTCTAATGTGACAGAACAGAAACTGAAGCAGCGAAACCAAGAGCGAGAAAAAAAAAATATCCTCCGAGATGAGCGTCTGCTCTAAAGACGCCTGCACGGAGACACGTCGGTCGGGGACGTGCTGGAAATGAAGTCATGGTGGCCAAAGTACAAAGCGGCGAAATGTTTCGGCGAGATTAGTGCAACTGAGAAATGTGTGGAATGGTGGGCGCACCAGCAACCGGTTCGCCTCGGCACAACAAAAACTCTCAACGACCTCTGAACGACCTTAGTTTCTATTGCAAGCTGAGTTTCTTTTTTCGCTCATTGCAGGTGACATCTGTCAAGCTGCAGAACTTTGGACCGGTCTTTCTGCATAGATGCAAAACAACAAATAACTTAAAGGACATGCATAGAGCGTAAACATCAGACAGGGTCATCTACAGTCAAATAAATGCCAGACATAATTGCTGGATTAAAAGCGGGCTGAGGGTATAGGAGGGCTCCGCACCCAAGCAGCAGCCTTCCATAGAAATGGCACCATTCCTCCCCTTTGGTCCACAGTCACAAGGATATCTTCCCAGAAGGGAGGGCTCCCACAAACAGTCGCAAACGGATGCAAAACTCTCCGTCTAGGTACAAATTTTCATGTCCTTCACGGGTAAGTAAGTGCAAAACCCTCTACCCGGAACAAAGCCTCGATATCCTTTACAGAAAAGTAAATAAATGACAATGATGATGATAAAAATCAAATCCAAAGTTCTCACTGCAGATCAAAGGTAAGACAATCTTTCGAAGGAAGATTGAAGATTAAAAAACATTTCCCCAGTCAACTTGCTGGCATGGTGCGTTCTTATCAGGCAGCTGGAGTGGAGTGTAGGAAGTACCAGACAAAGTCTCTGCGCTCCGTGCTTGCTTCTCTTATCATGAATCACTGACACAGGAGCGGGCAGACGGATATCAACCGATGTTCCACATTACGGCGAAGTGTGTCACGCGTTCAGAGTGGGACTCCTCGCACCCACGTTAACCTTTGACCCTTGGCCTCTGTTCAGCACGTTCACATTCAGCCCTGTGGTTTCCTGATTCGCGTCGAGACAGAGCGTAGCCGAGGTTTCCGGAGTTCGAGACGCAAAAAAGGAAAGCGGTGAGAGCTCGGAGGAACCCCCCCCCCCACCGATAGTCGCCTCGCCCCGCGTGCGAGCGCGGAAGGGAAGCTCGCAGAGGAGCGGAGCGACGGCGGCCCGGGCTGCACGTTTTCCAGCGCGCATGTGGAAAACGTTACGGCCGCACATGCTGTTGCATCATCGCCGCTGCCCGTGTGCCAGAGGCATGTGTCACATGGTCGCAGCGAAGCAAAGAATGTGCAGATGGGATCAATGAGGCCGTGCGCATCGCTTTTTCTCGACCGCTCTTCTCCAACTGGCAAACGTTTTTGGAAAAAGGAAAAGATCTACATCTCGCTCAGAGGAAAAGAGAGACGGAAACCGCTGGGAACGGAGAAATAATCCTCCCAGTTAGATCCTTTTTATTTGGAGAAACCATCCTCAGACTAACGACACTCGAATTCTTCTTATCGTCATCGAGGTTCTAATTCTCACTTCCTGGAGGCTTTGTGTCCGTGCCAAGTGTCTCTTGTACCTCGTTAGGAAAAGAGCCGCTGATAAAAAACAATGCATCCAAAACCTCAGGGACCCACGACATCAACCGACTGGAGCAGGCGTGGGCAAACTACGGCCCGGGGGCAATGTGCGGCCCGTTAAGCTTTTTAATCTGGCCCGCTGAAGGAATGATATTGATAGGAAGTAAGTCATATAGCTGTATTTCCTCCATTGTTTCAGTGTTTTAGGAGTAATTTCAATAAAGAGCCAAATACCAAGAGGCTTCAAAGACAGATGTTTTGTTGCAATGCTTTGACATTAATGCTTTGACGTGTTTTATACATATGGCATGATACATCATTTTCTCCAATGAGGTGGGTCCATCCATCTGCCGCTGCTCCGGCCCCGCTGTCACATTTTAGAACCCACCGTGGCCCCACCAGTCGGAAAGGTTGCCCACCCCTGGGCTGGAGGAACAACAACAGTGACGTGCGGTCGACTCGGTGAGTCGCAGGCTCGCCGGCCTCACATCCGCTATCTGCAAGCGCGCGACGTGAGTGACGCGCACCAGCGGGATTCCAACGCAACAATGGCGCCCTCACAACCGCCACCGCCGCTTCCTGCCACGACGTTTGGACGGCGAGTGTCCCGCCGAGGCCCGTTTCTGGCGAGGGATCGGCAGCGGCCAGTGTCTCACCTTGAACCTTTTGTCCTGAAGCACCTTCTTGATGGCCACCAGCTCGCCGGAGTCGCACAGCTTGGCCTGGTAGACGACGCCGAAGGAGCCGTTGCCGATGACTTTGGTGTCCGTGTAGCTGACCTCCTGCGGCCGGTCGGGCCCCTGGCCGGGGGTGGCCACCACTGTCGTTACCTTGCTGCCGTCTTTATCCCCTGAAGAGAGGGAAGAGAAGGAATGTAACAAACGCTCCACAATCGAGGTGAAGCAGCTGAGCTGAGGGCGTGGGTGGAGGGAACCTTTCGGAAAATTTCTCAAAACGCGACCGCGTGACCTCCTTCTGCACTCCGCAAACCAGTTTGACCCAGTTGCTGCAGCGTCGCCGGCAGTTAATCAAGTCTGCCCTGAGCTGGTGGATATGCCGTTTAATATCAAGGGACGGCGCGACGGAGTCCCTCAGAGATTCCTGCGCTGCCGAGAAACCCGTCTGAGCGGTTCAGATAAATTTTGTTTTAGAAAGCAAACGTGTCGTTTTGGCTGGTAAGCGGCGAGCAGCACAGGTCGTCTACAGTGCGCAGTATTTAAAGAATAAACAACTAAAAAAGGGGGATTTATCAGTTTGTAAAAAGTACATACAAAATACAAAAGTCTGTGAGCCGGGCGGAGATTAATGAAGCACTGCTGGGCCGCGGAAACTAAATGTTGACCCTCATGTGTCGCACCTTAATCTTTTAATCACTCAACACTCGAGTCGGCCGTCTAAAAAACATTTTTAGCACGAGAAGAAAAACAAACTTCGCTCCTTCTGAGCGCTTTTTGCGCCGCGTCTCCGTCTCACTGCCGTGTTCCCGCGAGGCCCGAAGACCCGCGAAGCCCAGAGAACCCGCACGTCTGGCAGACCCGTCTAATTTTAGCCCCACCCATTTGTCAACAGCAGTGGGTGCAAAAATCGCGTTGATGGCCGGATTAGTGCTACTTAATGGCCGTGACTATTCTGGATTATGGTGCTTTTTTTGGGGGGGGGGTTTAAATAGAAACTTTGCTGCCCGCGTGAGGCGTTGGAGGCCGAGCGGCCCAACCGGAGCGTCGCAAGCAACAAAATGATAAATTATTCATGAGCCCAGCATGGCTCAAATTCTTCCAAAAAAAAAAAAAAAAAAAAAAAAAACACTAATTTGTGCTTGGGTGTTGCTGGCTTCTTTTTCAATGTGTCCACTGACCGGTGAGTGGTCCAATTACCAAAACTAAAGACTAAATTCGATCAAAGGAAAGTGGGTTAAAGCGGACCGAGCCTGGAAAGAGAAACTGCCGACAGAATCCGTTACAACAGAAATAGGCTTTTCAAGTGAGAGAGAGTGAGAGAGACAGAGAGAGAGAGAGGAAAGAGTCTGCCTACATATTCCAGCAGGGCCACTTCTTCGACGCCTCTGCACTTCCTCAAACCGTGAGAAAAAATCTGCTCGCACAAATGTCGACGAGACCGACTGTACGACTCGGGGAGAAAAAAAAAGGGTCGACCCCCGGAGGTTTGATTAGACCTTAATAGACCTCTGTGTTTTTTTTAAATGGGCTGATATGAAGGCGGGTCATTTGCTGACTAATCACGCAGCCTACAAAACCCCTTTAATCACACATACAGTCAGTGCAGATTGGTACAAGAGAAGAATGTGGCGGCGAGCGTCAGTCCGACGCGTGCGTGCTCGCAGCGGCGTTGTCAATCAGCCACTCGCATCATTGCAATTACGCGGACGAATCACAATCAAGCGCCGCGCGCTCCCAAACGCGAGCGTCAATAGCGGAATGAGGTCATCGGGCCAGTTGAGGTCGCGGGCCGATACGCGTGAACGCGGCGGGAAAGGAACGACGACAACTGTAAAATACACAACTGGGGTTTGTCAGAATGGAAACTCCCATCGTTCCCACACCCGGACAAGGAGAAAGTTGAATGGGCCACTACCACGTCCGCCGAGTTAAACATCGACTTCATGACGTAAGCGGAAGGCGTTGCTGAGGAAAAACTTGCATCACCGAGCTCCACTGGAGGACTGTCAGGGTGGAGGTGCAGCACTCGACGGGCCTCCGTTGCAGATTTGCGATTATTTTTCTTTTTTTTTCCAACATGTCAAAGACGCAGCTGGGGAGCGACTGCCTTTCCACGGAGCGACGTTACGCCGCGCAAAAGGTGTTTTCTCCTCTGGCGTGAAGTCATTCCGAGAAGCGCGGGGGCGGACCTTCCCGGATTTTGCCAGGTTTATTTGCGGCGCAATAGCTGCGCTCGCTGTCGTCATGATGCATGACGGCGCTCCTCTACCGTTTGAAATCCAACACGGCAGAGTGACTGACGTTTTGATTTCTAGTTACTCCCCCCCCCCCAAAAAAAAAAATCCATTTTGTGTACGTCAGTCATGTGACCTGTAAATGCGACTGAAGTGTTTCCATCGCGGCTTTGAACGCGTGCCTTTTTCCGATCACCTAAGATACCACATTAGCGCGCAATCCATTTTTATTTTTAAATGTGCGGGAGCCCAAAGTGACATTTCCATTAGGGCTGCTTCCTATTCACATTTCGGAGGTTAATGGAAGCGCCTGCTGTTGATGCAGAAATTACAACACTGCAGGTTTTTAGCGACGAATCACAGTCTTTATATCTTAGTTTTCCCCTTTTTTGATTTTGACCTTTACTTGGCACTCCCATCACACTGTGCAGGTCCTGGTGATGTATAAAGGTTGCTCTGCTGCATGATGGCAAAAAGCCACAGTCAATGCATGGCTCTGGTGTCTACTCACCAGCCACTTTGCTGGGTAAAATTTTTAATCGCATGTTAACACAAATGGCCAATCGGCCAATCAGCCAATCACTTGGCTGCTGCTCAACGGCATTCAGGCACGTGGCTGCGGTGAAGTTCAAAGCCAACGTCAGGACGGAGGAAGAAAGATTGGAAGTGACGTGGTTGTTGTCGAGTGGTTCACAAACTGATCGACTGGGATCACAACCGTCTCCGGGGTTTCACAGAGGACAGTGGCCAGAAAGAGAAAATATCCAGTGGGCGGCAGCCGTGTGGAGGGAAACGCCTTGCTGATGTCAAAGGACTGGTACGTCTCCAACCTACAAGGTGGTATTAGGCAAGGTGTGCCTAATAGAGTGGCCGGTGAGAATACCGTGACGACGTCCAAATGTAGGCGGCGGTCCCATTTTGCGCTACTTTAATGGTGGCGACCGTGAGCCGAACTGATGCTGCGCTTCTGGGCTTGGGCTGTGACCTCGCAGACAGGGCGATCCGGGGGTTCAAGACCATGTCTGACCTCCTCAAATGTCTGTCAGCGGGGGAGTTGTGGGTCTCTAGGGCTGTTGTTATGGCCTAATTTACGAGACAGAACGCACTGGCCCTGATTTTAGTGACAGCAAAATTGATTGGCCAGCCAATTAATAAGACAAGCTCTATTCAGCTACAGAGACGCCCTTATAAAAATCTAGTTCCAACACTTAGACTTCTTTACAGGATTTTCTGTGACAAAATCAGTCAGACAGAGCAGTGGCTTTCTCTCATAACTTCCATCTTTTCTTGTTTTATGGTCATAATTTCTTTTTAACCCACGGCTGTTTTAAGAGCCTTTTTCTTGTCTCGGGCGTAACAATCAAATCATACACGTTTAATACCGTCACAAGTATTTAGGGCTCTTTATAGCTTGTGACTAAAACCTTAGAGACATTAATAGTATTTCTCTTTGAATGTGATTCGCTCTTAAAATCTTCCAATTTCCAAGTGCACTGCTGACATTAAGATGATGGAGATGGAGAGGAGGTGGAGTCTAGGATGAGAACATGGTTCCATCAGGCCGCATGCAAGGACCGTGCAGTGCCCAGAGACCGCTGACTGATTCTTAGGGGTCTTATGTGGTCTGCAAGTCCTTTTTGTTCATTCGGAATAAGACTAATTAGTTTGTTTTGTTCCCATCATCATTTGCGAAATGCGAGCGGGAGGTAGAAAATGAAAGGGGGATAAAAGAGGAGCGAGATGGCGGTTTGAAATGCTAAACAGGGCCAGTGTTGTTTAAGGCCAGCTGCTTCACCCCAAAAACAAAACCAGTGTGTGTGTGTGTCACATCATAATGTTTGCCGTATATTAATTCAGCCCAATCACATTTGAGGCAAAGGAAAACTGTCAACTTTTCACCTTGAATAAAAATTGATTTGTGCAACTCTCTCACCTGAACTAAACTGGACACAAACATAATTGCCCCCCAAAATATGCGACGGTTAAAAATCTTAATGAAGTAAGGTGCTGCAGCAAAGATACAGCTAATATGTTACTAATTAATTCGCCTCTTTCCCCGCAGCGTGCAATGTGACAAAAAGGGGAAACCCCTGTTTGAGACGGCAAATTAGCCTCTCCATGACTTTACCATCATGTTACTTCTATGGCTGCACAACATTAGGAAAACACTCACTGTGCAGTGTTTAATGCCAATTAAATAGGGACTATACGCGGTTTAACGGTTGTCTGCAAAATGACCACTAAGTCACAAGTTAGAAGTATGCTGATTGCAAAGGGGGAAAAAAATCAGAGGGGTGTTTTGCCGTTTTTTTGTTGCACGAAGCAGCCTGGTACGCAAGATTCATCTCACGAGAAAGAAATGATTGAAAATTAATATATTGATGAATTTAAACTGCAGCGTGCCACACGCTAATGAATAGACCTGATGGTGGAACGTGGCAAATTTCTGAGCTACAAGAGTACAAATAACAAAATACTATTTCACCTGCTCACTGTCCTGCCTTCAATAATCTCAATACCAGAGTGCAGGTATGTTGCAATCGACTCTGCAAAGCTCATGGTATAATATTTCTGAGCAGTTGACAGCAGGCAAAAAGAGCCGCTGGGGAACAGGCAGTCAACTCGTGCTCGGAAAAAAATATATGTCAACTTTTCCTCAAGTTTAGCCAACTTCTCGACTTCCGCTGCATTCTCCAAATACCAATGCAAAACACATCTGGAGAGATCATTTCAGTCGAGTATTGACTCATGATCACAGAGGACAAGTGCACAGGGAAGAAAACTAATTATTTTCACAACTAATCATTCGATCTCCTCCTTCACCAGCTTTTAACCACGGACCGACACAGCACATCAGCCTCCTGAAGAAAAATGACTTCAGGGGCTGAGAAATTTGAGTAAAAAACATGGATAACTTTGTATCTGCTGCATCTGCTGCTGCTGCTACCCAGTCTTGACCGGCACGTTCCCTTTTCAGCTGCACTGCATTTCCCTTCAGCAGCAATGCAACAATTACGGACGGACGGTGCCGCGAGGGCACCGACGCTTTGCGGCAAAACTAGGGCAAGACGAGAATTAGATTTGGGGATGGGAGTGTACTGGTGTGTGTGTGTCCCAGTATTCTAAGTGGTTTCCAGCACCAATGTCCAGAGGAGAGACTCAGCCTCAGGCCTCACCCCACTAACATACATCATAATCATGCTGCAGCCATGCAGCACTGAATACGGCCTCAAACAGGAGTGTATTTCTGCACACACCTACAGATTTCGCTCCGCGTCTTAAAGTTGTTCCATCAGTGGGGTATCTGTCCAAGAATAATACAATTACCTGTATCATTTAGCAACTTTGTGACATTTAAAGGGAATCTACTCAGATAAAAACTAATTTAAAAAAAAAAAGCATTTGTACGTTTATAGTCAGTCCACAAAAACCCGCATATTGTCATTGGCTTAGAATAAGCATGCGATCTCACAATCAATAGCTGGTCAACTCTGAAGAAGGCAGCCACATTGAATGTAGATCAGCTCAAGATTCCTTGATTTCGGCCAGACACCACAGCCGGTGTGAGAAAACGTGGGACTTCAGAAAAACAGGCGTCGACGCTGCGTGCAGTGTGCCGTCTCACCTATAGATGCAACTAAATCTTACACAGCTGGCATTTAAATTTCAATCGAGACTACTATAAAGCAAAGAGTGGCAAGGTGAGTAAAAGTGATGTGCCCTGAGTTAGCAGCAGGGATTATACGGGAGATAGAGGGGGGGAGAAACCAGAATACGGGCCAACGTTGCCTTCACTAGAGGCCTACTAGACACTCGCATGTGCTCCAGTCAGTCGCTCTGGAAGTGGCTTCGGGCACAATGCCACTGGGCCACTTCGTGAACGGGATTCTCGGCCAACGTCCGGTTATTTATTTATTTTTAACAAGGACCTGTGCAAAAACGAGCTGCAGCCCTCTCCCGAATCACGACGGGGTTCGGAAAGCCTCGCGGACGCACCTTCCGCTGCGAATGTTGCGTAACACACCGACCCCCTTATCGCTTTAAAAAAAAAAAAAAAAAAAAACGCAGCCATACGCTCGCTGCTACGTAATGTAGCGAACCCGGGGGGCCGCCACATCTAATCTGCATTCCCGTTCAATTGATCCGTATTTTACACCGGAATTGCAGTTGTAGAAAAAAGGAGGGGAGAGGGGCTTGGCTGATGACCTGGACCGGTGCCAGCACCACCTTTCCACCCCCCCCCCCCCCCCCTCTCCTCCTCTTCCTCCACTACCTCCACCCAGTGGCCCGGCCCTGCCCGGCGCGGCCTGCTAATCCCGGTCAGGCTGACCGGTCCCGGGGTGGGGAGCAAAGTGAGCTGCGTCCGCCAAAGCAGCAAAGGAGCCAAATCTCAGCCTGTGACACGTCCTATTTCAGTGCATGACAGCGCTAAAATAAAAAGTTACGCGCTAATGTCACGCTGCTTTTTTTTTTTTTTAACGCACATTTTAGCGCCGGTTAGCTTGCGAGGCGTCCGCGGTGCGTGCAGGTGAAGGCGGGTAGGTAGTAGGTAGGTATGGGGGTCTCGGAGGGAGACGGCGGTGGGTACTTACTGCTCACTTTCATGCTACCGAACGCCGAGGGCTGCGGCACTGGCTTGCAGCTCTCCGCGAAGGATGTTGTCCGGGGCCGCCCCGACATGATGATCCCGACGATCCCGACCGCTGTCAATCTCGCCTGGGGTGGTGGCGGTGGTGGTTGGGTGCGAGACTCGGTGGCTTCTTACACGGCGGGACTGCTAGACTCCTCGCCGCCGAACCTTCTCATCCAAAGGCGATGACAAGCGAATGGGTAGCGCGATATTTACAAGGGGCAAGGCAGCCTGGAAAAGCGGTGACTTTATATCCCTCCTCCCGGATTCCTCGCCTCGAGTGTCGTTTCACCCGAATCAACTTGCCGTGATAACCTCAACCGGAGGCCGATCACAACATTATTTTATTCCTTACTTGTCCCAGTTGTTTGGTTTTGTTTTGTTTTTTCTTTCCCCCACTCTTCCTCTCTCCCTTCAGCGGGCCTTTGCAGACACGTCTCCAACTAAAATAGTCATGAATCTGGCCTCTCCCTGTGGGCCCCCCACCCCCCGGTTAAAAACCAATTGTGATTTCTCTCCGAACGCGGAGTGACTTTCGCCCGGACGGAGAATGGGGGCCGCTCGGCCGTTCACAACGTCGATCCGGGTGTGGATCAGCAGCAAATGCGGCGTTTTCCTGTCAATCCGGGACGCATGCAGTGCCTTCTCATATCCCGATGTGGAGGCTCGCTGATCCGACTGCCATGGCGGCTCCCTCGCTATACCCTAGCCTACAGATCGTCCAACGGAAAAATCTGCCAGTTGCCACGGGTTTTTCTCCGGCGACTAGTGTGGCTCCGCGCCGAGTCCAAAAAAATCCGCCTTTGTCGCCGTGAAAACTGTGTCCTGAATCGAAGCGCCCTGTGCTACGATCTCCCGACGGCCGGAAAAACGGTTGGTCCGTAGGTAGAGTGCGACGATACTGAATTTCTTTTTTTATTCCTTCCCCATAGGTTTCGGGCTCGCTGTCTTTGTCGCTGCGCACGTTTTCTGCGTCGTTTCCGTAAAGGCTTACAGGGATTGCTCGGCAGTCTTTGGGAGGAGGTTCACGCTGCCGACGTAACCCGAAAGAGAGAATGGGAGAGCTGTGAACGCGCACACGACGAATCTGGGGTGGCTAATTTAGCCAATCACAGCGGGTATCCTTCGGAAATGGGCGTCGACCGTTCCGTGTGGACCAATGAGAGCGCCACTTTTGAGCACCACATGGCATAATTTCCTTAGCACCGCCCGCTCGACTTCAAAGGCTTCCCCCCCACCCACCCACCCATGCAGCGACATGGGACAGTGGGCGGGTGCCTGTTTTGATTGAAAAGCCTTTGAGCCAATCAGGCTTCGAAGCCCTGCTGTCAGTTTCGAATGGACCCAGCTGTCTCGGAGCACCGGTGGTCATGCAGCACTGTTGCTATGTTAGTCACATCTCCCCTTCCACACTTATCGTAGACGTCACTCGGTCCCGTGGCACATCCGTTTAACTACTGTCAAAGCGCTTAGTAATCGTGATAGGGAAAGAGCAGATACTGCAAACGCACGCCTGCCTGGCTGTCATAATAATTCTATTTTATAGCTTGCCTCAAACAACTGGTTTCCCAGTGATATCCCAGTAATAAAGCTGTTATCAATGAATCGTTTCTAGATTAAATATACATAATGGACTGCAGCCTAATAAAGCTATCATTTGCTTTCCTTAGTGCCATCAAGAGCCTCTTAGATTAAAAAAAAAAAAGGAAAGAAAATGAATATATTTTTCCAACCACAAGTGTAATACACAGTTTTTGTGTTGGGTTAGTGATGACATGAAGTCTTTTTTTTTTAATTATCATTTATCTCCTGTTAGTTTTTCTATTTTGTAACAAGTATTCAAGCATTACTTTGTCTCCTAAAATCTGCAATAGGTCTGCAGTGCATACATAGTCTTTCTACGCTAGTCCCTTTTTGCGGCGAGGGATGGGACAGTGAGGCTCGTATTCGGTCTTTTGTTAGGTTTATTTATACTCTGGAATGCTCCCTATCAAAGGGAATTTCTCCCAGGCAGCTTCAGTGGTCCATATGCAGAGGAGAGCACAGTAGCTTCTCAAAAAACAGGCAGCAGAGTAGAAGTAATGTGAGATACAGTTTTTTTCCCCTCCTCTCAATATAGCAACACCTCCCCCAGCAAATACACAGTTTCCTATTAGAGGAAGACACAAACACGCAGACAGTACAGAGATGGTGGGAGGGAGAGCGAAAGGCCACGGAAGGAAAGCAAATATAGAAAAGGAATGGGTGTGTGCTGAGTGTTTTATTCTTGTTGCAAAAATATAGCATGAACTCAACTTCCTCCAGATGGTTTATTGTGACATGTCTTTTTTTATATCACAAAAGGCAATTTCCCCATTCACGCATGCCACATTATTTGCAGTACACATTTTTAGGTAGTTTAAAAAATTAGAATATATACTAAGACCAAACAATACAATCAAAACCTTGTAGGACCAAAAAAGAATAGACTAGAGTGGTAAGAAGTCCATTGATTTGTATTTCAACATTCACTGTCAAAACCTTTCTGAGTAAATCTGATGCTTGGGACCGAAGTATTGGGAACAAAAGCCACTGGTGGACTGTGATCGATAGGTAACGGCGGCTCCCCTTCACTCCATTATGTACTTATCAGGTACACAGACACACTGTATGCCTGCGGCTGCTGTGGTGAGTACACAGTGCCAAATATGAATGAAATAGAGGATGATTCATACTTTGATTTATGAAGCGAAGAGCGTCATACCAGCACGTGTTTGATTCTCGTTCAGACTGAACTAAATATAGGTTTATCGTAATGTAAAACGGTGGATGTGGCTGACACAACATTAGCAGTTGTGTCATGTACAAAAATGTTTGCATGGTCTTTCTTGTTGTTTTGCAAAAACAACAGTCGCCAGTCAGAAAATGATTTGCTTCCCTACAATTGATGACAGAGACATTTGACTCAGACATTTCAAACTCAATACAGGGTGGTGATGAACTTAAGACAGATAAAAGTCATTACAATTTACTACAATATTTTAGGGCTTATCAGTAGTAGAAGCACATTACTAAGTGAGGGGAGCTCTTAAATACCCTTGACAGAACAGGGCTAGGAAAGATTTCCAGTTACTCTGATAGAGCATCACAAAAGTGCTACAAATGGTAAATATATGAACATCAATTAATTCAAATAGCTGGGACAGGTTCCAACAAACCCTCGTGACCCTGAGTGCGGGAAAAAGCGGGCATAAAATATGAATGAATGAGTGAATGAACATTCATTCAATACTTTGTCCTTGCAAAATGTAAAATGTAAGTAAATTAGTTTTCCATATTGTGTAGTAGAAAAATTGAATTCTACAGAACAAAAATATCTAATAAATAATACAATAAATAAAGAACTTGCTTATAGTTTCAGATATTTTGGATGGTAGAGGTTTCTACCAGGCATCAGAAGAGGCACCATGTTTGCCTCTGAGATGCAAAAGAAATTCTGAGCAAAAGGTCTTAACTGTCTTTAATCTGAAGACTTTCAAATTGAAAACTCCAGTCAAGAAGCTGCTCTTGCATATGCATCCTCGCACACAGTAGATGTTATGCCTTACGTTTGGGCTGATGGTTAGATTGATTGAACAGGCACAAGTGCAGTACACCAGTGCTCATACAAAGGTGGGTTTGATATCCTCTTTGAACACCACAGGGTGCGGGGAGCGGTACAGGCCGCTGTAGCCTTCGTACTCGCTGTCCGAGGAGTCCGAGGAGCTGTCGGAGGACAGGAGGGAGCCGCGCTGCATGCAGGAGTCGCAGTAGGGACGGTGGTAGTAGCAGTAGTCTGATGAGCTACTGGAGTCTGAGTCCCAGGAGCCGCACGAGTCTCTGATGTGTCTGCGGAGCTGCTCGCTCTCACCAGCTGCCTCCACATCGGGTGCGGCGGCGAAACCGTGTTTCCTGCAAGTCAAGGCTGAAGATCTGTGAGATCTTACCCGACATCTTTGACATTTCCTTATCTCTTTGCTCCCTTCCGGTCCCTCCTCCTCCTCCTGCCCATCCTCCTCTTCCTCCTCCTCCAGCTCACAGTCATTGTTGAGAGCTCGGATCAGTCTGCCACCCAGTGCTTCCCTGCCAGGCTGTTTGCCTGTATTTGAATGCCCGCATTTGTTTCTAATCCCCGCATAACCCGCAGCCTCTGCCCCAGTGTAGAAGCAATGCAAACCCCTTCTTGAGGGATAAAACGGCGGCCGGCGTTTCCTCATTGCGTAAGGCGAAATGCTGGGGAAGCGAAATAGAACGGGTGGGGGGTGAGGGGAGCGCGGAGTCCGCAGGGACAGAGGGGAGAACGCCGAGGCCTCCTGAAATTTAACCTGCGAGGGTCGTCTGGAAGTCTGATAGGGGGACCGCAGTGTGTTCTCCACTGCGTCCACGCTCAGCTCCTGTAGGATCTCCTGCAACTGCTCGCTGCTGACGAAGCCGGCCGGTCTGGCGTTGGGTCCCACGTGGTTGGCGGGGCGACTCTGATCATCAAGTTTGAAAGGAAGCAAGCCCCGGCGGGCTTGCAGGGAGGTGACAAAGCGAACTGTTTCCTCGGCTGTCCTGAGGACACCTGAGGGCATCGTGAGAGTCTCCCCCGTCCTTGACTCCGCATCTGCCCTTGTCTCGCCGTCTCCTCTTGTTGGAGCAACCCTCTGACTTTCCCCCACATAAATGTCACATGGGAGAGGAGAGGAAGCAGCAATGGGGTTTGAGGAGCTGCACGAAGAGGGAGGTTCTGAGGGTGGTTTCACAGCAGAGGGGGAAACACAATCAGCAGCAGCTGCGAGGGAAGCCAGGGGACGCAGCGGCAAGGGCTGAGGGTTGCAGTCCCTTTGAGGTAGAGAAGATACAGACGGCCCGTCGGACTGAACCTCCGTGGTCTGGGTGGAGGAGGAGTTGAGGTTGGTGTTGGAGGAGTTCATGTCCTGCTCCTCACTGGGCTGGCTGGCTGACATCAGGCGCAGCAGTTTATCCTTGGCGTTGCTCACCTGCTCCTGCAAGCTGTCGATCACGGCGTTCTTCTGAAAATGGACACCCAGAAGGAGTGTTGGTATCGTCCCAAAATAAGTCTGAGCAGATTATCCATACACCTTTTTAAGATTTTAAAAAGGTCAACATAGTATCACGTGTCTTGCACCTTATGGTGAACATAGGCAAACTGTTACTCTATTGGGAAGGCATTCAAAAACATTTTCCAAAAATTGTCCCTTGAGGAACACCGGATGAAAAATATCCTTTGCCATTAAGTGACAAGGAAAATACAAGCAAAATGTGCATTTAAAAAAACTCCATTAATATCTGTCAAACATTGACACTCATATTAGTAATTTCTGCACACATAAATTGAAAAATAAAAATAAGTAAAATAAAACTGAAGTTGAAGTATGAGCATAACATCAAAAGAATGAATAAATATTAACTAACAAGATACCTCATTAAGCAGCTTTTTCATGGAGTTATTCTCCCCCAGCAGGTAGTAGATCTCATCCTGGCTGTAAATTGATGGTTGGCTTTTGCTGGGGCTGCTGAAATACTTGGCCATCTGACTGGGATTGTTCTGATCTTCCTCAAAGTGCCTCCACTGGGTCAGCTGCATGGCGTAATGAGAAACATGACGTCAAAGACATACAAATTGTGCAAAGTGTATATTTTACGAGCAGCCCATATCAGTAGGGGCCTCAGACAGAAGCCTATCAGAGCAGGTGTGCTTCATCGTATTGCTCACCGTTCAAGCATTTCCTTCCTTTCCACTGAGGATGCATTCCTTCAATCTAACACAAGCCAACCTCCAGACACACAGACAGCCATAAACCTGTTTGCAGCAGCCTACGTAATTTTGACTCATAAACACCTTCAGTGTGAGTCACTCTCCATTATAGACACGGCAAAGCTGACACGCATGGAAACCGGAGGTGTGCACTCTGCAATCACTCATAGCATTTACTGCTTTTCTTCGAAATAAAAAAAAATAATACACTAGTCACATGAGGACCTCTTATTAATGTGTCTGACTGTCACATGTCTGCGTCTCCAGTTTCTGCCTGCCTGACTAATTCTGTGCAATAAATGCTGGTTTCCAGACAATTAATGACACTTCTGCGCCATTAACATACCCCCACACACTCGACAGTGAATTTTGCTTTCAGTTTCGGTGTCATCGGCATAGACAAGGAGACAACGGCGGTTCATTACAGTCTCAAAGAACAGAGAATTATATTTAAGGGCGTTTGCAACTTGTTCCGGGGCGTACTTGCGCCATTGTCTTCTCACCTGAGGCACAAACAGCATGCAGTTGGTGGCAATTGTGCAGATAAAAATGGCCCCGGCCACAGCGCTGTAGACCAGGTTGGGCCAGGCTTGCAGGAAAATGGAAATGGGTACAGCCACAGCCGAGGAGACGGTAACCAGTGTGACAACTGTCAGGATGGTGGGAGACTGGTTGACTGGAGGGTGGCTGACATTACTGGTCAGTCCAGCCAGATAGGTCCCGTAGAGAAGGAGACAACCCTGTGGTGGCAACAAAAAACATTTAATGGCAGTTCGAAGTGACATTTTATTTGCAGTGTTTTATTTTGAAATTATTGTAACACGACACTACAATAGATAGACAGATAGATAGATAGATAGATGGATAGATAGATAGATAGACAGATAGATAGATAGATAGACAGATAGATGGATAGATAGAAACACATTCACTGCCTTTGACAACAGACATTATTTACCTTTAGAACGCCAATGATCACAAGCCACAGGTCTGAGAACACAGACGAACAGGTGTCGAGTTGCGACAATGAGTAGGAAACATCTCTCTCCATCACCTCAATTGGGATAATTAAAAAAAATATATCAAGTTAATACGATTGCAGTGCACATTTTGCTTGTCCAGGCCCGCAGGCTCACAGCTTTTACCTTGACAACGGCACCAACAGAACGTGAACATCGAACCGGGTCCGTGAGGTGCCATACAGTCAGAACCAGTATGTCCACCAGGATCAACAGAGCCACCAGGCCCATCAGCTGGATATCTCGGATGATCTAAGACACAAAGGCAATCGTGTCATACAAACCACGTAAACATGTTGTTATTTTAATAATTTGGTGAAATTCAAATGACTATAATCAATGACTGTGAGGTTCAGAAGTTAAAGTTTCCTAATCTCTAGAAGGTCAAATGGTGCTGACTATTCAATAATGACAACAAAAATGTCATTGATGTCTGAAAGGGCATAAAAATTGAACAAGGCAGCTCTGAAGCAGTGTACTGAGGAAGCAGGAAGAGTAAGCAGGTCAGAGCAGCTTAAATCCTGCGCAGTCTACGAGATTTGCCAATTGATTGCTTAGAATCCGCTGAACTATCAGCTGATGTGGCCTGGTATTCAGAGCAGCTGATTTGGCTAAGAGTGTTAGCTTTTCTTGACTCGTGTGACCTGCCGTAACTGACGCAATGCAAAACTTTGTCAGTCAAGAGCCACAGACTCAGAAAAAGGCAAGCAACCTTGACAAAAGGAGGTCCATTTACTGCAGAAGCTAAGATGTGAAAACAAGATCTGTTTTTTTTTGTTTGTTTTTTTTAGCATAGGTCTTTGACTCATTATCATTTGCACTAAAAACACTCTTTCAAATGCAGAGGCCTCCTACCACTCTCTTGTCAGGCACTCGCTGGGTGAACACCCTGTACAGTCTCCAAGTCTTCCCCAGGATTGGGCCAAAAACCAGAGTACTGCCAATACAAAGAGTCCACATCCGAGCCTGTAGGGGGCAGCATAATAATTTACCAATCACTCCTCTACTGAGCTGTCGAGCAGGGCTGATGGGACACTCACTTGTAGAACAGCCGTGGATTCTCCCTCCTTTGAGTATCTGTGCTCACCGACAGCAAACAGGAAGCCGCTGCTGTAGGTGAGGACGCTTCCGGCGAGAGTCAAGACATTCAGGTTGGGACTGGACATCTTGACTATCCTGATGTGTGAAACATGCAGTAAACAAATGAATCTGTCTTACAAAAATGGGTTGTCAAAGATTTTGTACTGTGAAAAAATGCATCTAATATGCATAGCCATGTTTGTCATAGTCAAGAATGCCTTTAATGCAGTTTGTCTCTGTTTAAAAGAAGCTATTTGTATTTATATACTTGTCAAGTATAAACACTACATTCAAAACCATATATTTGCAAATACAAAACCCTCTGGACCATGATTCGCTGCAGCATCACTACCCTCTCCATTTCTTATAGCAAACTGGGACTAATCAAAATTGTTCCAGACTACATTTTCAACACTTATGTGCTGCCAAATCGGACTCAGTGGGCCCTTAATGTCTACAAATGAATGTCTCTTTAGCGGTCTACCTGTTGTTTTTGAAGCGCAGTGTGAAGCAGAGGAAGCCTAGAGCCAGCAGGATGCCACAGGAGAGCAGTGTCCACATCACAGCACTCAACACTGGGGAGAGGGACCGCCTGGGGAGCTCCACTGACATCTGTGCATACACACACACACACACACACACACACACACACTCTTTAAATCCACGTTAACATACCACTTAAGTAGCTAAATAACCTGCTAAGTTATACATTTTATCTCAGTTTTGAAACAGTTCAGAAATAATTGAAGTAGTCTCATCCCAATAATAAAGCAACTTTATTGAGGCGAACAGAGCAACAAACATCCTGCTGAAGCCTTGCTGAGTCTCTGCTCGAAGAGATTCAAGGTGGTCACGTCTCAGACGACAACCGGCAAGATGATCAGAGGAGCAGAGTTGACGCCGCTGTGATTACGCCTGGGGTTGAAGTACGGGTAGAGTCTCTCGCTGAAGGAGCACCCGGTGAAGGAGTAGATGTGAGAAACAGCGTCCACGTCGTGAAAGGAAACCTGGCCGAAATCAACGTCCACGTAGACGCCAACCCTGTGGGGCAACTCAGCCGGTGTCACGCAGGTGGGGGAGCTGCTGAGGGCCCACAGGCTGCGGTCCTGCCTCATCCCCAGGGCCCAGTAGCCATTCTCAGGGTTGACAATAATCCCTCCTTTCCTGTTGACAGACCCCAGGCCGACTCCGATGTCCCACTCCGTCTTCCCTCGGACCTGGACCTCGTAGTAGAACCTTCCGCAGGAGAAGCCGTCCTCTCCCAGGACGCTGATTCCGGGGTAGAACCTCTCCGGGTTGTCCGGCAGCTCTTGCACCGTGTCGCTGTGATGCACCTGTCTCTTGTCCACGGACAGCACCAGCTTGGGATGGGCCGTGTCCGGATCCAGGGTGACCTCCACGGCATGCCGCCTGGCCCTCCGGATATCGATCTCATGCAGCCTCTTGATCTCGGCTTTGACCGCCTGCTCCAGCTGGCCTGCCGTTCTCAGGACGCCTCTGCACACCGCGCCAACATAGACGGCGCCCTCGACACAGGACTCCAGTCGCTCCTCGCCGGCCGGCAGCGAGCAGAGAGCCGAGAAGCCGCACAGTACTTCCAGGTCGTCCTCGGCATGTGAGAGCCGCTCCAGCTCCGCCCGTCTCTGCGCCAGCTCCTCCATCTCTTGCTCCAGCCCCATGATGAGACCCCTGGACCTGCCCTCGACCTGCCTCTGCTTTGCGCGGATTGCCTCGGCCAGCTCCTCCTGGCCTCGCTGGATGAGCTGGAGCAGCTTGTCAAAGACGTCCCAGCTCTCCTGAACCTCTCTGCCAGCGTTCCCTCTGCTGAGCTGAACGCCGTGATTGATTTGGCCAATCTTCTGCAGCCGTTTGCCAATCATCTCCTCCACCTCGGTGATTTTCTCTCCAATCTGGGCCCTCTTGGCTCTGCCCTCCTGCTCCATGGGCACAGACTGATGAGCTCTGTGCTCTTTCTTGACGCAGACCTTGCAGATGCACGTCTGGTCGGTGGTGCAGAAGAGGTCCAAGGGCTTCTTGTGCTTCTTGCACACCATGTCTTGCGTCTTAGCCCCAGGATGGAGCAGGTGCGGCTTCTTGAAGCTGGTGAGAAGACTCAGGTGAGTCTCACAGAATGATTTGAGATTTCGGACTCTTTTCCCAACGCACGCATCATCAGAAACGTCCCCTCTCGGGCCTGGGACAGTGCCAACTCTGTCTTCATTTTCTCTCCCTAGCGATTTCTTGAAATGAGCCGTTACTTCAGATACAAGGGTGTTAACTTTGAGCTCTGGCCTCCTGTCGTACTTCTGCTTGCACACAGGACACTGCGGGAGTGCGGTGCTCTGCCAGTAGCCTAGTATGCAGTCCTTGCAGAAGTTATGCCCACAGGGAGTGGATACCGGCAGGTTTAACAGATCCAGACAGACGGGGCAACGGAGCTGCTCCTCAGACAGCGCACAGCAGGGGGTCGCCATGTCTGGGAACACATCCAGAAACGAAAGCACTGTTGGGATTTTGTAGGGGGAAAAAAACACAGTGGGTGAAAGTTTGTCTGTTCTTTTATCTATACTATAACTTCTTCACAAACAGCTGCGCCTCCTCAATTGCCCGTGTCCACAAATAGCAACAAATGCTCGGTGTTACATTTCACCAAAGGGTGCTTAAATTTTAACTGGACACTTTGTCAAGCTCACTGAGTTGGAAAACACCTAGGTAAAAAATTGAGAAATCAAGGTAAACCAAAACAGATTATTAAAAATCCTGTGGTCACAGAGCAACAGCTGTGAATGCAAAGTGAAAAACACACAGTGTTTATGCCCCTCTGGGCAAAGATTTCTGCACCGACAGTCTGATGCAAGTATTAATAATTGATTGTGAAAAAAGAGACACTCACCTCGCTTTCATGTGGCCCAGCATTCGGAGGAAATTAGTGTGGGTTTTTGTTGCCTAACCCAGATTCCAAGTAGGACCCGTGCAGCGGTGCTCAGCGTCTCTACTCACAGGTCTGTTTGGAAAGTCACATCAGACTGCTTGCTGGTAGCCCGCCTCGAGTTGCCTAGCTCCACTCACCCCTCTCTTAAAGGAACCAGTGACCGAGATGGGGGCAAACTAAGCAGCACGCCTTGATCTGTCTCCTTAAACCGAATCGTTGCTTAACAAACTGTTTTCTCAGGTGCAACGTGGATCAGGGCAGATTTAAGTCGATGTACAGATTTAAAAGTAGTGAAAAAGTAGGAATATGAATGAAATTAACTTTTGTGACAAACAAGTGGAGCAACTTTAAAAGAACAAGCCAGTTCTTCTTGTTCAGTATTTTTTTTAAATGCCGAGGTCCCCTGTGAGCTTTTCTGGATGAGTGCCCCATGTTTGTTCATACCATAAATATACAAAAATACATCTGTGCATAGCGTGAGATTACCGTGCTGAGACCACATAGTCTCTGCAGGATGTCAAGGCCCTCCTTCCTGCTGACCCCTGATTGGATGAAGCAGAGCGCGGTATCACACTGGGAGCTGCAGTTCAGCTCCGACTCCATGACTGACCAGTTTCACACAAACAACCTACGGGACACACAGATGACAGCATGAGACATCGAATTATGCAAACTGGAGCCTTTTTTTCCCCTGCAGCTTGTCTCGACTTTACATGAATCCTGAGTCCTTTTTCCAGTTATTCATTCTGTGAGTAGTTGCAAGACTTGTGGCGACCACAGTGTGTCGCTCTGCTGGTCTGAGTCACAGCAGTGGCACATGTGGGTGTCTTCACTGGACATATACCATACCAACTACAGGTCTGAAAAGTCAAGATAAATTTTTTTCATGACCGATATCAATAAAAATGCCACCACAAACTAAAAAGAGAAACTAGAAGCGGGAGGCCTGTGAATTTATACTCATCAATAATTTCCACTTGCTCCACCTCATCAATGAGGCAAACAAGCCAGATTTGGGATCAAACAGCTACAGCACTCGTCTTTGCACAGCACCACAGTAAATGGAACAGTACAGCTTCACCAGCAGTGCCATCTGCACTTTAGGCCTCAGCAGGCACCGCAGCATCTGTCATCAGCTGGGAAATAGGAGGCACCTGAGAGCAAAGACGACGAAACGGTGCCTAGAATCACCCGGCAACCCCTTAGAAGTCTTGCCGCAGGCATGTCGATGAGGCACCACCTGTGCTGCGCTGACACGTCGCCGGGCTGATCAGCCGATACTGAGCATGTGACCCCGCGAGCGGTCTGATCAGTGCGGGGATCTGCGGTGACTCAGCTGCAGCCTGCTGACAGCGTCACATGTGTGAGGGTGCAGGTAAGCAGACAGGTGACTGTTTATGCGAGCGCCATTTAACGACTTGTGTTAGTCTGCGCGATGACTAATGCCCACTTAGGTCACGTACTGTGTTATTACAAGTTTAAGTGGATATTTTAAATCTTGAATTCTAGTGGAAATCAAATATCTAATCAGAAAACAGCATATTTATCCCCCTGTTTGCAGCCTCCAGTGAGAATATAAAAACGCTTAGTTTTAGTTTATTTTGTGATATCACAAAGGGTTTATTTCCAGCTTGTTTTCACTATGTTGTTGAAACACACTGTCAAGAGTGACTTCTGCCTCAGTTATATTCACCAAATGAATCCTGCAGTGACCCATTTCCAAAGCTAATGATGTCAACAGAACAATGAAGCTCAGCGGGCCACATATCTGGGAAATGTCTGGAGTTCCTGCCCATGTCCTTTCGTCACTATCCAAGTTTAGTTCACAGTTCTGCTGCTTCCTGCAGGAAAAGCCGGCACAGAGGCATTTCCGCCTGACCCCCCCCCCTTTTTTTTTGGGGGGGGGGGTGTTTTTGTTTTGTTTTTTTGTTTTCAGAATCCATCTTCGGCAGGTTTCAGTTTGGGACATAAAGCTGCCACCCTGCAGCGGTCAACAAAGGTGAGCAGGAAGGGGGTCCGCGTTGTGCAAGCAGCGGGATAGAGCCCTTCCCTGGGCCGAGCCGAGTTTATGGACATGTTTTGACAGTTCAGAATAGTCATTAGGAGTGTCTTTTGAAGTCCCCGAGGCTAAACCGCAAGTAATTTTGCGGACCATGCTGCTTTGTACTGTTTAGGGCGAGTCAAAGTGCGGCATCCTGGCTTTCACTTCCTAAGAACATTATCCCTCCGTCTTCAGTAAAAATGTTTGGACAATTGAGTGAACTCTTTAACCATTTCTGACACATCGTCGGGACTCAGAGGGATCGAATTATGTTTAATCATTCTAATGCAAGTCTGAGGTGAAAATTAAAGGGAAAACACGCCTATAAGATTAATTTAAAGAAACGGGGCAAATCCCTTTCATTGTTCTGTCACTCTGTCTCTCTTTCTTTTAAGATTACGCACGGTGTCGCCACAGGCCCCGCCACATGTAGAGCCGCGGTTCAGGGGCCAGTATTGAAACATTCCTGCACAATAAGTAATCCGTTTAAAAGTTTATTCTTTAAGCTGAGTTAGAATGCAATTGCCGGCAATGAAATCCCGCCACAAGCCCGGACGGCGCACACCTTTCTGGGAGCGCGGCGCGCTTAACCGCATGGATCTCTCGTCTAAATACCCTTTATTGTTACATAAGGGGATAAACGCCGTGACAGATAGCAAAAAACATCTACCACGCGTTTTTTTTTTTATTTTTTTTTTTTATGTATGATAAGAACATTTGATGGTGCAGTAGGATTTTCTTGTAAAATCTTGGCATCGAGGATGCGTAAAAGCAGACCATCTGTAAAACTTGTCCCCCAAAAGTAAGAGTACACTCTGATCCAGAGTCAGACTATATAGCGAACACAGAAAATAAAACCCGAAACGGATAAATCAAGTTCAAAAGGGACGAACCTGTGTCTCCAAAGCGCACGGGGGATCCCATCTCCACTTCCCGCTCCGGGCGCCATGGCGCAACACTCAGAAAGGCACCGGGAATGAAAACGCAAACTCCAAAGCTGGACGTAATGTTGTATAACATCTCTTCAAAGCTCCCATCTCTGCCCCAGTCGTCGCAAAAGCCTGTCGCGGGCCTGGTAACTCTGCTTGAACTACCAGCCAGCCAGCCAGCAAGCCAGCTAAGCAGCCGGAGAAGATCCTGTCAGTCAGAGGGAGAAAAAAAAACTGAAAACTTCCAGCAGGAGTGCGGAGCCTCATCTGAGCGCCCGTCGAGGGAGGGGCACCCGTGTGTGTGTGTGTGTGTGTGTGTGTGTGTGTGTGTGTGTGTGTGTGTGTGTGTGTGTGTGTGTAATGGGGTGTTTGTACCCCCACTCCCCACCTCCTTTATGCTTTCCACCCCTATTTCCCACCTAGAATTAATTTTGTTTTTTTTTAACAGTGTGATGTGACCCACGTGCTACACCAGGGGAATGGGTGGCACACGCGTGCACCCATAGTCCAAACAAACACGGGGGACAACAGTGATGGAAAGAGCAACAACACCCATTATCTGTTATTTTTATTTTTTTGGCTCAAAAGTCCCCGGATGGTCCCGCTGCATCTCACCGGAGCTCTCGCCCCAGATGAACCGCGCGTGCAGAAATATGCGCGCATTTGTTTCCGCGAGCCGTATGCGGCGTAAAGGTGTTATTAAGGCGTCATGGAGATTTACAGCGCGAACCTCCCGACACGGGGTCATTCCTGACGAGGGAGTGTCGCCATCGTTGACAGACACGTACAAGTATGGGAGGAGACGCAAAGGGTGGAGGTCGAGGATGGAAAAGGTTGCACGTATGCATCCAGGTGTCCACCTACACACCCACCTGCCTCCCCAAACTCAGGTTCTATGGAGTTTCTCCCAGAGCTGAAACCCGTTTCTCTTAAAACGCCGGAGTTTAAGTGTCTTGATTGCAGCCTTGATCTCGACTTTTGGCTGCAGGAAGCTGGTCGTTCCTTTTAAAAATGAGTCGGCAGTCAATGCTGTCGGATTCTTCAAAAGAGATGAAGCTGCAAAGACCTCCAGCACTTTTTGCATCACTGTGTCTTTATGTGTTTAAACTCAAAGACTTGCGATACGGGGTGCAAAGTGTAAGAGTTCACTTACACATTTAGATTTAACATGGGTGTTTCAAATGTGAAGAAAATGAGTGATGTGTCAGAAAATTGTATGTAAAATGAGCTAAATTTGGTTGTTAAGAGCGGAAATCACTGTTTAACTTTTAATGTTGGGGGAAATCGGTCACGAGGTCCAGTTTATGATAAAAAAAAAAAAATCAGATTTTGCATTATGACATGTTCATCTTTGGTATGTTCAAAGCCACGTCCAGCACTTGAGCCACAAGTTGTCTCACGAAAGACTTTTAAAATCTTTATGAGCTGGTAACAGGATCTTTCCCTGCTCAGTGCGTGATGGGATCAGCTGTTATCATAGAGAGTGACATCACCTTGGAAAACTCAACATCCTGCGCTGGAATAAAAAACAGTGGCATTCTGCTGCGACACTGTTGAGAATCATAATGTCAACACGGCCGTCACAGAGGCAGGCAGATGTGATGGAATTAACGACTCAGATGAAATATTTCCACCTGCGCCCAGATCGTGTGGCGCTGTGTTTGCGGCCCATTGTCCGACTGAAAGGCTGCCGTCGGCTCTGTTACACCATAAGCGTGCCGGTCGCTCTCAGGTTTCCCCTTCACGATCAGGTTCAAAGCAGACAGTAGCCACGACAGGTGGGCTGCAAAAGCTGCTCTCACGTTACCCAGGAGCATGAATGTTTCATCTGGGGGACACGGAGCTGTTGCTCCAGAAAGCAGGAGTCAAAAAGGAAGTGGCTGGCAGGGAGGGCGAGCCGACTGAAACGGGACACACGCCGCTCGACTGAGGTTACCGGGGATCAATTTGAACGGGTTATAATTAACAAACGCAGGTCTTGATGTCAGCAGCCATGTTGTTGTTGTTTTTTTGTTTTTCTCTGCGTGCATGTCGGCGGGAAGGCGACCGAGCAAAAAAAACAAACAAACAACAAAGGCGAAGCTTTTTAGGCGCGCGACGAGGCCGTTTCCTGTTGGAGGGCTGCAACCAGAGCGCTTCCTGACACGGAAGCATCTGCAGCTGTGATGCAACGGGTGTAATCACTAGCGTCGACCATTCTTCGCACTTTGTGTGGTTTGAGGCACCGCGTGGGTGGGAATGCATTGTGCGGAGGCATCGGCAGCCCCGTGGCCAACCTAGGGCCCGGACGCTCCCCAGCGACATGCCTGGGTTTGTCAGCCAACTTAGCCACAGACAGACAGACAGACAGACAGGTAGAGAGACAGACAGACAGGTAGAGAGACAGACAGGCAGGCAGACCTCCTTGGTGGAGCACGCTGACTGACTCCTCCTGCTGGGTTGCTATGGACCTGGATTAGAGGAGCTGGGTCAGGGCCACCTGGGGTGGAGATGTTTCTTCTGCAGGCTGTAATGGCAATGAATGCAAGGGAAGAGAATCTGCTCTGTGTGTTAGAGGGGAAACAGATAATTACAGTTATGGTCTTTGGAGGCGGCACAGCAGCACAACAACAGCATCTATCAGACCGTACAACCATGTGACACAAGAGTTCAACTTCAGACATTATTTCACTTGAGATTAGCATTTATGGAGTTAAATACTACTACCAATGCCCCCACCACTACTATTAATCTAGGTAATAATACAAATTTATACTACGGATTATATTGAAAATGCACAGCTGAACATATTTGCCGAAGAACAAGCATTGATAGTAATAGTAATAAAGACTAAACCAAAGACTAATATAATAAGAAGCACGCCATTAGAATCTGTGCAAGCATTTTTCCAACCTTTGGAAGGTTTCTTCAGCAGCTAACAGCGTCATTTGTACACAACCCCAAACTCCACACATCAATCCAGAAGGTGCACATAAAACAAGATGTATGGTGGTTCATTCAAGTTCAATCAGTAATCAAACCACTTTTCTACCCTCTCTCTGTATCCACCTCCATCACCTGTTCAGACTCCAGCCAGACTTTCTGCTCACTCACAGGATTAAGAGGCATTAACCCCGAAGACTCCGTTTCTCATGTGCGCGGCTGGCGGGCGTCCAAGGTCAGCTGAGCGCGAGTTTAAAAACGCGCCATGCGTGAGGTCTGGCATGCATGTTATTAAATGCACTGTGGGCTGGCACGCCTGTGACCGAGGCTGATAAGGAGCTTACGGACCATCAAACACAGCCTGTGTTTCAACACTTTGAAACACTGCTTACAGTCGGTGTGATGCATGAGGAGTTTTGGACCAGTCACAGATGAAACGTTTGAGGCCCAGATTTGACCTGCCAATGCTAGTAAGGCCGCGTTCAGACTGCAGGCGAATCTGATTTGATTTGAATCAGATTCGCCATTGGGTCTTGCGTTGCATAGAGTGACGTCACAGACAGTCAAAACCGATCTGTGCGTTTGGAGCTGTTCAGACTGAGACACACATGTCCAAATGCCATTTGAAAATACCTCCCAAAGGTGGTTTCAATCCGTTCTGCAAAAATTGGATTTCATGTGATTTGTGACTGTTCAGACTACAAAAGAGCCATCCGGTTTCAGTCTGGATGGGCTAAAAAAAAAAAAGAAAATCGGATTTCGGCTGGCAGTCTGAACATGGCCTAAGTCTCGCTTTTACCCAATCATGTTTCCTGTGATACTGCTATGCATGTCAGCAAACTCTGGAATTTGTTGCAAAGGAGCTTTCGTTTCCGAGGTACCGCCTGTTTGCAGAGAAGTTGTGGTTTCGTGTGTGTGTGTGTGTGTGTGTGTGTGTGTGTGTGTGTGTGTGTGTGTGTGTGTCTGTGTGTGCCAGAGACAGACGGACCCCCAAACGCTGGGAGCCCAGCTGTGACCCGTTCAAAAACAAACCGAGTTTGTGAGATTGGGTTTGTCGGGCATCACTCCTGCCAGCCAGACACCATGAAAGGAACAGCAGGTGGAAAACAAGCGGAATGAGACTCGCGGCACAGTAACATCAAATGTGAAAAGAGACGAAACAAGTGAGAGCCGGCGGTGGTTGGCAGGGGATGTCGCGGGATTAGCAGATGGCGTGAAAAAAGCAGAATGTGTTCACTCTGGCGTCGCTTGTTTGCGGGGTGCGGAGGTCTCGCAGGATTCAGCCCGCTCAACGAACTCACCTTCATATGCAAATGAACGCGTTAAGACCTCGAAAACACGACGCGTCGGCGCCAAGGAACTCACACAAATCCCAATTTGTAATCGTCTTCGATGTTGCACGTCGTCCACAGTCTGAATTTTGGCATGAAGGAAAATGAGAAGCAGAAACAGTTGTAATCACATGACAAAATACCGTGAGAAACACATTTTCAAGATATTAAAGTTAATCTTTATTTTTGAGCTCATATACAATCTACTTACATTATCAGCATTAGGTCCAAGTACATACAATTATTATAACTTTATAGAGTTCCTGCCATCTATTCTTTAAGTAAATTAAATATTTAGTGATTAACATTAAAAAAAATTATGTATAAAATAATTTTGTTTTTTTTAAAAAAACTACTTTGCATTTACTAAAGGCTGTAGTACAAAACTGCTGAAGAAGGACTCTGTGATTGATAATTCTGATAATATCCTCACATTTTAGGGTGCAAATATCATGACTTCATTCTGTTTACCCCAAATTGGGAGCCACCATTAGTAAGGCACTTACATGCTCTAGTAAAAGGGGTTACTGTAACAAAAAAGGAGCATTCTTCTCTTTTCTCAACACTAATGTCTGATGTGAATCTAGGACTTCCCCTCCGTGCTAGCAGACACAATGAGCCGGGGAGACCATTGCGAACCCGGCGCTTTCCCAACAATCGCAGACCGGCAAGGAACAGAAACACTCGTTTCATCATTCCCAACAAGTTTCTGTCTGGAAAAAAAAAAAAGAGGAAGAAATCGGCTCAGATAATAAAGCTCACACTTTACAGCCGCGCTCGGAGAAACGAGAAACACAAAACACGGGCGGCGAACGCTGTCGTTGAACTGAATAGCCATTGTTCCTGTGTTTCTAGTGGCCTGGATGGTTTTCCCCTGGTCCAGCCCACATCCATTTCCTGCGAGCAACAGCGCACAAGCGTTCTCCCACATACTCACGCAGCCTCTGACCTCCGCTGCGCAGGGACTTCAAAGAATAAACAACAACAAATAATAACTAAAGTTAAATTTTCAGTATTGTTTAAGGCAGCTTTGACCTAACTAATGCTATAGTTTCTCCGATGTCGTTCATCTCAAACATGGAAATTGTCTGCAGCTACAGAACAGATCCAAATTCATAAGGTGTGTCCTCGCCGAGCTGAACTTCTCTCGTCTGGACTATAAAAGAAGCTCTTGAACAGGGTCATAACTGGCGAGGGGTGGAGGGTCGAGGTCGTTGCAAGGCCACATGGGATATATGAGGTTCATTTGACTTCTGTAGAGTGATGCGTGAGTGGGGAAAAAAAAGGAAAACGCTTTCGCAAAACATGTTTCAGAGCTGCAGTATGAAGAAAAACCGTCTCACATTTCATGTGTTACGCGCAACTCCATCAGTATACTGGCAAGCCTGTGTGTGTGTTTCGTGCAGAGGCTGAGTTCATCTCTGGATGAATGTTGATCACAGTGATGGACTGGAAGTGCTCGAGCTGGCCGGCAGGCACGGTGAGGCGCTATCCCAACAGCACCCTCTGCAGGCGGTACGCAGGAACGCTGTTCTCGTCCTCGGAGTCTGCGTCGCTCTGCGGGTTGGAGCTGCACGGCGACGTGCACTCCGGGGAGCACAGGTAGTGCATGAGCGGCAGCCGGTACTTCCCGCAGAAGTCCACGAACTTGATCTGGCGCACGCACGAGTCGAAGTAGACGCCTGCAGAGAGCAAAGACGGGAGCTGGTTGAAGTTTCGTCGTTACACTTCCACCACTGTCACTGCTGGATCGTTACTGACGCAGGGCTGAAGCTCAAACAGGCAGGACAAGTAAAAAGAACTCTTTCTATGGATAAACTATGAAGAACGAAGACATAATGAACATAATTGAATAGAAGAACTCTGTCCTGTGCCCTCTAGTGGACAAGTTAAGAGCGCTACAAGAAGTCATTATTAGTTCAGAAAATGAGGGGTTTGAGGATGAAAAATGATAATACTATAATAAAGTGTTAGTAATGTTGAGAGTGCTAACTCACAAACCTATAAAATAAAACACTGTATTTTGTGAGCGCAAGTTTGCAAAGTATACAAAAAAAACAGACTCATTTGACTGAGCTCAAATTAAACACATTGGAACGAAAGCTTCTGCAACTTCAGTAATTTAGCAAACTAGCTCTCATTGTGGCGGTGTCAACATCACTGGGTGACTAGTTACTAGTTGCTACTGCTTACCGCTGCTGCTGGATGACGGTGAGGACGGTGCTCGCTCTGCCGCAGCAGCAGCTGACGCAGCGGTTGGAGCGTTTTAACCTCGCAGACCCCCGTAGGTGCTGCCTTTGCACAATGCTAACGAGCCTCGCAACGGATTATGTGGAGGTTGCATTTTGCCTCCCGCTTATCTTTTAGTCTTGGGAAAATGTAGCTCAACCTTTGACCTCTGCTTGTTCTGCCATCCTCGACAACAAGCGACCGACCACAAGATTTCTTCTTTTCTTGGTAAAATACCTGTTGGCTGGAGGTTCAAGCCTGCGTTCAGACTGCAGGCAAATCTGGTTCAAATCAGATTCCTTCTCTACTCCGATTTTTAGGGCTGACTGTTTTTAGCAAGTGTCCAAATGGGACCTAGCTCGTTGATCGGATTTCATGTGATTTGTTAGTGTTCGGACTACAAAGGATTCATCTGGTTTCAATGTGGATGGGCTAAAAATCGTATTTTGGCTGGCAGTCTGCACACGGCTAAAGGATCAGTGAAAAAAAGGCCAACCCAGGATTATTTCAAACTGATTTTCAATCCTAATTCCTTTTCTTACAATTTTGGGACTTGATCAAAGCAAAGCTAATATTTGCTTTATTGTATGTGCTACACTACATCTCACCGGCACACTTGGGGTTTGGGCACTTGCTGGCCAGGTCTAGGTAGCGCAGCAGGTTGGCAGGCAGCTCGTGCGGGTGGTAGGGAATGTTCCGGCTTTTCACGGTGCGCCCGGCCAGCTCCAGCAGCGAGGGCGGGTCATAGGTCATCTCCTTGACGAAGCGCACCACCAGCGGGTTGCCACGGAGGCTGAGCTCCTGCAGGTGCACCAGGCAGAGGATCTCTCTCGGTAGGTAAGTCAGCAGGTTGTTGTGGAGACTCAGCGATCTCAGCGAGTGGAGCCTGCGGCGGGGACAGCGAGAGGAACGTCAAGACAACGGTCGCCGTGGAGAGTTGAGTCCGCGTTGAGAAAGCAGACCAACTACCTGGTGAGTTGCGGCGGGACGCCCTGGATCCGGTTGTCGCACAGGACCAGGTAGCTGAGCGAGGGCAGGTTGGCCACCTCCGGAGGGATGGCTGTGATGAGGTTTCCACCCAGATACAGCAGCTCCAAACTGCAAGGAAGTGGAGGGGAAAGAAAAACGCTGTAAATTTGTTTGCTTTGAATTCAAAGAGTTGCAAACCTTTGGAAAAAAAACAGTGAGATGATGAAGTCTGTTTAACATCTTGCAAAATGAAGTGTAGCATTTTTGGAATAAGATGAGAATCCTTTTTGCATAAACCAAAAGTACTCCAATGTTAAATGGTTTAATCTATATACACTACCAGCCAAAACTTTGGACATGCCTTCTCATGCAAGTTTTTTTTTCAATCTTTACTTCTTTCTACACTGCAGATAGATACTGAAGACATTGAATATATAGGCAAGATATATACAATTATATGCAGCAAAGAAAAAACAGGCTAAATAACTTTAAATATGCTTTTTATGACAGGTGGCTATTTTGAAGAATTTAAATATAGAGCGTGTTTGAGTTACTTTGCACTTTTATTGTTTCCTACACAATTAGTATGTGTTCTCATACATAGTTTTGATGCCTTCAGTGAGAAATGGCAATGTCAGTAGTCAAGAGAATGAAAGAAAATACGTTCAATTCATAGGCTGTGTCCAAACTGCTGACTGATAGTGTATATATGTGAATCTTTGTTTTTACACACTATATCAGATAACCGCTGCCGTTGATTTCTTAAATGCTCTGCTTAGACAATAAGTACTTCAAGCAGCGGTCGATGTCGAGTGACCGACGCCACAAGGGGGAGCTAGACGCCCATGGTTTTACAGCGAGCAGCCGCACTGCTCTGCATCAGTGTGGTCTTTGTGAGGCCTTGCTTACAAATTGCCCCAAACAGACAAAAGACCGAGGTCAACGGGGACAAGAAGCACTCCAGAATGATCCCAGGGGAGCGGGGCAGATATTCTCACTAAAAACAAAACAAAACACTTGCAACCTCCGTGGAACGTTTACACAGGGATTACATTTACGACACAACAAAGATAACATTCACAACCAAGAGGTGGTGACTAATGAAGCAGTGCTCCGATGATTAATGCCTCCTGGTTTGATCTGCCAGGGCAACAAAAAGACCTTGGTGCGTGAATGGTAGTTTGCTGCGCGCAGGGCAGGGCAGGGCAGGGAAGGGGCGGTGGCGGTGGTGGTGGTGAATGAAACAAAGCGATAGGCGACGCAGATATGGATGACTGGTCAGCAAAAGTAAGCCATCAGGCCATCTGTCTGCTGGAACTGATGACACAGCGACTGGCGGACAGGACGCCATTATAGTGTCCTTGGTGGCAGAGTGGCGAGCGTGCGAGCTCTCTCTACCCCTCTCTCTCTCTCTCTCTCTCTCTGTCTGTGTGGCAGCAACTGAGACATTCTACCAGCTGATACTGCGCACTACCTGTTGGGACTGGCGAGCTACAGCGTGTCATCCCGACTCATCCCGAATAAAGGGCGTCGGTGTCAGAGGCCGAATGACATTTTCTGTCTGAGGCATTTTGACTAGTTGTAGGGAAAAATGACTTAACCCAACACTTTACAAGACACCCTCAAACTCACTGTGCTCACATCACTCACTGCTTCACAACTACACCTGCAAAAAATTACATTTGACTGTTGAGCCTGCAAAGTATTTTTGCACCATCATTGTTGCACTGCACTTATTTGTCAACTGTTGTTAAAACAGTTTGTTGTTAAAACTGAGGGGGGCACTCACAGAGCCTTTGCTCTTTGTAAAGGCTGCATTTGTAAATAACAATCGGCTCTTCATTGCTTGCCTGGGTAAATGAAGGTTAAAATTAAAGAAAAAAAATCAAATTGAGGTCATATATTTGCTTAGAACCTTGACGAAACATCAACTCCAATTTCAGATGGAAAGGTGTTAAGCTGTCTCAAAAACCATTGTTTCACTGAGGTTCCAGTTTTATATTTTTTTGCAGAAGTCTGTGACCACATCATACCCTTATAATAAAAAGGGGGAATGGAGATGGGAATTTTCGCCAGTGTTCAATCTTTGGGTGAATGTAAGACTTCAGTGGATTCCGCTCTCAGTGGCCTCGCTTGCTCATCTGCCCGCTTCCCAGGTCACTGCTGGATGGTGGATCCGCCGCGCAGGTCGCTCGGTTTGTGCGGTCATAAAATGTGAGGAGCCTCAAATGTGCGCCCTTTGACCGGACATTGGATCACAGTGATTTCATAAGCTTGATATTCATTTGTATGACTCACACAATTGGCTTCTCATTCAATGGGTGACACAGCAAAAAAAAAGAAAAAGAAAAACCTTAAACAGTCACCACTGTGATGACAATAATCACAAGTCTATGTGCCACTTGTTTACACATCCTTGTATTTTTATTTCCCTTTGCAGAGCTGCTACTGGAAAGCAGGAGCATGTGAATACAGCAGTGTACTTCTCCAGCAGCAGGCTGAGCGCAGCGGCTCGAACCGGAACAATTATCTTGTTTACACGTTGTTTACGGGATGGACTGCCTGGAAGGTACCTAAATTTGGCAAGCAGTGTTGGAAAATTCCACGAAAAGCAGGAAAAAAAAAAAGCGCGGCACGACCACATTGACCTACATTTGGGGCAAAAGCCACAAAAGGTTACTGTAACTGTAACTGTTTTTTGGGGTAAAACAGGTCAGCAACAAGGACACAGACCTTTTATGCCCTTCTTTACATGACGTGTCCATTTGGTGGGAATAGTAGCGTCTCATGCGGTGCATGTGCACAATGGCCGAAGGGGCAAAACATGATTGCACCAAACATTTTTTATTAATGTCTGACTTTGCAAAGTGCATAACGGTTGGTAAGTATTGTAAGCAGGGTGCAAGGCTGTGTGAGTGACAACACTGCACTTTTGCCATTGTTATTACACCGTGGTGCCCGTTCTGCCATTGTCTGGTGAAACCTGGTGATTCTGAGTCCCATCATTTGGCAGCACCTGTTACATCAGGGGTGGGCAAACTTTTTGACTGCTGGGCCACAATGGGTGCTAAAATTTGCCAGAGGGGGCTGGAGTAGGAGCAGACGGATGGATTGTTTTGGTGACCCACTTCATAGGAGAAAAACAATATATGATAGGATCTGTACCATACAATATTCAGCTATCACAGCCTTTTCATGACACTTACTATTGATAGAATTTCTTCAAGTTCGGCGGGCCGGATCAAAAACCTTAATGGGCCGCATATGGCCCCCGGACCATAGTTTGCACATGATAAACTAAAGTAGCACTTCTCTGCTGCCTTGATCGATCCCATTAGACAGAAACAAGGACTAAACTGGCCCCTTTGCACAGCAGCCTCACCAGTCAGCGATCCAAAAGAGAAGAAAAGTTCAGGGGCGGGGCGAACACCTGCCTGCCTTGTGGTATGATCACTGACCCGCCCTTAGTGACATCGCAAAGGGCACATTTTCAGAACTGCATGTTTTAACACGGCTTTTATGACCGGGTGAAACAAGCAAAAGAAGGGAAACGTGAACTTTGGTCGCTTTCGACAGAGTTCAATGACATGCAGCCAAAAATAGCCATATTTTTGGCTGCCTGTATTGTTTGGTTTAGCATTGTGTCCCCCCAACAACTAACAAATATGCAACAGGGCCTCGAAGCATCAATGCTCTATAATCTGGTTTGTCGAAATAATAATAATGATATTCTCGCAGAACTCGTTCATTTCTAGTGTATTTCTGTGTATTATCTCTTAAGTGTCATCTTTCGCAAATGCTAAGCTAGCAGCAGCCGCCCAGCAGCCGCCCACTTGCTCCGTACATGTCCCGTATTATTTACCACTTATCAGACATTTAACCTTTGCGCCGTCAGAGTCAGGTAGCTGCCGACGCTTCGAGCCCCCCTCTGACAACCCCGCTGACCTACCTGGTGAGGTCCTCTATCTCCGGGGGTATACTTTTCAGTCTGTTGCCACCGAGGGAGAGCGACTGCAGCCGCCGCAGCTTGGTGCACTGCAGCGGGATCTCCTCGAAGCGGTTGCCGCTGAAGTTGAGCACCTCCAGCTGCAGCGAGCCGAACTCTTTGGGCAGCGAGAACTCGTCCAGGCGGTTGTTCTTGGCTATGAGGGTCTTCAGCCGGGCGAGGTGGGTGATGCCCTCGCAGATGGCCGTCAGTCCGTTGTTGCTGATGTCCAGGAACTCGAGGTTGCACAGGAGGCTGAGCGACGAGGGCAGCGTCGTCAGCCGGTTGTAGTTGAGGTACAGCTGCCGGGCTTCCCGCTTCCTCTCGTCGCTGAGCTTGTCAACGTCCAGCGTGCTGAGGCTCAAACGGGAAAAGTCGAGCACACTGTCGCCGACGGCAGCCGCCCCTTCGTGGATCTCCATTTTAAATATTTTTCGACTAACTCTGTGGAGGGAAGAAAAAAAAACCAGAAAGGTCCCCGCAGAAGTTTTTCTTCTTCTTGCGTTTCCCTGGTCCGCGTGCCTGCTAGCTCCGAAACTTGCCCACCGTCGACACGGAGAAATTAAAGGCGTCTGTAACCTTTAAACACATTTTAGTGAGAGTAAAGGCCACTAGTTCGACACTCTGGACGTTTGGTCAGTACACTGAATGCAACATCAATCTCCGCTTGAATGCAGCCTTTCTTCAGGAGAAATGTTTGCCTAAGTGCTCGGTGATTGGCTGCTTCTCGGGGAAAGCCCCGCCCACGCGAGCGCTGATTGCTCACGCGCCCAGTCTGTCACGCGACAAGCGGACTCGATTCATGTATTTGTATAAATAAAAATACCCATTGCTACACTGACGCTCCATTTTTCTAATTCATTTCACGGTGAAGGGTTGGATTTTGTAAAAAAAAAACGGCAGAGGGGAGAGTAAACAGCCGCCAGTTCACATATATAGAGCCAATTTCCCCTTACGCAACGGCGCCTTTTGTTAGATTATGCAATACTCCACTGACTTGCCCGTGGGTAGAATGAGAAATCTGTACAGAAGTGGGTTTCTCCAACTTTCTGCAGACCCGTCGATGCGTTGCATTTCAAGTTACATTTGTTATGGCTGTTCGCCAGGAACGAGAAGGTTGTGAGTAGTGGCAGAAAACGATTTGATTTCTGAGAAACTTTCTTTCTTTGGTGGTTGTTTTTTACTTCTAAAAAAAAAAAAAAAGGAAAAAAGAAGAAGCTCGCTAAGGATTTGAGAGTATGCCTACTGTATATTCCTATTACACTGGCTATAGAAATGGTAATGTACGTAAATCACAATTTCAATACAGCAATAAGACGGTGATATAACAAATTAAATATAATATATCTTACCTGTTAATAAACTGTAAAGAAACACGTTGAAGCTTTTTCCCTGCTTTAAATTGATCGCTCCACAATTCAACTCATCAGACCTGTAACAGAAAGAGTGGCTGCTGTCTGCCACTGACAGCACACCCAGCTGGCCTGTTGCAGGCCTTGTGTATCTTTGGTTGCCTGCCTAACAGCCTCTTGCATCACACCCTTATCTCTTTCCTGTATATAAGGAGCTATCTATATCACAAACGTCTTCGTGTTCCTAGAGGCAGAGTTGCCAAAGAGATTTGAGACACTATCAGAAGAGCGAGGAGGAAAAGAGAGGAAGATATAAGAGGTCAATTAAGGTGTATATAGTCCTGGAATCATTTGCGAGTCCGTTCCTGAAACAAAATAACAAAAATAAATCTACGTTGTGCTGTTTTAAAGATCTTAAGTCAAGCCAGAGTTTCTACTTTAATTCAAAGACAGAGTCCTGAATACAGTCAATACTGTCTGAAATACCTGCTCTTTCGGTGTGAACACAGCCAATCATCATGACCCGCCTCCCTCTAACCCTCTCCTCTGTGTCTTCTTCTCTCACACCAGCTGAAGAACTCCATGACTTGTTCTTTTTAAACTTTTTTTTTTTTTTTTTAAACTCAAGTCAAGCGTTGCTAAAGAAAGTAAAGATTTTTTTTTTTTTTTTTTTTTTTTTTAAATACTGTCCACAAAAACCACCCACACAAATAAAGTGACAAAGCAGGGCTTGTAGTGTATGGACTTTATTGGCATAACTTTGTTTTACTTACAGTCTCTGCACTTTCAAAAAGAGTATAAAGGTTTTTTTGTCACCCAAACCTAGTGATGCAACTCTTCGTATCATACATAGCACTAGCTTACCGCTTAACTTCAGCAAAGCACGCACACTCTGGTTATGCTGCAGGGCATAGACACAGGCGAAGGTAGAGACGCATATCGTTTGCAGGTCTAAGGCACTGATTTCATCTTCATTGTCAAACCTCCCCCAATTTAGGTACAAGATTTTAACAAAGTGAACACATTTATAAAAAGAAAAAAAAAAGAATCAAACTACTCTCAAAATCACACTGAATGCCATGCACTCCCCAACCCTCCCCAGGCACGCACACACGCACACACACACACACACACACACACACACACACACACACACGCTCGCAGAATTAGTTTGCACTCAGGTATTGGTCGGTCTAAACTACGCTAGCTGATGGTGAGGCTAGTCCTTCTGTTAGAGTGAAGCACAGGTATAGTGTTGTTGCTGGGTCCAGAGGAACGTTTCACCTGGAGAACTTTTGTCATTCAAACATCAAGACTTTGGTTTCGGTACCCGCAGTGTTCTAGTCACACCAGGTCTCAGCTGGTCTTACAGCCGCACACCAGAGAGACTTGATTGAGCGCGACACGGGGACGAGATTGAGATCCGACTTGAGCCAAAAAAGAAACACGCAAAAGCTAAAAAGCTTCGCTGCAAAATCAGAAACAATCAGAAAAAAAAAATTCTGGGGACGAGACCGCCGGACAGAAACAAAGAGAAGTGCATCAATCTTGCAGTGGCCTGATGTGACGACATTAACGTCACCCTCACATCCCAGCTCCTCTTACCAACATGCAGACAGTCAAAACAAACAAACAAACAAACAAACAAAAAAACCCTTCGAGATTCAGGAGAAACATGCTGTGCCAGCTGATCAGCTCTCTTCACTCCTTCTAATTGACCTTTTGGTTCTTGGATACGCAAACCTCGCAACCTTTGCAAATGTTTTCCATAATAACCCCCCCAACCCCGAAAAACACAAAAAAACAGTGGCAACCCAAGGTATGTTTCATAATATCTGTAAAAATATAAGGATGGTAGTAAAAACAGTCTTGTGGCCGCAGGCATAGAGGGAGCGGTAACACACTCAAAACATGACAGTACTGAACACAAGGGAATCCAAGGATACTCTGAGATTGCCCCCGAATCTAGCAAAACATCAATACGCAAACACTTTAACGATGTAAAAAAAAAAAAAAAAAAGTATAATAATTAACATAGTAGAGACACATTAAAAAAAAAGTCTGTTTAATAACGACAAGTGTCTGCAAGGTGAATCAAGTATGGAGGAAGGTTGATGACGTGCATCCTCTCCTACTGTGTCCGTGTCTTAGGCCTCCTTTGTGCTGCCCTTCATCTGTTCCACTGTTTCCTGCATTAAAAAACAGGGGGGAAACAACTCATTAACATGAGGTCAAAGGTCAAGCGTCACATGCGAGCGGTTGCGGGTCAGCTCCAGCGTTTTAATGCAGCATCTTTAGCCAGAGGACCCCCCGCGGCAGAGTAGCATTTGTCCGCAAGCGCATTACATTACACTCCGTCCCTCCTGGAGCACAGCGTGCAGTGACCTCGCTGACTCAGCCGTGGCCTCCAGCCAGAGACGTGGCCCTCTGTCTTACGACCCTAACACTCTCCCTCTCTCTCTCTTTCTTTCCCTCACATAAGCAGGCAAGTAAACGAGCTGACGCTTAACATCAGGCAGTGTTCTACCAATGTCCCGACACCTACTGAGACCGCGTAGGTCATGCCGGCACATTGCTGATGTAGCTGCGTGGAGTACAGCAGAGTCAACGATTCCTTTTGGCTCTTCATTAAATATTGATACTTTACGCAGAAATTCCCAATATTACTCCCGCTGTTCCTCCTGTTTATGAGACAGAGGAAGAAAATGTTGACTTCTTTGTCCGGCCAGTGATTGTTTCATTTGTTTGTAAAATAAATGTAGACATTTTTTGGTTCGGCTGTATAATTTTTTTTTAGAGATCATGCATGGAAGTACAGATTCTCTTTTCTCTCCGGTAGTTGGTTTGTGCTGATTTGCAAATGCTTTTGTTGTCCGGAAACATATTCTTACACGCATTATTAATGATGTCCTGAAGGGTTCTGCGAGCGGACTGTGGAGTTATGGTTCATGCTGATGATTCACAGGCATAATAAGGGAATTGGATCCTGCAAACCAATACAGTTTATTATTTCTTTCCAATATGTGTTGTAGTTAATATATGTATGTAATATTCTGTTATGTGCTATTTGGATTATGTGTATTTATTATGTTCAGTTCCTCGGTTCCTTGTGTGATTTCGTATAGCTGGAAGTTTTTTTTTTCAAAGAAAATGTTATGAAAAGCATTTATGTCTTCAGTTTGCTGATTGGATCACTCAGTGAATCATGTTGTGTTGTGTCATCAGATTGAATTGGTTCAGGACAACAAGTAAAAAAAACAACATATTGCGTAAGCCTCCGATTCCAATTTGAAAGGGATCCAATTTACTTCATCCCATTTGCTGTGTCATTGTCTGCAAAGACGCACCTGGTGCTTGTTGAGCTCGGCCACGCGCAGGTTCCACTCCTCCTCAGTCAGCTCCGCGCCGCCGTCTGTTGTCTCATCCGCGTCCTGTGTTTTGTCTGCAACGGTGCACAAACACACTCAGCCCGTCGCCTTCACGAGGGAACCCGGCTCACGGGCGGGTGAGATTTCCTGCTCCCAGCTGCATCGACCTACCGGTGCAGGTCATGGCAGTGCACACCCAGTTGCCGCATGCGCACACGCAGCTGTTGCACTCCACCTGGGTCTCGGCTCCGTCCTCGTAGGTCTCGTCCTCCAGGGCGCATTCTGCAGGGGGGGTCACATTGCAAAAAAGCTTCAGCGTAAACAGTCATCGTTCCAAACACAAACACAACAGTGTGTGTGTGTGTGTGTGTGTGTGTGTGTGTGTGTGTGTGTGTGTGTGTCCTTGAGCCCGGCTGAAGCTCCAGGGTTTACTGCCCTTAAAGGATATTTGATTGTCCTCTGCTTCCTGTGAACGTTTCCCCAAATCACAAATCAATGATGCCGGGCAAAGTGTCCAAAGTTCGACTTTTAAAAGAAGCAGACTTCACAATAATACTGAACTTTTATTTACTAGCAAGTGCTTACCTTTTAGTTTTCTAATAGATCCCTGCGCCGCAACATGCTGGTCGAGGTAAATCATTTTTAAAGTTTGTTCTAACAGCATCTTGGCATTTCATGTGGCAAGGAGAGATTTAAAACGCGTCGGATTAAAAGGCATGTAGACTTAAAAAAAAAAAAGCGGCAGCGAGGGGCTCGATTAGTCACGCAAGGCGGGAGATAGCAGAATGCCACGACTGCTGCAAGGGGCAACCCGCACATTTTTTCCCCACCCCACTGGCTCAGCGTCTTCCGCTTCCCCTTCCGCCCCCCCGGTTATCCACGTTAGAAGTCTGATCTGGCTCACTGCGAAATCCACCTTCCCCTCCTCACGGCTTACTCTTCTCTGGCGGGTTGAAGCCTGGCTTGAGGCAGTTGAGGAACTCGTCAAAGCTCAGCTTCCAGTCGGCGTTCTCGTCGGAGAGCTCGATGAGGGCGTCCACGCACAGGCTCCTGGGAAGGACAAGCGCACGAAAACGTTAACACCTGCTCTGTGCGCTGAAAATAAATGACACAAGAGACCAGCGGTCAAAAGTTTGGACACATCCCTATGAATGTAAGGTCTTTTCTCTCATTCTCGTGACTATTGGCGTTGCAGTTTCTCACTGAAGGCATCAAAACTACGCATGAACACACAGGGAATTGTAATTATGTAGGAAACAATAAAAGCGTAAAATGTCTCAAACACGTTTTATATTTAAATTCTTCAAAAATATGCACCTTTCATTAAAAAAAAGCATATTCAGAGTTATTTTACATGTTTCTATTTGCTGCATAATTACACATATCTTGCTCATGTATTAAGAGAGAAACAGATATACCGTACTTGTTTATATATATATATATATATATATATATATATATATATATATATATATGTATGTACATGTATATACAGTATATTTATTTTTATACTTCCAATGGAAATAAACATTTTATTAATGTGCTCAGGATGAGGGTCCCTCCAGACCGAAGGTAAGACGGCCGCTGTTAGATAAGATGAAGCTCCTCAAAATAGCAGCGCGAGACACACGCAGAAGTGGATTTGCAAACATGTCCACGGAGGCTTGGTGATACCGAGTGTCAAGGGAAGTTAACCATTGACAGCAACAAACCGCTAGACCAAAATTTGCAACCCCCCACCCCCGGACCCTCCGCCACTGACCTGAGTAGCTTGTTGCTCTCCTGGTCGGCGTAGGACTGCAGCTCGGCGACGGACTCGTTCTGCTGGATGAACTTGAGCAGCTCGGCCGAGTCGAGCTGGGCGTCGCCGTTATCGTATGACTGCGGCGGAAACACAGTTCAGAGAATTAAAAAAAAAAAAAGGCGAGCAAGTACTTCCATAACTCATTCAGTCTGATCTATGAAAAATTGATCATGTTGTAAAAATTTGGCTTCTGGTTTAATAATGAGGACGAGTGCATGAATAATTTGTGCTTTTGATATTTAAAGGCACTCATTGCCAGGAAGTGCTGCCTAACACTTGAGCTGAGTGTATTATTTCTATTTCTACACACTTTTTTTTGAGTCTTTGTGCAACACTTTTATTGTGAGGATATTTTAAAATGATGTGTGAAGAGTTAGAAGAACTTATTGTGCCACCACTGCTATACTGTTTGATTTGAGGAGCTGAAGAAAATATCTGTGTCAACGGAGCTCAGATCACCCAAAAACAAAACAAACACCAGACAATTAGCAGTCACGTCGCTTTGATAAATCTGAGGCACACTGTCATGACGCGACAGAGCGGATAAATAAACAAGGTCAACGAGCCCATGAGGCTCTCTGAAAGTCGATAAAGTGACAGGGGATCCCTCATAAAACTGAGTTATTGCCACGCACTGGCACGCTTGAGGGATCCGTCATATAAATCCTGGGATACGGGGCTTTTTTATTGAGCCGGGACTTTAGAGTCGACCAACACGCGTGAATAAAAAAAAGGAAGAAGGTCCGGCAGAAGCTGTGTGAGTCAGATTTCGGAGCCGAGGTGCCCACCTTGAAGTATTTGAGCAGGATGTCGGAGAAGTTGGAACCCTTGACAAACCAGCCGTCAGGCACGACCTCGGTGTGCAGCCACTGGATCACACGGCTCCTCAGCTCGTTGCGGTCGGCGGCATAGCAAACAACTGCGGGAGGTGGAAGTTCAGGTTTAATGAAAAGAGAGACAGAAATTCCAACGCTCCGTTTCAACGCTAAGCCCGCTGCTTCACTGCAGCGACTGTGACCTTTCAGGCTGATCATATAATAATTATTGCGCAGATAAAAGTTTGATATCCAACTTTACACTTCCCCAAACCATAACCTGAATTTACAAACAGCGCAGAGTCAACACACAGTCTACGCAGTGAAAACAAAAACAAAAACAACATGTTCGGAATCATGATCCTCATGTCATTAAGACTTTCCACGACAGCCTGTCTCTTCAGGACGACGTCGTGCATGAACACTTTTAAACTTACCTGGGCTCGCTGCAGCCTGCTCGGTCTTCTTCTCTAAAGGGGGTTGAAAGAGACAAGAGGGATTCTTGTGAAAAACCAAAACAAACAGTTAATGGCAACTGATTTTATTCAGATTCAAGAACTCGGAAGCGGGAATGACGAGTGTTTGATTCCAACTAGGGCCCTTCTGTGAGTTTGCATGTTTTCTATGTATCTCTGTGGGTTCTGCAGCTTCCTGCTACAGTCCAAAGATGAGGCTGAATGGGTTACAGGTGAAAATGGTTCCTTGTTTTTAATCTGGCCTTGGGATAAACTGCCGACTTGTCCAGTGTGCTGCACCCCAAACACTCCAAGTGACGGAGAGGCTCTGATAAAAAAAAAAAAAAAAAGAGGCAAATTCACCCGTCTGCTACCCGGCACTTGGCCAAAGGTCAGCGACGAGGGCGACACCAGATAACTTCATTCCATTACCGGCGTCTCTATCACAGCGCTGATCGGATCAATGTTCAGCGCAGCAGGGACACCAAGCAGGATGACATCAGCAGGGAGTGAAAGTTCACCGGGGATATTCATGAGAGGAGCTCGGGTGTGTTTCGTTCCTCCTCGTAGATCACTTATCAGCTAATGTGAATTGCGGCCGTTGACTCAGGGTCAACCATGTCGTGGCGGCTCAATAAACGCAGTCACTGTCTAGTTTGCGCTTGTGCTGCAATAATAAAGCTATTTTGATTTTGATACGCAACAATCACTAATTTTTCGCCACTCGATGCCTCGGGATTGCGCATGTGCCAATCGGACGCACGTTATTGGTGCGAATATCGACAGCGAGCTCAATGTCCTGATAAAAAAAATATTGTGTGTTTCAAAGGAGTTAACTGCACTCGTCGAAAGACCACTTCAGGTCATGTTGCACAATTTAAACCCACAGAACATAACTGCTCGCTCCCCTCTTGTGGAAGCTGAATACTTCACAGCTGCTGTAAACTGGAGCCTGCTTTCATCTTGAGAGAAGAAAAAAAATAAAGAGCTTGCAAAGTCACAGCTGTGGTTTAGCCAGTGAGGGAAAGTTGCCACAATGACAGTTTTGAAAAACTCTGCAATTGTTCATGACCTAAAGATCCTCTGTTGACCTGCTTAAAGACACAGTTTGAAGGGCCAGTGCTTCAGATGTAGTTGCAAGAGAGTGTATTTCGGACAGTGGGAGTGTTAATCACTGGTCTGATGTCCAACTTGGTCTCACGTCTCTTCAATAGCAGCTGTGATGTGAGGCAAAAAAATCCCACAAACCATGTTGAGGAATTGGCCGTCCAATGGGGCCTTCTTACAAATGGACTCGCTCTGAGTGAAGGAGAACAAATTTATATTTCTTTTTGGTGGTTTTATCTAACCAAAACTTTGCAATTATGTGCTTTTTTAAAATGACATTTAAAACCAAATAAGTCACCACAGGGCCTTTAAGGCTCCTTAAGGGCTTTCTAACGCGAGTTCAATTTTATTCTGCTTATTGGAAAATGTTATTGTTTTTTTTCTGTGTATTCAGCATTGCCAAACACTCTAAGAAAGCTGTCTTATAAGAGTGGGATGGTATTTGAATCCCCCTTCGGATCATTGGAAATGTGTCTTCAAAACTAGCTGCGGTGGAAAACACGATCTAAAAACAAATGAAAGCTCTGCAATGTTTTTTTTGCCACTGGTATTGCCGCTGCTCGTACCCTGGCAGTGTCCATCATGGGCCACCTGGATCTTCAGTCCCGTCAGACAGGCGTCCCTGTGGAGTTCACAGTGGTTCCTGTAGGTCTTGCTGTTGCTGCCGCACACTGACCTCTTGTGGGGCTTGCAGCTCTGAGGACAAAAACAAAACAAAACAAGAGTCAAAGAGTGCATAATTAAAAACAAAAAAAAACAAAACAACCAACAATTTCCTCAGCAGCAGTCTGCAGGTTCTCACCTCTATGCACAGGCAGCTGGGCTCGCCCTTCTCGTTCACGGCGCACTCCCTGCCGGCCCCGCAGAACACGTTGGCGCACACTTTGCTCTTGCTGTGCACCTCCTGAAAGAGAAGGAGGACATCGCCGCTGGGTTTTATATTTTTTACAGGCTGACTGCACACAAGGTGGCACTGTTGATCCCTCATTGACGGCCCGTCTCAGAAGAGCAGCGCTGCACGCACCGATGTCGAGAGGTTGGTCCCTCTTCTGTACACAGACGGCGTTAAATATCACAAGATGAAGCCATTTCAAACAAGGCTGCAACTGATTTTGCCCTTTCGCTTGATGGACGACATGATGGAAGATACTTCTGACTCCTCGGGAACGACTGTAAACTGTGAAACATGATCCTGATGTTGTTCTTTTTAAGCTAAAACGAACGCAAGACTTTTGTTTTGTCTGTTTAACTCAACAAATACACAGTTTGAGCATATTTTAAAGGGTTGAAAAGGCTCAAAGTCCAGCCCATGAGTAGTTAGAAGGCAACATGACGGCAACGCAGACGACTGGAAGCCACTTTTAAAAAAAGAATGTAAATAAAGAGCCAGAAGTCTGGAGTGTAATTAAACAACAGGATGCTGCTCGCTCAACAGCCGGGATGTTTACGGCAGCTTTATCTACAGTGTGTTCCACAGCTTTGCGGTAACTATGGTGATGACCGCAGAGGACAATAACACAAATGTCAGCCGAGGAGTCCTCCCAGTCAGGCATCTTCTTGGATCCCTGCAGATCTTTTTTCTTTTTCTTTTTTAGGCAGATTCATTCGAGTTGCGGGTGATCACATCAGTTTAGACTGTGTGTCAACCATCTTTTTTGCTGTCCTCTTGCATCTGTTTCCTGTCTTCTGGTTGCCTCACCAGCTGGCACATCCACTCTGTCTAAAAACAGAGCAATAAAGAGATGCACCTGACGGGACGAAGCCGGCGGACTAACGACTTTGCATTCCTGAGCTGACGTAGCGCAATTAACCCAACATGTGCTCTAGCCAGCAGCAGCAGCACCACCACCACCTGCAGCAGCAGCAGCAGCACAGACCAGCTAAAGAAGAAACAACACTGATGTTATGAAAAACCATGGCATATTGTTCCACCACGTATCTACAGCGGCCTTGGAGTGTTGGTGATTTTACCCTGATGTCACAGCAGCTATAAGAAGGAATAGGGGCCTAGTGGGACAATAGAAAACGCATTAACGCCTTTAATGTTTCAAAGATGCTAGATAGAGATAGAAATAAGTCTTCTATACTGGGCCTTTAAATATGGAAGATGACTTTTTAAGTGTGCTGCATCAGCAGCAGCCGTACATCTGATAGTCAGGGATTCATTTATTATAATATTTATTTCAAGCTAAAATTATTTTTGCATTCGAGGGAGAATACGGAGATACAAACTGCAGAGATTGTTTTTTTTTTCCATCACAACTTTGGCACTGACTTTGCGCCGGCAGAGAAAAACTTTATATAAATGTTTCAGAGGATCATTTTTCAAGTGAGAGCTCTGTGGCTGAGGAAATAGGGCCAGAAAACAGGTCAATAAGTCTGGATTGATAATAAAATACTGTAACGCCTTGGCACAGTTTAGTCCATGTTCTGGGAAATGGGCTCTAAAACATTCTTTTACAATAACTAATGGGTGTTCGCCTAAACTAATTAAAAGCACTGGTAAACAGCAAATTCCAGCTTTTAGAACAAAAGACTGGGACGTGGATGAAGGCTCATGATTATTTAAAAATGTTTCGCAATTTTTCTGTTGTTTTTTCATTGGCCCAGCAGGCCCACCCCTCAGGTCCTTCTCTTCTCCTCTCTCTCTTGTGGACTCATCTAAAGCCTTTTGTTTCTCCATCTTCTTCTTTTGTTTGTCTGCTGAGGAGCAGTGCCAGCGCTCTGATTCAACCCCGGCTCCGAAGCCGACCAATCACGGCGCGCCAGCAGAGAGGTGCCTTCTGATCCTCATTACCTCCAGCTCTGCGTCGTTGTGTACTCTAGTGTGTGTGTGTGTGTGTGTGTGTGTGTGTGTGTGTGTGTGTATGTGAACAGGGTGTTTCCACATCTGGAGTCTGAGCTGTGTTTTTCTTCGGGCCCATTCCCATGCTCTGTTAATTCACTCCCCCCCCTCCTCCAGACTCCCCCCCCCCCCCCCTCTCCTACAGCCGCCGTTTCCTGTACGAGCGAGACAGAAAGTTGGCTTTCAGCGCAGCGGCGCACGTGAGCCGGCTTCCAAGACTCGCTGTGTGTGACTGTTTTTTTCTTTTTTTTTTCGTGCGTGAGGCCTGGTTCTGGTATGTAGGTTAAAATGGATTCTCCAGACCAAACGCTCACAAGCTTCGCTCGTGACGGAACGCAACAAGATGGATGCAAAAGGGGAGGAGGTGGAGGGAGGAGGAGTGTCACATGCACTTTATTGCAGCGTGGAGGCTCGAACCTGACGGTAGGGGACGGGGGGGGGGGGGGCGGGGGACCAGATCTGAGGTTTCTGTTCAGTTCCAGACACCCACAAGCTCGCTTGCACTCTGAGGTTGAGGTCATGGAAAAAAAATGTTCAAAGCGAAGCCGGCGGCTTTGAGCGCGTCGGACAATTCCGTTTGTTAGACACAGATGTCCTGGAAGCCTGTTGAAACCCAGAGAAACCTCCGATGAGAACATGAATAATGGATGGGATCTTTACGCCGCGCAGGTATCAAAGGTGCAGAGCTCCGTCTGTGCGTCTCTCGCTGGTTCAAAAAAAAAAAAGAGGATTCCTGACATTTAGCTAATGAACGCGGGCATGTGGGCCCTCCTCTTTCCAATCTACCTACCCCCCCCACCCATCCCCCTGCCGCCAGCTGATTCAATTGGATTGTTGCTATGGTGAGAGAGCGAGCCTGGCCCCCCCCCTGTTGTGGCACGATCACGCAAGCGTCAATCAAAAGAGGCGCATGAAAACGAGCCCCGTAATGAGATCGCCGAGGAGCTTGTTGTTTGGATTTCTGAGTACTGACGATGGGCAAAGCGGCCGTAATGGCGCAGAACCAATCTGCAACGCGCTGGTGGCTCTCCGACGTGATAAATCACGGCAGGGTGCGCGTAGGAACCTCGACGCAGCCTGCAAACAGGACTGGGCACACGTGCGGCGAGGGTGAATGCATTTATCAGCACGCCTGAATCGAGGTTTTGCACCGAAGGGCTGCAGAGCTAACGATCCGGCTAGAATTAAAGGAAAACCAGAGAGCACAAATTACCGCCACGGCCGCCGCTGATGGATTACCTTCGACGAGAGGCACAGAAAACGTTGGCATTTAGCAGCGGAGCTGGTGGCAGAACCTAAAGCTCCCTATTTTCCCCGGGATTCACTACAAACAATGAGGCCTCGTGTTGAAAAGGGACAAGAAGAACCAGCACATGGAGACCAGAGGCCAGACAACTGACTGTGTGGGCAAAAATGCAGCCATGCTAGTTAACAGTACTAGTTAATACTAACTAATCACCGGCACCACACAACATAAAGTCACACTACAGGTCCAGTTATGTTGCGTGAGCCTCCCCCCTCTGCCCTGCGAGGCCACAGACTCAGACCAGCAGGAAAAGGCTGTAAACAGCAGCAGATGGTGAAGAGGTCAGAGAGGACGCTGCTGAAGTGGCGTTTTTTTTTTTGTTTTGTTTTGTTTTTTCAAACTGGCTGCCGTCTCACATTATAAAACTGACATAAAAACCCCAGGCTGCCATTGGCAGAGGTTCTGTTGAACAGAGCTGTGCAGAACCGCCAGCCACAAGGCGGTGACGCGTGACCGATACCAACCAATCCGAAGTCGCAAAATCTGCCTGCAAAAGGCAGGTGGTTGAGCCGATCCCCCAATTACCGTGTTTTGTCCTTCCAATAGGCTCCTTTCCAACAGGTTGACGAGCCCTACAGATCCAGAGAAGTGTCGACCCGGCAGTTATCATCAGGCTGGCTGGGAAAGCGCAGACGACAAACAACCCAGCTCATCTCGCTCGCTACGGCGGGAGCGACGGGGGCTCCCGAACATATGGCGCGCTGATTGGAAGGCGCTCAGAGACCCGGCGGAGAGAAGAGCCGCGCATAATTGACGAGACAAGCGGAGGCGACGCAGGGGGACGGATGTCGCGCGCGGCTCCCACCGCGCTAACGCGCTCTGGAGAAAATGTCTCTTTAACTCGAGTTGCCTGCTCGTCCCCTGCGAGGCGGGCGTTAAGAAAAACTTCAGTGCGAAAACAAACTCCCGACATCCTCGCCGTGGGTGTCCCACTTGAGCAAATATTCATAAGCGCTGGAGCTCTGATGAGAAACTGGATCTCGAGAGGGTGAGAGGATGAGAACAATGAGCGGCGCTCGGCACGCAGAGGGTGAGTGTGTTTGTGCGCGCACGTGGGCCTACACACGTTTTTAACAGGGATGCTTGGAGTCCAGCCATCGTTTCCTTCTCCGAATCCGCTGGTAAAAAAAATCTGCGCTCCAAGCCGTCGGCTTCTGAGTGTTTCCGCTTGCGAGTCCACCTGGCCTCCCTCTCGCCGCTGCCGCCGCCGTGCCCTTTTACGGCATGAGGAGGCACGCCACTGGACTGAGACCGGCCTCTCGGAGCGAGACGGAAGTCAGGGCGGGAGGCGGGCGAGGGGGGAGAAGCGAGGGGGGAGAAGCGAGGGGGGAGAAGCAGGGAAGCGTGCAGGAGGCTGACATAGTGAGAAGCAGGTGAAGGGCTGAGAGCCGGGTGAGGAGGCGGAGCCGGGAGGTCAATTTGTCTCCTTCCACGTGTTGAAGATATTCTTTATCATATCATTATGTATTATTTATCTTTCTTTTACCGCAGCTCTGAGCCTAAAGGAAGAAGAATGAAAAACGGATGAAACGTGGAATCTGCAGGACGCTCCCTGCTTGCTCATCCACAAACTCCACGATCAAACCGCCTCACAGCTTCACCTCCTCCATCGCCCGCACATGTTTTTGTGTCCGTGTGCAGCCCTGTACGGCCCGCCCCCATTGATCCAGCAGGCCATCCTGTTCCCACAATGCACCTTTCCCCCCCCTAATTAGCATAAAACGCATTGATTTACAGCCTGCAAACAGCTCCGGCGCCCGTCAATGCGCCGCAGTGACAAGCGGCGAGGATGAAGGTTGAAAGCGAACCACCGACAGAAACCCCCTCGCACGCTGGCTGACAGACGGCACGTCGCCGCACGCATAATCAGCTGGTTCTGCCCGTTAGACACGCGTAACGTCATTTTAACGAATCCTCATTCAGCGCCACCCTATTAAATCCTTTTTAACGCCGGGGCCTCGCTGGAGATTGTTGTTGGAGACATTTGATAGCGCCGCGCACTGGAATTGAAGAGCCGTAATTGATTTTCTCTGCGGCCGCAGCACTGAATCCAGCGAGTGTACATCGCAGACGTGCCGGCGCTGATATGAATACGGCATAAACACTTGCGATGAACATATCGATATGCGCTGCGTTAGGGCGGTAGCGCAGGGCTGTTTGCGCTGCCACAGAGCTTCTGGCATAAAACATTTTGATGATGAAAATGTATATGTACAGTGTAGTAGGCGGTTGTATAACTTCATTAAAGATAAATAGAGGCTGAGTTTTCATTCACTGGCGCTTGCACTTCCATAAAGAGCGGCTACACTGTGTTACTGCGTTGCCCAGAGTGAGGTTTTTTTTTTCTTTCTAAGTCTGGGGATTGTTACCCTGACATCCGCTACAGCTGGTATGAAAATGATTTGGCATCAAATGGGACATCAGAAGACGAGGGTTTAGCATCAAAGTGGCCTTTTCCAGGTGGAATTTACTAATGAGGGGAAAAACATCGGAGGAGTGATTCTTTCTGTACGCGGAGCTGCAAATATGTCGTTTGACAGCTCTGGCTAAAGGCCTGCCAGCGCTAAACGGAAAAGGTACCAGTTTGTTTTTGTTTTTTTGTTTTTTTTAAAAAATGCTTCATCATCATCACTTGGCGCTTGTGAGACACAACAGAAAAAAAGAAAAAGTCGGAATTCAGAAGATGCTGAAAATGATCCAGCGTGCAACGCTGAGCTATGTTGAGAATTTCTGTGACAACCACAAAGTAAAAACGTTCACTTCATTAATATGACTTGGTTCCTAATACACCTAATTCCTAATTAATTTACAAGAGTGTAAAATGAACAGAGTACAAACTTATAAACGCTAAATAAAAAACTAAACTACACTAAAATCTCCAAAAAAAGCAAGGCCAGAGTTTCCTGGAGGGAGGTTTTCTAGTTGGATCGAGGTGAAGGAACGGCCGTGGAGTGAGTCAGGAGGGAAGGGGTTACATTCCTCAGCTATGTCGCGCCTCAGCCGGGGTCTGACAGAGTTCGACTTGAGCCAAAACCTCAGCAGTATTTAGGTCAGAGAGGAACCCCTGCGCTCCGCCGTCTCGTCCCTCCGACTCGGGGCTCGTCGAGCGCCTGTCGGCGTTGGTGAGACGAGGCGGCGACGTCAAGGGGAGTGGGGGGGAGAAAAAGACACAGAGGACCAGTGGGAGTAAAAAAAAAAAAAAAGAGATCCCCATTCCTCGCGTCTCCTTCCTATTAGCTGCTAGAAAAGTGGGGCACAAAAAGAACAAGAAACCCACTCGGAGAAACTTCTCCTATTAGGAATCTACTCCGCCGGGCAGCAAACACAAACCATCATCAGCTTGCGGAATTTCCCTTCAATAATTAAAAAGGACCTCATTCTTCTCCTTCCCCCCCTACCCCCGCTCAGATCTATGGCTGCACCTTCATACATATCAAATCACGTTCGGTCTCATTTCATCTGCAACTTGACAGCCTCTTGAGGTGTGACACACAGAACGACGGCGCCGCGCCGGGTATTAAATCACCAGGGCGACGCGCTCTGACGGGCTGCCTGCGAGCGAGCCGAGAGGTCTGCTTAGCAGTTTAGTGCCTTTACACGAGAAGCGGCGGACGGCAGAAACTGGCGGAAACAAGCACCCGGAATGAGAGAGGAAAAAAAATCTGGAAAAAACGCTCTGAGAAACAAAGAAGGCAGCGTTTCTGCACAGATTATTGTTCATCTGTTTCTCATTCAGTGCCAGAAGAACGCAACCGCGGAGAGGGCGGTGATGTCAGCGCTTTTAGTCAGACTCCCTCCTAGTCCCAAAACCGAAGCGGAGGAGCGACACTCCCGCCGCACCTCCAGAAGGAGGGCGAGAAAGAAAGGGGCGAAGAAAGGCCGAGATGGAGAGATGAGAGCGGTGAGCGCTGGAGGGAAAGCGAGCGAGCAGAGAAAAAGCAGGAAATAAGTCACGGCCGAGGCAGAGCCACATCTGCAGCTGGTTAGAAACACGGCACCAGGCCCAGTCCCCCTCCCCCACGACGGTGACACTCTAGGGAGACAAAAGTGTCCCCTGTGTGCCCCCCCCGCCCCCACCTCACCCCACCCAGTGACGTCACACGTCCGCCTCCTCTGCTGTGTCATGCACGCAGATTTCTCTTCCCTCCTTCGACTCAAACACATTTCTTTCTTGCTGTCTTTTCTTTTTCCACTTTGTCACCTCTTTCACCCCTTTGCCCTGTTTCTGGGCATTTTTCCACTGCCAGGAACAGAGGGAGGTAGGGCGGGCGCTCCCTCCCTCTGGGGGAAATGAGAACTTTCTCTGGCCTGCTCCGTCTCTGAGGCCAGTATCGGGGCTGGTGTTTGGAGAGGGAAGTGGGGGGGGGGGGGGGGACCTGTTTGCAGAAACCTCCTGAAACTGTTTAGAGCGCGCGCGGCCCTTAGGAAGAAAAAAAAAAATCCATTGTCCTTTGTGCGATGGCACCGCGACGCTACATCCGCTCGACTGAAAGTGGGGCACGGAACATGTTTGTCTTTGCTTTGGTCTCTCCCCACGGTGCACGTAAACCTTCTTGCATGCTTGTTACCAGAGGATGAAAAACCAGCACATAAAAGGTCCCATCATTCTACCAATGAGACGGTTCTGCAACTGCTATCTGATCTCGCAGCTTCGTTGTACATCAGTACGACGAAGCACAAGTCATTTACCTGTGGACTGTCTGGAGGATATAGAGAAAGAGAGTCCATCCTTTATCCAAAGTCTGAGCTAAAACACATCAAATCTACCCTTTGTGATGTCATGAAGAGCACAGATACTTCTTCTTGGTAGTTATATCCCTATAGAACACCTACAACCAGGTGTTCCTTGGTGGACGTAAATGTTAATTAATGGTAATTGTTTTATTTTGTGGTGCTGCCTGTCTTGGGCAGGTCTCCCTAGAAAAGGAGATTTTTAATCTCAATAGTGACTTCCTGGTTAACTAAAGTTTATTCATTCATTCATCTTCAATACCTGCTTATTCCTATTCAGGGTCACGTGGGTCTGCTGGAGCCTATCCCAGCTGTCTTAGGGCGAAGGCAGGGTGACACCCTGGACAAGTCGCCAGTTCATCGCAGGGCCTAACTAAAGTTTAGATTAAAGAAAATAATGTTGCTCCGCCCCCTCTGAGGCCACCTTGTTTTAGTGCCTGTTCAAACAAGTGCAAGGTTTTAGCATTGTTTTAGCCTGGGCAAAGCTAAAAACTTATGCAGGAGCTTTTAAAACAAAAACATATCGTGTTTTCTTCAGATTTTCAAGGTTCAGAGTTTTTTGAAATATTCATCGTGTGAGACCCCCCCGACCACCGTCGTCTGGGGTGAAAAAACAAAGCTAAAAGGCAGAATGCGCAAAGAGTGCACAACACGGGAGCTGTAATGGAACCATCAGTAAGTAGGCTGACCTCAGAGTTCGGATTGCGTTGCACCGTTTTCTATAACGTGCAGGAATGAGGCTGCATGAATAAACCAGGTGCGACTGCATGTTAACTCAATGAGCTGAATAGATTCATGCTCTCGAGCGGCCCGCTGCTCCGGGTGTGAACCTCGGTTCATGTCTTAAACATCAACGCTCAACTTAGCCCCCGTAGCGAGCGCCGCAGCGAGCGCCGCAGCGGCGACTACAGCAGACTGTCGGGAAAAAAAAAATATGGAGAGATATCAAAGGCTCTTTTTCAGAACGCGGAGCTGGGAGCCCCCACAGCGGATGAATCACTGGCAACGTGAACCACGTGAAAACTGCACTTTCAGACAAAAGCGGCCCCCTCTGCTCTGCGCGGGCCTTGCTAGCGGCTAATCAGGCTCGCGCTACTCATCATCAAAGTCAAAGTCACGGAAATCACAACAGTTTTTTCCACCCGAAATGTCTCGCTTGTGACTTTGATTCATTGCCTGGTGTTTGGAGGAATTAAAAGGGACAAGGAGAACCCGTCCCCTTAAATTAGCCGCTCCCCGGAGCGCGGTCACCTTCCCCCCCTCAGTGTGAAGCGACTCTGCCGTCCCCGCCAGTCCAGCGCGTCAAACTTTTTTTTTCTTTTTCTTTTTTGCATACGTGTGCAGGGATGACGTGTTACATATTCATTATCCCTTTGAGCCAGGGCCCCGGCCACCGCTCTTTGTCATTAGCGTGCGCGAGCGAGGGGAGCGAGGGTGCGTGCGCGCTAATTCATGCGTGCGGAGCCTTTGGAGCGCAGAGTGCCAGTAATGATAAGACACCGGCGCAGCTGGCAAGCCAAACGAGCACTTCTTTTATGACGAGCCAGGAGTGAAGAAGGGAACACACTCGCCGACGTGACACACACACACACATAATACAACTTCCCCTCCCTTCCATACCCCCCCCCTCCTTCACCCCCCCCAGCTACACAGCCAAGCCTTACCTCACCCTCAATCTCCCAGCCTGTAATTGCATGACTGGTGCTCTGTCTCCTCTCTGCTCTGCATCGCTCCATCTCACCGTCCTCCTCCTCCTCCAAGATCCCTGCACCGGCGATCCGTTTGGCTGGATGCTGGGCCCACAGTAATTAGAGCAGGCTGACACCGGCAGAGGACACGGCGTCCCCTCGCACTCACGTTCCCCACACCTGGGTGGATATTTTTAGATGGCTGGGGTTTTTTTTGTGTGTGTGGGAGCAGGGAGGCTGTGGCGCCCGTTTTAATTCGACGGTGTTTTACCAGTATGTGTTTCTGGGCAGTCAGAAATGAGAAAAGTGAGGAAAATCAGTCCTTTGTGATGTCACAAAGGGCACACACACCTCTGGCCGAATGTCAGTAACAAACTCCCTCGGCCAGGTTTTCATTCCTTCCTCCATTAAAACAACTGGAAGGTCCAAACAAAGTCTCCTAGAGCCTCTTAGCTCTCTAAGCTAAAGCTGGGCTGTAAACACGGGGCTAAATGTGGCGCCGTGTGCAGCTGATATGTGACGCTCTACAGAGCCATTTAAATAACTAACAATAGAAATAAACCAGAACCCGCCGCCATCCCCGGCGAACTTCCTCTCGACATCAACATTTCACAGGGTAGAGATATAAAAATCAACCGCAGAGTCACTCCCCCCTGTCAGCACTGCCGGTGCTGGATAACACAATAACACAAC